>NC_134740.1:8684652-9305485 GCF_049634645.1 Pelodiscus sinensis | reverse complement strand
CCAAATTCCCTCCAATCATCATTTGTCCCCTCACAGGCCTTACAACAGGTTCAAACCAGTTTCACCTGTCCCCTCCTTTTGTATACCTGTGTTCAAGCACGTACCTCTTTACAAAGACCAGACTTTAACATCCAGGTCACAGCAGGGGTCATACTGACAACAGTTAAGTTTATCCTTCACCTGACAGGTGCAGGGAAGGCAGGAGCCCTTTAAATAGAAGCATTAAAAGGGCTTGAGTCTGACACCCAAGCAACAGCGTTAGACGCTGGGGGATCTGTGCGCCCCCTAAGTGCTTTCTTTAAAGGGCTGGCACCTTCCCCACACTTGTCTGGCCGTGTGTTGCCTAGTAGCTGCGGTGAGCAGGAGAGCCCTTTCAATGGGAGCATCTCAAAGGGATCCTGCGTCTCTGGCAATGCACGGGGGGTGATGGGGGAACTGGGGACCATGTCAGCTACATACAGGGCTCGTGTGTTCTCCAACTGGCCAACATCAGGTGGCATGAACCAAACAAGCACCTCTCAGCTGATCCATCCCCTGTCGCTCTTTCCCTTCCTCTCCTGCCGGACTGTCGCTGGGTTGTAACAAACAACGTGACTTACATGGGTCGTGTGGTCTCTTGACTGTATTTTACAGTGAGCCAGCTGGACGCAGCGATTTCCTTTACAATTCATCCCCCTCCATGTCACACTGTCCGGGTTGCAACACAGCGAAGAGGAGCCTGGTGTTTGTTGGGCTGCTTTGTGTGCAGATGGAAGCGGGGTCCGGGTGAACTCTACCCTGACATCTGTGGCAAGTGGTGCAAAGACACTTCAGGGGCTGATCCCAATTTGCATAGACACACCCACCCTGTCTAGTATGTGCTCCCAGCAGCCCAAATGGTCACTTTGGCCCCTGTGGGATCCCCAGTCTCTCTGTTATTGAGGCAGGGGGATAAAAGTGTTGTTACCCTGATTATGCGAATCAAGGACAATGGAATGGTGGAACCGTTTGGCTGTGTCTACACTGGACCCTGATTTTAAGAGGAATGAGGGATCTTTTGGAAAAGGCTTTATTTTCCGAAAGATCCCCGTCTAGTTTGGCGCTTTTTTCTGGCAAAGCCCCGAGCCGGAAAAAAGCAGCAGCCATGTTTATACAAATGAAGTGGGGAAAATTTACATCCCCGCTGCATTTGCAATTCCGACTTGTCTCATCTGCATCCCTGTTCCGGAAAAGGGGTCCAGCGTAGACACAGCCTTTATGACAGAGGGATTCCCCATAAGCTAAGTAGCACTCGCTAGACAAGGGGCCTGGGTTCCAAACCCAGTCAGATGGAGAGAGGCTGGGGACAGGTCTTTGTCCCTAGGGGTGGGGCCCTGTCTGAAGCCTAAACAACACCGATTGCAGCCCCTCCCCTCTCCACTGAGGAATAGCAGAATTAATTTGGATTCCATTAGGAGTCTACTTCTGAGCTGTGGAGTTAACTTCACTCTGGGCCAGTGGAGCACTAGTGCTGAGGCGCCTCTGTCCTAAGCTGAAGAGCTGAAATCCCCGTTGCTGGGGGGAGCCTGGTGCTATACTGCGGACGAGCTGAAATCCCCGTTGCTGAGGGGAGCCTGGTGCTATACTGCAGATGAGCTGAAATCCCCGTTGCTGGGGGGAGCCTGGTGCTATACTGCGGACGAGCTGAAATCCCCGTTGCTGGGGGGAGCCTGGTGCTATACTGCGGACGAGCTGAAATCCCCGTTGCTGGGGGGAGCCTGGTGCTATACTGCGGACGAGCTGAAATCCCCGTTGCTGAGGGGAGCCTGGTGCTATACTGCAGATGAGCTGAAATCCCCGTTGCTGGGGGGAGCCTGGTGCTATACTGCGGACGAGCTGAAATCCCCGTTGCTGGGGGGAGCCTGGTGCTATACTGCGGACGAGCTGAAATCCCCGTTGCTGAGGGGAGCCTGGTGCTATACTACGGATGAGCTGAAATCCCCGTTGCTGAGGGGAGCCTGGTGCTATACTGCGGATGAGCTGAAATCCCCGTTGCTGAGGGGAGCCTGGCGCTATACTGCGGATGAGCTGAAATCCCTGTTGCTGAGGGGAGCCTGGTGCTATACTGCGGATGAGCTGAAATCCCCGTTGCTGAGGGGAGCCTGGTGCTATACTGCGGATGAGCTGAAATCCCCGTTGCTGAGGGGAGCCTGGCGCTATACTGCGGATGAGCTGAAATCCCTGTTGCTGAGGGGAGCCTGGTGCTATACTGCGGATGAGCTGAAATCCCTGTTGCTGAGGGGAGCCTGGTGCTATACTGCGGATGAGCTGAAATCCCCGTTGCTGAGGGGAGCCTGGTGCTATACTGCGGACGAGCTGAAATCCCCGTTGCTGAGGGGAGCCTGGTGCTATACTGCGGACGAGCTGAAATCCCTGTTGCTGGGGGGAGCCTGGTGCTATACTGCGGACGAGCTGAAATCCCCGTTGCTGGGGGGAGCCTGGTGCTATACTGCGGACGAGCTGAAATCCCCGTTGCTGAGGGGAGCCTGGTGATGAGAAGACAGACCCTCCAGGATCTACATGCCTTGCCCCCCTGCTTTCTGCAATTTGATTTCTATATTATCATTGCCAATGCAGAATGTCTCTTGCTCATGGCCATATGTATTGATCAGTATCAAGCGGTCTGACATCTCCTCCTCTATTGTCAGCCGACGGTCAGGGCAGTGTGTGTGTGTGTGTGTGTGTGTGTTTCCTAGAAAAGGTTTAACGTCCGTGTCTTTACTGCTAGGACTGGGGTCCCGTCACAGAGGGTAGCCAGCAGGCCCACAGACGCCCCTTTATAGGAAGAGCTTACTACACCTAAGATTGTAGCTGCTAGAACACAGGGTTCCTTTGCAGCGGGCAGCCTAGGGAAGGCTGAAAGGTGCTCCAATGCCTCTGTCACCTGGGAGTGACACAGATCCGAACGCCCAAGCTCTTCCTATAACTGTCCCTTTATGACCGGCTGAAGTTCTTTTAAATTGTGCTTGATTCTATTACAGCAACTGAAGGAGTCAGGTTAAAAACTTAAACAGTTACAGGTTTATTAAAAAGAGTTATAAAAGCATATGGTTACAATGGCTATTGCTCTTTTTCTTAAATGTTAGCAAATATATAGAGATCTTAAAAATGGTTACAGGAAAATAAAGATAGAAAATAGAAATAATGTAGCAAGTGACAGCTTAATCTTTAAAGCTCTCTAACACTATGTATATATATATACTTAAACAAAGGACCACATCCAGGTACAATTTTTACCCCCTTCTGTGCCTCTCGACTCCAGCAGGTCAAGCCAGGGCCGGTCTCTCAATTCCTAGGAAAGACAAATACCCCGTTGAACCTCGGGAGATCAAACACCAAACCCGACCAGCAGATAGATGGTAGATTGACACTCAGAGAAAATGTGCTGCTGGACCCATCTTTATACCCCTCGGGGCCCGTATCCTCTTTCTTATCTAAGATGCCAAATTGTACTGGTCCATTTTCTGGCGCCAAATTTTACAAGCAAGTTTCAAGTTAATTTACACTTGCAAGAGAGATAACTAAATTGTGAGTACTAGACATTTTTTTACTGGGCGAGAGATTCCTCCCGCCGTGGACGGCTGTGTGTTCGTATCAATATGGGTTTGAGTCAAGGGCACTCTTCAGCAGCCTCTTGGTCAGCAATTGGCATATCTCTGTTTACAGCCATTCACCGTCACAGCAGCCTGGGCCTTCTGTTCTGTGTGCCCTGTATGCTCTAGGCAAGCAAAAATGGATGTTACAAGGGGGATTCCTGTCTGGCTACAGCTATGCTGTTCTGATGAAAAGGCAGGGTCTGTTGCCACATGGAGGCATGAGCCTCGATATTAGGCATTTCCTACTGCATCAGGCTACAAATGATCATTCTGCAATGCAGATATTGTGGTCCCAAAGAAACTGACATTCTCTTTTGTGATTTTGCAGCTATTAAAGGGGCATTCTGTGATGTGCACACTAAGACTCTGCAACTGATATAATTTGCATTCACTATCATATTGAATGTTGGGATCTTTCTACTGACCCTGGCATCCTCCATTTCCATTATCAGCAACATCCTGAGAATCCGTCACAGGATGGGGAGGCCGTTTCTACCTGCTTCTCCCCTACCTCCCTGTTCTTGTCATTTTTATGTGAGTGTAAAGGCCGTCTATGTAGTTACAGTGATTGACCCTCTTCCGATCCTCCACAAAATAATGTCTGTCTGGTTCCTATTCCTGATCCTTTTGCTCAACCTTGTCCTCTACTGCCTGAGAAACAAGGAGGTCCATCGGTCCCTGAGAAAAGCTCTTCTGGCACTAGTTGCTTTCAGACACAGGCATGGAGAGAGAAAGACAAATTTTGACATAGAGTAGAATAGAGATGAACTGAAATATTTCCTTACACGTGACCCATTTGACTCCCTAACAAGAGGGTTCACCCTCAATGGCCTCACGTCACCTTGTTTCTTTCTCGATTCCTTGCTTTGTGTTTGTGAGTCTCCTAGTTTCTCAGCTTTTCTCTCTCCTACCGGCCGAGCATTTTTGTGCTGCGCTCTACTTCACTGCTCTGTACGTAAATGCCAAGGCCCAATTTGTGCAAGGAGCTTAACTTCTGAGCATTCCTGGATCTCCCCGCCCACCTGCTGAATCCTATTATATTCCCATTGTCTTGAGTGGGCTCTTCTGTTGTCAATGACATGAGGGAAATAAGGTAAAGTATTTTGCTGCCACAGTAAGTGAAAGTAGAACACAACTTAGATGGGAAAGAAACTATGAAACTCTGTGCAGGGATGGGAGTTTTAGTGTCCTTCTCCGTATCAATTCCTGCCTTTCCATACACTTGCCAGAGTGGAGGCACTTCTGTCTCTGTTCATACTCAGAGGAGCACAGGTGTTGATGCAGATGTGAAATGCACACAGAGGGGATGGGACAAAATTGTGCGGGATCATTAGCTCTGACTTCTCTCTCCTCCAAAATAAAATGAAACGAATGAATTGAAGAGAACAGGACTTGAGCACCTAACAACAACCGGCAACTTTGCCCATCCGACTCCTTCCTCCCCGGCTGAAATGCAATGGATGTGCAAACATTCTACCAATGTGTCAGTAGAAAGTGAATTAAAGAATTAAGTCTCTCTACACTAAGTCTTCTGCTCTGTTAGTTCATACTCCACAGTTGTGGGACCAGGGGCAGGTGAATACCAGCCCACAGCCCGGATCTGCTCTCCCACCATTACCTTCTAGCAGGCCTTTCCCTCCATATTTACTACCTGGTGACAGGTACAGGCAATCACAGCCCTGGTTGGACAAAGATCACAATTCTTGGCCAATGGGAGTTGCGGGAAGCAGTGTTCTTGTCTGCACTGCTTCCGGCTCCTCCCATTGGCCAGGTCTGGGGACCCACAGCCAAGGGGAGCTGTGATCACTGGTGTTTCCATCTTTCCCACACATGTTCCACAAACAGGACAGAGAAACCCGTCCCTGGAGACATTGGGGAACGATTGAAGTACCCAACATGAGCAATGGCTGACGTGACGTAAGACACGTCTACCAAGCAAGGAGAAGCCACCTCTGGACCTGCCAGCTGACTCAGACTGAGGTGAAGTTTTATTGCTGAGAAGAATTTCAAGTTGGGGCTGCAGAACCAAGTCTGGGAACCTTCCACATCACTGGGCCTAGATCCCTCGTTCCAGCAATGAAATAGCCCCATGAACCCTCGTCTGCTGCCACAGGCCAGCTGCACTTTTTCTTTCATGAAGAGACGTGGCTTTAGGCACTTTGGAATCCATCCCAATGTTTCCTGTCTGTCCACCGCAGCAGAAAGATCCACCCCTGTAGCCTGGGGTGTAGAGACCCTCAAGGCTGAGCTAACCCAACATCACCTTTGCCTCCTAAATGCATCGATTGGACGGTTGGGTTATGAGGTAACACAGATCACTGAACCATCCATCCCAGCCCACTCCCACTGGGGCCATCAGCTCCCACTATCCGATTGGCCAGTCCCTCTGTGTGCGGGGTGCTCTGGTCTGGCCTGGCCAGTCAGCTCTGGAGTTCACAGACTAGAGCAGGCTAATAGGTAAGGGTACCTGTAAGACTCCTTCTTACCGGTACGCTGACTGGTTACTCATGCAACATCCCTACCCATTACTGAGATACATTTATAGTAGTATGAAGCAATTTAGAGAAGCCAGGACATTTACAGTGTCATTGGAAACATTGGGATTTGCTGCATTTGATGATCCCATTTGTATTCCTGCCTTAGTTTTGTCTCTCTCATTATGAATACGGAGCATGTATCTTTATTCCCAATGTATTCACACAGCCGTACCCCACTGGGGAAGGGGCTTTCAGTGCCGACAGATCGCTGAGCCCTGTAATGAGACATTCGGGAGAACAACAGGCCTCAGGAGATGGCCAACTCCCACAGGGCAACTGTTCCTCAGAACGCTCCAGAGAGACCACAATTAACAGCTGTGCACAGGGTCAGGGGATCAGACCACGCGACTCGGGGTCCCTCCTCCCATGTTGTTTTTCCACAGCCTGGTCCAGGGAGCTGTTTTGAAACAAAGGATCCCCCCTTTGCAGAGCTATATAAGGCAGGGCGCGGACTCAGCCGTTTTCAGTCCCTGCACAAGAGGATGCCGGGAAGGAGCTGAGGAGGACAGACTGCCCTGGTAGAAGAGCTGGACCCAGGCTGAAGGCGTCTTCCCGGTGTCTGGAAACCCGAGCGCCCCAAGCTGCAAAGCAACGGCAAATTGTGCCTTGAGAAACTGCCGGGCGGCTGCTGTCATCACTGAGGTGAGAATCTGCTCGTTCCCCTGACTCTGCCCAGGGGCTTACGCTGATTTTCTGTTTGGCTCATTTGCCGATAATCCGCTCTGACCGGTTTGCTGTCCCTGGTCACCGCTCACATGGCCTGTTTGTAGTTACTGAGCTTGTGTGTAGTTTTCTGTGAACCAGTGAGCCTGTCAGTGACCTGCCTGGGAGGGGATCTCACCTTGCCTAACACACGTGTGCATGTGACTCTGCACATAGAGAGGGGTCCGAACAGAATAACAACCTCCTACTGGCCATAGCTCCTTCGCCAGGGAGGTGCAGGTGTTACCAGATTTGCCCAATACTCTGTGGTGTGCTCCTTTATCAGGGTTACTCTTTTGGGACTGGGGGAAGGTTAACCATTCTATCAGGGTGCTGTTGGTTCTTCTTTGCGCTCTCATATGGAGCTGAATTCTCTCTGCTGCCAATTCCCCCTCCCACTGGAGCTCTCCTGCAGGAACTAGATTCCTCAGGACGGGTTCTTACCTCCTTGGCAACACACACAGACACTCACACCCACTAATCAGAGCACGTCTGAGAGGACTGGGTACTCAGCACTCCCAAGCTGACCCCCTCATACGTCCCTGGACTCAGCTGGCTGGGTTTCACAGCAATGCCACACTGCACCCTCATGTGCCTTTGGACTCCATGGGCTGGATTAACCAGCACTTTAAGCTGCCATCCTCATAAGCCCCCAGGTTCAGCACCCCCTATCCCCACTTTCACACCACAGTCATTCACTGGTAAAACACACAGTGAGCAAACCTCACAGGATTTTGGGCACTTCAGGGATCTTTTGCTTGGGTACAAGAAGCGTTATTGCAGAGCGAATGGGGAAGCCAAAACAACACCCCTTAAGGAAGAGTGAGCAAAAGAGAAAGAAAGAGAGAGAAGCAACCAGCTTAACAATGAAAGTGATTTATTTCTGAGCAGTGAATAGATATAAAACAGTTACAATATTAATTCTAACAATTACAATATTAAATCTAAATTGAAACTGATTACAAATGTTAGGTAACCATACGACAGTTTACATAGGGCAGGGTCAGGAGGCTATGCTTAGAGAGATAGTTGATGAGAGAGAGAGAGAGAGAGAGAGAGGGTATGTCTACACTATCCTCCCAGTTCGAACTAGGAGGATAATGTAGGCATACCGCACTTGCAAATGAAACCCAGGAATTGAATTTCCCGGGCTTCATTTGCATAAGTGGGGCTCTGCCATTTTTAAATCCCTGCTCGTTCGAAACCCTGTGCCGCGCGGCTACACGCGGCACGAACTAAGTAGTTCGAACTAGGCTTCCTAGTTCGAACTACCGTTACTCCTCATTCCATGGGGTGAAACATAATATTTAAAAGTCCAGTTGCACTGGGCCTCCACCCAAGCAATGTCTACCCCCCAGGAGTGATGGCCTGTGTCTGCAGCTGTAGCTGCTAGCCTAGAGATCTCAAGAGTTTGGAGCTGCCGAAGCTCATGTTGTATAACTCAGTGTAGGCTTAGAAATGCTGGATAGTCCATAGAGGCACGGTAAACTTGCTATCACAGCTAATAATTGTGGTTACATCTAACAATTGTGGGTATATCACAGAAATGGCGATTAATGTCAGGCACCATGAGTTGGATCCAATGTCCATTAATTAATACAATAGTACAATCATTGCAAAAGTAATTAGTACAGTCTTGTTTTTACACGCACACATGCTATAACAGTACAGACAGTAACAAACCCGTCTTGCTAGACAACATCAAAGGAACAGTGCGATTTATTTCCCAGTTGTGGGAAGAAACAATCATGTTCCTCCAATGCTTGGTCTCCACGACCCTGTTTGGGGCACCGTGCTGAATGAGAACACGCCCCCCTAATGTCCATTTCAGCGGTTCCCAGTTTCCAAGGGACCGTGTCATATACTTGCCGGTGGGTGTGACTGGAGACCGCTGCAGCTCCATTGAGGGTAATGGAGGTGTCTGGATGCCAGTGACAATGATGACATGCAAGGGCATGGCTGGTACCCAAACTTCTGAAGAAACCAGGATAGTTCGGTACCTTTCACCACCTGGAAGGCTGTCAGTAGTGGCATCACTAACGGTGTCCCTTTCGAGACCACAACGGCTTCCAGAATAAGGGGATGGAGTCTGCTGTGGTCTTAGTTTCATAGCAAAACTCGAGTGACTCTCCAGTGGCCACCTGTGTACAATTGGCCAAACTTTCCCAGGAGTACCCAGAGGAGTTGCCAATAGCATGGAATTGATAGTGACACTGCAGGGCCAGGGGGTTGCTCCCATTTCAGCAGGCAGGCACCTCCATAGGTTCAGGGGATCACAGTTCCAGCACAGAGCTTGGGTAGCATCAGACTCCAGATACTTCGGGCCAGAAGAGTGCTGGGGCAACAGTGGGCTGTCATGGCTCTTGTTCAGGATCTGTGAAAGGGCAGAAGAGAGAAAACTAACTCAACACTCCCCCGTCTATACAGGGAGAATCGGGAATTAGTATTATAGAGTGAACATGAAATAGTGACCTATATAAGAATGGGCATAATTAGTCCAGTACTTCTGTGGCCTGTTCCTGCCTCAGCATCGGGGTAGGCACTGACAAGCTTAGCCAACATGTATTTTGTAACAGTCCCAAGCTGTTCCTCCTTCCTAGTCAAGAAGGGTGGCTGGCAGGATGGAGAACACAGTTATGCTATTCCTTGCAGGTCAGGTGGTTTATCTTTCCACTCTTTGATTTGTGAAGAATGAAACCACTTCTGCCAGGGTTTCCCATTTTTCCTGTTCAGGATTTCTACCTGGTCAACACTGGGGCTAACCGAATTCACGATCATGCAGAGGGTGTGTGTCAGAGAATGCTGTTTTGCTGAAAACTTTCAGTACATTACTGGTTGGCCTAATTCCCCTACTACCAGAGGTTTTCCCCAGTGTACTTTTTTGTCTTGTCTCCCTTTATGTCCTTCATCGTGCACAAATTGAATCAGGTCTCCCTGTATCTGGTTGGGGACTATCCAGTGCCTTTCACTGCCTGCATCCTCTGCCCACCAGACATCTTCAACCTGCTCCATCCTGGATTTTCCTGTGTGCTCTTTCCTTTTCCTGGCTCAGGACTGAATTTCTGTATCCCCATCTTGAAAAGTATCTAACTCTAAGGCATCTATTCTGTGGCCTAAAGGTTTTCCCTGAGTAGTTCCTGCCTCTGTTTGTTCCACCTGGTCTGTGTCTTTGCTATGGTCACTGATAGCAGCAGCTTTGGCTAAGGCATCCGCTCTGTTGTTCCAATCTGCTTCCTCTGAGGGATTTTTCTGATGCCCCTTGGTGTGAATCACCCAAGTGTCTCCAGTTCTTTCCATGTCATTTCCCTCCTGAGCACAGCATTCTATTGGTCCCTGTAGTCTGTCCACTAGCAAGGGACCATCCTGCCAAACAGGTGTTTCCTGGATTTCTCCTCCACACCCACTGAGCTGAGCCTGTGTAGTGGTGGGTCTCCCTCCCGAGATCCACCGAGGACTCACAGGGTACGTCTAAACTACATGCCTCCGTCAACACAGTGGGGAATGCAGGGACGTTAGCCCAGCTGCTAGTGGACACAGGAGCCTCAGTAAACATTGTGGGTGTGTCTAGACTGCATGCTTCCGTCGACGGAGGCATGTAGATTAACCAGATCGGCAGAGGGAAATGAAGCCGCGATTAAAATAATCGCGGCTTCATTTAAATTTAAATGGCTGCCCCGCTCTGCCGATCAGCTGTTTGTCGGCAGATCGGGGCAGTCTGGACGTGACGCGCCGACAAAGAAGCCTTTCTTGATCGGCACAGGTATGCCTCGTGAAACCACGTTAATCTACATGCCTCCGTCGACGGAAGCATGCAGTCTAGACACACCCACAATGTTTACTGAGGCTTCTGTGTCCACTAGCAGCTGGGCTAACGTCCCTGCATTCCCCACTGTAGCCCTTACAGTTGTCTCCCCCACCTGTCACAATGAAGTCTTGCGATCACAGGCTTGTCTTGTAACACAGGGCTGGTGTTGCACACTGGGCTGTGGGTTGTTCTCCTGCCAGGAAATTCCCTCATGCAGTGGTCGGTCAGGGAGCCCTGCACACACCAGCAGATGGGTGTGTCTGTATTGTCTGAATGCGGAGGAAGTGCAGGAGTGGGGTGTTGTCTGCAGCTGGCCACAGCAGCACAGTGCGAGCGGGATCCCAGGCTGGTGGCTCAGAGGCTCAGTGGCTCCTCAGCTCCAGCTTAGAATCCCAGTGCTTCCCCTTCCGGCTAGGGAAAGAGTTTTTCCTAATATCCAACCTAGAACTCCCCCACTGCTACTTGAGACCATCGCTCCTTCTTCTGCCACCTGACACCACTGAGAACAGCCTCTCTCCAGCCTCTAGTCTAGCCAGATTTCTACCCATCTTGTAGTCCATTTATCCAATCCATACTCCCTTGGCTTGCTGGCAAGGATATTGCGGGGGACCATATGAAAAGCCTTGCTAAAGTCAAGGTATGTCACATCCACTGACTTCCCCATGTCCATAGAGCAAGTTACCTCCTTGTAGAAGCTAATCAGATTGGTCAGGCACAACTTGCCCTTCGTGAACCCATGTTGACTATTCCTGGTCACTTTCCCCTCTTCCAAGTGCTTCCAAATGGATTCCAGAGGGATCCCCTCCATGATTTCTCAGGGGACTGAGGTGAGGCTGACATGTCTGTAGTTCCCTGGATTGTTCTTCCTTCCTTTTTCCTTTTTCCTACATTTCCCTTTTTCCAGTCATCCGGGATCTCTTCCGATCTCCACGACTTTTCAAAGATAATGGCCAAAGGCTCCGCAATAACATCTGCTAACTGCCTCAGGGTATGTCTACACTACCCTCCTAGTTCGAACTAGCGGGTAATGTAGGCATACCGCACTTGCAAATGAAGCCCGGGATTTGAATTTCCCGGGCTTCATTTGCATAAGCGGGGAGCCGCCATTTTTAAAACCCCGCTGGTTCGAACCCCGTGCAGCGCGGCTACACGGGGCACGAACTAGGTAGTTTGAACTAGGCTTCTTAGTTCGAACTACCCTTACTCCTCATTTCATGTAGATTAGGCTGATTGGCAAAGGGAAATGAAGTCGCGATTTAAATAATCGTGGCTTCATTTCAATTTACATGGCTGCCACGCTGAGCCGACAAACAGCTGATCAGCTGTTTGTCTGCTCAGCGTGCTAGTCTGGGAAGCCAATCTGGTCGCCTACCATATTTGCTTTTCTTACTGTGCATCAGGATGGTTTCTTCCTGTGCCTTTAATAAGGCTTCTTTGAAATCCTGCCAGCTCTCCTGGGCTCCTTTCCCCTTCATGTACGCGTCCCAGGAATCTTGCCCATCAGTTCTCTGAGGGTATGTCTACACTACCACCCTAGTTCGAACTAGGGTGGTAATGTAGGCATACCGCATTTGCAAATGAAGCCCGGGATTTGAATTTCCCGGCTTCATTTGCATAAGCCGGCCGGCGCCATGTTTAAATGCCGGCTTGTTCGAAACCCGTTCTGCGCGGCTACACGTGGCACGGGCTAGATAGTTCGAACTAGCAAGCCATTCCAAACTATCTGTACGCCTCGTGGAAATTCAAAACCCGGGCTTCATTTGCAAGTGCGGTATGCCTACATTACCCGCTAGTTCGAACTAGGAGGGTAGTGTAGACATACCCTTAGAGAGTCAAAATCTGCGTTTCTGACGTCCAGGGTGTGTATTTTGCTACTCTCCTTTCTTCCTTTCATCAAGGATCCTGAAATCTGCCATCTCATGATCACTGCTTCCCAGGTTGGCACCCTCCTCTACTGCCCCTACGAATTCCTCCCTATTTGTGAGCAGCAGGTCAAGCTGCGCACGGCCCCTAGTCGGTTCCTTGAGTACTTCTACAAAGAGGTTATCTCCAATATTCTCCAAAAACTTCCTGGATTGTCTGTGTACTGCTGTATTGGTCTCCCAACAGATGTCAGTGTGATTAAAGTCCCCCATGAGAACCAGGGCCTGCGATCTGGAAGCTTCTCTCGGTAGTCTGAAGAAAGCCTCGTCTACCTCATCCACCTGATCTGGTGGTCTTTAGGAAACACCAACTACAACATCAGCACTTCTGCTTCCACCTCTATATTTAACCCATAGACTCTCAACAGGCTTTTCCCACTGCCCCACTGCCCTGTCTTCCAACACTGGGCAACATCAGATGAAGTAGGAATAAGAGATCCTCCGGAAAAGGGCTTTATTCTGGAGGATCGGGCCAGTCTAGACGCTTTTTTCCGGCTTATCTACAAGCGGCGGACATCTTTATTTAAATCCCGCGGGGGATATTTAAATCCCCCGCGGATTTCCCTATTACGAAGTTTAAAATTAGCATGCCCCTTTCGTAAAAGGGGCCAGTGTAGACGTAGCCAAACTGTGTGTGTTTGTGTGAGACACTGAATGATCCCGTGTGTAGCTTCATGGGAACACACCCTCCCTTGAAGGAGCCACTTGCTGGTATCACAAAGATTTGAAGTATGGGTGCACATGAGGCCATCTAGTGCCCAACTCTCTGTCACACTGATAGTTGGTGCCTAAATCCCTTAGATTCCTTGAAAACTCATGGCTGATGTCAACAAGGGGCTTGAATTTTTCTCCACATGGCCTGTGTTTGCAGTTCCAGGCCTACAGACCAGAATGACCTGGGAGCTTTACTGAAGAATCTTTGAAATCTTTCAAATTGGGACCATTGAATTTTTTCCTTGTAGAAAGCAGCTCTCAGTCCCGCCTGTGCACCTTCATGGAAACCTGATGGAAATGACCTGGAACATCTGAGATCAGGTAACAGCCCAGGGTGTGTGTTTGGGGTGAGGCCCTTTCTCTTTCCTTTTCTGTCTCTGTTTCTCGGCTGTATTTTCCACATGCTGGAATTTCCTTTCTTTGACTCTTGTGCCGCAGCGAAGACTAGCAAGACCTGCTCTGTCTTATGAGCTATACCTCAGAAAGGCTGCTCCCCTAGAGCAACACACACAGTCTTTGACTGAGCTCTGGTGCTAACATTAGCAGTGTAGCCTCAGCAGCACAGACCAGCTGCTGCCAAGCCGATCCTGTCTGAGATCCAAGATACGCACACAGGGGTGTGTCCCAATCTGCTGCTCGTGCTGCCGGGTTCTCACTGCTAATTTGATGCTGCTAACTTGGTCAAGGCTGAGGCATGTCACCGCAGCTGAGAATGACACCTCCCAACTGCAGGGCAGATGTATCCATGTTTGAACTGTAAATATCCTTCCTTTCCAATCTGCTGCCCTTAGTTATGTCCTTGACA
Source organism: Pelodiscus sinensis (assembly GCF_049634645.1). Taxonomy (NCBI): domain Eukaryota; kingdom Metazoa; phylum Chordata; order Testudines; family Trionychidae; genus Pelodiscus; species Pelodiscus sinensis. Next base: position 9,291,386 of record NC_134740.1, on the reverse strand, counting down.
TTGGCTGAAACAACACTGACACGATGACGATATTTAAAAATTCCAGCCTAAAAGCAGTTGGGTGGGATTTTGCTTGGAAGCTTGAACTATTAATGAAATGAATCTTCCTCTGCTTATAGACAAATTCATTTTTCAGGAGGAGAGACCCAGTGATCCCAGGTTTTTGGCCATGTGGCCAACAGCACAAGTCTGCAGGTGCTCTGTGAATGTCTGATGTGTTTCTGTTTCCAGATACAAATTATGGAGAAAACAGGAGGAAGAAACCAAACGCCCATCGTGGAACTGATCCTCTTAGGGTTTGGGAATGGCCCCGAACTGCAGCCCCTCCTCTTCCTGCTGTTTCTCATGATCTACATTGTGGCTGTGGTTGGCAACCTCCTCATCGTTGTGCTAGTGGTGGCTGATGTGCGCCTTCACACCCCCATGTACTACTTTGTGGCCAATTTGTCCATTGTGGAGATCTGCTACGTCTCCACCACCCTGCCCAGGCTGATTGGCAGTCTCGCGACCGGGGATAGAAACATTTCTCTGCAGAATTGCTTTGTGCAATTTGATTTCTATATTATCTTTGCCAATGCAGAAAGTCTGCTGCTCACGGCCATGTGTATTGATCGGTACCTAGCGATCTGTCACCCCCTCCGTTACACTGCTCTGATGAACGACAGGGTCTGTTACCACATGGTGGCATCGGCCTGGATATTTGGCATTTCCTACACCATCATGCTACAAATTTTCTTTCTGCAATTAACATACTGTGGCCCCAAAGAAATTGACCTTCTCTTCTGTGATTTTGGAAGTGTTAATGGTCCGTTTTGTGGTGCCTTCACCAAGACTATACAACTATTGACATTTGCTTTCAGTATCATATTGAATGTTGGGATCTTTCTACTCACCCTGACGTCCTACATTTGTATCATCGTCAATATCCTGAGGATCCCTTCCAGTACTGGGAGACAAAAGACCTTTTCCACCTGCTCCTCCCACCTCATTGTGGTTTTAGTTTTCTATGTGAGCGTATTAACAGTCTATGCAGTTTCAGCGATCAATCCTCTCCCGATCTTCCACAAAATAATGTCTGTCTGGTTCCTCGTCCTGGTCCCCTTGCTCAACCCCGTCCTCTACTGCCTGAGAAACAAGGAGGTCCAGCAGTCCCTGAGAAAAGCTCTTCTGCCATTGGCTGCTTTCAGACACAGGCATGGAGTCTGAAAGGACACATTCTGACATCGAGTAAAACTAGCTGGACCTACCTGGCATTGCCCGGGAAACTGGAGGAACAAAATGTAGAAAAATGGAGCTGCGGGTGCTGTGGGGAGCAGGGCAGCTGCATGAGTTGTTGTGCGCGTGGGGGTTGAGGCACTGTGTGCTGGTGTGGGAGGTGGTGAGGAGAGAGGGAAGAGGGTCTCTTATGTAACCTCGTGGGTGGAAGATGGCACTGGGGGCTGCAGGCAGCAGGCATGGGACGTAGGTTGGGTGTGGCAGCCCATGCAGTGTGGCGGGATATTTTTTATTTTTACAGATTGTGATCGGGCTCAATTGGATCCAAGAGTATCTTAGAACCTTCTCCGGGATGTCAGGTTATTCCATGCAACGTTTGGTTGCGGTAGCTCTTATAGTGTCCCTGTTATTAATGAACAAACTTGCATATTAGATGGAGATGGACTGAAAGATTTCCTTACACGTGGCCCATTGCCACCCTGACAACAGGGTTCACCCTCAATGACCTTACGTCATCTTCTTTCTCTTTGGATTCCTTGCTTTGTATTAGTTAGACTCCCAGGATACGTCTACACTGGCATGATTTTCAGAAAATGCTTTTAACAGAAAAGTTTTCCGTTAAAAGCATTTTCGGAAAAGCACGTCTAGATTGGCAGGATGCTTTTCTGCAAAAGCACTTTTTGCGGAAAAGAGTCTGTGGCCAATCTAGACACAGTTTTCCGCAAAAAAGCCTCGATCGCCATCTTCATATCAGGCATGCATTTTAGTGCTGTGCTCCACTTGGCTGATCTGGTCCTCACTTGTGGTATGTCTACACTACAGCACTAATTCAAACTAACTTAGTTCGAATTAGTTAAATTGAAGTTAGTTAATTCGAATTAGCGCATCTAGACTTAAAAACTAGTTCAAATTAGTGTTTTGGAAATTCGAACTAGTGCATCCACATTGATTGGATGCTGGGTCGCATTTAAGGGCAGCAGAAACCGGTTCTGGCAGGGCATCAGGTCAGTAATTGCTTTGTGTGTCTGCTGTCTGAGGCTGGTGCTTAAAGGGACCCCCCTCCCCCCGGACAGCCGGTTCTCAACTTTTCCACTTCCTTGCCTATCTCCACGAGGGACAGCAAAGTGTTTTTCTCTGCACCTACCTCTGTCAGTAGCTCCCATTGGGGATGCCACCGCAGTTGGCAAAATGGAGCCAGAACTCACCCTGGGCATGCTGCTTCAGTTTTTGGACTTGCTGCTGCAAGCATCCCAGCAATGGGTAGAAGCTGCCTTGCACCACCTGGTGCACGTCAGCCCCCTGCCTCTCCCCCTGGCCTCCTCGGGGGTCGTGGAGGAACGGCAGCAGAGCCCGGATGCCAGCGTACCCCGCTTCATCTGGCGTCTGGACACCAGCAGCAATTGGTGGGAACGCATCGTCTTGGAGCGCTGGGGAGACAGACAGTGGACCAACAACTTCAGGATGAAGAGGGACACCTTCATGAAGCTATGAGAATGGCTCGTCCCTGCTCTGCGGTATTGGGACTCTCTCATGAGGCCCGCCATCCCCCTCCAGGGGGGAAGCCTGTGGCCATCGCCCTCTGGAAGCGCTCCATGCCAGACAGCTACCGATCCATCGCAAACCAGTTCGGCATTGGGAGATCCACCGTCGGAGCAGTGCTCATGCAGGTACGGCACCCACCAGCCACTGGGCCGAGAGGGAGGGATGCTGCAAGGAGGGGACGGGCTGCCCCAGGGAAAACGTGGGGGGAGGAGGCGAAAGTGTCCCACACAGGAGGGTTCAGTCTGTCCCAGCCGTACTACACACTACCCGCTGTGGTTGCTTCCGGGAGTGGGGTGCGGGGCAGTGCCAGAGAACGAACACTCTCAGCCACCCGGGGGCCCCAGTGATTTGCGGTTTTCTGTGTCCCTCTGCAGGTGGTCAAGGCCATCAACCAGGTGCTGCTCCGCAGGGTGGTCCGCCTCGCCGACCCGGATGCTGTCATCCGCGGATTCGGTGCTCTCAGCTTCCGCAACTGCAGGGGGGCAATCGATGGGTCGCATATCCCCATCCGTGCCCCTGAACACCAGGCCTCCCAGTATATCAACAGGAAGTGTACTTCGCCGTCCTCCTGCAGGCCTTGTGTGACCACCGGGGCCAGTTCATGGACATTTATGTGGGCTGGTCCGGCAAGACACACGACACACGAGTGTTCCAGAACTCCTTCGTGTGCCAGAGGCTGCAGGCCGGGACCTTCTTCCCTGACTGCCACATCAGGGTCAGGAACATGGACATGCGGCCTCCCCCTACAGCTCTGGCTCATGAAGCCCTACACGGGGCACCTCAACCCCTCTCACCAGGCCTTCAATGCCAGGCTCACCAGGGCCCGTATCGTGATGGAGGGGGCCTTCGGCCGACTGAAAGCCAGATTTAGGTGCCTCCTCACCCGTCTCGACCTCGCCTAGCACAATATCCCTCCTGTGGTGGCAGCGTGTTGCGTGCTGCACAATTTGTGCGAGTGAAAGGGGGAGGCTTTCCTGCCACCCTGGATGGCTGAGGCTGAGCACATGGCTGGCCACTATGCTCAGCCCCACAGCACCACCATCTAGGAAACCTATCGGGGGGGCCGTTCAGATATGGGAAGCCCTGCGAGAGGTCTTCCAAGTGGTGGAGGGGGACTGAACTCTCCCTTCATGCCCCACTGGGGCCTTCTTCCACCCTCTCCTCTTCCCCTTTCCCCTCCCTAACCTCCTTTCCTAATGTCAAATAAACACACCTGTTTTGACAACCAAAATCTCTTTTATTTTACATAACTGGGGTCAGGGGACGGAGAAATGAGGATGTGAGAGGGGAGGAGGAAACCTGGGAGGAGGGAGCAAAAAGGAGGAGGAAGGGAAGGGAAAGCTCAGGGTTGGGGGTCCTGCTGGCTATCCCATCTCACAGCACTGTGGGTGCGGAGGCCTCGGGGGGGGAGTGTGTGTGGAGGGTGGGGCAGGAGGGGCAGGAGGGACAGGGCTGCGGAGGAAGTGGGAGGAAAAGCAGGGTTTGGAGGAGGAGCGAGAGCTGGGCCGGCCGCAGGGTTTGGAGCAGGAGGAGGGAGGAACTTGTCCACCAGGGTCTGGACATGACATCTGAGGGCACGGCCCTGCTCCTCCAGCACCTCTAAGCTCCGCTGCCGCGGCAGCAGGTCCTCCCAGATCCAGTGCTCCTGGATGCAGATCTGGTGCTCCAGTAGCTGCAGGTGCCGCAGCTGGGAGTCGTCCAGGTTCCTGGTGCGCCTGCTGGCCTGAGTGCGGGTGGCTGTTGCAGGAGGGGTGGTGCTCCCTGCAGTCCCAGGTGCTGGGGCTTTTGTGAAACAAGAGCAGTGGTCAGTTCTCCCTGGGGCACAGTGGGAGAAACCCAGCCCCCCTCTGCAAGGCGAGGTTGGCGTGTGGGGAACGGGCCAGGGACCCTGCATGACACCCAGCTGCTGCTCCATGGTGGGCAAGGCCCAGGCGCACGGTCCTTGGGCTCCCTCTCCCCCCACGCCTCCCATACACATAAGGGGAGCAGGATGGCACTCATATGTGGAGCCCTGCCCGGCCTCGGACAACACAGCCGATGTGCTCTGTGGGGTGCCTCGGGGGTCCTGGGCCCTGAGCAGGCTCCCTGCAGGCTCCTGGCTCTCGGTGTCCTCCTCCTCCATGTCCAGGACGGGTCCCTCTGCCCCAGGGTCGATCACCACCCGGGGAGCATGGATGGCGTGAAACCCTAGGATGCTGTCCAGGGCCTCAAATTGGGGTCAGGCCTCCGGGTCAGCCCCTGGCTAGGAGGCCCTAGCATAGGACTGCCGCAGGTCTTTGACCTTGCAGCGGACCTGCTCCCGATTCCTCATGTGGCCTCTGTCAGCCAGGCTGTCAGCCATGTTGCTGTAGACGGCTGCATTCCTGTGGCTTGTGTGGAGATCGTGGACATTGGATGCTTCCCCCCAAACCTCGATGAGGTCCACCATCTCCGCACCAGACTAGGAGGTGCCCTCCTCTTGCGGTCCCGGGCAGTCTTCTGGGAACTACCAACCTGGCCCTCATAAGAAGGGGAGGGTTGGGTGGCAGCAGGTGGCTGGCTCATCCCGTGCCAGGTGTAGGGTCTGCTGGCTGGGTGCTGGCAGGCTTGCAAGTGGCACAAGCAGTGTAGCTAGACTGTGCCCTTTTATAGGCTCCAGGGCTGGGACGGGGGCAGAAGAGTTTCCCTGGTTGTGCCCAGAGTGGCCACCAGGGCAACCTGGGAAGGGCTAGCCTCCCACTAGTTCGACTTAAGTGGCTACACAGCTCTTCATTTGAACGACTTAATTTGAACTAGGCGTTAGTCCTCATAGAACGAGGGTTACCTAAGTTCGTATTAAGTCCTCCACTAGTTCGATTTAAGTTCAAACTAGCGGTTTGCATGTGTAGCTCCTATGAAAGTTAATTCGAACTAACGGCCGTTAGTTCGAATTAACTTTGTAGTGTAGACGTACCATTGGAGTCTTGTGTCCAGTTCTGGGCATCACATTTCAAGAAAGATGTGGAGAAATTGGAGAAGGTCTGGACACGAGCACCAAGAACGATGAAAGGTCGAGAGAACATGCCCTATAAAAGAAGAGTGAAATAACTGGGCTTGTTTAGTTTGGAAAAGAGAAGACTGAGAGGGACCATGAGAGCTGTTTTCAGGTATTTAAAAGGAGGAGGGAGAAAAATTGTTCTTCTCGTCCTCTGAGGACAGGACAAGTAGCAGTGATCTTAAACTGCAGCAAGGGTGGGTTAGGTTTGACATTTGGAAAAATATCCTGTCAGGGTCAGGGCTGGCCTTAAGCCTAAGGGCGCCATGCGCCCCTGAACCCAGAAGTGACCGCGAGTTACAGAGCTGGGGACCCTGCTCCACCAATATGTGGAGCTGGGTCTCTCCCCCAGCTCTGCCTGGAGCAGGCCCCGGACACACCCTGCCGCCCCCCCGTGCGTCCTCCCACCCCACCCCCAGAGCGTCCCCCTGGACCCCGGACCCTCTTTGACGTGTGCGGCTCCCCCTCACTGCCTGCTGCTGCTTCTTCCAAACGTTTCAGAGGCACAATGCATCGCTGCCTCCAGGTTCGGCCTCTAGGGTCTGAGCGCAGACTGAGGCCCCACAACATGGAAGGCAAGAGGTAGGAAATGGGAAGGAGCGGGGGCTGGGGTGGGGGCGGGGCCGGGGGCAAGAGCAGAGAGGAGCAGAAGGAAAGGAAAGGAAAGGAAAGGAAAGGAAAGGAAAGGAAAGGAAAGGGCTGAGGGGAAGGAGGAGGGGAAGGTGAAGGTGCTTGGGTGGTGGGGAAAGAAAGGGGGAAGGCCTCAAGAGACAGGGTGGAGAAGAGACAAATGGCAGGGGGCAAGTGCAGACAATGAGGGCAAGGTCAGGAGGGGAGGTGTCAGTGGGAGGGGGAAGGGGTGATGTTGGGAGAGGAGAGGAGAGGGGAAGGGCACTGGAGGCTGGAGAGGAAGGTGCTGGGAGAAAGCTTGAAAAAAGGGGTGGGCATGAGAAAGGCGGGGATGGAGCAAGGCATGTGTGAGGGCACAGAGGGGCAGAAGGGGAATGGGGCAGAGAGTGGTGAGGGGGTGGGCATCAGGGAAAAAGAAGCCAAAGGGAGCAGGGGCAGTGAGAGAAGCGGGAGGAACCAGGAGGGTGCAGGGCTAAGGGAAGGTGCAGGTGCAAGAGGATTCTGGGGTGAAGCAGAAAGGCAGACACCTGCAGGGGAGGGACCAGCACCAGAGGAGAGAGGCAGGGAAGGTGTGTAGAGGGAGGTGTTAGAAGAGGGGTAGCTCACACGATCAGAGTGGAGCTACTGGAGGAGTGGGCACAGAGGGGTGGGAACAGCTAGTGGAGGGGGGCAGGTCGCAGGAGGGCTGAGGGCAGTGAGAAGGGCAGGAGTCAGCAACGCAGAGGAGGGTGAGGAGTTGGGGGGCAGCAGGCCCCAGGGGAGATGATGGCGCAAGGAGAGGAGACATGGCAGCAGAGAGAAAAGGTAAAGGGTTAAATTTATTTATTAAGAACTTGGTATGCTGCCCACGGCCAGTTAGTTTGCGCCCCGCGGTGCAGTTTGGGTTTCTGTGGGGATCAACACGTGGCCGGCGAGCAGGAGCCAAAACAAAAAAATAGTCAGTGTAATGATCTTCTGTTGAGATGTGTTTTAGTAGTTACATTCTTGGACTGTCATTGCTCATGAAAAGTGCTGTCACATGGTAGCAATCGGGTCAATCTTGCAGTTATTAATATCAGCAGAGCTGATTGACATGGGGCCTGTGTGTTGTGTAGTCCTGCCTCAATCTTTGTATTCATGCCTGTCGGTGCGAGAGAAGCTATTTGCCCTGGCTCATCCCTGACAGGTGTCTGTCTAACCTGGTCTGAAATATCTCCAGCGATGGAGATTCCACAGTCTCACTAGGCAATTTAATCCAGTGTTTAACCACCCTGACAGGCAGGAAATTTTTCCTAATGTCCAACCTAAACCGCCCTTGCTGCAATTTAAGCCCATTGCTTCTCCTCCTAACCTCAGAGGCCAAGCAGAACAATTTCTCTTCCTCTTCCTTATGACAATCTTTTAGATACTTGAAAGCTGCTCTCATGTCCCTTTTCGGTCTTCTCTTTTCCAAGGTAAACAAGGCCAGTTTCTTCAGCCTTGCCTCATATTTCATGGTCTCTAGACCTTTCATCAGTTGTGTTGATCTTCTCTGGACTTTCTCCAGTTTCTCCATGTTTCCTGAAATGTGGCGCCCAGAACTGGACATGATACTCCAGCTGGGGCCTAATGGAGATGGCTCATTCCCTGCCTAGGGGACATGAGACTGGGTGGGTTAATTTCCAATCCTCCTATTCTTTTCCTAAGCCAGGAGGGCTCAGTAGCTCTGACGGGGGCTCTGCTGGAAGGCAGCCCGCACTGCTCCCTTCCTGAAACCTTGTGCAGGTGTTAAACAGCTGCCCAGCCCAGCCTAGAGGTGACTGCATTTCAGCCTGCCTGAAGCCACACAGCACCAGCAATGGACAGGGGAATGGCTCCCAGGCATGGCTTACTCATGACTGCTTCAGTCCTGTTGATGGGCCTCAGCCTCTTTCCTTCCACTCTCCTGCTTTGCAGTGGGGCTGTAGACTCTGGGGAGAGGGGTGGAGGCAGGCAGAGGTGTCCCCCTGCAGCAGATGTCGACATGTCTCTGTATTAATCATTCTCTCATTGAAGTTTTAAGCTTTACATGGAAACTTTGTATTACGTCTTGGTAGAATTGTCCCCAGGACTTACGGCTTTTCCTGCAACCCTTCTGGATCAGGAACTCCTGTGGAGGGCGCCCCCTGGGAACGTGTCCGGTTATGGTACATCCTAGTGAGAGGAGTCCCGTATTGAGTGTGCTTCTGAACTTCTGCACACGACTCAGAGCTGGGAGGAGCAGCAAAGGCAGAAGAAGGTTACACTGATGTGTGAAAGGGGAAACTGAGGCACGCCAATTCATGTGGGGCACGCGTCATTCTTGGGTGTAAAGTTAGAAAAGTGACGTGTCCATCTCTCTGTCATTGTCAATCTTCTCATGCAGGGCTGGGCAAAAGCCTCTCCGCGGCCGAATTCCTGCCCACCTAGGGCTTGTTTTAGGCCCCACCCCTAGCTCGCTGCCTGGCGCAGGAAGGGGGCACGAGCCCCTCAACCAACTTCTATCTAAGGGGCTCTTGTCATCCCCGTACTTAGATCCAGTCGATCCAGGGAAGGCACCTCTCCTTTAAATAGACACAGCTGAGGGCGGAGGGTCTCTGGCTCCCTAGCAACACGCTAGAGGTGGGGCAGCCGCCAGCCCTCTCAGCTTTGCTATTTAAAGGGCTGTCCTGTTCCCCTGCTAGGCAAAGGGTTGCCTGACAGGTGCAGGGAACGCAGGAGCCCTTTAAATAGAAGCATTAAAAGGGCTTGAGTCTGACACCCAAGCAACAGCGTTAGACGCTGGGGGAGCTGTGCGCCCCCTAAGTGCTTTCTTTAAAGGGCTGGCACCTTCCCCACACTTGTCTGGCCGTGTGTTGCCTAGTAGCTGCGGTGAACAGGAGAGCCCTTTCAATGGGAGCAGCTCAAAGGGATCCTGCGTCTCTGGCAATGCACGGGGGAGATGGGGGAACTGGGGACCATGTCAGCTACATACAGGGCTCGTGTGTTCCCCAACTGGCCAACATCAGGTGGTTCCGAGGGGATGAACCGAACAGGCACCTCTCAGCTGATCCACCCCCTGTCGCTCTTTCCCTTCCTCTCCTGCCGGACTGTCACTGGGTTGTAACCAACAACGTGACTGACCTTGGTCGTGTGGTCTCTTGACTGTATTTTACAGTGAGCCAGCTGGGCACCGAGATTTCCTTTACAATTCATCCCCCTCCGTACTGCCCCACCAGTCAACTTCCCGTCCACAGCCAGCCCCCTGCTCTACACGTTATCACTCTGCTCGTAGGTGATAACGGCCAAACCGTTCTGTACCACTCAGCATCTTGCCTCTGATATTCATGTGTCCTGTGCCGCTCAGGGAAAGATGCTCAGTCACTGAGGGCAGGTTTTTTGGGTCAGCTCCTTTGCAGGCGGAAAGCCACAGTTACTTTCTCCACATCTGATCTGTGCTGGGATCTGTGTCGTTCCCCCCCCCCTTTCCCAGAATGCCCAGCAGCAGAGGGCAGGTGTGTTCACGAGACAGCGATCCAGCTCCGCCTTTCCCATCCTACATGCACAGCCCCGTCCCTCTCAGGGAAGGCCCTGTGTTGGTCTACTCCTAGTGCAAAATGAATTTCCTTATTTGGAGTAACAAATAAGCCCTACAGCCCTAGTGGGCGAGCCACTCTCCCCGGTCTGTGCGGGGCAGGTTGCACAGAGCGATCCGGGGCCGGGCAAGAGTGGGCGCCCTTGGCCAAGGAGTTTGCAGGAGTGTGTGTGTGGGGGGGGTCGCACATTGGCAAATGGGGGGCGACTCTCTCCCCCTTTTCTCTGCTTCAGTGCTGGGCACGGAGGGAGGGGAGAGCTGCAGCCTTGGTGGGGCCGGGCGGAAGGAAGGCCCTGCCCGGGCCACAATGGTGCTTTCCTCCTCAGTGCCTGTCCTGCAGCAGCGGGGGGGGAGGGCGTCCAAAAGATTTTTTGCTTGGGACGGTAAAAAACCTAGAGCCGGCCCTGCTTTAAAGTGCTGCATAGTCAGAAGTTACAAAAGCACCACAAGTGTGTGTTGGGAGGTGTGTGTGAATGAGTCAGTGTGTGTGTGTGCGTGTGCGTGTGTGTGTGTGTGTGTGTGTGTGTGTGTGTGCTTGTGTGAGACAGACAGAGAGTAGATCAGTGTGTTTGTGAGACAGTGGCGTTCTGATTCTGACACTGTCATTCACATTCTAAAGCAGTTGGTGCCTTTAAATCTCAGAGCCGATGCGACAGGGAGATTCACTCTTTTGCTCCCATGGCCGGTGTTTGGAGAGTCAGGTCTAGGGGTCAGACTGACCTGGGAGCTTTGGCCAACAATTGTTGAAATCTCTCAAACCGGGGACATTTAATTGTTTTCCCCCAAGAAAGCAGCTCTCGGTTCTGCCTCTACAAACACTCATAAACTGGTGCAATTGACCCTGGCAGATCTGAGAACAGGTAGCAACTCTTGGGCAGTGCGTCGGTTCACCGCACCAGCAGCCGGGTACTTGTCTAACTAGCTAGTCCGTGCAGCGTGTAGCCACGCGGCATGGGGTCCGAACTAGCCGGCATTTAAAAATGGCGCCGGCAGGCTTTATGCAAATGAAGCCCGGGAAATTGAAATCCCGGGCTTCATTTGCAACTCCGTATGACTACATTACCCCCCCCTAGTTCGAACTAGGGGGGTAGTGTAGACATACCCCCAGAGCGTAAGTGGGGGTGTATGAAGAAGACTAGGAACAATGGAGCACATGGTGGTGAATCATCACAGCCGGCTGCTTTTGCTGGATGAAGGGAAGTCTGGGCATGCTCCCTGATGATGAGGAAGTCCTCTCTCCTGCCAGTGACTCTCCTCCTGCCCAGCTTCCCAAGACATGATGAGCAGACAGACCCTCCAGGATCTACATGCCTTGCCCCCCTGATTTTTGCCATTTGATTTCTATATTATCATTGCCAATGCAGAATGTCTCTTGCTCATGGCCATATGTATTGATCAGTATCAAGCGTTCTGCCATTTCCTACGCTATGCTGTTCTGATAAAAAGGCAAGGTCTGTTGTCACATGGTGGCATGAGCCTGGATATTAGGCATTTCCTACTGCATCAGGCTACAAATGATCATTCTGCAATTAAGATATTGTGGTCCCAAAGAAACTGACATTCTCTTTTGTGATTTTGCAGCCATTAAAGGGGCGTTCTGTGATGTGCACACTAAGACTCTGCAACTGATGTCATTTGCTTTCACTATCATATTGAATGTTGGGATCTTTTTACTGACACTGACATCCAACATTTCCATTATCACCAACATCATGAGAATCTGTTACAGGATAGGGAGGCCGTATCTACCTGCTCCTCCCCCACCTCCCTGTTCTTGTCATTTATTATGTGAGTGTAAAGGCCGTCTATGTAGTTACAGTGATCGACCCTCTTCCAATCCTCCACAAAATAATGTCTGTCTGGTTCCTAAGCCTGGTCCTTTTGCTCAACCTTGTCCTCTACTGCCTGAGGGTATGTCTACACTACAGCACTAATTCGAACTAACTTAATTTGAATTAGTTAATTCGAACAAAGCTAATTCGAACTTGTGCATCTAGACATAAAAACTAGTTTGAATTAGCATTTTGCTAATTCGAATTAGCATGTCCACATTGAGTGGACCCTGAACCGAGGTTAAGGATTGCCAGAAGCAGTGCCGGCAGGGCATCAGATTAGGACTTATAGCGTGGAGCTGCTGTCTCAGGCTGTCCGAGGGCTGTGCTTAAAGTGACCCGACCCCCACCCCGGACAGACAGTCCTCAAGGGTTCCCTGCTTGCAAAGCAGTCCTGGCTTGGAATGTTCTGAGTGCCCACACTTGGCACATCACAGCACTCGGTCATCAGCCCAGCTGCACTTGCCGCAGGCTGCCAACACGGAGGGTCAATCGGGACGCTGCAGGAGAGTTTCCACCCTGAGGACCCCGCAGAGCCACCCCAGTCCTCCCCACTGGGGGATCGTACCCCAATCCTCCCTCACCTCCTTCCACTTACCCATCTCTTGCCCCCCTTCCTGATGTACAAAATAAAGGACACGAGTGGTCAAAAATAGAAAATCTCTTTATTGAACAAAACTCGGGGAGACTGGGAAAAGGAGGTGGGAGAGGGGAAGAGAGAGGGTGGGAGAAGTGAGGGCACTAAAATGATCAGAGGTTTGGAACAGGTCCCATATGAAGAGAGGCTAAAGAGACTGGGACTTTTCAGCTTAGACAAGAGGAGACCGAGGGGGGATATGATAGAGGTCTATAAAAGCATGAGTGGTGTGGAGAGGGTGCATAAAGAAAAGTTCTTCATTAGTTCCCATAATAGAAGGACTAGAGGACACCAAATGAAATGAATGGGTAGCAGGCTTCAAACTAACAACAGAAAGTTCTTCACACAGCAAATAGTCAACCTGTGGAACTCCTTGCTGCAGGAGGCTGTGAAGGCTAGAACTAGAACAGAGTTTAAAGAGAAGTTAGATCAAGTCTTGGAGGTTGGTTCCATGGAGTGGTATTAGCCAGGGGATAGGAATGGTGTCCCTGGCCTCTGTTTGTGGACAACTGGAGATGGATGGCACGAGACAAATGGCTTGGTCGTTGTCTTCAGTCCATCCCTTCCAGGGTACCTAGTGTTGGCCGCTGTTGGCGGACAGGCTACTGGTCCTAGATGGACCTTTGGTCTGACCCAGTATGGACATTCTTATGTTTTTATGTTCTAAGCTCAGGGCTCAGAGTCGGGGTCTCACTGGACCACCTTGATTTTATGCAAACCTGCTCCTGGGTGGCCAGGCTAGCAGCTATCCTGCCCTAGATGGCCACATTCCTGTGACTTGTGCGGAGATCGTCGATGTTGGAGGCTTCCACCCAAACCTGGATGAGGTCCACGATGTCCGCACTAGACCAGGTATGCGCCCGCCTCTTGCGGCCCCTGGCAGGCTCCCGGGAGCCGCCAGCCTGGTCCCGGGAAGAGGCAGAGGGCTGGGTGGCAGCGGGTGGCTGGCTTGTGCCCTTCCAGGTGCAGGGTCTGCTGGCTGGGGCCGAGACGGTGTCAAACGAGTTTCACTGGTGGTGCCCAGAGTGGCCACCAGGGAAAGCTGGGGAGGGTTAACCTCCCACTAATTTGAATTAATTGGCTACACAGCCCTTAATTCGAACTACGTAATTCAAACTAGGAATTAGTCCTCTTAGAATGAGGTTTACCTAGTTCGAATTAAGAGCTCCGCTAATTCGAATTAAGTTCAAACTAGCAGTTTGTATGTGTAGCGCCTATCATAGTTAATTCAAACTAACATCTGTTAGTTCGAATTAACTTTATAGTGCAGACATACCCTGAGAAACAAGGAGGTCCATCAGTCCCTGAAAAAAGCTCTTCTGGCACTAGTTGCTTTCAGACACAGGCATGGAGAGAGAAAGACAATTTTTGACATAGAGTAGAATAGAGATGAACTGAAATATATCCTTACACGTGGCCCATTTGACTCCCTAACAAGAGGGTTCACCCTCAATGGCCTCACGTCACCTTGTTTCTTTCTCGATTCCTTGCTTTGTGCTTGTGAGTCTCCTAGTTTCTCAGCTTTTCTCTCTCATACTGGCCGAGGATTTTTGTGCTGCGCTCTACTTCACTGATCTGTACGTAAATGCCAAGGCCCAATTAGTGCAAGGAGCTTAACTTCTGAGCATTCCTGGATCTCCTCCCCACCTGCTCAATCCTATTATATTCCCATTGTCTTGAGTGGGCTCTTCTGTTGTCAATGACATGAGGGAAATGAGGTAAAGTAGATGGGAAAGAAACTATGATACTCTGTGCAGGGATGGGAGTTTTAGTGTCCTTCTCCGTGTCAATTCCTGCCTTTCCATACACTTGCCAGAGTAGAGGCACTTCTGTCTCTGTTCATACTCAGAGGAGCACAGGTGTTGATGCAGATGTGAAATGCACACAGAGGAGATGGGACAAAATTGTGCAGGATCATTGGCTCTGACTTCTCTCTCCACCAAAATAAAAGGAAACGAATTAATTGAAAAGAACAGGACTTGAGCACCCAACAGCAACTGGCATATTTGCCCATCGGCCTCCTTCCTCCCCGGCTGAAATGCAATGGATGTGCAAACATTTTACCAAAGAGTCAGTATAAAGTGAATTAAAGAATTAAGTCTTCTACCCTAAGTCTTCTGCTCTGTTAGTTCATACTCCACAGTTGTGGGACCAGGAGCACATGAATACCAGCCCACAGCCCGGATATGGTCTGCCAGCATTATCTTCTAGGAGGCCTCTCCCTCTTTATTTACTTGCTGGTGACAGGTACAGGCAATCACAGCCCTGGTTGGACAAAGATCACCATTCGTGGCCAATGGGAGTTGCGGGAAGCACTGCTTCCGGCTCCTCCCATTGGCCAGGTCTGGGGACCCACAGCCAAGGGGAGCTGTGATCACTGGTATTTCCAACTTTCCCACACATGTTCCACAAACAGGACAGAGAAAACCGTCGCTGGAGACATTGGGGAACGATTGAAGAACCCAACATGAGCAATGGCTGACGTGACGTAAGACACGTCTACCAAGCAAGGAGAAGCCACCTCTGGACCCGTCAGCTGACTCAGATTGAGGTGAAGTTTTATTGCTAAGCAGACTTTCAAGATGGGGCTGCAACACCAAGTATGGGAACCTTCCACATCACTGGGCCTAGATCCCTCCTTCCAGCAATGAAACAGCCCCATGAACCCTCATCTGCTGCCACAGGCCAGCTGTCCTTTTTCTTTCATGAAGAGAGATGTGGCTTTAGGCACTTTGGAATCCATCCCAATGTTTCCTGTCTTTCCACCGGAGCAGTAAAATCCACCCCTGTAGCCTGGGGTTTAGAGGCCCTGAAGGCTGAGGTAACCCAACATCACCTTTGCCTCCTAAATGCATCGATTGGACGGTTGGGTTATGATGTTACACAGATCACTGAACCGTCCATTCAAGCCCACTCCCACTGAGGCCATCAGCTCCAACCACCAGACTGAGCTGTCCCTGCGTGTGAGTGATGCTCCAGTCTGGCCTGGCCAGTCAGCTCTGAAGTTGACAGACTAGAGCATGCTAATCGGTAAGGGTACCTGTAAGACTCCTTCTTACTGGTACGCTGACTGGTTACTCATGCAACATCACTGCCCATTACTGAGATATCGTTATAGCAGAAATATGAACCAATTTAGGGAAAACGGCACATTTACAATGTCATTGGAAACACTGGGATTTCCTGCATTTGATGATCCCATTTGTATTCCTGCCTTAGTTTTGTCTCTCTCATTATGAATACGGAGCATGTATCTTTATTCCCAATGTATTCACACAGCCGTACCCCACTGGGGAAGGGGCTTTCAGTGCCGACAGATCGCTGAGCCCTGTAATGAGACATTCGGGAGAACAACAGGCCTCAGGAGACGCCCAACTCCCACAGGGCAACTGTTCCTCAGAACGCTCCAGAGAGACCACAATTAACAGCTGTGCACAGGGTCAGGAGATCAGACCACGCGACTCTGCGTCCCTCCTCCCATGTTGTTTTTCCACAGCCTGGTTCAGGGAGCTGTTTTGAAACAAAGGATCCCCCCTTTGCCAGAGCTATATAAGGCAGGGGGCGGAATCAGCCGTTTTCAGTCCCCACACTAGAGGACGCTGGGAAGGAGCTGAGGAAGACAGACTGACCTGGGGGAAGGGCTGGACCCAGGCTGAAGGCGTCTTCCCGGTGTCTGGAAACCCCGAAGACCTCAAGCTGCAAAGCAACGGCAAACTGTGCCTTCAGAAACTGCCGGACTGCTGCTGTCATCACTGGTGAGAATCTGCTCGTTCTCCTGACTCTGCCCAGGGGCTTATGCTGATTTTCTGTTTGGCTCATTTGCCGATAATCCGCTCTGACCGGTTTGCTGTCCCTGATCACCGCTCACATGGCCTGTTTGTAGTTAATGAGCTTGTGTGTAGTTTTCTGTGAACCAGTGGGCCTCTCAGTGACTTGCCTGGGAGGGGATCTCACCTTGCCTGACACACGTGTGCATGTGACTCTGCACATAGAGAGGGATCCGTACTGGATAAAAACCTCCTACTGGCCATAGCTCGTTCGCCACGGAGGTGCCGGTGGTACCAGATTTGTCCAATACTCTGGGCTATGCTCATTTATCAGGGTTACCCTTTTGGGACTGGGGGAAGGTTACCCATTCTATCAGGGTGCTGTTGGTGCTTACTTGTTCTCTCATATGGAGCTGAATTCTCCCTGCTGCCAATTTCCCCTCCCACTGGAGCTCTCCTGCAGGAACTAGATTCCTCAGGATGGGGTTCTTACCTCCTTGGCAACACACACAGACACTCACACCCACTAACAGAGCACGTCTGAGAGAACTGGGTACTCAGCTCTCCCAAGCTGACCCCCTCATATGTCCCTGGA
Source organism: Pelodiscus sinensis (assembly GCF_049634645.1). Taxonomy (NCBI): domain Eukaryota; kingdom Metazoa; phylum Chordata; order Testudines; family Trionychidae; genus Pelodiscus; species Pelodiscus sinensis. The sequence goes on along the minus strand of NC_134740.1, from coordinate 9,274,605 downwards.
CTCAGCTGGCTGGGTTTCACAGCAATGCCACACTGCACCCTCATGTGCCTTTGGACTCTATGAGCTGGATCAAACAGCACTTTAAGCTGCCATCCTCATAAGCCCCCAGGTTCAGCACCCCCTGTCCCCACTTTCACACCACAGTCATTCACTGGTAAAACACACAGTGAGCAAACCCCACAGGATTTTGGGCACTGCAGGGATCTTTTGCTTGGGTACAAGAAGCGTTATTGCAGAGCGAATAGGGAAGCCAAAACAACACCCCTTAAGGAAGAGTGAGCAAAAGAGAAAGAAAGAGAGAGAAGCAACCAGCTTAACAATGAAAGTGATTTATTTCTGAGTAGTGAATAGGTATCAAAAAGTTACAAGATTAAATCTAAGAATTACAATATGAAATCTAAACTGAAACTGATTACAAATGTTAGGTAACCATAGAACATTTTACATAGGGTAGGGTCAGGAGGCTATGCTTAGAGAGATAGTTGATGAGAGAGAAAGAGAGAGAGAGAGAGAGAGAGAGAGAGAGAGAGAGAGAGAGAGAGAGAGACCTCACCACTCCAAGGAGCTTGCACTGATCGGGGTTCCCAGCTGATGATGGTAGCCGGGGGGTCCAGAGGGCAGGAGATAAGCAGAACAGAGCCCCCAGCACGATCAGACAGGAGATGAAGAAGTCTCAATGGAACTGATGCAGTTCAAGTCCAGGTATCAAAACAGTTTTTCTTGGGGCAAATATAGGCGTTTTTATAGGGATAGTTCAAAGAGACAGAGGAGAGACAACAGAGACTGATCACCCCTGGCTATGGGGCATGTTCCTTGAAGGAGCTCACAATGCACCTAGGCAGTTTCAGTATTTTAGATGTCAATAGGATCGTTACTAGAATTGGTCTGATAATGACTAATTTGGGTGTGAGCAGGCCTGGGTTCATTAGCATCTGGAGCAGGGATTTCCCATCAGTCAGTGCTTCTCTGCTTTCGGTGTCCCATAGTTCACTGCGGTTCCTGCCTTGGAAGAGCTGCTCTCCATTCTGTATGCTAATGAGATGTCCCTCTCTTCCATCTTTAATGTAAATGAGGCTGGGGTGTTTCCTTAATTGTATCACCCTTGTCTGAAGCAGTTTAGCTGTGTCTTCCCCGGCCTTTTTATTGCTTTGTCAGATTCCAGCAAAAGCTCGGTGTGTGGTTTTCCATGAATGTTACTCCCTGGCTCCCAAAAGCACAGGGCTGGTAGGTAACAAGTCCCCCCGTTGATGGGGTGCTTGCGCTGAGCAAGTATCCCCATCACATCCTTAGTCCATAGTAGTGAGTCTGGTCTTCAATCCATTGTAGTTGTCGCATCAGTCGTTGGATCCAGCAAACCAATAGAATCAGACCAATTGCTAGTATAATTTGGAAACCAATGATCACCACAATGGGGTGAAGCATAATATTTAAAAGACCAGTTGCACTGGGGCTCCACCCAAGCAATGTCTACCCCCCAGGAGCGATGGCCTGTACCTGCAACTGTAGCTGCTAGCCTAGAGATCTCAAGAGTTTGGAGCTTCTGAAGCTCATGTTGTATAACTCAGTGTAGGCTTAGAAATGCTGGATAGTCCATAGAGGCACGGTAAACTTGCTATCACAGCTAATAATTGTGGTTACATCTAACAATTGTGGGTATATCACAGAAATGGCGATTAATGTCAGGCACCATGAGTTGGATCCAATGTCCATTAATTAATACAATAGTACAATCATTGCAAAAGTAATTAGTACAGTCTTGTTTTTACACGCACACATGCTATAACAGTACAGACAGTAACAAACCCGTCTTGCTAGACAACATCAAAGGAACAGTGCGATTTATTTCCCAGTTGTGGGAAGAAACAATCATGTTCCTCCAATGCTTGGTCTCCACGACCCTGTTTGGGGCACCGTGCTGAATGAGATCATGCCCCGCTCCAGACCAGTTCAGTGGTTCCCAGTTTCCAAGGGACCGTGTCATATACTTGCCGGTGGGCGTGACTGGAGACCGCTGCAGCTCCATTGAGGGTAATGGAGGTGTCTGGATGCCAGTGACAATGATGACATGCAAGGGCATGGCTGGTACCCAGACTTCTGAAGAAACCAGGATAGTTCGGTACCTTTCACCACCTGGAAGGCTGTCAGTAGTGGCATCACTAACGGTGTCCCTTTCGAGACCACAACGGCTTCCAGAATAAGGGGATGGAGTCTGCTGTGGTCTTAGTTTCATAGCAAAACTAGAGTGACTCTCCGGTGGCCACCTGTGTACAATTGGCCAAACTTTCCCAGGAGTACCCTGAGCAGTTGCCAATAGCATGGAATTGATAGTGACACTCCAGGGCCAGGGGGTTGCTCCCATTTCAGCAGGCAGGCACCTCCATAGGTTCAGGGGATCACAGTTCCAGCACAGAGCTTGGGTAGCATCAGACTCCAGATACTTCGGGCCAGCAGAGTGCTGGGGCAACAGTGGGCTGTCATGGCTCTTGTTCAGAATCTGTGAAAGGGCAGAAGAGAGAAAACAAACTCCACACTGCCCCGTCTATACAGGGAGAATCGGGAATTAGTATTACAGAGTGAACATGAAATAGTGACCTATATAAGAATGGGCATAATTAGTCCAGTACTTCTGTGGCCTGTTCCTGCCTCAGCATCGGGGTAGGCACTGACAAGCTTAGACAACATGTATTTTGTAACAGTCCCAAGCTGTTCCTTCTTCCTAGTCAAGAAGGGTGGCTGGCAGGATGGAGAACACAGTTATGCTATTCCTTGCAGGTCAGGTGGTTTATCTTTCCACTCTTTGATTTGTGAAGAATGAAACCACTTCTGCCAGGGTTTCCCATTTTTCCTATTCAGGATTTCTACCTGGTCAACACTGGGGCTAGCCCAATTCACAATCATGCAGAAGGTGTGTGTCAGAGAATGCTGTTTTGCTGAAAACTTTCAGTACATTACTGGTTGGCCTAATTCCCCTACTACCAGAGGTTTTCCCCAGTGTACTTTTTTGTCTTGTCTCCCTTTATGTCCTTCATCCTGCACAAATTGAATCAGGTCTCCCTGTATCTGGTTGGGGACTGTCCAGTGCCTTTCACTGCCTGCATCCTCTGCCCACCAGACATCTTCAACCTTCTCCATCCTGGATTTTCCTGTGTGATCTTTCCTTTTCCTGGCTCAGGACTGAATTTCTGTATCCCCATCTTGAAAAGTACCTAACTCTAAGGCATCTATTCCGTGGCCTAAAGGTTTTCCCTGAGTAGTTCCTGCCTCTGTTTGTTCCACCTGGTCTGTGTCTTTGCTATGGTCACTGATAGCAGCAGCTTTGGCTAAGGCATCAGCTCTGTTGTTCCCGTGTGCTTCCTCTGAGGGATTTTTCTGATGCCCCTTGGTGTGAATCACCCAAGTGTCTCCAGTTCTTTCCATGTCATTTCCCTCCTGAGCCCAGCATTCTATTGGTCCCTGTAGTCTGTCCACTAGCAAGGGACCATCCTGCCAAACAGGTGTTTCCTGGATTTCTCCCCCACACCCACTGAGCTGAGCCTGTTTAGTGGTGGGTCTCCCTCCCGAGATCCACCGAGGACTCACAATGTTTACTGAGGCTTCTGTGTCCACTAGCAGCTGGGCTAACGTCCCTGCATTCCCCACTGTAGCCCTTACAGTTGGTCTCCCCCACCTGTCACAATGAAGTCTTGCGATCACAGGCTTGTCTTGTAACACAGGGCTGGTGTTGCACACTGGGCTGTGGGTTGTTATCCTGACAGGAGATTCCCTCATGCAGTGGTCGGTCAGGGAGCCCTGCACACACCAGCAGATGGGTGTGTCTGTGTTGTCTGAGTGCAGGAGGAAGTGCAGGAGTGGGGTGTTGTCTGCAGCTGGCCACAGCAGCACAGTGCGAGCGGGATCCCAGGCTGGTGGCTCAGAGGCTCAGTGGCTCCTCAGCTCCAGCTTAGAATCCCAGTGCTTCCCCTTCCTCCTAGGGAAAGAGTTTTTCCTAATATGCAACTAGACATCCCTCACTGCAACTTGAGACCATCGCTCCTTCTTCTGCCTCCTGCCACCACTGAGAACAGCTTCTCTCCATCCTCTTTGGAACCTCCCTATATGAACGTGAAGGCTGCTCTCAAATCCCCCCTCTCTCTTCTCTTCTGAAGACTAAAGAAACCCAAATCCCTCAGTCTCTCCTCGTAGGTCATGTGCTCCAGCCCCCTCATCATTTGTCACCCTCTGCTGGACCCGCTCCAATTCATGCACATCCCTTCCATACTGGGGCGCCCAGAACTGGTCACAATACTCCAGATGTGGCCTCACCAGAGCCAAATAAAGGGGAAAAATCCCTTCTCTAGATCTGTTGGCAGTGCTCCTTCTAAACCACCCTAATATGACGTTAACCTTTTTGGGTACAAGGACGCCCTGTTGACTCATCTCCAGCTTCTCATCTGCTGTAACCCCAGGTCCTTTTCTGCTGAACTGCCACCTAGCCAGTCAGTCCCCAGCCTGTAGCAATGCTTGGGATTCTTCCCTCCCCAGGCAGGACTCTGCACTTGTCCTTTTTGAACCTCATCAGATTTCTGTTGGCCCAATCCTCTAATCAGTTTAAGTCAGTCTGGACCCCATCCCTGCCATCCAGCGTATCCCTGTCTTCTCCCTATCTTAGGGTATGTCTACACTACCCCGCTAGTTCGAACTAGGAGGGTAATGTAGGCATACCGCACTTGCTAATGAAGCCCGGGATTTGAATTTCCCGGGCTTCATTAGCATAAGCGGGGAGCCGCCATTTTTAAATCCCCGCTGCTTCGAACCCCGTGTAGCGCGGCTACACGGGGCTCGAACTAGGTAGTTCGGACTAGGGTGCCTATTCCGAACTACCGGTACACCTCGTTTCACGAGGAGTACCGGTAGTTCGGAATAGGCACCCTAGTCCGAACTACCTAGTTCGAGCCCCGTGTAGCCGCGCTACACGGGGTTCGAAGCAGCGGGGATTTAAAAATGGCGGCTCCCCGCTTATGCTAATGAAGCCCGGGAAATTCAAATCCCGGGCTTCATTAGCAAGTGCGGTATGCCTACATTACCCTCCTAGTTCGAACTAGGAGGGTAGTGTAGACATACCCTTAGTGTCATCTAGATACAAGCTGAGGGTGTAATCCATCCCCTCATCCATGTCATTAATAAAGAAGTTGAACAAAACCTGTCCTAGAACAGATCCTTGGGGCACTCCTCTAGAAACCAACCATCAACCTGACATCGACCCGTTGATGAGTAGCCGTTGAGCCCGAAAGTCTAGCCAGCTTTCTACCCATCTTATAGTCCATTTATCCAATCCATACTCCCTTGGCTTGCTGGCAAGGATATTGCGGGGGACCATATGAAAAGCCTTGCTAAAGTCAAGGTATGTCACATCCACTGACTTCCCCATGTCCATAGAGCAAGTTACCTCACTGTAGAAGCTAATCAGATTGGTCAGGCACAACTTGCCCTTTGTGAATCCATGTTGACTATTCTTGGTCACTTTCCACTGTTCTAAGTGCTTCAAAATGGATTCCAGAGGGATCCCCTCCATGATTTCTCTGGGGACTGAGGTGAGGCTGACTTGTCTATAGTTCTCTGGATGGTTCTTTCTTCCTTTTTTAAAGACGGGCAATACATTTGCCTTGACATTGGCTGAAACAACACTGACACGATGACGATATTTAAAAATTCCAGCCTAAAAGCGGTTGGGTGGGATTTTGGTTGGAAGCTTGAACTATTAATGAAATGAATCTTCCTCTGCTTATAGACAAATTCATTTTTCAGGAGGAGAGACACAGCGATCTCAGGTTTTTGGCCATGTGGCCAACAGCACAAGTCTGCAGGTGCTCTGTGAATGTCTGATGTGTTTCTGTTTCCAGATACGAATTATGGAGAAAGCAGGAGGAAGAAACCAAACGCCCATCGTGGAACTGATCCTCTTAGGGTTTGGGAATGGCCCTGAACTGCAGCCCCTCCTCTTCCTGCTGTTTCTCATGATCTACATTGTGGCTGTGGCTGCAAACCTCCTCATCGTTGTCCTAGTGGTGGCTGATGTGCGCCTGCACACCCCCATGTACTACTTTGTGGCCAATTTGTCCACTGTGGAGATCTGCTACGTCTCCACCACCCTGCCCAGGCTGATTGGCAGTCTCGCGACCGGGGATAGAAACATTTCTCTGCAGAATTGCTTTGTGCAATTTGATTTCTATATTATCTTTGCCAATGCAGAAAGTCTGCTGCTCACGGCCATGTGTATTGATCGGTACCTAGCGATCTGTCACCCGCTCCGTTACCCTGCTCTGATGAACGGCAGGGTCTGTTGCCACATGGTGGCATCGGCCTGGATATTTGGCATTTCCTACACCATCATGCTACAAATTTTCTTTCTGCAATTAACATACTGTGGCCCCAAAGAAATTGACCTTCTCTTTTGTGATTTTGGAAGTTTTAAACGTCCGTTTTGTGGTGCCATCATTATGACTATGTTCCAGTTGACATTTGCTTTCAGTATCATATTGAATGTTGGGATGTTTCTACTCACCCTGACGTCCTACTTTTGTATCATTGTCAACATCCTGAGGATCCCTTCCAGCACTGGGAGACAAAAGACCTTTTCCACCTGCTCCTCCCACCTCATTGTGGTTTTAGTTTTCTATGTGAGCGTATTAACAGTCTATGCAGTTACAGCGATCAATCCTCTCCCGATCTTCCACAAAATAATGTCTGTCTGGTTCCTAGTCCTGGTCCCCTTGCTCAACCCCGTCCTCTACTGCCTGAGAAACAACGAGGTCCATCAGTCCCTGAGAAAAGCTCTTCTGACATTGGCTGCTTTCAGACACAGGCATGGAGTGTGAAAGGACACATTCTGACACAGAGTAAAACTAGCTGGACCTACCCGGCTTTGCCCGGGAAACTGGAGGAACAAAATGTAGAAAAATGGAGCTGCGGGTGCCGTGGGGGGCAGAGCAGCTGCATGAGTTGTTGTGCGCGTGGGGGTTGAGGCACTGTGTGCTGGTGCGGGAGGTGGTGGGGAGAGCGGGAAGAGTGTCACTTATGTAACCTCGCGGGTGGAGACAACACTAGGGGCTGCAGGCGGCAGGCATGGGACGTAGGGTGGGTGCGGCAGACCCTGCACCGTGGCGGGATATTTTTTATTTTTACAGCCTGTGATCGGGCCCGATTGGGTCCAAGAGTACCATAGAACCTTCTCCGGGAGGACAGGTTATCCCATGCAACGCTTGGTTCTGGTAGCTCTTATAGTGTCCAAGTTATTAGTGAACAAACTTACAAACATTCACCTTTGTATATTAGATAGAGATGGACTGAAAGATTTCCTTACACATGGCCCATTGCCACCCTGACAACAGGGTTCACCCTCAATGACCTTACGTCACCTTCTTTCTCTTTGGATTCCTTGCTTTGTGTCAGTTAGACTCCTACTTTCTGTACTTTTGCATTCATAACAGGCATGCATTTTAGTTTCGTGTTCCACTTCACTGATCTGGGCCTCAGTTGGGGTATGTCTACACTACAGCACTAATTCAAACTAACTTAGGGTATGTCTACACTACTAAGTCAATTTGAACTAACAGTCTTTTGTTTGAATTAACTTTGATAGGCGCTACACACGGAGCGCTTAATTCGAACGAGGACTAACACCTAGTTCAAATTAACTAGTTCGAATTAAGGGGTGTGTAGCCACTTAATTCGAACTAGTGGGAGGCTAGCCCTCCCCAGATTGCCCTGGTGTCCACGCTGGGCACCACCAGGGGCACGGTCTGGCTTCAGTGCCCGTGCCAGGTGCGAGCCTGCCAGCACCCAGCCAGCAGACCCTGCACCTGGCACGGATCGAGTCAGCCACACGCTGCCACCCAGTCCACCCCCTCTTTCTGGAACCAGGCTGGTGGCTCCTGGGAGCCTGCCCAGGGATGCAAGAGGCGGGTGCCCGCCTGGTCTAGTGCAGACATCGTGGACCTCATCCACAACCTCCACACTAGGCACAGGAAAGTGGCCGTCTAGGGCAGGATAGCTGCCAGCCTGGCCACCCAGGAGCAGGTTTGCATGAAAATCAAGGTGGTCCAGTGAGACCCCCGACCCTGAGCCCTGAGCTTAGAACGGCTGTACTGGGTCAGACCAAAGGTCCATCTAGCCCAGTAGCCTGTCTGTCAACAGCAGCCAACACTAGGTACCCTGGAGGGGATGGACCGAAGACAATGACCAAGCCATTTGTCTCATGCCATCCATCTCCAGCCTTCCACAAGCAGAGGCCAGGGACACCATTTCTACCCCCTGGCTAATAGCACTCCATGGACCCAACCTCCATGAATTTATCTCACTACTCTTTAAACTCTGTTCTAGTTCTAGCCTTCACAGCCTCCTGCAGCAAGGAGTTCCACAGGTTGACTATTTGCTTTGTGAAGAAGAACTTTCTGTTGTTAGTTTGAAGCCTGATACCCATTCATTTAATTTGGTGTCCTCTAGTCCTTCTATTATGGGAACTAATGAAGAACTTTTCTTTATGCACCCTCTCCACACCACTCATGCTTTTATAGACCTCTATCATATCCCCCCTCAGTCTCCTCTTTTCTAAGCTGAAAAGTCCCAGTCTCTTTAGCCTCTCTTCATATGGGACCTGTTCCAAACCCCTGATCATTTTAGTTGCCCTCCCCTCTTGAACCCTCTCTCTTCACCTCTCCCACCTCCTTTTCCCAGTCTCCCTGAGTTTTGTTCAATAAAGAGAGTTTCTATTTTTGAACACACGTGACCTTTATTTTGTACATCAGGAAGGGGGGCTAGGGAGGGGTAAGTGGAAGGAGGTGAGGGAGGAATGGGGTACGATCCCCCAGTGGGGAGGACTGGGCTGGCTCTGCGGGCTCCTCGGGGTGGAAGCTCTCCTGAAGCCCCTTGATTGACCCCCCCCCTCCGGATGGCAGCCTGCGGCAAGTGCAGCCAGGCTGATGGCCGAGTGCTGTGATGTGCCGAGTGTGGGCACTCAGGGCACTCCAAGCCAGGACTGATTTGCAAGCGGGGAACCCTGAGAACTGTCTGTCCGGGGTGGGGGTTGGGTCCCTTTAAGCACAACCCTCAGCTAGCCTGAGACAGCAGCTCCACGCTATAAGTCCTAATCTGATGCCCTGTCGGCACTGCTTCCGGCCATCCTTAACCACTGTTCAGGGTCCACTCAGTGTGGACATGCTAGTTCGAATTAGCAAAATGCTAATTCGAACTAGTTTTTAAGTCTAGATGCGCTAATTCGAATTAGATTAGTTCGAATTAACTAATTAACTAATTCAAACTAAGTTAGTTCGAATTTGTGCTGTAGTATAGACATACCTTCTGTTCGAATTAGTTAATTCGAACTAAGTTATTTCGAATTAGCGCATCTAGACTTAAAAACTAGTTCGAATTAGCGTTTTGTGTAGCTGCTGTCTGAAGCTATCTGAGGCTCGTGCTTAAAGGGAACCCTCTGGACAGCCGGTTCTCAGCTTTTCTGCTTGCTTGCCTACCTTGCCAAGGGACAGCAAAGTGTTTTTCTCTGCAACTGCCTGTGTCGGTGCTTCCCATTGGGGATGCTGCTGCATTTGGCAACATGGAGCCAGAACTCACCCTGGGCATGCTGCTCCAGTTTTTGGACTTGCAGCTGCAAGCCTCCCAGCAATGGGTGGAGGCTGCCTTGCACCACCTGGTGCACATCAGCCCCCTGTCTCTCTCCCTGGCTTCCCCGGGGGTCGTGGAGGAGCGGCCGCATCTGGCATCTGGACACCAGCAGCAATTGGTGGGAGACAGACAGTGGACCCAGAACTTCAGGATGAAGAGGGACACCTTCCTGGAGCTCTGCGAATGGCTCGCCCCTGCTCTGCAGTGATGGGACACTCGCATGAGGCCCGCCATCACCCTCCAGCGGGGAAGCGTGTGGCCATCGCCCTCTGGAAGTGCTCCACCCCGGACAGCTACCGATCCATCGGGAACCTTTTCAGCATGGGGAGATCCACCGTCAGAGCAGTGCTCATACAGGTACGGCACCCACCAGCCACTGGGCCGGGAGGGGGGCTGCAAGGAGGGGAAGTGGGAGAAAAATGTGGAGGGAGGAGGTGAAAGTGCCCCGCGCAGGAGGGTTCGGTTTGTCCTGGCCGTACTACACGCCACCCACAGGGGTTGCTTCCAGGAGTGGGGTACAGGGCAGTGCCAGGGAACGAACACTCCCAGCCACCCGGGCGCCCCAGTGATTTGCAGTTTTCTGTGTCCCTCTGCAGGTGGTCAAGGCCATCGACTGGGTGCTGCTCCGCAGGGTTGTCCGCCTCGCCGACCAGGACGCTGTCATCCAGGCAGTTCAGTGCCCTCGGCTTCCACAACTGCGGGGGGGCATCGACAGGATGCACATCCCCATCCATGCCCCGGAACACCAGGCGTCCCGGTACGTGAACCGCAAGGGGTACTTCTCCGTCCTCCTGCAGGCCGTGTGTGACCACCGGGGCTAGTTCACGGACATTAATGTGGGCTGGTCCGGCAAGGCACACGACGCACGGGTGTACCGGAACTCCTCCGTGTGCCAGAGGCTGCAGGCCGGGACCTTCGTCCCTGACCGCCACATCAGGGTCGGGGACATGGACATGCCCGTCTGCCTGGTGGGGGATACGGCCTACACCCTACAGCCCTGGCTCATGAAGACCTACACGGGGTACCTCAATCCCTCTCGACAGGCCTTCTATGCCAGGCTCACCAGGGCCCGCATCGTGATCGAGGAGGGATTTAAATAAACATGGCCACTGCTTTTTTTCCGGCTTTGGGAAAAAAGCGTCTAGACTGGCCTGATCCTCCGGAATAAAGCCCTATTCTGGAGGATCTCTTCTTCCTACTTCGAATGACTGCATTTCAGGGTGCCTGAAGCCACAGAGCACCAGCAATGGACAGGTGAATGGCTCCCGGGCATGGCTTACTCATGACTGCTTCGGTCCTGTTGATGGGCCTCAGCCTCTTTCCTTCCACTCTCCCGCTTTGCAGTGGGGCTGTAGACTCTGGAGAGAGGGGTGGAGGCAGGCAAAGGTGTCCCCCTGCAGCAGATGTAGACATGTCTCTGTATTAATCATTCTCTCATTGAAGTTTTGAGCTTTACATGGAAACTTTGTATTACGTCTTGGTAGAATTGTCCCCAGGACTTACGGCTTTTCCTGCAACCCTTCTGGATCAGGAACTCCTGTGGAGGGCGCCCCCTGGGAACGTGCCCGGTTAAGGTACATCCTAGTGAGAGGAGTCCCGTATTGAGTGTGCTTCTGAACTTCTGCACACGGCTCAGAGCTGGGAGGAGCAGCAAAGGCAGAAGAAGGTTACACTGATGTGTGAAAGGGGAAACTGAGGCACGACAAGTCATGTGGGATACGCGTCATTCTTGGGTGTGAAGTTAGAAAAGTGACGTGTCCATCTCTCTGTCCTTGTCAATCTTCTCATGCGGGGCTGGGCAAAAGCCTCTCCGCGGCCGAATTCCTGCCCACCTAGGGCTTGTTTTAGGCCCCGCCCCTAGCTCGCTGCCTGGAGCAGGAAGGGGGCACGAGCCCCTCAAACGACTACTATTGAAAGGGCTCTTGTCATCCCCGTACTTAGATCCAGTCGATCCAGGGAAGGCACCTCTCCTTTAAATAGACACAGCTGAGGGCAGAGGGTCTCTGGCTCCCTAGCAACACGCTAGAGGTGGGGCAGCCGCCAGCCCTCTCAGCTTTGCTATTTAACGGGCTGTCCTGTTCCCCTGCTAGGCAAAGGGTTGCCTGACAGGTGCAGGGAAGGCAGGAGCCCTTTAAATAGAAGCATTAAAAGGGCTTGAGTCTGACACCCAAGCAACAGCGTTAGACGCTGGGGGAGCTGTGCACCCCCTAAGTGCGTTCTTTAAAGGGCTGGCACCTTCCCAGCACTTGTCTGGCCGTGTGTTGCCTAGTAGCTGCGGTGAGCAGGAGAGCCCTTTCAATGGGAGCAGCTCAAAGGGATCCTGCGTCTCTGGCAATGCACGGGGGGAGATGGGGGAACTGGGGGCCATGTCAGCTACATACAGGGCTCGTGTGTTCCCCAACTGGCCAACATCAGGTGGTTCTGAGGGGATGAACCGAACAAGCACCTCTCAGCTGATCCACCCCCTGTCGCTCTTTCCCTTCCTCTCCTGCCGGACTGTCACTGGGTTGTAACAAACAACGTGACTGACATTGGTCGTGTGGTCTCTTGACTGTATTTTACACTGAGCCAGCTGGGCGCAGCGATTTCCTTTCAATTCATCCCCCTCCATGTCACACTGTCCGGGTTGCAACACAACGAAGAGGAGCCTGGTGTTTGTTGGGCTGCTTTGTGAGCATGGACAGATCCGTACTGCCCCACCAGTCAACTTCCCGTCCACAGCCAGCCCCCTGCTCTACACGGTATCACTCAGCTCGTAGGTGATAACGGCCAAACCGTTCTGTACCACTCAGCATCTTGCCTCTGATATTCATGTGTCCTGTGCCGCTCAGGGAAAGATGCTCAGTCACCGAGGGCGGGTTTTTTGGGTCAGCTCCTTTGCAGGGGGAAAGCCACAGTTACTTTCTCCACATCTGATCTGTGCTGGGATCTGTGTCGTTCCCCCCCCCCCCCCCCTCCGTTCCCAGAATGCCCAGCAGCAGAGGGCAGGTGTGTTCACGAGACAGCGATCCAGCTCCGCCTTTCCCATCCTACATGCACAGCCCTGTCCCTCTGTGTGTGGGGGGGGGGTTGCACATTGGCAAATGGGGGGGCGACTCTCTCCCCCTTTCCTCTGCCTCAATGCTGGGCATGGAGAGAGGGGAGAGCTGCAGCCTTGGTGGGGCCGGGCAGAAGGAAGGCCCTGCCCGGGCCACAATGGTGCTTTCCTCCTCAGTGCCTGTCCTGCAGCAGCGGGCGAGCTGAAATCCCCGTTGCTGAGGGGAGCCTGGTGCTATACTGCAGACGAGCTGAAATCCCCGTTGCTGAGGGGAGCCTGGTGCTATACTGCGGAAGAGCTGAAATCCCTGTTGCTGAGGGGAGCCTGGTGCTATACTGCGGATGAGCTGAAATCCCCGTTGCTGAGGGGAGCCTGGTGCTATACTGCGGAAGAGCTGAAATCCCCGTTGCTGAGGGGAGCCTGGTGCTATACTGCGGAAGAGCTGAAATCCCCATTGCTGAGGGGAGCCTGGCGCTATACTGCGGAAGAGCTGAAATCCCCATTGCTGAGGGGAGCCTGGCGCTATACTGCGGATGAGCTGAAATCCCCGTTGCTGAGGGGAGCCTGGTGCTATACTGCGGATGAGCTGAAATCCCCGTTGCTGAGGGGAGCCTGGTGCTATACTGCGGACGAGCTGAAATCCCCGTTGCTGAGGGGAGCCTGGCGCTATACTGCGGATGAGCTGAAATCCCCGTTGCTGAGGGGAGCCTGGTGCTATACTGCGGACGAGCTGAAATCCCCGTTGCTGAGGGGAGCCTGGTGCTATACTGCGGATGAGCTGAAATCCCCGTTGCTGAGGGGAGCCTGGAGCTATACTGCGGATGAGCTGAAATCCCCGTTGCTGAGGGGAGCCTGGTGCTATACTGCGGAAGAGCTGAAATCCCCGTTGCTGAGGGGAGCCTGGCGCTATACTGCGGACGAGCTGAAATCCCTGTTGCTGAGGGGAGCCTGGTGCTATACTGCGGATGAGCTGAAATCCCCGTTGCTGAGGGGAGCCTGGTGCTATACTGCGGAAGAGCTGAAATCCCCGTTGCTGAGGGGAGCCTGGTGCTATACTGCGGACGAGCTGAAATCCCCGTTGCTGAGGGGAGCCTGGTGCTATACTGCGGACGAGCTGAAATCCCCGTTGCTGAGGGGAGCCTGGTGCTATACTGTGGACGAGCTGAAATCCCCGTTGCTGAGGGGAGCCTGGTGCTATACTGCGGATGAGCTGAAATCCCCGTTGCTGAGGGGAGCCTGGCGCTATACTGCGGATGAGCTGAAATCCCCGTTGCTAAGGGGAGCCTGGTGCTATACTGCGGATGAGCTGAAATCCCCGTTGCTGAGGGGAGCCTGGTGCTATACTGCGGACGAGCTGAAATCCCCGTTGCTGAGGGGAGCCTGGTGCTATACTGCGGATGAGCTGAAATCCCCGTTGCTGAGGAGAGCCTGGCGCTATACTGCGGATGAGCTGAAATCCCTGTTGCTGAGGGGAGCCTGGTGCTATACTGCGGACGAGCTGAAATCCCCGTTGCTGAGGGGAGCCTGGTGCTATACTGCGGAAGAGCTGAAATCCCCGTTGCTGAGGGGAGCCTGGTGCTATACTGCGGATGAGCTGAAATCCCCGTTGCTGGGGGGAGCCTGGTGCTATACTGCGGACGAGCTGAAATCCCCGTTGCTGAGGGGAGCCTGGTGCTATACTGCGGAAGAGCTGAAATCCCCGTTGCTGAGGGGAGCCTGGTGCTATACTGCGGAAGAGCTGAAATCCCTGTTGCTGAGGGGAGCCTGGTGCTATACTGCGGATGAGCTGAAATCCCCGTTGCTGAGGGGAGCCTGGTGCTATACTGCGGACGAGCTGAAATCCCCGTTGCTGAGGGGAGCCTGGTGCTATACTGCGGATGAGCTGAAATCCCCGTTGCTGAGGGGAGCCTGGTGCTATACTGCGGACGAGCTGAAATCCCCGTTGCTGAGGGGAGCCTGGTGCTATACTGCGGATGAGCTGAAATCCCTGTTGCTGAGGGGAGCCTGGCGCTATACTGCGGACGAGCTGAAATCCCCGTTGCTGAGGGGAGCCTGGTGCTATACTGCGGAAGAGCTGAAATCCCCGTTGCTGAGGGGAGCCTGGTGCTATACTGCGGACGAGCTGAAATCCCCGTTGCTGAGGGGAGCCTGGCGGTATACTGCGGATGAGCTGAAATCCCCGTTGCTGAGGGGAGCCTGGCGCTATACTGCGGACGAGCTGAAATCCCCGTTGCTGAGGGGAGCCTGGTGCTATACTGCGGACGAGCTGAAATCCCTGTTGCTGAGGGGAGCCTGGTGCTATACTGCAGATGAGCTGAAATCCCCGTTGCTGAGGGGAGCCTGGTGCTATACTGCGGACGAGCTGAAATCACCGTTGCTGAGGGGAGCCTGGTGCTATACTGCGGACGAGCTGAAATCCCTGTTGCTGAGGGGAGCCTGGCGCTATACTGCGGACGAGCTGAAATCCCTGTTGCTGAGGGGAGCCTGGTGCTATACTGCGGATGAGCTGAAATCCCTGTTGCTGAGGGGAGCCTGGTGCTATACTGCGGACGAGCTGAAATCCCTGTTTCTGAGGGGAGGCTGGTGCTATACTGCGGATGAGCTGAAATCCCTGTTGCTGAGGGGAGCCTGGTGCTAAGCTGCTGGGCTACTAGCAGAGCAGCTTGCAAGGGACAACCAGCAAGCGCAGGCGGACAGCAGAGTGGTTTGCCGGGACGACCAGTGGGTGCAGGCGGACAGCAAAGCAGCTGGCGGGGACGCCCTGCGGGTGCGGGCAGACAGCAGAGCAGCTGGCGGGGACGACCTGCGGCTGGTAGGAGCGGCAGCAGACAGCCTGTGGAGCAGCGGCAGGAGCAACCAGCTGGCAGCCAGCGGCGGGGACCGAGACGGCTGGCGGAGCCGGACAGTGGAGGCGGCTCACTGGATGACAGGTGGAGTGTGGCGGAGTGACTCGCGTTGACGGCGGCGGCAGAACCCCACGCAGAGGCGGAGCCATCGGCGGACCACGTAAGGTGTTTCGATCTCCGCCCCCCCCAGGTTGGGATGGTGAAACCCTGCCGGGTGAACTTTTGAACCTTGGGGCGACACTGACCCGGGACAGAGACTTTTGGGGTGTTGGACTTTTGGGACTTTGGGGGATTCGTGGCTGGGGGAAGGGCCTTTGCTCATTTTTGGTCTGTAAATCCAAGTCGTGGTGTTTCCCCAATTTAATGCTGATGTCGGTGACCTCATGTTATTAAAGGTTTGCTGCTATACTGAGGCTCTGTGCTTGCAAGAGGGGAAGGATTGCCTCTTTTGAGGCACCCAGAGGTGTATGTAAGATTTCCCAGGTCACCGGGTGGGGGCTCCAGCCGGTGTTGGATTACCTTGTTGGGAGGAGACCCCTAGATACTGAACCCGGCCTGGCAGAAGGGTTTCACATGGACAGATCCGTACTGCCCCACCAGTCAACTTCCCGTCCTCAGCCAGCCCCCTGCTCTACACGGTATCACTCTGCTAGTAGGTGATAACGGCCAAACCGTTCTGTACCACTCAGCATCTTGCCTCTGATATTCATGTGTCCTGTGCCGCTCAGGGAAAGATGCTCAGTCACCGAGGGCGGGTTTTTTGGGTCAGCTCCTTTGCAGGGGGAAAGCCACAGTTACTTTCTCCACATCTGATCTGTGCTGGGATCTGTCTCGTTCCCCCCCTCCCCCCTGTTCCCAGAATGCCCAGCAGCAGAGGGCAGGTGTGTTCACAAGACAGCGATCCAGCTCCGCCTTTCCCATCCTACATGCACAGCCCTGTCCCTCTGTGTGTGTGGGGGGGCTCACTTTGGCAAATGGGGGGCGACTCTCTCCCTCTTTTCTCTGCCTCAGTGCTGGGCACGGAGAGAGGGGAGAGCTGCAGCCTTGGTGGGGCCGGGCGCAAGGAAGGCCCTGCCCGGGCCACGATGATGCTTTCCTCCTCAGTGCCTGTCCTGCAGCAGCGGGGGGGGGGAGGGCGTCCAAAAATTTTTTTGCTTGGGACGGTAAAAAACCTAGAGCCGGCCCTGCTTTAAAGTGCTGCATAGTCAGGAAGTTACAAAAGCACCACAAGTGTGTGTTGGGAGGTGTGTGTGAATGATTCAGTGTGTGTGTGTGTGCGTGTGTGTGTGTGTGTGTGTGTGTGTGTGTGCTTGTGTGAGACAGACAGAGAGTAGATCAGTGTGTTTGTGAGACAGTGGCGTTCTGATTCTGACACTGTCATTCACATTCTAAAAGCAGTTGGTGCCTTTAAATCTCAGAGCCGATGCGACAGGGAGATTCACTCTTTTGCTCCCATGGCCGGTGTTTGGAGAGCCAGATCTAGAGGTCAGACTGACCTGGGAGCTTTGGCCAAAAATTGTTGAAATCTCTCAAACCGGGGACATTGAATTGTTTTCCCCCTAGAAAGCAGCTCCCGGTTCTGCCTCTACAAACACTCATAAACTGGTGCAATTGACCCTGGCAGATCTGAGAACAGGTAGCAACCCTTGGGCAGAGCCGGCACAAGCTATGGGCTGACCAGGCTAACGCCAGGGCACCCCATTGTAGGGGGCGCTGAGCCGGGCTGCTGGGCCGGGCGGGGATGGGGCTGCACATGAGCCGCACTTCCGGGCCCCGGGGTGCACGAATGACTTGGGCCAGCCCTGCCCTTGGGGTGTGTACAGGACGGATTTCTCATGTCTTTGTCTGTTTTCAGATGCATCTTTCAAATGGTGGGGCTTTGCCTTGAATCTGCTGCAACAGCAGATACCAGTTAGACTTTATACCAAAGGTTGGGGGTTTGGGTTTTTCTCTCATGGGGTTTCTCTCTGCTCAACCTCAAAAGGGTAATTTCCTCCCCCCGCCCACCTCGAGCGACACGCACGACCCTTGAGTGATCTCGGATGCTAAAACTAGCAGCGTAGCCTCAGCAGCACAGACTAACTACCCGCAGCCGACTGAGATCCCAGGTACGGACACAGGTGCGTATCGCCAGACATTGGCTCTGCTGCCCTGTTCTCATTGCTCATTCAATGCTGCTAAGCTGATCAAAGCTGGGGAGTGACACCTCTCACTTGTAGGATGGACAAACCCATCTTTGAGCTTTAAATAGTCTCCATTTCCCGTCTATTGACTTGTTATATCCTCGAGACTGGCTGAAATGACATGATGAAGATACTTCAAACCCCTGAATGTTTAGAGCTCCATGCTTATCGGATGCTTTTCTGTTTCAAGACACGTATTATGGAGGGAGAAACCAAACGCCCATCGTGGAATTGATCCTTGTCACGTTTGGGAACTGCCCAGAACAGCAGCCCCTCCTCTTCCTGCTGTCACTAGTCATCTACATTGCAGCTGTTGCTGGGAACCTCCTCATCATTGTGCTATGGATGATGGATCTTTGGCATTTCCGACACCATGGTGGTACCTTTCATTCTGCAATTCACTTACTGTGGACCCAAGGAATTTGACCATTTCTTCTGTGATTATTCATCCATTGGTAGGTTCTGTGGCGAGACATGGACTCTGGTGATACTACTGACATTTGTTCTGTCTTTCGAAAAACTCTAGTGGTCTTTCTGTTTACTTTTGTTACCTACATTAGTATCATCGCCACCATCCTGAGGATCCTTTCCAGCACTGGGAAGGAAAAGGCCTTTTCCACCTGCTTCTCCCACATCATTGTGGTTGCAGCTTTCTATGTGAGCGGACTGACAATCTATCTGGTTCCACTGGCCAACCCTCTCATGATTGTTCACAAAATATTGACTGTCATGATCGCAGTCCTAATACCTTTGCTCAAGCCTCTTATCTATTGCCTGAGAAACAAGGAGGTCCATCAGTCCCTGGGAACAGCTGTTATGAAATTGGCTGATTTCAGACACAGACATGGACTGTGAAGGGACTAGTAGCAAGGTCTCCGCTTACCTCATCCACAATGTGGTGGAAATATAACATGCCGAGACCACCTGGGGGATGTTGTGCTCCCCCATATCAAGGCAGGTCAGGAAACACATGAACCGTACCATCAAGTGCCCGAAGGTGCAGTCCACCTGCATGCGGGAGCTGCCAAGGCAGGCATTTACTTGGTTCTTGCTGGGATCCACATGACTGGTGTAGGGCTTCATGAGCCACTGCGTGAGGGGGTAGGGAGCATTCCCCATGATGCACAGTGGTACCTGCATATGCTGAACCCAACAGTCACACTGGGGGAAGAATGTGCCGGCCTCCAGTTACTCATACAAGTTGGAATTTCTGAAATTGCATTTGTCTTGTGCCCTCCCTGAGCACCCGAGGAAAATATCCATGAACTGTCTGTGGAGGTCGACCAGGGCCTGCAGCACCAAGGAGAAATAGCCCTTGTGGTTAAAGTTCTGTGTGGCTCATTGTTCTGGTGATTGGATGTGGGTTCCATCAATGGCCTCTCCACAATTGGGGAAGCCCAGCATGGCAAATTCAGCCACTATAGAGTCCAGCTCTCCCAGGCAGATGACTGTGCACAACAGGATAGAGTTGATGGCCCTCCCTCCTGCAGAAGGAGAAAACAAACACACAAAACAGAGAATCAGAGAAGGGGCCCGTCACGTAAACCATCCCCTCATGCAGACCACGAATGAAGCTGTTGAACAAAACCGTCCCCAGAACCAGCCTCTGGAGCATCCGCTTGATATCAGATGCCAACTAGACAATGAACCATTGATATTGCTCATTGAGCCTGACGATGTAGCCGGCTTTCTGGACTACACCGGCCTCTGCTCCACCATGGTCACCAGAAACCTTTCTTGGGAAGTCCACGGAAATTGGTCAGTTTACTGGAATTTTTATTTCCTTAAAGGGAAATGTTGATGGAAAAATATGGAAATCCCCCATGTGAACAAGAGCTGGTTTTCCCCGGTGTCTGTGTAAATTCTTCCTCTCTTGGACTGAGCCATTTATTGACAGATCTCATTTTCTATGATTCCATTGGTGAGCAGCTAAACCAAGACTTGATCGGCAGAGCTTATTACAGATGTCACATAAAAAGCAACCAACTGCAGGTGCTCTGTGTTCGTTTGAATCCTGCACTTTTCCTACAATGCCCGAATATACAGACTCTCGGTGCAATTAAGAGCCTGTACGATGGTTTATCACCAGGACAATCTCTCCTGAACTAAAGTTTCTAGATCATTGGGAGATATGTCTTGTGACTTCATATAGGTTTGTAAGATGTCTTTATAGCACTTATACTACCAATAGAGCACTTTCCATGAGCAAGAGGCCAGAGAAAATTGACTTAAAAAAAAGCCTGTGCCTGAGCTTACTTGATTTATATACATGCATTTTCTGAAACTACACAAAACTGCACATTCTAAGGTTTTCAACTGCAACTCATTGTGATCTTTGTCAAACTTTGTAATCTTTGTAACTTTTACATTTACTGTAAACTGCAATTTTGTCATCAGCTTCCTTGCCCTAAGGTGCTTGTAACATGCTCTAAGCTGCATTCTCCCCAGTGCGTAAGTGTGAGTGTGTTTGAAGAAGACTAGGAACAATGGAGCACATGGTGGTGAATCATCACAGACAGCTGCTTTTGCTGGATGAAAGGAAGTCTGGACATGCTCCCTGATGATGAGGCACTCCTCTGCTCCTGAGGAACTCCTCTCTCCTGCCAGTGACTCTCCTCCTGCCCAGCTTCCCCAGCCATGATGAGAAGACAGACCCTCCAGGATCTACATGCCTTGCCCCCCTGCTTTCTGCAATTTGATTTCTATATTATCATTGCCAATGCAGAATGTCTCTTGCTCATGGCCATATGTATTGATCAGTATCAAGCGGTCTGACATCTCCTCCGCTATTATCAGCCGATGGTCAGGGCAGTGTGTGTGTTTGTGTGTTTCCTAGAAAAGGTTTAACGTCTGTGTCTTTACTGCTAGGACTGGGGTCCCGTCACAGAGGGTAGCCAGCAGGCCCACAGACGCCCCTTTATAGGAAGAGCTTATTACACCTAAGATTGTAGCTGCTAGAACACAGGGTTCCTTTGCAGCGGGCAGCCTTGGGAAGGCTCAAAGGTGCTCCAATGCCTCTGTCACCTGGGAGTGACACAGATCCAAACGCCCAAGCTCTTCCTATAACTGTCCCTTTATGACCGGCTGAAGTTCTTTTAAATTGTGCTTGGTTCTATTACAGCAACTGAAGGAGTCAGGTTAAAAACTTAAACAGTTACAGGTTTATTAAAAAGAGTTATAAAAGCATATGGTTACAATGGCTATTGCTCTATTTCTTAAATGTTAGCAAATATATAGAGATCTTAAAAATGGTTACAGGAAAATAAAGATAGAAAATAGAAATAATGGTACCAAGTGACAGCTTAATCTTTAAAGCTCTCTAACACTATGTATATATATATACTTAAACAAAGGACCACATCCAGGTACAATTTTTACCCCCTTCTGTGCCTCTCGACTCCAGCAGGTCAAGCCAGGGCCGGTCTCTCAATTCCTAGGAAAGACAAAACCCCGTTGAACCTCGGGAGATCAAACACCAAACCCGACCAGCAGATAGATGGTAGATTGACACTCAGAGAAAATGTGCTGCTGGACCCATCTTTATACCCCTCGGGGCCCGTATCCTCTTTCTTATCTAAGATGCAAATTATACTGATCCCTTTTGTGGCGCCAAATTTTACAAACAAGTTTCAAGTTAATTTACACTTCCAAGAGAGATAACTAAATTGTGAGTACTAGACATTTTTTTACTGGGCGAGAGATTCCTCCCCCCATGGACGGCTGTGTATTCGTATCAATATGGGTATGAGTCAAGGGCACTCCTCGGCAGCCTCTTGGTCAGCAATTGGCATATCTCTGTTTACAGCCATTCACGGTCACAGCAGCCTGGGCCTTCTGTTCTGTGTGCCCTGTATGCTCTAGGCAAGCAAAAATGGATGTTACAAGGGGGGTTCCAGTCTGGCTACAGCTATGCTGTTCTGATGAAAAGGCAGGGTCTGTTGCCACATGGTGGCATGAGCCTCGATATTAGGCATTTCCTATTGCATCAGTCTACAAATGATCATTCTGCAATGCAGATATTGTGGTCCCAAAGAAACTGACATTCTCTTTTGTGACTTTGCAGCTATTAAAGGGGCGTTCTGTGATGTGCACACTAGGGCTATGTCTAGACTGCAGGCTTCTTTCGAAAGAAAAATCTGCTTTTTCGAAAGAGAGCACCCAGCGAGTCTGGATGCTCTCTTTCGAAGACGGCCTCTTTACATTGAAGAACGCCTTCCTTTGAAAGAGGAACTTTCGAAGGAAGGCGTTCTTCCTCGTGAAACGAGGTTTACCGCCATCGAAAGAAAAGCCGCGTTCTTTCGAAATAATTTTGAAAGAACGCGGCTTGAGTCTGGACGCAGGGGAAGTTTTTTCGGGAAAAGGCTACTTTTCCCGAAAAAACCCCTGAGTCTGGACACGGCCTAAGAATCTGCAACTGATGTCATTCGCATTCACTATCATATTGAATGTTGGGATCTTTCTACTGTCCCTGGCATCCTCCATTTCCATTATCAGCAACATCCTGAGAATCCGTTACAGGATGGGGAGTCCGTTTCTACCTGCTCCTCCCCTACCTCCCTGTTCTTGTCATTTTTATGTGAGTGTAAAGGCCGTCTATGTAGTTACAGTGATTGACCCTCTTCCGATCCTCCACAAAATAATGTCTGTCTGGTTCCTATTCCTGGTCCTTTTGCTCAACCTTGTCCTCTACTGCCTGAGAAACAAGGAGGTCCATCGGTCCCTGAGAAAAGCCCTTCTGGCACTAGTTGCTTTCAGACACAGGCATGGAGAGAGAAAGACAAATTTTGACATAGAGTAGAATAGAGATGAACTGAAATATTTCCTTACACGTGGCCCATTTGATTCCCTAACAAGAGGGTTCACCCTCAACGACCTCACGTCACCTTGTTTCTTTCTCGATTCCTTGCTTTGTGTTTGTGAGTCTCCTATTTTCTCAGCTTTTCTCTCTCCTACCGGCCGAGCATTTTTGTGCTGCGCTCTACTTCACTGCTCTGTACGTAAATGCCAATGCCCAATTAGTGCAAGGAGCTTAACTTCTGAGCATTCCTGGATCTCCCCGCCCACCTGCTGAATCCTATTATATTCCCATTGTCTTGAGTGGGCTCTTCTATTGTCAATTACATGAGGGAAATGAGGTGAAGTATTTTGCTGCCACAGTAAGTGAAAGTAGAACACAACTGTAGATGGGAAAGAAACTATGAAACTCTGTGCAGGGATGGGAGTTTTAGTGTCCTTCTCCTTATCAATTCCTGCCTTTCCATACACTTGCCAGAGTGGAGGCACTTCTGTCTCTGTTCATACTCAGAGGAGCACAGGTGTTGATGCAGATGTGAGGGGACGGGACAAAATTGTGTGGGATCATTAGCTCTGACTTCTCTCTCCCCCAAAATAAAATGAAACAAATGAATTGAAAAGAACAGGACTTGAGCACCTAACAACAACCGGCAACTTTGCCCATCCGACTCCTTCCTCCCCGGCTGAAATGCAAAGAATGTGCAAACATTCTACCAAAGTGTCAGTAGAAAGTGAATTAAAGAATTAAGTCTCTCTACCTAAGTCTTCTGCTCTGTTAGTTCATACTCCACAGTTGTGGGACCAGGGGCAGGTGAATACCAGCCCACAGCCCGAATCTGCTCTCCCACCATTACCTTCTAGCAGGCCTCTCCCTCCATATTTACTTGCTGGTGACAGGTACAGGCAATCACAGCCCTGGTTGGACAAAGATCACAATTCTTGGCCAATGGGAGTTGCGGGAAGCACTGTTCTTGTCTGCACTGCTTCCGGCTCCTCCCATTGGCCAGGTCTGGAGACCCACAGCCAAGGGGAGCTGTGATCACTGGTGTTTCCATCTTTCCCACACATGTTCCACACACAGGACAGAGAAACCCGTCCCTGGAGACATTGGGGAACGATTGAAGTACCCAACATGAGCAATGGCTGACGTGACGTAAGAAACGTCTACCAAGCAAGGAGAAGCCACCTCTGGCCCCGTCAGCTGACTCAGACTGAGGTGAAGTTTTATTGCTGAGAAGAATTTCAAGTTGGGGGCTGCAGAACCAAGTCTGGGAACCTTCCATATCACTGGGCCTAGATCACACGTTCCAGCAATGAAATAGCCCCATGAACCCTCGTCTGCTGCCACAGGCCAGCTGCACTTTTTCTTTCATGAAGAGACGTGGCTTTAGGCACTTTGGAATCCATCCCAATGTTTCCTGTCTGTCCACTGCAGCAGTAAGATCCACCCCTGTAGCCTGGGGTTTAGAGGCCCTCAAGGCTGAGCTAACCCAACATCACCTTTGCCTCCTAAGTGCATCGATTGGACGGTTGGGTTATGAGGTAACATAGATCACTGAACCATCCATCCCAGCCCACTCCCACTGGAGCCATCAGCTCTCACCACCCGATTGGCCACTCCCTCTGTGTGCAGGGTGCTCCGGTCTGGCCTGGCCAGTCAGCTCTGGAGTTCACAGACTAGAGCAGGCTAATAGGTAAGGGTACCTGTAAGACTCCTTCTTACCGGTACGCTGACTGGTTACTCATGCAACATCCCTACCCATTACTGAGATACAGTTATAGCAGAAATATGAAGCAATTTAGAGAAGCCAGGACATTTACAGTGTCACTGGAAACATTGGGATTTGCTGCATTTGATGATCCCATTTGTATTCCTGCCTTAGTTTTGTCTCTCTCATTATGAATACGGAGCATGTATCTTTATTCCCAATGTATTCACACAGCCGTACCCCACTGGGGAAGGGGCTTTCAGTGCCGACAGATCGCTGAGCCCTGTAATGAGACATTAGGGAGAACAACAGGCCTCAGGAGATGGCCAACTCCCACAGGGCAACTGTTCCTCAGAACGCTCCAGAGAGACCACAATTAACAGCTGTGCACAGGGTCAGGGGATCAGACCACGCGACTCGGGGTCCCTCCTCCCATGTTGTTTTTCCACAGCCTGGTCCAGGGAGCTGTTTTGAAACAAAGGATCCCCCCTTTGCAGAGCTATATAAGGCAGGGGGCGGACTCAGCCGTTTTCAGTCCCCGCACAAGAGGATGCCGGGAAGGAGCTGAGGAAGACAGACTGCCCTGGTAGAAGAGCTGGACCCAGGCTGAAGGCGTCTTCCCAGTGTCTGGAAACCTGAGCGCCCCAAGCTGCGAAGCAACGGCAAACTGTGCCTTCAGAAACTGCCGGGCGGCTGCTGTCATCACTAAGGTGAGAATCTGCTCGTTCCCCTGACTCTGCCCAGGGGCTTATGCTGATTTTCTGTTTGGCTCATTTGCCGATAATCCGCTCTGATCACCGCTCACATGGCCTGTTTGTAGTTACTGAGCTTGTGTGTAGTTTTCTGTGAACCAGTGGGCCTGTCAGTGACCTGCCTGGGAGGGGATCTCACCTTGCCTAACACACGTGTGCATGTGATTCTCCTAACAGGATAACAACCTCCTACTGGCCATAGCTCCTTCGCCAGGGAGGTGCAGGTGTTACCAGATTTGCCCAATACTCTGGGGTGTGCTCATTTATCAGGGTTACCCTTTTGGGACTGGGGGAAGGTTAACCATTCTATCGGGGTGCTGTTGGTGCTTCTTTGTGCTCTCATATGGAGCTGAATTCTCCCTGCTGCCAATTCCCCCTCCCACTGGAGCTGTCCTGCAGGAACTAGATTCCTCAGGATGGGGTTCTTACTTCCTTGGCAACACACACAGACACTCACACCCACTAACAGAGCATGTCTGAGAGGACTGGGTACTCAGCACTCCCAAGCTGACCCCCTCATATGTCCCTGGACTCAGCTGGCTGGGTTTCACAGCAATGCCACACTGCACCCTGATGTGCCTTTGGACTCCGTGGGCTGGATTAAACAGCACTTTAAGCTGCCATCCTCATAAGCCCCCAGGTTCAGCACCCCCTATCCCCACTTTCACACCACAGTCATTCACTGGTAAACCACACGATGAGCAAACCCCACAGGATTTTGGGCACTGCAGGGATCTTTTGCTTGGGTACAAGAAGCGTTGTTGCAGAGCGAATGGGGAAGCCAAAACAACACCCCTTAAGGAAGAGTGAGCAAAAGAGAAAGAAAGAGAGAGAAGCAACCAGCTTAACAATGAAAGTGATTTATTTCTGAGCAGTGAATAGATATAAAACAGTTACAATATTAATTCTAACAATTACAATTCTAACTGATTACAAATATTAGGTAACCATACGACAGTTTACATAGGGCAGGGTCAGGAGGCTATGCTTAGAGAGATAGTTGATGAGAGAGAGAGAGAGAGAGAGAGAGAGAGGGTATGTCTACACTATCCTCCTAGTTCGAACTAGGAGGGTAATGTAGGCATACCGCACTTGCAAATGAAGCCCAGGATTTGAATTTCCCGGGCTTCATTTGCATAAGCGGGGCTCCGCCATTTTTAAATCTCCGCTCGTTCGAAACCCTGTGCCGCACGGCTACACGCGGCACGAACTAGGTAGTTCGAACTAGGCTTCCTAGTTCGAACTACCCTTACTCCTCATTCTGTTGGGTGAAACATAATATTTAAAAGTCCAGTTGCACTGGGCCTCCACCCAAGCAATGTCTACCCCCCAGGAGTGATGGCCTGTGCCTGCAACTGTAGCTGCTAGCCTAGAGATCTCAAGAGTTTGGAGCTTCCGAAGCTCGTGTTGTATAACTCAGGGTAGGCTTAGAAATGCTGGATAGTCCATAGAGGCACGGTAAACTTGCTATCACTTGCTATCACTTGCTATCAGGGGATCACAGGTCCAGCATAGAGCTTGGGTAGCATCAGACTCCAGATACTTCGGGCCAGCAGAGTGCTGGGGCAACAGTGGGCTGTCATGGCTCTTGTTCAGGATCTGTGAAAGGGCAGAAGAGAGAAAACAAACTCTACACTCCCCCGTCTATACAGGGAGAATCGGGAATTAGTATTACAGAGTGAACATGAAATAGTGACCTATATAAGAATGGGCATAATTAGTCCAGTACTTCTGTGGCCTGTTCCTGCCTCAGCATCGGGGTAGGCACTGACAAGCCAAGCCGACATGTATTTTGTAACAGTCCCAAGCTGTTCCTCCTTCCTAGTCAAGAAGGGTGGCTGGCAGGATGGAGAACACAGTTATGCTATTCCTTGCAGGTCGGGTGGTTTATCTTTCCACTCTTTGATTTGTGAAGAATGAAACCACTTCTGCCAGGGTTTCCCATTTTTCCTATTCAGGATTTCTACCTGGTCAACACTGGGGCTAACCCAATTCACGATCATGCAGAGGGTGTGTGTCAGAGAATGCTGTTTTGCTGAAAACTTTCAGTACATTACTGGTAGGCCTAATTCCCCTACTACCAGAGGTTTTCCCCAGTGTACTTTTTTGTCTCGTCTCCCTTTATATCCTTCATCGTGCACAAATTGAATCAGGTCCCCCTGTATCTGGTTGGGGACTATCCAGTGCCTTTCACTGCCTGCATCCTCTGCCCTCCAGACATCTTCAACCTGCTCCATCCTGGATTTTCCTGTGTGCTCTTTCCTTTTCCTGGCTCAGGACTGAATTTCTGTATCCCCATCTTGAAAAGTACCTAACTCTAAGGCATCTATTCCGTGGCCTAAAGGTTTTCCCTGAGTAGTTCCTTCCTCTGTTTGTTCCACCTGGTCTGTGTCTTTGCTATGGTCCCTGATAGCAGCAGCTTTGGCTAAGGCATCAGCTCTGTTGTTCCCGTGTGCTTCCTCTGAGGGAATTTTCTGATGCCCCTTGGTGTGAATCTCCCAAGTGTCTCCAGTTTTTTCCATGTCATTTCCCTCCTGAGCACAGCATTCTATTGGTCCCTGTAGTCTGTCCACTAGCAAGGGACCATCCTGACAAACAGGTGCTTCCTGGATTTCTCCTCCACACCCACTGAGCTGAGCCTGTGTAGTGGTGGGTCTCCCTCCCGAGATCCACCGAGGACTCACAATGTTTACTGAGGCTCCTGTGTCCACTAGCAGCAGGGCGAACATCCTTGCATTCCCCACTGTAGCCCTTACAGTTGGTCTCCCCCACCTGTCACAATGAAGTCTTGCGATCACAGGCTTGTCTTGTAACACAGGGCTGGTGTTGCACACTGGGCTGTGGGCTGTTATCCTGCCAGGAGATTCCCTCATGCAGTGGTCGGTCAGGGAGCCCTGCACACACCAGCAGATGGGTGTGTCTGTATTGTCGGAATGCGGAGGAAGTGCAGGAGTGGGGTGTTGTCTGCAGCTGGCCACAGCAGCACAGTGCGAGCGGGATCCCAGGCTGGTGGCTCAGAGGCTCAGTGGCTCCTCAGCTCCAGCTTAGAATCCCAGTGCTTCCCCTTCCGGCTAGGGAAAGAGTTTTTCCTAATATCCAACCTAGAACTCCCCCACTGCAACTTGAGACCATCGCTCCTTCTTCTGCCACCTGACACCACTGAGAACAGCCTCTCTCCAGCCTCTAGTCTAGCCAGATTTCTACCCATCTTATAGTCCATTTATCCAATCCATACTCCCTTGGCTTGCTGGCAAGGATATTGCGGGGGACCATATGAAAAGCCTTGCTAAAGTCAAGGTATGTCACATCCACTGACTTCCCCATGTCCATAGAGCAAGTTACCTCCTTGTAGAAGCTAATCAGATTGGTCAGGCACAACTTACCCTTCGTGAACCCATGTTGACTATTCCTGGTCACTTTCCCCTCCTCCAAGTGCTTCCAAATGGATTCCAGAGGGATCCCCTCCATGATTTCTCAGGGGACTGAGGTGAGGCTGACATGTCTGTAGTTCCCTGGATTGTTCTTCCTTCCTTTTTCCTTTTTCCTACATTTCCCTTTTTCCAGTCATCCGGGATCTCTTCCGATCTCCACGACTTTTCAAAGATAATGGCCAAAGGCTCCGCAATAACATCTGCTAACTGCCTCAGGGTATGTCTACACTACCCTCCTAGTTCGAACTAGCGGGTAATGTAGGCATACCGCACTTGCAAATGAAGCCCGGGATTTGAATTTCCCGGGCTTCATTTGCATAAGCGGGGAGCCGCCATTTTTAAAACCCCGCTGGTTCGAACCCCGTGCAGTGCGGCTACACGGGGCACGAACTAGGTAGTTTGAACTAGGCTTCTTGGTTCGAACTACCGTTACTCCTCATTTCATGTAGATTAGGCTGATTGGCAAAGGGAAATGAAGTCGCGATTTAAATAATCGTGGCTTCATTTCAATTTACATGGCTGCCACGCTGAGCCGACAAACAGCTGATCAGCTGTTTGTCTGCTCAGCGTGCTAGTCTGGGAAGCCAATCTGGTCGCCTACCATATTTGCTTTTCTTACTGTGCATCAGGATGGTTTCTTCCTGTACCTTTAATAAGGCTTCTTTGAAATCCTGCCAGCTCTCCTGGGCTCCTTTCCCCTTCATGTACGCGTCCCAGGAATCTTGCCCATCAGTTCTCTGAGGGTATGTCTACACTACCACCCTAGTTCGAACTAGGGTGGTAATGTAGGCATACCGCATTTGCAAATGAAGCCCGGGATTTGAATTTCCCGGCTTCATTTGCATAAGCCGGCCGGCGCCATGTTTAAATGCCGGCTTGTTCGAAACCCGTTCTGCGCGGCTACACGCGGCACGGGCTAGATAGTTCGAACTAGCAAGCCATTCCAAACTATCTGTACGCCTCGTGGAAATTCAAAACCCGGGCTTCATTTGCAAGTGCGGTATGCCTACATTTCCCCGCTAGTTCGAACTAGCGGGGTAGTGTAGACATACCCTTAGAGAGTCAAAATCTGCGTTTCTGACGTCCAGGGTGTGTATTTTGCTACTCTCCTTTCTTCCTTTCATCAAGGATCCTGAAATCTGCCATCTCATGATCACTGCTTCCCAGGTTGGCACCCTGGGATTTCCCTATTACGAAGTTTAAAATTAGCATGCCCCTTTCGTAAAAGGGGCCAGTGTAGACGTAGCCAAACTGTGTGTGTTTGTGTGAGACACTGAATGATCCCGTGTGTAGCAACATAATCAAAGGGAGCCTGGTGTTTGTCGGGCTGCCTTGTGCACATCGTCAGATCCGTCCTTCCCCACCATTCAACTTCCCATCTGCAGCCCCCTGCTGTATAAACTATTATCCTGCCAGGAGACAGGCATGAGTCATGAGGAATCGGTCGACAAAGGCTTCTGTTGTCAGCAGATCCCCGCATAGGCTCACACGCTGTGCCGACAATCAGCTGATCTGGCACATTATTTTAATGAAGCAGGGGATATTTTAATCCCCATTTCATTGACTATGTTGGGTAGCCTAGTTTACATGGCTCTATTAACAGACCCATGTAGACTAGACACAGCCTTTGTGTGTGTGTGTGTTTGTGTTCCTTTACAGGATATGCGCTAGGACGTGAGTTGTCTCTCTCCACTCTCAGAGCACACTGTAGCAGAGTGCAGGTATGTTTCACAATGGCACCTCTAATGTTCCTGTCCCACATACGTAGCCCCTTCCCTCTCCCCACTGCCCCTGTGATTTTCTAATTCAAGTGCAGAATGAATTTCATTATGTGCAGGACTATCAGGTAACGTGCGTCTCTGCACAACTGGTAGGAGCCACCAGCGCAGGAAATAATATCGATTCTAAACATTTGCCTTAGTAATAATGACTCCATCCAGGACATGTCAGACGGTGTAGAATTCACCACTTAAAGAGGTAAATGGAAGAACGAGAGAGAGACCAAATGAGGAATTGCACAGAAGCCACTAGAAGAACTCTTTGCAAGAATCAAATTATGGAGAATATAGTTGGCCTTTTGGGAAATTACAAGAATACCACAAATATGTGTTGTGATGTGACCATGAAATAGTTAGTGTGTGTGTCGGTGTGTGTGTGTGTGTGTGTGCGTGTGCATGTGCTCATGATATAATTTGACAGCCTATGAGTGTAGTTTTGGAGACTATGTTTGTAAGATACACAAACTGTGTGTGTTTGTGTGAGACACTGAATGACCCCGTGTGTGTAGCTTCATGGGAACACACCCTCCCTTGAAGGAGCCACTTGCTGGTATCACGAAGATTTGAAGTGTGGGTGCACAGGAGGCCATCTAGTGCCCAACTCTCTTTCACACTGATAGTTGGTGCCTAAATCCCTTAGATTCCTTGAAAACTCATGGCTGATGTCAACAAGGGGCTTGAATTTTTCTCCACATGGCCTGTGTTTGCAGTTCCAGGCCTACAGACCAGAATGACCTGGGAGCTTTACTGAAGAATCTTTGAAATCTTTCAAATTGGGACCATTGAATTTTTTCCTTGTAGAAAGCAGCTCTCAGTCCCGCCTGTGCACCTTCATGGAAACCTGATGGAATTGACCTGGAACATCTGAGATCAGGTAACAGCCCAGGGTGTGTGTTTGGGGTGAGGCCCTTTTTCTTTCCTTTTCTGTCTCTGTTTCTCAGCTGTATTTTCCACATGCTGGAATTTTCTTTCTTTGACTCTTGTGCCGCAATGAATACTAGCAAGACCTGCTCTGTCTGATGAGCTATACCTCAGAAAGGCTGCTCCCCTAGAGCAACACACACAGTCTTTGACTGAGCTCTGGTGCTAACATTAGCAGTGTAGACTCAGCAGCACAGACCAGCTGCTGCCAAGCCGATCCTGTCTGAGATCCAAGATACGCACACAGGGGTGTGTCCCAATCTGCTGCTCGTGCCGCCGGGTTCTCACTGCTAATTTGATGCTGCTAACTTGATCAAGGCTGAGGCATGTTACCGCAGCTGAGAATGACACCTCCCAACTGCAGGGCAGATGTATCCATGTTTGAACTGTAAATATCCTTCCTTTCCAATCTGCTGCCCTTAGTTATGTCCTTGACATTGGCTGAAACAACACTGACACGATGACGATATTTAAAAATTCCAGCCTAAAAGCAGTTGGGTGGGATTTTGCTTGGAAGCTTGAACAATTAATGAAATGAATCTTCCTCTGCTTATAGACAAATTCATTTTTCAAGAGGAGAGACCCAGTGATCCCAGGTTTTTGCCCATGTGGCCAACAGCACAAGTCTGCAGGTGCTCTGTGAATGTCTGATGTGTTTCTGTTTCCAGATACAAATTATGGAGAAAACAGGAGGAAGAAACCAAACGCCCATCTTGGAACTGATCCTCTTAGGGTTTGGGAATGGCCCCGAACTGCAGCCCCTCCTCTTCCTGCTGTTTCTCATGATCTACATTGTGGCTGTGGTTGGCAACCTCCTCATCGTTGTGCTAGTGGTGGCTGATGTGCGCCTTCACACCCCCATGTACTACTTCGTGGCCAATTTGTCCATTGTGGAGATCTGCTACGTCTCCACCACACTGCCCAGGCTGATTGGCAGTCTCGCGACCGGGGATAGAAATATTTCTCTGCAGAATTGCTTTGTGCAATTTGATTTCTATATTATCTTTGCCAATGCAGAAAGTCTGCTGCTCACGGCCATGTGTATTGATCGGTACCTAGCGATCTGTCACCCCCTCCGTTACACTGCTCTGATGAACGACAGGGTCTGTTACCACATGGTGGCATCGGCCTGGATATTTGGCATTTCCTACACCATCATGCTACAAATTTTCTTTCTGCAATTAACATACTGTGGCCCCAAAGAAATTGACCTTCTCTTCTGTGATTTTGGAAGTGTTAATGGTCCGTTTTGTGGTGCCTTCACCAAGACTATACAACTATTGACATTTGCTTTCAGTATCATATTGAATGTTGGGATCTTTCTACTCACCCTGACGTCCTACATTTCTATCATCATCAATATCCTGAGGATCCCTTCCAGTACTGGGAGACAAAAGACCTTTTCCACCTGCTCCTCCCACCTCATTGTGGTTTTAGTTTTCTATGTGAGCGTATTAACAGTCTATGCAATTTCAGCAATCAATCCTCTCCCGATCTTCCACAAAATAATGTCTGTCTGGTTCCTCGTCCTGGTCCCCTTGCTCAATCCCGTCCTCTACTGCCTGAGAAACAAGGAGGTCCAGCAGTCCCTGAGAAAAGCTCTTCTGACATTGGCTGCTTTCAGACACAGGCATGGAGTGTGAAAGGACACATTCTGACATCGAGTAAAACTAGCTGGACCTACCTGGCATTGCCCGGGAAACTGGAGGAACAAAATGTAGAAAAATGGAGCTGCGGGTGCTGTGGGGGGCAGGGCAGCTGCCCGAGTTGTTGTGCACGTGGGGGTTGAGGTACTGTGTGCTGGTGCGGGAGGTGGTGAGGAGAGAGGGAAGAGGGTCTCTTATGTAACCTCGTGGGTGGAAGATGGCACTGGGGGCTGCAGGCGGCAGGCATGGGACGTAGGTTGGGTGTGGCAGCCCATGCAGTGTGGCAGGATATTTTTTATTTTTACAGATTGTGATCGGGCTCAATTGGATCCAAGAGTATCTTACAACCTTCTCCGGGATGTCAGGTTATTCCATGCAACGTTTGGTTGCGGTAGCTCTTATAGTGTCCCTGTTATTAATGAACAAACTTGCATATTAGACAGAGATGGACTGAAAGATTTCCTTACACATGGCCCATTGCCACCCTGACAACAGGGTTCCCCCTCAATGACCTTACGTCACCTTCTTTCTCTTTGGATTCCTTGCTTTGTGTTAGTTAGACTCCCAGGCTACGTCTACACTGGCATGATTTTCAGAAAATGCTTTTAACGGAAAAGTTTTCCGTTAAAAGCATTTTCGGAAAAGCACGTCTAGATTGGCAGGACGCTTTTCTGCAAAAGCACTTTTTACGGAAAAGAGTCTGTGGCCAATCTAGACACAGTTTTCCGCAAAAAAGCCTCGATCGCCATCTTCATATCAGGCATGCATTTTAGTGCTGTGCTCCACTTGGCTGATCTGGTCCTCAGTTGGGGTATGTCTACACTACAGCACTAATTCAAACTAACTTAGTTCGAATTAGTTAAATTGAAGTTAGTTAATTCGAATTAGCGCATCTAGACTTAAAAACTAGTTCAAATTAGTGTTTTGGAAATTCGAACTAGCGCATCCACATTGATTGGATGCTGGGTCGCATTTAAGGGCAGCAGAAACCGGTTCTGGCAGGGCATCAGGTCAGTAATTGCTTTGTGTGTCTGCTGTCTGAGGCTGGTGCTTAAAGGGACCCCCCCCCCCGGACAGCCGGTTCTCCACTTCCTTGCCTATCTCCACGAGGGACAGCAAAGCGTTTTTCTCTGCACCTACCTCTGTCAGTAGCTCCCATTGGGGATGCCACCGCAGTTGGCAAAATGGAGCCAGAACTCACCCTGGGCATGCTGCTTCAGTTTTTGGACTTGCTGCTGCAAGCATCCCAGCAATGGGTAGAAGCTGCCTTGCACCACCTGGTGCACACGTCAGCCCCCTGCTTTTCCCCTGGCTTCCCCGGGGGTCGTGAAGGAGCAGCAGCAGAGCCCGGATGCCAGCGTACCCCGCCTCATCTGGCGTCTGGACACCAGCAGCAATTGGTGGGAACGCATCGTCCAGGAGCTCTGGGGAGACAGACAGTGGACCCAGAACTTCAGGATGAAGAGGGACACCTTCATGAAGCTATGAGAATGGCTCGCCCCTGCTCTGTGGTATTGGGACTCTCTCATGAGGCCAGCCATCCCCCTCCATGGGGGAAGCGTGTGGCCATCGCCCTCTGGAAGCGCTCCATGCCAGACAGCTACCGATCCGTCGCAAACCAATTCAGCATTGGGAGATCCACCGTCGGAGCAGTGCTCATGTAGGTACGGCACCCACCAGCCACTGGGCCGAGAGGGAGGGATGCTGCAAGGAGGGGACGGGCTGCCCCAGGGAAAACATGGGGGGAAGAGGCGAAAGTGCCCCGCACAGGAGTGTTCTGTCTGTCCTGGCCGTACTACACACTGCCCGCTGTGGTTGCTTCCGGGAGTGGGGTGCGGGGCAGTGCCAGAGAACGAACACTCTCAGCCACCCGGGGGCCCCAGTGATTTGCG
The DNA here is from genome assembly GCF_049634645.1 of Pelodiscus sinensis. Taxonomy (NCBI): domain Eukaryota; kingdom Metazoa; phylum Chordata; order Testudines; family Trionychidae; genus Pelodiscus; species Pelodiscus sinensis. Next base: position 9,239,959 of record NC_134740.1, on the reverse strand, counting down.
GTTTTCTGTGTCCCTCTGCAGGTGGTCAAGGCCATCAACCAGGTGCTGCTCCGCAGGGTGGTCCGCCTCGCCGACCCGGATGCTGTCATCCGCGGATGCGGTGCTCTCAGCTTCCGCAACTGCAGGGGGGCAATCGATGGGTCGCATATCCCCATCCGTGCCCCTGAACACCAGGCCTCCCAGTATATCAACAGGAAGTGTACTTCGCCGTCCTCCTGCAGGCCTTGTGTGACCACCGGGGCCAGTTCATGGACATTTAAGTGGGCTGGTCCGGCAAGACACACGACACACGGGTGTTCCGGAACTCCTTCTTGTGCCAGAGGCTGCAGGCCGGGACCTTCTTCCCTGACTGCCACATCAGGGTCAGGAACATGGACATGCAGCCTACCCCCTACAGCTCTGGCTCATGAAGCCCTACACGGGGCACCTCAACCCCTCTCACCAGGCCTTCAATGCCAGGCTCACCAGGGCCCGTATCGTGATTGAGGGGGCCTTCGGCCGACTGAAAGCCAGATTTAGATGCCTCCTCACCCGTTTCGACCTCGCCGAGCACAATATCCCTCCTGTGGTGGCAGCGTGTTGCGTGCTGCACAATTTGTGCGAGCGAAAGGGGGAGGCTTTCCTGCCACCCTGGATGGCTGAGGCTGAGCACATGGCTGGCCACAATGCTCAGCCCCACAGCACCGCCATCTAGGAAACCTATCGGGGGGGCCGTTCAGATACGGGAAGCCCTGCGAGAGGTCTTCCAAGTGGAGGAGGGGGACTGAACTTTCCCTTCATGCCCCACTGGGGCCTTCTTCCACCCTCTCCTCTTCCCCTTTCCCCTCCCTAACCTCCTTTTCTAATGTCAAATAAACACACCTGTTTTGACAACCAAAATCTCTTTTATTTTACATAACTGGGGTGGGAGGATGGAAAAATGAGGATGGGAGAGGGGAGGGGGAAACCTGGGAGGAGGGAGCTAGAAGGGGGAGGAAGGGAAGGGAAAGCTCAGGCTTGGGAGTCCAGCTGGCTCTCCCATCTCACAGCACTGCGGGTGCGGGAGTATCGGGGGGGGAGTGGGTGTGCAGGGTGGGGCAGGAGGGACAGGGGGTGCGGAGGAAGTGGGAGGGGAAGCAGGGGTTGGAGGAGGAGCGAGAGCTGGGGTGGCCACAGGATTTGGAGCAGGAGGAGGCAGGAACTTGTCCACCAGGGTCTGGACGTGACCTCTGAGGGCACGGCTCTGCTCCTCCAGCACCTCTAAGCTCCGCTGCCGCAGCAGCAGGTCCTCCCAGATCCAGTGGTCCTAGATGCGGATCTGGGCTCCAGTAGCTGCAGGTGCCGCAGCTGGGAGTCGTCCAGGTTCCTGGTGCGCCTGCTGGCCCGAGTGCGGGTGGCTGTTGCAGGAGGGGTGGTGCTCCCTGCAGTCCCAGGTGCTGGGGCTTTGGTGAAACAAGAGCAGTGGTCAGTTCTCCCTGGGGACACGGTGGGAGAAACCCAGCCCCCCTCTGCAAGGCGAGGTTGGCATGTGGGGAACGGGCCATGGACCCTCCATGACACCCAGCTGCTGCTCCATGGTGGGCAAGGCCCAGGCGCACGGTCCTTGGGCTCCCTCTCCCCCCACGCCTCCCATACACATAAGGGGAGTAGGATGGCACTCATATGTGGAGCCCTGCCCGGCCTCGGACAACTCAGCCGATGTTCTCTGTGGGGTGCCTCGGGGGTCCTGGGCCCTGAGCAGGCTCCCTGCAGGCTCCTGGCTCTCGGTGTCCTCCTCCTCCATGTCCAGGACGGGTCCCTCTGCCCCAGGGTCGATCACCACCCGGGGAGGATGGATGGCGTGAAACCCTAGGATGCTGTCCAGGGCCTCAAAGTGGGGTCAGGCCTCCGGGTCAGCCCCTGGCTAGGAGGCCCTGGCATAGGACTGCCGCAGGTCCTTGACCTTGCAGCGGACCTGCTCCCGGTTCCTCATGTGGCCTCTGTCAGCCAGGCTGTCAGCCATGTAGCTGTAGACGGCTGCATTCCTGTGGCTTGTGCGGAGATCGTGGACATTGGATGCTTCCCCCCAAACCTCGATGAGGTCCACCATGTCCGCACCAGACTAGGAGGTGCCCTCCTCTTGCGGTACCGGGCAGTCTTCTGGGAACTACCAGCCTGGTCCTCGTAAGAAGGGGAGCTGGGTGGCAGCAGGTGGCTGGCTCATCCCGTGCCAGGTGTAGGGTCTGCTGGCTGGGTGCTGGCAGGCTTGCAAGTGGCACAAGCAGTGTAGCCTGACTGTGCCCTTTTATAGGCTCCAGGGCTGGGAGGGGGGCAGAAGAGTTTCCCTGGTTGTGCCCAGAGTGGCCACCAGGGCAACCTGGGAAGGGCTAGCCTCCCACTAGTTTGACTTAAGTGGCTACACAGCTCTTCATTCAAACTACTTAATTAGAACTAGGCGTTAGTCCTCGTAGAATGAGGGTTACCTAAGTTCATATTAAGTCCTCCGCTAGTTCGATTTAAGTTCAAACTAGCGGTTTGCATGTGTAGCTCCTATGAAAGTTAATTCGAACTAACGGCCGTTAGTTCGAATTAACTTTGTAGTGTAGACATACCATTGGAGTCTTGTGTCCAGTTCTGGGCACCACATTTCAAGAAAGATGTGGAGAAATTGGAGAAGGTCTGGACACGAGCACCAAGAACGATGAAAGGTCGAGAGAACATGACCTATAAAAGAAGAGTGAAATAACTGGGCTTGTTTAGTTTGGAAAAGAGAAGACTGAGAGGGGCCATGAGAGCTGTTTTCAGGTATTTAAAAGGAGGAGGGAGAAAAATTGTTCTTCTCGTCCTCTGAGGACAGGACAAGTAGCAGTGATCTTAAACTGCAGCAAGGGTGGGTTAGGTTTGACATTTGGAAAAATATCCTGTCAGGCTGGCCTTAAGCCTAAGGGCGCCATGCGCCTCTGAACCCAGAAGTGACCGCGAGTTACAGATCTGGGGACCCTGCTCCACCAATATGTGGAGCTGGGTCTCTCCCCCAGCTCTGCCTGGAGCAGGCCCCGGACCCACCCTGCCGCCCCCCCCGTGCGTCCTCCCACCCCACCCCCAGAGCATCCCTCTGGGCCCCGGACCCTCTTTGCCGTGTGCAGCTCCCCCTCGCTGCCTGCTGCTGCTTCTTCCAAACACTTCAGAGGCACAATGCATCGCTGCCTCCAGGTTCGGCCTCTAGGGTCTGAGTGCAGACTGAGGCCCCACAACATAGAAGGCAAGAGGTAGGAAATGGGAAGGAGCGGGGGCTGGGGTGGGGGAGGAGCCGGGGGCAGGAGCAGAGAGGAGCAGAGGGAAAGGAAAGGAAAGGAAAGGAAAGGAAAGGAAAGGAAAGGAAAGGAAAGGAAAGGAAAGGAAAGGGCTGAGGGGAAGGAGGAGGTGAAGGTGAAGGTGCTTGGGGGGTGGGGAAAGAAAGGGGGAAGGCCTCAAGAGACAGGGTGGAGAAGAGACAAATGGCAGGGGGCAAGTGCAGACAATGAGGGCAAGGTCAGGAGGGGAGGTGTCAGTGGGAGGGGAAAGGGGTGATGTTGGGAGAGGAGAGGAGAGGGGAAGGGCACTGGAGGCTGGAGAGGAAGGTGCTGGGAGAAAGCTTGAAAAAAGGGGTGGGCATGAAAAAGGCGGGGATGGAGCAAGGCATGTGTGAGGGCACAGAGGGGCAGGAGGGGGACGGGGCAGAGGGTGGTGAGGGGGTGGGCATCAGGGAAAAAGAAGCCAAAGGGAGCAGGGGCAGTGAGGGAAGCGGGAGGAACCAGGAGGGTGCAGGGCTAAGGGAAGGTGCAGGTGCAAGAGGATTCTGGGGAGAAGCAGAAGGGCAGACACCTGCAGGGGAGGGACCAGCACCAGAGGAGAGAGGCAGGGCAGGTGTGTAAAGGGAGGTGTTAGAAGAGGGGTAGCTCACACGATCAGAGTGGGGCTACTGGAGGAGTGGGCACAGGAGGGAGAGAAGGGCTGGCTTAGGGGGGCAGGTCGCAGGATGGCTGAGGGCAGTGAGAAGGGCAGGAGTCAGCATCGCAGAGGAGGGTGAGGAGTTGGGGGGCAGCAGGCCCCAGGGGAGATGATGGCGCAAGGAGAGGAGACATGGCAGCAGAGAGAAAAGGTAAAGGGTTAAATTTATTTATTAAGAACTTGGTTTGCTGCCCACGGCCAGTTAGTTTGCGCCCCGCGGTGCAGTTTGGGTTTCGGTGGGGATCAACACATGGCCGGCGAGCAGGAGCCAAAACAAAAAATAGTCAGTGTAATGATCTTCTGTTGAGATGTGTTCTAGTAGTTACATTCTTGGACTGTCATTGCTCATGAAAAGTGCTGTCACATGGGTAGCAATCGGGTCAATCTTGCAGTTATTAATATCAGCAGAGCTGATTGAAATGGGGCCTGTGTGTTGTGTAGTCCTGCCTCAATCTTTGTATTCATGCCTGTCGGTGCGAGAGAAGCTATTTGCCCTGGCTCATCCCTGACAGGTGTCTGTCTAACCTGGTCTGAAATATCTCCAGCGATGGAGATTCCACAGTCTCACTAGGCAATTTATTCCAGTGTTTAACCACCCTGACAGGCAGGAAATTTTTCCTAATGTGCAACCTAAACCCCCCTTGCTGCAATTTAAGCCCATTGCTTCTCCTCCTAACCTCAGAGGCCAAGCAGAACAATTTTTCTTCCTCTTCCTTATGACAATCTTTTAGATACTTGAAAGCTGCTCTCATGTCCCTTTTCGATCTTCTCTTTTCCAAGGTAAACAAGGCCAGTTTCTTCAGCCTTGCCTCATATTTCATGGTCTCTAGACCTTTCATCAGTTGTGTTGATCTTCTCTGGATTTTCTCCAGTTTCTCCATGTTTCCTGAAATGTGGCGCCCAGAACTGGACATGATACTCCAGCTGGGGCCTAATGGAGATGGCTCATTCCCTGCCTAGGGGACATGAGACTGGGTGGGTTAATTTCCAATCCTCCTGTTTATTCTTTTCCTAAGCCAGGAGGGCTCAGTAGCTCTGACGGGGGCTCTGCTGGAAGGCAGCCCGCACTGCTCCTTTCCTGAAACCTTGTGCAGGTGTTAAACAGCTGCCCAGCCCAGCCTAGAGGTGACTGCATTTCAGTGTGCCTGAAGCCACACAGCCCCAGCAGTGGACAGGGGAATGGCTCCCGGGCATGGCTTACTCATGACAGCTTCGGTCCTGTTGATGGGCCTCAGCCTCTTTCCTTCCACTCTCCCGCTTTGCAGTGGGGCTGTAGACTCTGGAGAGAGGGGTGGAGGCAGGCAGAGGTGTCCCCCTGCAGCAGATGTCGACATGTCTCTGTATTAATCATTCTCTCACTGAAGTTTTGAGCTTTACATGGAAACTTTGTATTACGTCTTGGTAGAATTGTCCCCAGGACTTACGGCTTTTCCTGCAACCCTTCTGGATCAGGAACTCCTGTGGAGAGCGTCCCCTGGGAACGCGCCCAGTTAAGGTACATCCTAGTGAGAGGAGTCCCGTATTGAGTGTGCTTCTGAACTTCTGCACACGGCTTAGAGCTGGGAGGAGCAGCAAAGGCAGAGGAAGGTTACACTGATGTGTGAAAGGGGAAACTGAGGCACGACAAGTCATGTGGGGTACGCGTCATTCTTGGGTGTGAAGTTAGAAAAGTGACGTGTCCATCTGTCTGTCCTTGTCAATCTTCTCATGCGGGGCTGGGCAAAAGCCTCTCCGCGGCCGAATTCCTGCCCACCTAGGGCTTGTTTTAGGCCCCGCCCCTAGCTCGCTGCCTGGAGCAGGAAGGGGGCACGAGACCCTCAACCAACTTCTATTGAAAGGGCTCTTGTCATCCCCGTACTTAGATCCAGTCGATCCAGGGAAGGCACCTCTCCTTTAAATAGACACAGCTGAGGGCGGAGGGTCTCTGGCTCCCTAGCAACACGCTAGAGGTGGGGCAGCCGCCAGCCCTCTCAGCTTTGCTATTTAAAGGGCTGTCCTGTTCCCCTGCTAGGCAAAGGGTTGCCTGTGATGGAGAATTTAATCTGAGGGTTCGGATGGGGGCACAAAACCCCTACCAAATCAATTCCAGACACCCTTCTTAAGCAACCAGCTTTATTCAGGAATGCATTCCAGGGCAAAAACCTCCAGGATACTCTGGAGAAAAATAAGTTTCTGCAAAGTTTCTGCAACTACGCAAACAAAAGGCAAGGTCTTTTGTACTTTCTTACATGGTAATTACCCCCCTTTTACTGACCACTTGCAATTGCATATACAGGTCATGCCCCTTTGCACCAAATTCCCTCCAATCATCATTTGTCCCCTCACAGGCCTTACAACAGGTTCAAACCAGTTTCACCTGTCCCCTCCTTTTGTATACCTGTGCTCAAGCATGGCCCTCTTTACAAAGACCAGACTTTAACATCCAGGTCACAGCAGGGGTCATACTGACAACAGTTCAGGGGCTGATCCCAATTTGCATAGACACACACCCCCTGTCTAGTATGTGCTCCCAGCAGCCCAAATGGTCACTTTGGCCCCTGTGGGATCCCCAGTCTCTCTGTTATTGAGGCAGGGGGGATAAAAGTGTTGTTACCCTGATTATGCGAATCAAGGACAATGGAATGGTGGAACCGTTTGGCTGTGTCTACACTGGACCCTGATTTTAAGAGGAATGAGGGATCTTTCAGAAAAGGCTTTATTTTCCGAAAGATCCCCGTCTAGACTGGCGCTTTTTTCTGGCAAAGCCCCGAGCCGGAAAAAAACGGCAGCCATGTTTATACAAATGAAGTGGGGAAAATTTACATCCCCGCTGCATTTGCAATTCCGACTTGTCTCATCTGCATCCCTGTTCCGGAAAAGGGGTCCAGCGTAGACACAGCCTTTATGAGAGAGGGATTCCCCATAAGCTAAGTAGCACTCGCTAGACAAGGGGCCTGGGTTCCAAACCCAGTCAGATGGAGAGAGGCTGGGGACAGGTCTTTGTCCCTAGGGGTGGGGCCCTGTCTGAGGCCTAAACAACACAGATTGCAGCCCCTCCCCTCTCCACTGCGGAATAGCAGAATTAATTTGGATTCCATTAGGAGTCTACTTGTGAGCTGTGGAGTTAACTTCACTCTGGGCCAGTGGAGCACTAGTGCTGAGGTGCCTCTGTCCTAAGCCGAAGAGCTGAAATCCCTGTTGCTGAGGGGAGCCTGGTGCTATACTGCGGATGAGGTGAAATCCCTGTTGCTGAGGGGAGCCTGGTGCTATACTGCGGAAGAGCTGAAATCCCCGTTGCTGAGGGGAGCCTGGTGCTATACTGCGGATGAGCTGAAATCCCCGTTGCTGAGAGGAGCCTGGTGCTATACTGCGGAAGAGCTGAAATCCCTGTTGCTGAGGGGAGCCTGGTGCTATACTGCGGACGAGCTGAAATCCCCGTTGCTGAGGGGAGCCTGGTGCTATACTGCGGAGGAGCTGAAATCCCCGTTGCTGAGGGGAGCCTGGCGCTATACTGCGGACGAGCTGAAATCCCCGTTGGTGAGGGGAGCCTGGTGCTATACTGCGGACGAGCTGAAATCCCAGTTGCTGAGGGGAGCCTGGTGCTATACTGCGGACGAGCTGAAATCCCCGTTGCTGAGGGGAGCCTGGTGCTAAGCTGCTGGGCTACTAGCAGAGCAGCTTGCAAGGGACAGCCAGCAAGCGCAGGCGGACAGCAGAGCGGTTTGCCGGGACGACCAGTGGGTGCAGGCGGACAGCAAAGCAGCTGGCGGGGACGCCCTGCGGGTTCAGGCAGACAGCTGAGCGGCTGACGGGGACGACCTGCGGCTGGTAGGAGCGGCAGCAGACAGACGGTGGAGCAGCGGCAGGAGCAACCAGCTGGCAGCCAGCGGCGGGGACCGAGACGGCTGGCGGAGCCGGACAGTGGAGGCGGCTCACTGGATGACAGGTGGAGTGTGGCGGAGTGACTCGCGTCGACGGCGGCGGCAGAACCCCACGCAGAGGCAGAGCCATCGGCGGACCACGTAAGGTGTTTCGATCTCCGCCCCCCCAGCTTGGGATGGTGAAACCCTGCCGGGTGAACTTTTGAACCTTGGGGCGACACTGACCCGGGGCAGAGACTTTTGGGGTGTTGGACTTTTGGGACTTTGGGGGATTCGTGGCTGGGGGAAGGGCCTTTGCTCATGTTTGGTCTGTAAATCCAAGTCGTGGTGTTTCCCCAATTTAATGCTGATGTCGGTGACCGCATGTTATTAAAGGTTTGCTGCTATACTGAGGCTCTGTGCTTGCAAGAATTGCCTCTTTTGAGGCACCCAGAGGTGTATGTAAGATTTCCCAGGTCACTGGGTGGGGACTCCAGCCGGTGTTGGATTACCTTGTTGGGAGGAGACCCCTAGATACTGAACCCGGCCTGGCAGAAGGGTTTCACATAGACAGATCCGTACTTCCCCACCAGTCAACTTCCCGTCCTCAGCCAGCCCCCTGCTCTACACGGTATCACTCTGCTAGTAGGTGATAACGGCCAAACCGTTCTGTACCACTCAGCATCTTGCCTCTGATATTCATGTGTCCTGTGCCGCTCAGGGAAAGATGCTCAGTCACCGAGGCGGGTTTTTTGTGTCAGCTCCTTTGCAGGGGGAAAGCCACAGTTACTTTCTCCCCGCCCCCCCCCACCCTGTTCCCAGAATGCCCAGCAGCAGAGGGCAGGTGTGTTCACAAGACAGCGATCCAGCTCCGCCTTTCCCATCCTACATGCACAGCCCGTCCCTCTGTGTGTGTGGGGGGGGGGGGGGGTCGCACATTGGCAAATGGGGGGCGACTCTCTCCCCCTTTTCTCTGCCTCAGTGCTGGGCAGGGAGGGAGGGGAGAGCTGCAGCCTTGGTGGGGCCGGGCGCAAGGAAGGCCCTGCCCGGGCAACGATGATGCTTTCCTCCTCAGTGCCTGTCCTGCAGCAGTAGGGGCGGGAGGGCGTCCAAAACATTTTTTGCTTGGGACGGTAAAATACCTAGAGCCGGCCCTGCTTTAAAGTGCTGCATAGTCAGAAGTTACAAAAGCACCACAAGTGTGTGTTGGGAGGTGTGTGTGAATGATTCAGTGTGTGCGTGTGTGAATGAGTCTGTGTGTGTGTGTGTGTGTGTGCGTGTGCGCGCGTGTGTGTGTGTGTGTGTGTGTGTGTGTGTGTGTGTGCTTGTGTGACACAGACAGAGAGTAGATCAGTGTGTTTGTGAGACAGTGGCTTTCTGATTCTGACACTGTCATTCACATTCTAACTATTAGCCTGCTCTAGTCTGTGAACTCCAGAGCTGACTGGCCAGGCCAGACCAGAGCACCCCGCAGAACAAAGCAAATGCAACTTGGGCCTTGAGAATATGCCAGACGGCCAGTCAATGTTGGAAGAAACGCTATCTTTATTTTGTACATCAATAAGAAGGGGGGCTAGGGAAGGGTAAGTGGAAGGAGGTGAGGGAGGAATGGGGTACGAGCCCCCGATGGGGAGGACTGGGCTGGCTCTGCGGGCTTCTGGGGGTGGAAGCTCTCCTGCAGCCCCCCAATTACCCCCTCTCCCCAGATGGCAGCCTGTGGCAAGTGCAGCCGGGCTGATGGCCGAGTGGTGTGATGTGCCCAGTGTGGGTATTCCGGGCAATCCAAGCCAGGACTTCTTTGCAAGCGGGGCACCCCTTAGAACTGTGTGTCCGGGGTGGGGTTCGGGACCCTTTAAGCGCAGCCCTCGGCTAGCCTGAGACAGCATCTCCATGCTCTAAGTCCTCCTCTTATGCCCTGCCGGCACTGCTTCCGGCCATCCTTAAGCCCTGTTCAGAGTCCACTCAATGGGGACTTGCTAGTTCGAATTAGCAAAACGCTAATTCGAACTAGTTTTTAGTTCTAGATGCGCTAGTTCGAATTAGCTTAGTTCGAATTAACTAATTCGAACTAAGTTAGTTCGAACTAGCGCTGTAGTGTAGACGTACCCTTTGAAATCTTTCAACCTGGGACCACTGAGTTGTTCTCCCAGAAGGAGATCTTCGTTCCACCTGGAAACCTGCCTGGAAACCTGATGCCATTGACCCTGGAGCATCTGAGGTCAGAGGGTAGCCCGCAGTGTTTGCTTAGGGTTCAGTCTTTTCTGTGTCCTTTTCTCTCTTTGTTTCTCAGTTGCATCTTTCCAATGGTGGAATTTTCTTTCTTTAAATCTTCTGCCACAGCAGATACTGGCAAGACCTTCATGGAAAGACTTCGGGTCCCAGTGTTTGTCGTAGGGGGGATATCTGTAGTAACCTCAAGAGTGCGATTCCCTGCTCCCTTAGAGCAACGCACTCCCCCTTTGGCTGAGCTCTGGTGCTAACAGTAGCAGTGTAGCCTCAGCAGCACAGACTAGCTCCCCCAACCCAATCCCACCTGAGGCCCCAGGTATGCACCCAGGCTGTGTCCCAATCCGCTGCTCGCGCTGCCGGGTTCTCACTGCTAATTTTATGTTGCTAATTGATGAAAGCTAGAGGATGTTACCCAGCTGGGAATGACACCGCCCAGGTGCAGGGCAGACACCCCCCCGTTTGAACTTTAAATACCTTCCGTTACAATCAACTGACCTTTGTTGTGTCCTCAGCACTAGCCGAAACGACAGTGACATGATGAAGATATTTCAAAATCCCAGCCTGAAAGGAGTTTGGGGGGAGGTTCCTGTATCTCAGCGAGGTGCCCTGCTCTTGGATCCCCTCTGCTGGAAGCTCCTTCTCTAAAAGAAATGAGTCTTCTTCTGGTTATGGACAATTTCATTTTTGAAAGGCAGAGACCCAGGGGTTCCAGGTTTCTGGCCAGGTAGGCAACAGCACAAACTGAATATGTGATGTGTTTCAGTTTCTAGATACGAATTATGGAGAAAGCAGAAGGAGGAAATGGAACGTTCTTCAAGGAACTGATCCTTCTTGGGTTTGGGAACGGCCCTGAACTGCAGCCCCTCCTCTTCCTGCTGTTTCTAGTCATCTACCTTGCGGCTGTGGCCGGGAACCTCCTCATTGTTGTGCTAGTGGTGGCTGATCGGCACCTTCAAACCCCCATGTACTACTTCGTGGCCAACTTATCTGCTGTGGAGATCTGCTCCGTCAGCACCACTCTGCCCAGGCTGCTGGCCAGTCTCGCGACTGGGGACAGAACCATTTCTCTGCAGAACTGCTATGTGCAATTTAATGTCTATATTATCCTGTCCAATGCAGAATGCGTCCTGCTTACGGCCATGTCTATTGATCGGTATCTAGCGATCTGCTATCCCCTCCGTTAACCTGCTCTGATGAACGGCAGAGTCTGTGGCCACATGGTGGCCTGGGCCTGGATTAGTGGCATTGCTTACAGCATCATGCTTGTAGCTTTCATTCTGCAATCAACATACTGTGGAGTCAAAGAACTAGACTTTCTATTTTGTGATTTTGGACGTATTTATCGTCCGTTTTGTGGTGCCAACTCCAGGACAATGCAACTGGTGGCAGCCATTTACAGTATCATATTGAATGTTGTCGTCTTTTTACTCACCCTGGTGACCTACATTTGTATCATTGTCAACATCCTGAGAATCCCTTCCAGCACCGGGAGGCAAAAGGCCTTTTCCACCTGCTCCTCCCACCTCATTGTGGTTGGAATGTATTATGGGACCGTACTAACAATCTATGCAGCTCCAGTGCTTGATCCGATCCCCCAGAAAATAATTGACGTCTGGTTCCTTGTCATGGTCCCTTTGCTCTTCCCCATTCTCTACTGCCTGAGAAACAAGGAGGTCCATCAGTCCCTGAGAAAAGCTGGTATTAAACTGGATGCTTTCAAACACAAGCCTGGAGTGTGACTGGACAAATAAAGACTTTGAGTAGAATAGAGATGAACTGAAATATTTCCTTACACGTGACCCATTTGATTCCCTGACAAGAGGCTTCGCCCTCAATGACCTTACGTCACCCTGTTCCTTGCTTGATTCCTTGCTTTGTGCTTGGTCATGTCCAATTTTATCAGCTTTTGCATATCAGCTGTGCATTTTTGTGACGCCCTCCACTTTATTGATCTGTGTATAAACACAAGTGCCCGAATTCTGCAGGGAGCTTAACAACTTCTGAGTGAACTTGGATCTCCTCCCCACCTACTGAATCCAACGACATTTACATCCCTTTGATTGGGCTTTTCCGTTTTCAATAACATCTTGGAAAGAAGGAGAAATATTTTGCCACCACAGGGAGTGAAAATAGAACTGAACCGTAGGCGGGAAAACAAAATACGACATTCTGTGCAGGGTCGGAGTTTTAGTGTCCTTCCAAGTGGTATTTCCTGCCTGTCCATACACTTGTCAGCGTTAAGGCAGCTCGGGTCTCCGTCCATAGAGGTAGCAGTACAGGTATTGATACAGAGTTGAAATGCAAACAGAAGTTGGTTGGAAAGCATTTTCGGGGCTCGTTCGCTTTGTCTTCTCTCATCACCAAAATAAAAGGAAACGAATGAATTGAAAAGAACATGACATGTGCACCCAAGAGGAACCGGCAACTTTCCCCTTCTCAGCCTACACGACTGCACATGGGCCTCCCTCCTCCCAGGCAGAAACGCAATTGATGTGTGAACTTTTTACCACCCAAGTGTCAGAAAAAAAGCAAACCCAATGATAAAATCTCTCTCCACTAACTCTCCCTGCTCTGCAGGTTCCTGCTTCATGTTGATGGGACCAAGGGTGGGTGAGTCGTAGCCCACAGGCCCGATCTGCTCTGCCAGGGTCAGATTCTATCAGGCCTCCCCTCTGTATTTATGGGCCTGATGACAGCTACCGGTGACTACAGCTCCCATTGGCCATGGATCCCCATTCTAGGCCAAGGGGAGTTATGGGAACGTGTATTCTTCTCTGTACTGCTTCCTGCTGCTCCATTGACTAGGAATGGGGACCCCCGGCCAATGGAAGCTGCACTCGCGGGTACCTGAGTCTCTGCAGGAAAATTCAGCATTCGGGGCTTACCGGGGCTAACCCTGGAGAACAACCACAGAGAGATCGCCCATCCCTGGGCTGAGCGATAGACAGGAAAAAAGAGAAAAGGTGGCAGCAGGTCCTGGGTATTGCAGAAGGAAGGGCAGGAGGTAGCATGGAGGGCAGGTCTCTGAGCAGGGAGTGGTGGGTGCAAGAACTGGGGCAGGGCTCTGGGGGTTGGGGGAAGCTGCCTGAGTGTGGACGGGCCCAGGGTAGGGGCGGGACTTCCAGGAGTGAGGGCAGGAGGTGGGGTCAAAGCAGGGGGCTGTGAGGTGTGGGGGGGTCCGGTCAGGGGGTGGGGCTGATGAAGGGTTAAGAGCAGAGGTTTATGAGGGGAAAGCCAGGGAGCAAAAGGGGCTCAGAAAAGTGAGGTGGAGAGGTGGGGGGCTCAGGGCAGGGATCTGGTGGGTTCTGGATGGGAAAGAAGGGCCCTTACAGCAAGAAGTGAGGGGGCAAAACTCCTGGTCTTGGGGAAGCGGGTTAGTGGCAGGGGGCTTGGAGGGCCAAGGGGTCTGAGGCTGAGCTCATCAGATTGAGGCTTCCCCTCGGGCAGGGCGGGTGCAGCAGAACAGGGCGGTTCCTGCCTCCAGTGAGTTTGGACATGTCCAGGGGTCCGAGGCCCCAGACACCAGCCCCTCCTCCCCCAACTCCAGCTCATGCACTTGGGGAAATTGTCAGCAGGCAGCTTTGGACTCTAGGTGCCCCCCTCCAGCTGGGCAGGGAAGGGCGCTGGGGATTCCTGGGCCTGAATCGGCCTCAGCCACACCCCAGCCCCCGCCTGCTGGAAGGAGAGATTCCCCATTGGCCACGAGGGGCGGTGAGCGTGGGGACATTGCACTGCAGAGTGACACCGGAACGGCGAGCGCGGGGACGTTACACTGCAGAGTGACACCGGGGGGGGGGGGCGAGCGCGGGGACGTTGCACTACAGAGTGACACCGGGGGGGCGAGCGCGGGGACGTTGCACTGCAGAGTGACACCCGGACAGCGAGCGCGGGGACGTTACACTGCAGAGTGACACCGGGGCAGTGAGCGCGGGGACGTTACACTGCAGAGTGACACCGGGGCGGCGAGCGCAGGGACGTTACACCGCAGAGTGACACCGGGGCGGCGAGCGCGGGGACGTTACACTGCAGAGTGACACCGGAGCGGCGAGCGCGGGGACGTTACACTGCAGAGTGACACGGGGGGGGGGGCGAACGCGAGGACGTTACACTGCAGAGTGACACCGGGGCAGCGAGCGCGGGGACGTTACACTGCAGAGTGACACCGGGCCGGCGAGCGCAGGGACGTTACACTGCAGAGTGACAGGGGGGGGGGCGAACACGAGGACATTACACTGCAGAGTGACACCGGGGCAGCGAGCGCGGGGACGTTACACTGCAGAGTGACACCGGGGTGGCGAGCGCGGGGACGTTACACTGCAGAGTGACACCGGGGCGGCGAGCGCGGGGACGTTACACTGCAGAGTGACACCGGGGTGGCGAGCGCGGGGACGTTGCACTGCAGAGTGACACCGGGGCGGCGAGCGCGGGGACGTTACACTGCAGAGTGACACCGGGGCGGGCGAGCGTGGGGACGTTACACTGCAGAGTGACACCGGGGTGGCGAGCGCGGGGACGTTACACTGCAGAGTGACACCGGGGGCGGGCGAGCGCGGGGACGTTGCACTGCAGAGTGACACCGGGGGGGCGAGCGCGGGGACGTTGCACTGCAGAGTGACACCCGGACGGCGAGCGCGGGGACGTTACACTGCAGAGTGACACCGGGGGCAGCGAGCGCAGGGACGTTACACTGCAGAGTGACACCGGGGGCAGCGAGCGCGGGGACGTTACACTGCAGAGTGACACCGGGCCGGCGAGCGCAGGGACGTTACACTGCAGAGTGACACGGGGGGGGGCGAACGCGAGGACATTACACTGCAGAGTGACACCGGGGCAGCGAGCGCGGGGACGTTACACTGCAGAGTGACACCGGGGTGGCGAGCGCGGGGACGTTACACTGCAGAGTGACACCGGGGCGGCGAGCGCGGGGACGTTACACTGCAGAGTGACACCGGGGTGGCGAGCGCGGGGACGTTACACTGCAGAGTGACACCGGGGCGGCGAGCGTGGAGACGTTACACTGCAGAGTGATACCGGGGCGGCGAGCGCGGGGACGTTACACTGCAGAGTGACACCGGGGGCGGCGAGCGCAGGGACGTTACACTGCAGAGTGACACGGGGGGCAGCGAGCTCAGGGATGTTACACTGCAGAGTGACACCGGGGGCAGCGAGCGCGGGGACGTTACACTGCAGAGTGACACCGGGCCGGCGAGCGCAGGGACGTTACACTGCAGAGTGACACGGGGGGGGGCGAACGCGAGGACATTACACTGCAGAGTGACACCGGGGCAGCGAGCGCGGGGACGTTACACTGCAGAGTGACACCGGGGTGGCGAGCGCGGGGACGTTACACTGCAGAGTGACACCGGGGGCGGCGAGCGCAGGGACGTTACACTGCAGAGTGACACGGGGGGCAGCGAGCGCAGGGATGTTACACTGCAGAGTGACACCGGGGGCAGCGAGCGCGGGGACGTTACACTGCAGAGTGACACCGGGCCGGCGAGCGCAGGGACGTTACACTGCAGAGTGACAGGGGGGGGGGCGAACACGAGGACATTACACTGCAGAGTGACACCGGGGCAGCGAGCGCGGGGACGTTACACTGCAGAGTGACACCGGGGTGGCGAGCGCGGGGACGTTACACTGCAGAGTGACACCGGGGTGGCGAGCGCGGGGACGTTACACTGCAGAGTGACACCGGGGCGGCGAGCGCGGGGACGTTACACTGCAGAGTGACACCGGGGTGGCGAGCGCGGGGACGTTGCACTGCAGAGTGACACCGGGGCGGCGAGCGCGGGGACGTTACACTGCAGAGTGACACCGGGGCGGGCGAGCGTGGGGACGTTACACTGCAGAGTGACACCGGGGTGGCGAGCGCGGGGACGTTACACTGCAGAGTGACACGGGGGGGGGCGAACGCGAGGACGTTACACTGCAGAGTGACACCGGGGGAGCGAGCGCAGGGACGTTACACTGCAGAGTGACACCGGGGAAGCGAGCGCGGGGACGTTACACCGCAGAGTGACACCGGGGCAGCGAGCGCGGGGACGTTACACTGCAGAGTGACACCGGGGGCAGCGAGCGCGGGGACGTTACACTGCAGAGTGACACCGGGGGCGGGCGAGCGCGGGGACGTTGCACTGCAGAGTGACACCGGGGGGGCGAGCGCGGGGACGTTGCACTGCAGAGTGACACCCGGACAGCGAGCGCGGGGACGTTACACTGCAGAGGGACACCGGGGGCAGCGAGCGCAGGGACGTTACACTGCAGAGTGACACCGGGGGCAGCGAGCGCGGGGACGTTACACTGCAGAGTGACACCGGGCCGGCGAGCGCAGGGACGTTACACTGCAGAGTGACACGGGGGGGGGGGCGAACGCGAGGACATTACACTGCAGAGTGACACCGGGGCAGCGAGCGCGGGGACGTTACACTGCAGAGTGACACCGGGGTGGCGAGCGCGGGGACGTTACACTGCAGAGTGACACCGGGGTGGCGAGCGCGGGGACGTTACACTGCAGAGTGACACCGGGGCGGCGAGCGTGGAGACGTTACACTGCAGAGTGATACCGGGGCGGCGAGCGCGGGGACGTTACACTGCAGAGTGACACCGGGGGCGGCGAGCGCAGGGACGTTACACTGCAGAGTGACACGGGGGGCAGCGAGCGCAGGGATGTTACACTGCAGAGTGACACCGGGGGCAGCGAGCGCGGGGACGTTACACTGCAGAGTGACACCGGGCCGGCGAGCGCAGGGACGTTACACTGCAGAGTGACAGGGGGGGGGGCGAACACGAGGACATTACACTGCAGAGTGACACCGGGGCAGCGAGCGCGGGGACGTTACACTGCAGAGTGACACCGGGGTGGCGAGCGCGGGGACGTTACACTGCAGAGTGACACCGGGGCGGCGAGCGCGGGGACGTTACACTGCAGAGTGACACCGGGGTGGCGAGCGCGGGGACGTTGCACTGCAGAGTGACACCGGGGCGGCGAGCGCGGGGACGTTACACTGCAGAGTGACACCGGGGGCGGGCGAGCGCGGGGACGTTGCACTGCAGAGTGACACCCGGACAGCGAGCGCGGGGACGTTACACTGCAGAGTGACACCGGGGCAGTGAGCGCGGGGACGTTAAACTGCAGAGTGACACGGGGGGGGGCGAACGCGAGGACGTTACACTGCAGAGTGACACCGGGGGAGCGAGCGCAGGGACGTTACACTGCAGAGTGACACCGGGGAAGCGAGCGCGGGGACGTTACACCGCAGAGTGACACCGGGGCAGCGAGCGCGGGGACGTTACACTGCAGAGTGACACCGGGGCAGCGAGCGCGGGGACGTTACACTGCAGAGTGACACCGGGGCAGCGAGCGCAGGGACTTTACACTGCAGAGTGACACCAGGGCAGCGAGCGCAGGGATGTTACACTGCAGAGTGACACCGGGGCGGCGAGCGCGGGGACGTTACACTGCAGAGTGACACCGGGGCAGCGAGCACGGGGACGTTGCACTGCAGAGTGACACCGGGGCTGCGAGCGTGGGGACGTTACACTGCAGAGTGACACCGGGGCGGGCGAGCGTGGGGACGTTACACTGCAGAGTGACACCGGGGTGGCGAGCGCGGGGACGTTACACTGCAGAGTGACACGGGGGGGGGCGAACGCGAGGACGTTACACTGCAGAGTGACACCGGGGGAGCGAGCGCAGGGACGTTACACTGCAGAGTGACACCGGGGAAGCGAGCGCGGGGACGTTACACCGCAGAGTGACACCGGGGCAGCGAGCGCGGGGACGTTACACTGCAGAGTGACACCGGGGGCAGCGAGCGCGGGGACGTTACACTGCAGAGTGACACCGGGGGCGGGCGAGCGCGGGGACGTTGCACTGCAGAGTGACACCGGGGGGGCGAGCGCGGGGACGTTGCACTGCAGAGTGACACCCGGACAGCGAGCGCGGGGACGTTACACTGCAGAGTGACACCGGGGGCAGCGAGCGCAGGGACGTTACACTGCAGAGTGACACCGGGGGCAGCGAGCGCGGGGACGTTACACTGCAGAGTGACACCGGGCCGGCGAGCGCAGGGACGTTACACTGCAGAGTGACACGGGGGGGGGGCGAACGCGAGGACATTACACTGCAGAGTGACACCGGGGCAGCGAGCGCGGGGACGTTACACTGCAGAGTGACACCGGGGTGGCGAGCGCGGGGACGTTACACTGCAGAGTGACACCGGGGTGGCGAGCGCGGGGACGTTACACTGCAGAGTGACACCGGGGCGGCGAGCGTGGAGACGTTACACTGCAGAGTGATACCGGGGCGGCGAGCGCGGGGACGTTACACTGCAGAGTGACACCGGGGGCGGCGAGCGCAGGGACGTTACACTGCAGAGTGACACGGGGGGCAGCGAGCGCAGGGATGTTACACTGCAGAGTGACACCGGGGGCAGCGAGCGCGGGGACGTTACACTGCAGAGTGACACCGGGCCGGCGAGCGCAGGGACGTTACACTGCAGAGTGACAGGGGGGGGGGGCGAACACGAGGACATTACACTGCAGAGTGACACCGGGGCAGCGAGCGCGGGGACGTTACACTGCAGAGTGACACCGGGGTGGCGAGCGCGGGGACGTTACACTGCAGAGTGACACCGGGGCGGCGAGCGCGGGGACGTTACACTGCAGAGTGACACCGGGGTGGCGAGCGCGGGGACGTTGCACTGCAGAGTGACACCGGGGCGGCGAGCGCGGGGACGTTACACTGCAGAGTGACACCGGGGCGGGCGAGCGTGGGGACGTTACACTGCAGAGTGACACCGGGGTGGCGAGCGCGGGGACGTTACACTGCAGAGTGACACCGGGGGCGGGCGAGCGCGGGGACGTTGCACTGCAGAGTGACACCGGGGGGGCGAGCGCGGGGACGTTGCACTGCAGAGTGACACCCGGACAGCGAGCGCGGGGACGTTACACTGCAGAGTGACACCGGGGCAGTGAGCGCGGGGACGTTAAACTGCAGAGTGACACGGGGGGGGGCGAACGCGAGGACGTTACACTGCAGAGTGACACCGGGGGAGCGAGCGCAGGGACGTTACACTGCAGAGTGACACCGGGGAAGCGAGCGCGGGGACGTTACACCGCAGAGTGACACCGGGGCAGCGAGCGCGGGGACGTTACACTGCAGAGTGACACCGGGGCAGCGAGCGCGGGGACGTTACACTGCAGAGTGACACCGGGGCAGCGAGCGCAGGGACTTTACACTGCAGAGTGACACCAGGGCAGCGAGCGCAGGGATGTTACACTGCAGAGTGACACCGGGGCGGCGAGCGCGGGGACGTTACACTGCAGAGTGACACCGGGGCAGCGAGCACGGGGACGTTGCACTGCAGAGTGACACCGGGGCTGCGAGCGTGGGGACGTTACACTGCAGAGTGACACCGGGGCAGCGAGCGTGGGGACGTTACACTGCAGAGTGACACCGGGGCGGCGAGCGAGGGGACGTTACACTGCAGAGTGACACCGGGGGCGGCGAGCGCGGGGACGTTACACTGCAGAGTGACACCGGGGCAGCGAGCGCAGGGACGTTACACTGCAGAGTGACACCGAGGCGGCGAGCGCGGGGACGTTACACTGCAGAGTGACACCGGGGCGGCGAGAGTGGGGACGTTACACTGCAGAGTGACACCGGGGCGGCGAGCGTGGGGACGTTACACTGCAGAGTGACACCGGGGGGGGCGGCGAGCGCGGGGACGTTACACTGCAGAGTGACACCGGGGCTGCGAGCGTGGGGACGTTACACTGCAGAGTGACACCGGGGCAGCGAGCGCAGGGACGTTAGACTGCAGAGTGACACCGGGGCGGCGAGCGCGGGGACGTTACACTGGAGAGTGACACCGGGGCGGCGAGCGCGGGGACGTTACACTGCAGAGTGACACCAGGGGCAGCGAGCGCGGGGACGTTACACTGCAGAGTGACACCGGGGGCAGCGAGCGCAGGGACGTTATACTGCAGAGTGACACCAGGGGTGGCGAGCGCGGGGACGTTACACTGCAGAGTGACACCAGGGGCTGCGAGCGTGGGGACGTTACACTGCAGAGTGACACCGTAGGCAGTGAGCTCGGGGACGTTACACTGCAGAGTGACACCGGGACAGCGAGCGCGGGGACGATACACTGCAGAGTGACACCGGGGCAGCGAGCGCGGGGACGTTACACTGCAGAGTGACACCGGGGCAGCGAGCGCGGGGACGTTACCCTGCAGAGTGACACCGGGGGCAGCGAGCGTGGGGACGTTACACTTCAGAGTGACACCGGGGGCGGCGAGCGTGGGGACGTTACACTTCAGAGTGACACCGGGGGCAGCGAGCGCGGGGATGTTACACTGCAGAGTGACACCGGGGCGGCGAGCGCGGGGGACGTTACACTGCAGAGTGACACCGGGGCAGCGAGCGCGTGGACGTTACACTGCAGAGTGACACCGGGGGCAGCGAGCGCGGGGACGTTACACTGAAGAGTCACACCGGAGGTGGCGAGCGCGGGGACGTTACACTGCAGAGTGACACCGGGGCAGCGAGCGCGGGGACGTTACACTGCAGAGTGACACCGGGGCAGCGAGCGCGGGGACGTTACACTGCAGAGTGACACCGGGGCGGCGAGCGCGGGGACGTTACACTGCAGAGTGACACCGGGGCAGCGAGCGGGGGACGTTACACTGCAGAGTGATACCGGGGCGGCGAGCGCGGGGACGTTACACTGCACAGTGATACCAGGGCGGCGAGCGCGGGGACGTTACACTGCAGAGTGACACCAGGGGGCGGTGAGCGCGGGGACGTTACACTGCAGAGTGACACCGGGGCGGCGAGCGCGGGGACGTTACACTGCAGAGTGACACCGGGGCGGCGAGCGCGGGGACGTTACACTGCAGAGTGACACCAGGGCAGCGAGCGCGGGGACGTTACACTGCAGAGTGACACCAGGGCGGCGAGCGTGGGGACGTTACACTGCAGAGTGACACCAGGGGGCAGCGAGCGCGGGGACGTTACACTGCAGAGTGACACCGGGGCGGCGAGCGTGGGGACGTTACACTGCAGAATGACACTGGGGGGGCAAATGCGGGGACGTTACACTGCAGAGTGACACCGGGGCGCAAGCATGGGGACGTTACACTGCAGAGTGACACCGGGGCGTTGGGCTGTAGGAACCCCGCCCTCTGCCAAGTCGTGTCCTTCTGCTGACAGACACATCTGTAGCTACTGCCAGTGGCGCATGGCAGGGTGGCTCTAGAGGGGTTCTTCTTGTTGGCCTACCAGTGGGCCCTCTACCGGCTCCATTATTCCATGTGGGAGACCCAGTTTCTCCTCTGCCGGGTGATGGGGCATGTCCGGATGGACTGCCCTTTGGCCCGGTCGGAGGAGGCGTCCCGGCTCCCCGGGGCCCAGGAGGGTGCTGGCCCTAACATCACCGTCCCCCCTGGTAGTCCTGCCTCTGCAGCTACCCCTCCTCCAATGGATGGCTCTGCTTGGCAGCCGGATGCACCCCCTCCGGCGTGCCTGTGCGAGCAGGCAGGCCCCGACTCTAGTCCAGCTGGTTCTGCAGGGCTGAGGAGGAGAGGGTGGCACGGTCGTTGTCCAGTGAGGAAAAGGGCTTCACCTAGGGGGAGGTTTCCCTACCCCCCTCTGTCCCTTACCTAAACATCCCCCCTCCGAGCAACAACTTTGCCCCCTGGTCTCGCCCCTGCTGAGGAGCCCTCCACCTCCACCTCAGAGGGCTTGACGCTCGTTTGGGGGAAAGGCAAAGGCCCCCCTCCAAAAACTCCCCCGATGACCATCAGCAGGAGGTGCTGTCCAAACCAGTCGTGGCAGCCCATTCCCAAAGAGGCCTCAAGTGGAGCTCCTCCGGCCCCGGTTCCAGCTGTGCCTCCTGTCGTCACCATGGAGGTAACTGTTCCTCAGTGGCCGGCGGGGTGGGCTCTGGGGCTGTGGCGATAGAGTTCAGCTCTACATTTGTGGAGATTGAGGCCCTGGGTCTGACCCCACTCACCAAGGGGGAGGACGACCCCTTGCCAGAGGTCTCTTCCCTCCTCCATGTTCCAGGCAGCCACCTATTTCCTCATCCCTGGGGCATCTCTGGTGTCCTCTGTCAGCCTGGCTGCTTTGGACGCCGAGCCCTCAGGATGGTCGTCTTCCCTTCCCATTGGGGGAACCCATCAGTATGGGCCCCCTCCCTGTTCCTGCCCCGCTGGTTCCCTCTCAGGAGGTGCCGCAGTCTGGTGGCCTGGACCTGGGGGACCGTTCCCCATTAACTGGGAGTGATTCTCAGGGTCTGGTATTTGTAACCCCGGTCCCTAGTTCCATGGGACTGCCTTATTCCCTCCGCTGCTCCCTTCCATGCCGGGGTCGGGCCAGGCAGCAAGGCGCCATCGCTGTTGGCACAGCTCTAGGAATAGGATCCTTGTTTGCCCATTTCCATGGCCTGCGAGCTCTATCTAGAGACCCGGATGGAGGAAAACCCCAGTACCTCCTTGGAGCTGGGGTCTGAGCTGCACCAGTTCCTCACAGAAAACTGCGTGGCCAAGAGTTCTGCGTGCTCACCCTCCAGCACTGGGGAGACTTTCATTCCATCCTCCGGAATACAAGAGCCCTCTTCCAGGAAGTGAGAGGTACCAAAAGGCAGGACACCGTAAATGTCCGCAGTACATGTGTGCTCTCCTTCCTTCGGAGGAGGGTGTGACGGATTTACTGGGTGCGAGCTCCCCTCCCGATGGGGCAGAGGGGTTCAGCAGACCCACCGTCTGCAACTAACGTACGTCTGCCCAGGAGCTTGTTCCCCGGGGTGGGGGATGTGAGTGCTATCACCCGGCCGTGTGTCGGGGCCGGGGTTCTGTGGACTCACTGCCCTGCCCCGTCAGGGGTCCATGGGTCCTGTAGGGAATGAGGGGGTGAGGGAATCTCTGGGGGCCCGTGCTGAAGAAAGGTCCTCCCCGGAAGAGGGTAATGGGTGTCAAGCGTCTCAGTTCATGGTCTTGGTTGCCCGGCTCCCTAAGAGTTGTGGGGCAACCTTATGATGGATTCATTGGACGAATGGGGGTGGTGAGCAAAGGGAAGGGGTGTGGGGGACCTGGGCCCACCCTCTCCACTGGGTCCCAACCTGGGGCCCTAAGTGGGGGGTAATGACCACGTTCCCTCCACGGCAGGTGGGGACTATCCCCGTATCTCACCTGCCCACGGGCGCCAGAAGCGCCCTGCCCCAGGCTTCTTCCACTCCCCGCTCCTGGCCACCCTGCCGGAGGGTTCACCCTGCCCGAACCGTCGGCCCCGTCTGGCTGGCGTCCTGGGGGCTCCGGTGTCGGTCCTCTTGCCCTTCAGCGGGGTGGGATACCTGCTCACTTGTGGGGCATTCAGCGGCTCCTCCTGGTGCCGCCTATAGCTGTCTCCTCCGGCCCCTTTTCAAGAGGCCCGGGCAAGGACACCGGGGATGCTAGCCCTCCCCCTCGGGTGTCCGCACGCCCCGCTTCGCAACGGCTGGGGCTTGGTGCTCCGTCCCCTGCCCTGCACAGCTCTGTACAGCCGGCATGCTCATCGGGCTCCCGTCCCGCCTGCCACAGCCCTGTCTGGGCCCTCCCGCTTTGCTGTGGGGCCGGGCGCATTGCCCTGCATCGGGTCTCGGCCCGACTGGGGCTATTCCTGCCTCCCGGGCCATCCGCTTGCCCTCTCGGTGCCGAGGGGGAGGGGTGATCCCCCGACCCCCACGGGGTCCGTCACACACCTCCCCCCTTTGGAGAAGCTCTTTCGGGGTTGGCTCCGGCTCCCCTATTCACGAAAAGAAGTCCACATTTTGATGGGACACCCCAGGCCGATGCACCACCTCAAAAAAATATGGTTGGAGCTGTAGATACCACCTCATAATGCGGGCGTTCGTATCTTTCATCGAGTTTAACCACACTAAGGGGGCGTGATCAGTTATCAATTTAAATTTATTACCCCATAAGTAATATCTCAGCGCGTCTATCACCCACTTCACCGCTAGAGTTTCTTCCTCTACGGTGGTGTAGCTTCGCTCACGGGGTAGGAGCTTCCGGCTGAGGTACAGGATGGGGTATTCTGCTCCCTGGTGTTCCTGTGCCAGTACCGCGCCTAGTCCCACCTCTGAGGCATCTGTATATAGGAGAAAAGGCCTATGGAAATCAGGCAGCCGACAATTTCCCTTTTAGTGCCTGGAAAGCTTGTTCAGCCAGCGGGGTCCACCTCACATTCGTTGTCTCGGTCTTTATCATCTCGGTCAGAGGTGCCTCCAGTGTGGCAAACTGCGGCACGAACCTCCTGTAATAGCCTGCAAGTCCCAGGAACTGCCGTACCTGCCTCTTTGTAGTTGGCGTCGGGTAGTCCCATAGCGCCTGTACTTTGCTATAAATCATCCTCAACTTCCCCAGCCCGACCATATACCCTAGGTAGGAAACTTCCCTTTGAGCAAAGTGGCACTTTTTCGGGTTAGCCGTAAGGCCAGCCTTACCTAGGGAGGTGAGTACCTTCTCTATGTGTCACAAGTGGTCTTCCCACGTCGGCTGTAGATAACGATATCGTTTATATACGCTGCCGAATATTCGTGGTGGGGCGTCAGTAATCGGTCCATTATCCGCTGGAAGGTGGTGGCGGCCCTGTATAGGCCGAAGGGCATGGTGATGAAATGGAACAGGCCGAAGGGGGTTGAAAAGGTTGTTTTCTCCCTGGCCTCGGGGTCCAGTGGAATCTGCCAGTACCCCTTTGAGAAATCTAGGGTGTATATGTAGACGGCCTGGCCTAGCTGTTCCAGGAGCTCGTCCACCCGAGGCATCGGGTACGCATCGAAGCGGGATATTGAGTTGACCTTCCTGGTTTCACGAGGCTTACCTGTGTCGATGAAGAAAGGCTTCTTTGTCGGGGCATCGCGTCCAGACTCTCCCGATCTGCCGACAAACAGCTGATCGGCAGATCGGGGCAGCCATTTAAATTTAAATGAAGCCGCGATTATTTTAATCGCAGCTTCATTTCCCTCTTCCGATCTGGCTAATCTACATGCCTCCGTCGACGGAGGCATGGAGTCTGGACACAGCCTATGTGTCCCTCCAAGTAGCATTTCCTGCCAGTGCATACACTTGTCAGAGACAAGGCGCCACTGTCTCCTCCGATACGGACAGTCCTATGGATACTGGTACAGAGATACAAAATGCGAAAAGAAGGCATTTGGCAACAGTCTGCTCATAAGCTCTGACTTCTCTCACTATCAAAATAAAAAAGAAAGGAATGAATGAATAAGAATCATAGAATCCCAGAATTCCAGGGCTGGCAGAAACCTCAGAAGTCGAGTCCAGCCCCCTGCCCAAAGCAGGACCAACCCAACTCAATCATCCCAGCCAGGGCTTTGTCACGCTGGGACTTAAACACCTCTAGGGATGGAGATTCCCTCTCCCCTTCCTTGGGGAACCAATTCTGGTGCTTCTCCACTCTCCTGGGAAAGATTTTTTCCTGAGATCATACCTAGGCCTACCTCACTGCAACTTGAGACCATTGCTCCTTGTTCTGCCCTCTGCCCCACTGAGAACAACTTTGGAAGTCTACCCACCCCCCCTTAGGAAGTTGAAGGCTGCTATCAAATCTCCCCTCACTCTTTCCTAATCTAGACTAAATCCCTCAGCCTCTCCTTGTAGGTCATGTGCTCCAACCCCCTTAGTAGTTTGGTTGCCCTGTGTTTCGCCCTCCCCAATGCAGCCACATAGTTTCTAAAGTTTGGGGCCCAGAATTGGACACAATAATTCCAGTGTGGCCTCTCCAGTGCCACAAGAAAAGGACACGAGCACGGAAAAGCAACCGGGAACGTTGCCAATCTCAGCCTACAGAGCTGCCCATGGGCCTCGTTCCTTCGAGGACGAAATGCCATCGGCGCATGAACATTTTGATCACCGAAGTGTGAGAAAAACATGAACTAAAGTCTAAAATCTCACGACACTGACTCTCCCTGCTAGGTTAGAACCTGCTTCCTATTCGTGCGACCAGGGGTGGGTAAATACCAGCCCACAGGCCGGATCTGGGATGCCAGGGATAACTCTTGGCAGGACTTCCCCTCTGTAGTCGCTGGCCCGGTGACACGTTCCGTCAATCACTGCTCCCACTGGCCACAGCTCACAATTTGTATCCAATGGGAGGTGCAGGAAGCAGTGTTCTCATCTGCTCTGCTTCCTGCCCCTCCCATTGTCCTGGAACGGGGATCCTCAGCCAACAGGAGCTGCCATCTTCAGTACCTGTGTCTCAGGAGGTAAATGTAGCAACTGGGGCTCAGCAGGGGCTAACCCGGGCAAACAACGACACTGCAATTGCCCACATCTCTGGGGGCTTAATGGGAAAACCTCTGATCCCAACCATGCCCGCGCCAGGCAGAGGACAGACAAACCACAAACCGTCTGTCTGAGACAGGGAGCCAGAAATCTCTTCCTTTACAATCCATCACCCTACATGTCACACTGTCCAGGTTGCAACATAACCAAAGGGAGCCTGGTATTTGCTGGGCTGCTTTGTGCCCATCGACAGACCCGTACTGCCCCATCAGTCAACTTCCCATCCTCTGCCAGCTTCCTGCTGTGCACGTTTTTATGCTGCTAGTAGGTGGTAATGGCCAAACCCTTCTGTACCGCACAGCATCTTGCCTCTGATTATATGTGTCCTTTGCAGCTCAGGGATAGATGCTCAGTCACCGAGGGCAGGTTTTTTGGATCTGGTCCTTTGCAGGGGAAGGCAACAGTTGCTTTCTCCACAACTGATCTGTTCTGGGATCTGTGTGTCTCCTCTCCACTCCCAGAATGCCCAGGGGCAGAGCACAGGTGTGTTCACGAGACAGCAACCCACCTCCGCGGTTCCTATCCTACATGTGCAGCCCTGTCCCTCTCACCGATGACCCTGTGTTTGTCTAATCCAAGTACATAAGAACATAAGAACGGCCGCACTGGATCAGACCAAAGGTCCATCTAGCCCAGTATCCTGTCTGCCCACAGTGGCCAGCACCAGGTGCCCAGAGAGGGTGGACCGAAGACAGTGATAAAGCGATTTGTCCTCTAGTTCTTCTATTATGGGAACTAATAAATAACTTTTTTATCCTCCCTCTCCACCACACATGATTTTCTAGACCTCTATCATAGCCCCCTCAGTCTCCTCTTTTCTAAACTGAAAGGTCCCAGTCTCTTTAACCTCTCCTCATATGGGACCCATTCCAAACCCCTGATCATTTTAGTTGCCCTTTTCTGAACCCTTTCCAAGGCCAAAATATCGTTTTGAAGTAAATGATTCAGTGTGCGTGTGTGTGCTTGCGTGAAAGAACGACAGAGAGAGAGAGAGTAGAAGCGTGTTTTTCTGAGACAGTGTGTTTGTGATTCCGACACACTGTCTTTCACATTCTAAACCATTTGGTGCCTAAATCCCTTAGATGCCTTTAAATCTCAGAGCCAATACAACATGGAGATTCACTTTTTCTTCACGTAGCCAGTGTTTGGAGTTCCAGATCTAGAGACCAGACTGAGCTGGGAACTTTGGCCAAAAATCATTGAAATTTTTCAAACCAGGAGAATTGAATTGTTTTTCCCCCCTAGAAAGCAGCTCTCAGTTCTGCCTCTATAGATACTGATAGAGCTGGTGAAATTGACCCTGGAGGATCTGAGATCAGGTGTAACCTCAGAAGGGAAATTTCCTCCCTATCGCAACGCCAAGCTGCACGTTCTATCCTTGACTGAGCTCGGATGCTAAAACTAGCAGCGTAGCCTCAGCAGCACAGACTAACAGCCGGCAGCCATCTGAGATCCCAGGTACGGACACAGGTGCGTATCGCCAGCCACTGACTCTGCTGCCCTGTTCTCATTGCTCATTCGATGCTGCAAAGCTGAACAAAACTGGGGAGTGACACCTCTCAGCTGCAGGGTGGACAAACCCAAATTTGAGCTTTAAATAGCCTCCATTTCCCGACTATTGACTTGTGTTATGTCCTCATGTCTGGCTGAAATGACATAATGAAGATACTTCAAACCCCTGAGTGTTTAGAGCTCCATGCATCTCTGATGCTTTTCTGTTTCTAGACATGTATTATGGAAGGAAGAAACCAAATGCCCATCATAGAATTGATCCTTGTCAAGTTTGGCAACGGCCCTGAACTGCAGCCCCTCCTCTTCCTGCTGTCTCTGGTGATCTACATTGTGGCTCTGGCTGAGATCTTTGTTAAACTTTGTAATCTTTGTAACTCTTAAATTCCCTGTAAGCTGCAATTTTGTCATCTTTGTAACTCCGCTACCTTGCCCTAAGGTGCATTCTCCCCTGAGTGTAAGTGGGAGTGTGTTTGAAGAAGACTAGGAACAATGGAGCACATGGTGATGAGTCATCACAGACTGCTGCTTTTGCTGGATGACGGGAAGTCTGGGCATGCTCCCTGGTGTCGAGGAACTATTCTGCTCCTGAGGAACGCCTCTCTACTTCCAGTGTCTCCTCCTGCCCAGCTTCTCCAGCCACGATGAGCAGACAGACCCTCCAGGTTACACATGCCTTGGCTCCTGCTTTCTAAAGTTCAATTTCTATATTATCCTTGCCAATGCAGAATGTCTCTTGCTCATGGCCATTTCTCTTGATTGGTATCAAGCGGTCTGCCATCCCCTCCGCTACGCTGCTGTGATTAAAAGGCAGGGTTTGTGACTACATCGTGGCCTGGGCCTGGATACCAAGCATTTCCTAGTGCATCATGCTACAAATTATCATTCTGCAATTAAGATATTGGGATCCCAAAGAAATTGACATTCTCTTTTGTGATTTTGCAGCTGTTAGAAGTGAGTTTTGTGATGCGCACACCAAGACTCTGCAACTGATGTCATTTGCTTTTACTGTCATATTGAAAGTTGGGATCTTCCCACTGACCCTGACATCCTACATTATCACAAACATCCTGAGAATCCCTTCCTGCTCCTCCCACCTCACTGTGGTTGTCATTTATTATGTGAGTGTAAAGTAGTGACAGATGGCAGAATGGCAACGGTCACAAGTTACAGTAGGGGAGGTCTAGGTTGGTTATTAGAAAAAACTCTTTCCCTAGGAGGGTGGGGAAGTACTGGGATTGGTTCCCTAGGGAGGGGGTGGAATCTCCATCCCTAGAAGTGTTTATGTCCCGGCTTGAGAAAGCCCTGGCTGGGATGATTGAGTTGGGATTCGTCCTGCCTTGGGCAGGGGGTTGGACTCGATGACTCCTGAGGTCTTTGCGAGCCTTGGGATTCTAGGATTCTATGACCGGCCCAGTCTGGCCGTTCTTACGTTTCCAATCCGAGAACCCCCCATTGCTCTTTCCTAGGCAGGTTTTCCTACAGCTCGTCTGGGCTGGGTTGGCTCCTAAGGTTCCACCTGGAGCTGAGGATCCACTGATCCTCTGAGCCACCAGCCTGGGATCCCGCTCACGCTGTGCTCCTGTGGCCATCTGCCACTGGGGCCACAAGTTCCCACCACCCGACCAGCCAATCCCTGCCTCTGAGGGGTGCTCTGGTCTGGCCCGGCCAGTCAGCTCTGGAGTTGACAGACAAGAGCAGGCTAATCGGTAAGGGTACCTGTAAGACTCCTTCTTACCGGTACCCTGACTGGGTACTCATGCGACAGCTCTTTACTGAGGTATCATTACAGCAGAAATATGAAGTAATTTTGGCACGACGTCGCATTTACGGTGTCATTGGGAAAATTGCGATTTGCTGCATTTGATGAACACAGTTGTATTCCTCCCTTAGTTTTGTCTCTCTCATTATGAATAAAGAGCATGTTTCTTAGTGTGAGAAAAAAGTGTGCTAAGGAATGAAATCTCACTGCACTAAGACTTCTGCTGTGTTTGTTCATCCTCCGCATTTGTGGGTTCAAAGGTGGGTAAATATCGGCCCACGGGCCAGATCTGATCTACCAGAGTTAGCTCTTGCCAGCCCTCCCCATCTGTATTTCCCAGCCTGGTGACAGGTATCAGCAATCACACATCCCACTGGGCATAGATCACAGAGGGCACAGAACCACGGTGCGATTGCCACGGCTGGGCTGTGCTAGTGAAAGGAAGAAAGAGAAGAGGTGGCAGCAGGGTCTCCCAGATACCACTCTGTCGTGGCTGGGAGCTGGGTGCCCACAGCTGGACAGGAGGCCAGGGGACCTGCACCAGGGGGGAAAGAGAGTTTCCCAGTTTTTGGCTGGAGGGGTGGGGAGATGGGGGCTGGGCTTTATCTATGAACCCAGCTGCCCAGCTCTCACTCAGGTTTCACGGAGCAGCGGTGAATCTGGATGCCTGGAAAAGAGGCCGAGTTAGGCTTCAGTTGGAGTATTGTGTCCAGTTCTCGGCACCGCATTTCAAGAAGGATGAGGAGAAATTGGAGACGGTCCTGAGAAGAGCAACAAGAATGATGAAAGGTCTAGAGAACATGACCTATGAAGGAAGGCTGAAAGAATTGGGTTTGTTTAGCTTAGAAAAGAGAAGACTGAGGAGCCGTTTTCAGGTATCTAAAGGGATGTCATAAGGAGGAAGGAGAAAACTTGTTCATCTTGGCCTCTGAGGATAGCACAAGAAGCAAGGGACTTGAACTGCAGCAAGGGAGGCTTAGGTTGGACATTAGGAAAAAGTTCTGAACTATCAGGGTAGTCAAACACTGGAATAAATTGCTCAGGGAGGTTGTGGAATCTCCATCTCTGGAGATATTTAAGAGTAGGTTAGATAAATGTCTATCAGGGATGATGTAGTCAGTATTTGGTCCTGCCATGAGGGCAGGGGACTGGACTCGATGACCTCTCGAGGTCCCTTCCAGTCCCAGTAATCTATGATTCTGTGATTCTAATGCATCCGAGAGTACTGAGGGAGTTGGCAAATGTCATTGAGGATCCTTTGGTCATTATCTTTCAGTAGTCATGGAGACCGGGAGAGATCCCGGATGATTTGAAAAAGACAAATGTAGTGCCCATCTTCAAAAAAGGGAAGAAAGACAATCCAGGGAATTATAGGCCTGTCAGTCTTACCTCGGTTCCTGGAAAAATCATGGAAGAGATCCTTAAGGAGTCCATTTGGAGGAACTTGGAAGAGGAGAAAGTGATCAGAAATAGTCAGCATTGATTCACAAAGGGCAAGTCATGTGTGACCAATTTGAGTAACATCTATGATGAAGTAACTGACTCTGTGGATGTGGGAAAGTCAGTGGATGTGATATACCTTGACTTTAGCAAGGTTTTTGATACGGTCTCCCACAATAATCTTGCCAGCAAGTTAAGGGAATGTGGATTGGATAAATGGACGGTAAGATGGATAGAAAGATGGCTAGAAGGGTGAGCCCAGCTGGTAATGATCAATGGCTCGATGTCAGGATGGTGGTCGGTTTCTAACGGAGTGCCCCAAGGTTCAGTTCTAAGACTGGTCGTGTTCAACATCTTTATTAATGACCTGGATGAGGGGATGGATTGCATCCTCAGCAAGTTTGCGGATGACACTAAGCTATGGGGAGAGGTAGATACTCTTGAGGGCAAGAGATAGGGTCCAAAGTGACTTATACAAATTGGGCCACAAGAAATCTGATGAGGTTCAACAAGGACAAGTACAGAGTCCTGCACCACTTGGGATGGAAGAATCCCAAACATTGTTACAGGCTGGGGACCAACCAGCTAATTAATAGTTCTGCAGAAAAGGACCTGTGGGTTACAGTGGATGAAAAGCTGGATATGAGTCAACAGGAGCCCTTGTAGCCAAGAAGGCTAATGGCATATTAGATTGCATTGAGAGGAGCATTGCCAGCAGATCCAGAGATGTCATTATTCCCCTTTATTTGGCTCTGATGAGGCCATGTCTGGATTATTGTGTTCAGTTCTGGGCCCCCCACTACAAAAAGGATGTGGACGCATTGGAGAAGGTCCAGCGGAGGGCAACCAAAATGATTAGGGGGCTGGAGTATATGACCTACGAGGAGAGGTTGAGGGAGTTGGGTCTTTTTAGTCTGCAGAAGCGAAGAGTGAGGGGGGATTTGAGAGCAGCCTTCAGCTTCCTGAAGGGAGGTTCCAAAGAGGATGGAGAGAGGCTGTTCTCAGTGTGACAGATGGCAGAACAAGGAACAATGGCCTCAATTTGCAGTGGGAGAGGTCCAGGTTGGATATTAGGAAAAACTATTTCAAGGGGGGTTGTGAAGCACTGGAATGAGTTCCCTAGGGAAGTAGTAGAGTCTCCATCCCTAGAGGTGTTTAAGTCTTGACTTGACGAAGCCCTGACTGAATTGATTGAGTTGGGATTGGTCCTGCCTAGAGCAGGGGTCTGGACTTGATGACCTTCTGAGGTCTCTTCCAGCTCTATGGTTCTATGATTCTATATTACCCACCTGGACCACCCTTACACTATCCCAAGCAGCAGTATCTTTAGGTATGTTTACACTTGCTCCCTAGTTCGGACTAGGGATGCAAATGGAGCATACTGAAATTGTTAATGATGCGTGGGATTTAAATATCCCACGCTTAATTAGCATACTCGCGGCCAGCCACCATATTGGATTTGGGATATTGCAAAATAAGTTGCCCACTGTAGATGTATTATTTCAAGAGAATACCTTTCAGAATAACTGTTATATCTCATTGCATTGCAATTTCAGTATGCTCTATTTGCATCCCTAGTCCGAACTAGGGCGCAAGTGTAGACATACCCTTTGACCTTTTGTACCCCCACGTGTCTTGTCTTTCCACTGCAGCAGCAAAATTCCCCCCTGTAGCCTGGGGTTTAGAGGCCTTCAGGGATCAGCTAACGCTGCGTCACCTTTGCTCCTAAATGCATCGATTGGATGGTTGGGTTATGAGGTAACACTGGTTACTGAACCAGTGCGTCCCAGCCCACTCCCACTGGGGCCATAAGCTCCTGATCACCGACCGGCCAGTCCCTCCGTGTGAGGGGTGCTCTGGTCTGGCCCGGCCAGTCAGCTCTGGAGTTCACAGACAAGAGCAGGCTAATCGGTAAGGGTACCTGTAAGACTCCTTCTTACCGGTACGCTGACTGGTTACACCTGGAACCTCCCTACCCATTACTGTGATGTCGTTGTAGTAGAAATACGAAGCATTTTTGGCAAGATGGTGCATTGACAGTGTCATTGGGAGCATCAGGATTTGCTGAATTTGATGATCCCATTTGTAGTCCTGCCTCATTTTTCTATCTCAAATTGTGAATACGGAGCATGAATCTCTATTCCCAATGTATTCACACAGCGGTACCCCACTGGGGAAGGGGCTTTCAGTGCAGACAGATCGCTGAGCCCTGTAATGAGACATTAGGGAGAAGCACAGGCCTCAGGAGAAGCCCAAATCCCACAGATGGAGACTGTTTCAGAGAGACCAATTAACAGTTGTTGTGATTGTATGAAGTCATCAGACCAGACCACAGGACTCTGGGTCCCTCCTCCCAGTCAGTCCGCGGAGCAGTTTTGAAACAAAGGACCCCACCCTTTGCCAGAGCTATATAAGATAGGGAGTGAAATCATCCGTTTTCACTCCCCAGACAAGAAAACGCAGGGAAGAAGCTGAGGAAGACAGACTGACCTGGGGGAAGGGCTGGACCCAGGCTGAAGGCGTCTTACCCAGTGTCTGGAAAACTGAGCACCCCAAGAACAAAACAAATGCAACTTGGGCCTTGAGAACATGCCAGACGGCCGGTCCCATCCCTCCGGGTGAGAATCTGCTTGTTTCTCCTGGCTGTGCCCTGTGTCTTCTGCAGAGTTTGTGTCAGGTTAGTTACTGATAATCTGCTTTGCTGTCCCTGAGACCCACGTCAATCTACTGTTTGTAGTTAATAACCTTGTGTGTGGTGTTACCCAAACCAGTGAAACGAATGGGGGAAATTCTCCCCCCGCTTAGCACACGTGGGCATTTCCACGAGGTGTACCGGTAGTTCGGAATAGGAATCCTAGTCCGAACTACCTAGTTCGAGCCGCGCTGCACGGGGTTCAAACCAGCGGGGTTTTAAAATGGCGGCTCCCCGCTTATGCAAATGAGGCCTGGGACATTCAAATCCCGGGCTTCATTTGCAAGTGCGGTATGCCTACATTACCCCGCTAGTTCGAACTAGGAGGGTAGTGTAGACATACCCTAACAGAGTTTAAAGAGAAGTTAGATCAATTCATGGAGGTTGGGTCCATGGAGTGGTATTAGCCAGGGGGTAGAAATGGTGTTCCTGGCCTCTGTTTGCAGAATGCTGGAGATGGATGGCACAAGAAAAATGGCTTGGTCATTGTCTTCGATCCATCCCCTCCAGGGTACCTAGGGTTGGCCGCTTTTAACAGACAGGCCACTGGGCTAGATGGACCTTTGGTCTGACCCAGTACAGCCATTCTAAGCGGTGCGCGTGTGCAGCGCCTGTCAAAGTTAATTCGAACTAACGTCTGTTAGTTCAAACTAACTTTGTAGTGTAGGCATACATGTAGAGCAACGCACTCCTCGTTTGGCTGATCTCTCGTGCTAACAGTAGCAGTGTAGCCTCAGAAGCTCAGAGTAGCTCCCCCAACCCAATCCCACCTGAGACCCCAGGTATGCACCCCGGGTGTGTCCCAATCCACTGCTCGCACTGCCAGGTTCTCACTGCTAATTTTATGTTGCTAATTGATGAAAGCTAGTGGATGTTATCCAGCTGGGAATGACACCGCCCAGGTGCAGGGCAGACATCCCCCCCCTTTTGAACTTTAAATATCTTCCGATACAATCCACTTATTTTTGTTGTGTCCTCAGCACTAGCCGAAATGACAGTGACATGATGAAGATATTTCAAAATCCCAGCCTGAAAGTAGTTTGGGGGGAGGTTCCTATATCTCAGCGAGGTGCCATGCTCTTGGATCCCCTCTGCTGGAAGCTCCTTCTCTAAAAGAGATGAGTCTTCTTCTGGTTATGGACAATTTCATTTTTGAAGGGCAGACGCCCATTGATTCCAGGTTTCTGGCCAGGTAGGCAACAGCACAACCTGAATATCTGATGTGTTTCAGTTTCTAGATACGAATTATGGAGCAAGCAGAAGGAGGAAATGGAACGTTCTTCAAGGAACTGATCCTTCTTGGGTTTGGGAACGGCCCTGAACTGCAGCCCCTCCTCTTCCTGCTGTTTCTAGTCATCTACCTTGTATCTGTGGCCGGGAACCTCCTCATCATTGTGCTAGTGGTGGCTGATCCGCACCTTCAAACCCCCATGTACTACTTTGTGGCCAGCTTGTCCTTTGTAGAGATCTGCTACGTCTCAACCACACTGCCCAGGCTGCTGGCCAGTCTCGCGACTGGGGACAGAACCATTTCTCTTCAGAACTGCATTGTGCAATTTAATGTCTATCTTATCCTGTCCAATGCAGAATGCAACCTGCTCACAGCCATGTGTATTGATCGGTATCTAGCGATCTGCCATCCCCTCCGTTACCCTGCTCTGATGAACGGCAGGGTGTGTGTCCACATGGTGGCATGGGCCTGGATTTATGGCATTGCTTACAGTATCATGCTACAAGCTTTAAGTCTGCAATTAACATACTGTGGAGTCAAAGAACTTAACTTTCTATTTTGTGATTTTGGACGTGTTAATCATCCGTTTTGTGGTGCCAACTTTGAGACATTGCAACAGGTGACAACCATTGTCAGTATCATATCGAATATTGTCATCTTATTACTCACCCTGGTGACCTACATTTGTATCGTTGTCAACATCCTGAGAATCCCTTCCAGCACCGGGAGGCAAAAGGCCTTTTCCACCTGCTCCTCCCACCTCATTGTGGTTGGAATTTATTATGGGACCGTACTAACAATCTATGCCGTTCCAGTGATTCATCCGATCTTCCAGAAGGTAATTGATGTCTGGTTCCTTGTCATGGTCCCTTTGCTCAACCCCATTCTGTACTGCCTGAGAAACAAGGAGGTCCATCAGTCCCTGAGAAAAGCTCGTGTGGCACTAGTTGCTTTTAGACACAAGCCTGGAGGGTGACTGGACAAATAAAGACTTCGAGTAGAATAGAGATTAACTGAAATATTTTCTTACACGTGGCCCATTTGATTCCCTGACAAGAGGGTTCGCCCTTAATAACCTTACGTCACCTTGTTCCTTTCTTGATTCCTTGCTTTGTGCTTGGCCGTGTCCGATTTTCTCAGCTTTTACATATCAGCTGTGCATTTTTGTGAGGCCCTCCACTTTATTGATCTGTGTATAAACACAAGTGCCCGAATTCTGCAGGGAGCTTACCAACTTCTGAGTGATCCTGGATCTCCCCCCCGCCTACTGAATCCAACGACATTTACATCCCTTTGATTGGGCTTGTCCGTTGTCAATAAAATCTTGGAAAGAAGGGCAAATATTTTTCCACCACAGGGAGTGAAAATAGAGCAGAACTGTAGGCGGGAAAACAAAATACGACATTCTGTACAGGGTGGGAGTTTTAGTGTCCTTCCAAGTGGCATTTCCTGCCTGTCCATACACTTGTCAGCGTTAAGGCAGCTCGGGTCTCCATCCATAGAGGTAGCAGTACAGGTATTGATACAGAGTTGAAATGCAAACAGAAGTTGGTTGGAAAGAATTTTAGGGGCTCGTTCGCTCTGTCTTCTCTCCACCAAAATAAAAGGAAATGAATGAATTGAAAAGAACGTGACGTGTGCACCCAAGAAGAACCGGCAACTTTCCCCTACTCAGCCTACACGACTGCACATGGGCCTCCCTCCTCCCAGGCAGAAATGCAATTGATGTGCGAAAAAAAGCAAACCCAACAAAAAATCTCTCTCCACTAACTCTCCCTGCTCAGCAGGTTCCTGCTTCATGTTGGTGGGACCAGGGGTGGGTGAGTCGTAGCCCACAGGCCCGATCTGCTCTGCCAGAGTTAGTTTCTAGCAGGCCTCCCCTCTGTATTTATGGGCCTGATGACAGCTACCGGAGACTACAGCTCCCAATGGCCACGGATCCCCATTCTAGGCCAAGGGGAGCTATGGGAACGTGTATTCTTCTCTGTACTGCTTCCTGCTGCTCCATTGGCTAGGAATGGGGACCCCCGGCCAATGGAAGCTGCACTCGCGGGTACCTGAGTCTCTGCAGGAAAATTCAGCATTTGGGGCTTACCAGGGCTAACCCTGGAGACCAACCACAGAGAGATCGCCCATCCCTGGGCTGGGTGATAGAAGGGAAAAAAAGAGAAAAGGTGGCAGCAGGCCCTGGGTATTGCAGAAGGAAGGGTAGGAGGTAGCATGGAGGGCGGGTCTGTGAGCAGGGAGTGGTGGGTGCAGGAACTGGGGCAGGGTTCTGAGGGTTGGGAGAAGCTGCTTGAGTGTGCATGGGCCCAGGGCAGAGGCGCGACTTCCAGGAGTGAGGGCAGGAGGTGGGGTCTAAGCAGGGGGCTGTGAGGTGTGGGGGGCTCCGGTCAGGGTGTGGGGATGATGAAGGGTTAAGAGCAGGGATTGGTGTGGGGAAAGCTGGAGGGCAAGAGAGGCTCAGGAAAGTGAGGTGAAGAGGTGGGGGGCTCAGAGCAGGGATCTGGTGGGTTCCGGATGGGAAAGAGGGGCCCTTACAGGAAGAAGTGAGGGGGGCAAAACTCCTGGTCTTGGGGAAGCGGGTTAGTGGCAGGGGGCTTGGAGGGCCAAGGGGTCTGAGGCTGGGCTCATCAGACAGTGGCTTCCCCTCGGGGAGGGCGCGCTGGAGCAGAACAGGCCGGTTCCTGCCTCCAATGAGTTTCGACATGTCCGGGGGTGCGAGGCCCCAGACACCAGCCCCTACCCCCCAACTCTAGCTCATGCAATTGGGGAAATTGTCAGGAGGCAGCTTTGGAGTCCAGGTGCCCCCCTCCAGCTGGACTGGGAAGGGCGGTG
Source organism: Pelodiscus sinensis (assembly GCF_049634645.1). NCBI lineage: Eukaryota > Metazoa > Chordata > Testudines > Trionychidae > Pelodiscus > Pelodiscus sinensis. The sequence continues at coordinate 9,202,124 of NC_134740.1, read as the reverse complement.
GGGATTCCTGGCCCTCCATCGGCCTCCAGCCACAACCCAGCCCCCGTCTGCTGGAAGGAGAGATTCCCCATTGGCCACCAGGGGCAAGCGAGCGCGGGGACCTTGCACTGCAGATTGACCACGGGGGCAGCGAGCGCAGGGATGTTACACTGCAGAGAGACACTGGGGCAGCGAGCGCAGGGACGTTACACTGCAGAGTGACACCGGGGCGGCGAGCGCGGGGACGTTACACTGCAGAGTGACACCGGGGCGGGGAGCGCGGGGACGTTACACTGCAGAGTGACACCGGGGCAGCGAGCGCGGGGACGTTACACTGCAGAGTGACACCGGGGCGGCGAGCGCGGGGACGTTACACTGCAGAGTGACACCGGGGCGGCGAGCGCAGGGACGTTACACTGCAGAGTGACACCGGGGCAGCGAGCGCGGGGACGTTACACTGCAGAGTGACACCGGGACAGCGAGCGCAGGGACGTTACACTGCAGAGTGACACCGGGGCGGCTAGCACGGGGACGTTACACTGTAGAGTGACACCGGGGGCCGGTCCCATCCCTCCAGGTGAGAATCTGCTTGTTCCTCCTGGCTGTGCCCTGTGTCTTCTGCAGAGTTTGTGTCAGGTTAGTTACTGATAATCTGCTTTGCAGTGAGCGCGGGGACGTTACACTGCAGAGTGACACCGGGGGCGGCGAGCGCGGGGACGTTGCACTGCAGAGTGACACCGGGGCGGCGAGCGCGGGGACGTTACACTGCAGAGTGACACCGTAGGCAGCGAGCGCGGGGACCTTACACTGCAGAGTGACACCGGGGGCAGCGAGCGCAGGGACGTTACACTGCAGAGTGACACCGGGGCAGCGAGCGCGGGGACGTTACACTGCAGAGTGACACCAGGGGTGGCGAGCGCGGGGACGTTACACTGCAGAGTGACACCGGGGGCAGCGAGAGCAGGGACGTTACACTGCAGAGTGACACCAGGGGTGGCGAGCGCGGGGACGTTGCACTGCAGAGTGACACCAGGGGCGGCGAGTGCAGGGACGTTACACTGCAGAGTGACACCGGGGCGGCGAGCGCGGGGACGTTACACTGCAGAGTGACACCGGGGCGGCGAGCGCGGGGACGTTACACTGCAGAGTGACACCAGGGTTGGCGAGCGCGGGGATGTTACACTGCAGAGTGACACCGGGGCGGCGAGCGTGGGGACGTTACACTGCAGAGTGACACCGGGGCAGCGAGCGCGGGGACGTTACATTGCAGAGTGACACCAGGGTTGGCGAGCGCGGGGATGTTACACTGCAGAGTGACACCGGGGCGGCGAGCGCGGGGACGTTACACTGCAGAGTGACACCGGGTCAGCGAGCATGGGGACGTTACACTGCAGAGTGACACCGGGGCAGTGAGCGCGGGGACGTTACACTGCAGAGTGACACCGGGGCGGCGAGCGCGGGGACGTTACACTGCAGAGTGACACCGGGGGGGGCGAGCGCGGGGACGTTACACTGCAGAGTGACACTGGGGCAGCGAGCGCGGGGACGTTACACTGCAGAGTGACACCGGGGTAGCGAGCGCGGGGACGTTACACTGCAGAGTGACACCGGGGCGGCGAGCGCGGGGACGTTACACTGCAGAGTGACACCGGGGGCAGCGAGCGCGGGGACGTTACACTGCAGAGTGACACCGGGGCGGCAAGCGCGGGGACGTTACACTGCAGAGTGACACCGGGGCTGCGAGCGCGGGGACCTTACACTGCAGAGTGACACCGGGGCGGCGAGCGTGGGGACGTTACACTGCAGAGTGACACCGGGGCATTGGGCTGTAGGAACCCCGCCCTCTGCCAAGTCGTGTCCTTCTGCTGACAGACACATCTGCAGCTACTGCCAGTGGCGCATGACAGGGTGGCTCTAGAGGGGTTCTTCTTGTTGGCCTACCAGTGGGCCCTCTACCGGCTCCATTATTCCATGGGGGAGGCCCAGTTTCTCCTCTGCCGGGTGATGGGGCATGTCCGGAGGGACTGCCCTTTGGCCCGGTTTGAAGGAGGCGTCCGGGCTCCCCAGGGCCCAGGAGGGTGCTGGCCTTAACATCACCGCCCCCCCGGTAGTCCGGCCTTTGCAGCTACCCCTACTCCAATGGATGGCTCTGCTTGGCAGCCGGATGCACCCCCTCCGGCGTGCCTGTGCGAGCAGGCAGGCCCCGACTCTAGTCCAGCTGGTTCTGCAGGGCTGAGGAGGAGAGGGTGGCACGGTCGTTGTCCAGTGAGGAAAAGGGCTTCACCCAGGGGGAGGTTTCCCTACCCCCCTCTGTCCCTTACCTAAACATCCCCCCCCCCGAGCAACAACTTTGCCCCCTGGTCTCGCCCCTGCTGAGGAGCCCTCCACCTCCACCTCAGAGGGCGTGACGCTCGTTTGGGGGAAAGGCAAAGGACCCCTCCAAAAACTCCCCCGATGACCATCAGCAGGAGGTGCTGTCCAAACCAATCGTGGCAGCCCATTCCCAAAAAGGCCTCAGGTGGAGCTCCCCCGGCCCCGGTTCCAGCTGTGCCTCCTGTCGTCACCATGGAGGTAACTGTTCCTCAGTGGCCGGCGGGGTGGGCTCTGGGGCTGTGGCGATAGAGTTCAGCTCTACATTTGTGGAGATTGAGGCCCTGGGTCTGACCCCACTCACCAAGGGGGAGGACGACCCCCTGCCACAGGTCTCTTCCCTCCTCCATGTTCCAGGCAGCCACCTATTTCCTCATCCCTGGGGCATCTCTGGTGTCCTCTGTCAGCCTGGCTGCTTTGGACGCCGAGCCCTCAGGATGTTCGTCTTCCCTTCCCATTGGGGGAACCCATCAGTATGGGCCCCCTCCCTGTTCCTGCCCCGCTGGTTCCCTCTCAGGAGGTGCCGCAGTCTGGTGGCCTGGACCTGGGGGACCGTTCCCCATTAACTGCGAGTGATTCTCAGGGTCTGGTATTTGTAACCCCGGTCCCTAGTTCCATGGGACTGCCTTATTCCCTCCGCTGCTCCCTTCCATGCCGGGGTCGGGCCAGGCAGCAAGGCGCCATCGCTGTTGGCACAGCTCTAGGAATAGGATCCTTGTTTGCCCATTTCCATGGCCTGCGAGCTCTATCTAGAGACCCGGATGGAGGAAAACCCCGGTACCTCCTTGGAGCTGGGGTCTGAGCTGTGCCAGTTCCTCACAGAAAACTGCGTGGCCAAGAGTTCTGCGTGCTCACCCTCCAGCACTGGGGAGACTTTCATTCCATCCTCTGGAATACAAGAGCCCTCTTCCAGGAAGTGAGAGGTACCAATAGGCAGGACACCGTAAATGTCCGCAGTACCTGTGTGCTCTCCTTCCTTTGGAGGAGGGTGTGACGGATTTACTGGGTGCGAGCTCCCCTCCCGATGGGACAGAGGGGTTCAGCAGACCCACCGTCTGCGACTAACGTACGTCTGCCCAGGAGCTTGTTCCCCGGGGTGGGGGATGTGAGTGCTATCACCCAGCCGTGTGTCGGGGCCGGGGTTCTGCGGACTCACTGTCCTGCCCTGTCAGGGGTCCATGGGTCCTGTAGGGAATGAGGGGGTGAGGGAATCTCCGGGGGCCCGTGCTGAAGAAAGGTCCTCCCCGGAAGAGGGTAATGGGTGTCAAGCGTCTCAGTTCATGGTCTTGGTTGCCCGGCTCCCTAAGAGTTGTGGGGCAACCTTATGATGGATTCATTGGACGAATGGGGGTGGTGAGCAAAGGGAAGGGCTCTGGGGGACCTGGGCCCACCCTCTCCACTGGGTCCCAACCTGGGGCCCTAAGTGGGGGGTAATGACCACGTTCCCTCCATGGCAGGTGGGGACTATCCCCGTATCTCACCTGCCCACAGGCGCCAGAAGCGCCCTGCCCCAGGCTTCTTCCACTCCCCGCTCCCGGCCACCCTGCCGGAGGGTTCACCCTGCCCGAACCGTCAGCCCCGTCTGGCTGGCGTCCTGGGGGCTCCGGTGTCGGTCCTCTTGCCCTTCAGCGGGGTGGGATACCTGCTCGCTTGTGGGGCATTCGGCGGCTCCTCCTGGTGCCGCCTATAGCTGTCTCCTCCGGCCCCTTTTCAAGAGGCCCGGGCAAGGACACCGGGGATGCTAGCCCTCCCCCTCGGGTGTCCGCATGCCCCGCTTCGCAACGGCTGGGGCTTGGTGCTCCGTCCCCTGCCCTGCACAGCTCTGTACAGCCGGCATGCTCATCGGGCTCCCGTCCCGCCTGCCACAGCCCTGTCTGGGCCCTCCCGCTTAGCTGTGGGGCCGGGCGCATTCTCCCGCATCGGGTCTCGGCCCGACTGGGGCTATTCCTGACTCCCGGGCCATCCGCTTGCCCTCTCGGTGCCGGGGGGAGGGGTGATCCCCCAATCCCCACAGGGTCCGTCACATACCTCCCCCCTTTGGAGAAGCTCTTTCGGGGTCGGCTCCGGCTCCCCTATTCACGAAAAGAAGTCCACATTTTGATGGGACACCCCAGGCCGATGCACCACCTCAAAAAAATATGGTTGGAGCTCTAGATACCACCTCATAATGCGGGCGTTCGTATCTTTCATCGAGTTTAACCACACTAAGGGGGCGTGATTAGTTATCAATTTAAATTTATTACCCCAAAAGTAATATCTCAGCGCGTCTATCACCCACTTCACCGCTAGAGTTTCTTCCGCTACGGTGGTGTAGCTTCGCTCACGGGGTAGGAGCTTCCGGCTGAGGTACAGGATGGGGTATTCTGCTCCCTGGTGTTCCTGTGCCAGTACCGCGCCTAGTCCCACCTCTGAGGCATCTGTATATAGGAGAAAAGGCCTATGGAAATCAGGCTGAGTCAATATCAGGGCAGCCGACAATTTCTCTTTTAGTGCCTGGAAAGCTTGTTCAGCCAGCGGGGTCCACCTCACATTCGTTGTCTCGGTCTTTATCATCTCGGTCAGAGGTGCCTCCAGTGTGGCAAACTGCGGCACGAACCTCCTGTAATAGCCTGCGAGTCCCAGGAACTGCCGTACCTGCCTCTTTGTAGTTGGCGTCGGGTAGTCCCATAGCGCCTGTTCTTTGCTATAAATCATCCTCAACTTCCCCAGCCCGACCATATACCCTAGGTAGGAAACTTCCCTTTGAGCAAAGTGGCACTTTTTCGGGTTAGCCGTAAGGCCACCCTTACCTAGGGAGGTGAGTACCTTCTCTATGTGTCACAAGTGGTCTTCCCACGTCGGCTGTAGATAACGATATCGTTTATATACGCTGCCGAATATTCGTGGTGGGGCGTCAGTAATCGGTCCATTATCCGCTGGAAGGTGGTGGCGGCCCCGTATAGGCCGAAGGGCATGGTGATGAAATGGAACAGGCCGAAGGGGGTTGAAAAGGCTGTTTTCTCCCTGGCCTCGGGATCCAGTGGAATCTGCCAGTACCCCTTTGTCACGTTGCTGAATTGGAGGGAAGCAGCCAGATCGCTGCTGCACCCCTAGGTGGGGGTGTTGGCCCCAGAAATTGGTATGGGGGGGAGCCATGTGGGATATTGAATGGGAACTTATTGTTTGTTAATCGTATGTACACTATTTATGTGAGTGTATAATGTCTATGTGTGTAGGTAGGAAACTGTAATCTGTGTGGAAGCTGAATATTTCTGTGAATGTGGCTAAGCATGGCTATGGACAGGCTGAGTAGCAAAGCCCTGTGGAACAATGGCTCTCAATAGGCTATGGACACACCCAAAGAATGGGATTTGTCACCTGAGGGCAGCCAGCAGGAAACATAGAGATTGGCCTCTGACCAGGTGACTTGCTGCATGCAAGAAGAAGCCAGGACTGAGTATAAAGAGGCCATGTGGTCGATGCCATTTTGTTCTCAGCTCAGCACTTCATCCCAGAGGCAGCACTGCAGGGATTGAAGAGCCCGGAAGACCTGTGAACCCATCCTGATTGCAGGATGTGCAATAAGAACTTTTAAACCAGCAGCTGCAACATCTCTGCTAGAGCCTGCATCGAGGACTGGGAGATTCGGTGCATGTAATGTACTGTACTTTAATAACCTTACTCTCATGCTTTTCTTTCTTGTAATAATAAACCTTTAGATATAGATTCTAAAGGATTGGCCCAGCGTGATTTGTGGTAAGGTCCAGAGGGTAAATTGACCAGGGATCTGTGGCTGGTTTCTTGGAACCGGACAGAACTTGTTCGGGGTAGGTGGGATTGGGTGCTAGGACCCCCCACCTGTGTATAGGCCCGGGGCCATCTGGGGCACGGATATTGCTGGGGTGTCGGAGGGGTTTTGCTCGGGAGGCTTCAGGCAGGCTGCTGAAGCGCTCTGTGGGACTGGTTTGTGGCCTGTTTGGAGAGGTCGCCAGTCAGGGGGACTGTAAAGAGCCCCGGATTTGAGCAATTCGCCCTGAGCGGACGCCCTAAGCTGTGCCCAGACACGGCCTGGTCCCTCACAGTGGCGTAGTCGGCAGGATCCACAGATCTTGGTCAATTGAGCTTTGGGATCAGGACCCCACGCTGTCTAAATTTGATTTTTGGTGTTGAGAGTTTGGTTGATTAAAGAGCCGCTGCGATGAACCCGGAATTATATGAGAGTCTGAGCAAAAGTGCTCTGAAGGATTTGTGCTTGGGGAGAGGCATTGCCTTTAGGAAAAGGGCCTCTAAACTAGATCTGGTAGTGCTGTTATTAACCAGAGATGTGGATGAAAAGGAGCAGAAGCAAGCCAAGGAGGCTGCTGAAAGAAGGCGGAAGGCAGATGAAGAAATTGCTAAGAGAAAGCAGGAGATGGATCGGGAACTTGAGATGAGAAAAGCAGAACATGCAGAGAGAAGGGCAGAGCATGCAAAGAAGATGGCCCTAGCCAGGGAGGAAAATGCTAGACTTGACCTCCAGCTTAAGAGACTAAAAGAACAAGAGAGACTGTATCCTCCTGAGGGTTCGATGTGTAACTCTGTGGGTATGCGGTGTGCTTATGATATGGCAGACGTATTTTACCCAGCTGATGTGAAAACCCAACCCCAAAGCATGTGTAAATGCAAACCTTTTGTGTTACCTGTAGCTAGCAGGGAGGTTTGGGAAGGGGGTGCATGTGGGTATGAAAAGTTTCCTGGAGCTGGTCAGTCTCCCTGTAACCAAGGGGAAAGTGTCTCTACATGTGTGCCTGTGGCAGATGCCTGTGTGTCTGTGCAGGGGGGCAGTGAGCCTGTGGGTGAGGGCCCGTCTGATGCCTCAGAGGTGAGGCTGGAATCAGAACCAGGGCAGGAAGAGCCCAGAAGTCAGGGAAATGTTTCTCTGGGGCAGCCTGGAGTGGCTGGCCAGAGTGAAGTTTTAGTTGAGGAGTTGGTGGCTGGTGAGGTTTGTGGAATTGAACCTGCACAAGCTGAAAGTGATTTGTGTGAAGAAGCACAGTGTGTGCAAGCTGGCAATTTGGCTGGTGGAAGTAGCAGTGGGGCAGTAAAGGAAGCTGTCCCAGTGGCTAGCTATATGCCTGAGATTAGCCAGGGGTGTTGGGACAAGGGAGAAGCTGTCTCTGGTTGTCTGGCTGTGTGTGGGGAAGAGTTTCTTCCTATGTCCGCGGAAGGTGCCCCACAGCCTGTGAAGGCTGAGAGCAGTGTGGTTGTCCCAGAGTTGGGTCTGGATATGGCTAAGGCCCAGGAAGGGGGTGACCCAAGGTTTGTGTCTGCTGGGGAGAGGGATGAGGTGACTCAGGTAGAGTCAGTCAGTGTTTTACCAGAACCCCAGAGACCAGACAGTGGTGACCCTGATATTGTGCCTGATGCTGCTGTGTTGCTGGCAGAGGGGGGAGCTACTCGGTGGGAGCAGGGAGACCCCTTAGCCCGGGCACAAGGAGAGAATGAGGGTGTGTTAACTCTGGTGCCTAATGATGGTGTGGACGTTTACAGCCATCTAGAGAGCTGCACAGGGAGTGAAGATGCCTCTGACCCTGTCTCTTGTGGGTCTGTCTATGTGCCTGAGAGGGGATTGTCTGTGAATCCACCTGAGGGGCCAGAGATAACTCAGGGAGTTAGGGAAGTGCAGGAGGAATTGGTTGGGGCTCAGCAGGGCAATGCTACTGCAGAGCCAGGGAAGGGTGAACTGCTGCTTAAGGAAGCTCATAGGGAGGAGAGTCCTGGCAGTGCTTGTAGCAAGCAGTTTGCAGTAACTGAGAGAGGTGACGATGCCTGGCTTGGAGAAGGCATTCAGGAGAAAGCTCTGCCTGTGAAAGGCAGCAGCTTCTTGTGTGAGGCACTTGTTTTGGTGCCTGACAGACAGAATTTGTCTGTTAGCAGTGACTCCAATGACTTGGGTTTAGGGAAACCCAGTGTGGATGGTGTTGGAGAGGTCTCAGAGGGACTGAGGGTTGTTCCAGATGAGGCAGGAACAGCCAGAGAACTGGAGCAGGCTGCTAACCCAGTGACTGTGGGTGACCAGCTTGCTGGGAAGTCAGTGTGTGTGGGACAGGATTGTTCCCAGGTGAATGAGGAGAGTGGGAAGTTAGTGTCTCAGATTCAGGAGAAGGACTGTGTAGCCAAGTATGCAGAGCAGAACAGCTGTGTAGTCACTCTCCCTAGGATGCAGGAGATGGCAGTTATGCTCCCATCTCTGGATACTGTGGACACTCATACTCAATCAGGGAAGTTGATATCTGGTTCCAGGTGGAAACAGAGGTTAGAGAGGGACAGAGGAGAGACTTGGGAGTCTACAGCTTACTGCTGTTACCCCACTGAGTGGGGGAAGGGGGAGAATTCCAGGGCCATTGTGAGCCAGGGAGTCACGCCCAGCCAGCCCTTTGTCTTGGTCAGGCCAGAGGTTTCAGGCCTGGAGCCCAGAGGACAAGGGGGAGGGGCAGGACTTGCTTTGGCCAAGAAGATTTGCAGTTTAACCCTGAAGGGCCAAAATTGCAATGGTGTGGGGCCAGAGAAGGGGCCTGACGGAGAGTTTCAGTATACACCTGAGATAGGATTGTTCTTGTTACTGATGTTAATTCTTGTAACCAATGGATTATTGTTGCAGAGAATTGTAACGGTATACAATGTGCATGAGCTTATGAAAATACCATGTAATCTGTCTGGAGATGTACCAAATGACAGACGGTATGTAAGGGGACATTGTAATGTTGCTATTTCGTGGTTAACACTTGTAACTGGTCTTGGAACTTCTTACAGGACAAAAAGGGTTCCAGCCAGAAGGTCCAGTGTAAGAAGGGAAACTGAGGCACACCACCATTTTGTTGGGGGAGGCCTGTGATGCCCTCAGTGATGTTACTGGCATCACTTCCTGCATCAATTTTGCGTTGGGGGTGTCACGTTGCTGAATTGGAGGGAAGCAGCCAGATCGCTGCTGCACCCCTAGGTGGGGGTGTTGGCCCCAGAAATTGGTATGGGGGGGAGCCATGTGGGATATTGAATGGGAACTTATTGTTTGTTAATCGTATGTACACTATTTATGTGAGTGTATAATGTCTATGTGTGTAGGTAGGAAACTGTAATCTGTGTGGAAGCTGAATATTTCTGTGAATGTGGCTAAGCATGGCTATGGACAGGCTGAGTAGCAAAGCCCTGTGGAACAATGGCTCTCAATAGGCTATGGACACACCCAAAGAATGGGATTTGTCACCTGAGGGCAGCCAGCAGGAAACATAGAGATTGGCCTCTGACCAGGTGACTTGCTGCATGCAAGAAGAAGCCAGGACTGAGTATAAAGAGGCCATGTGGTCGATGCCATTTTGTTCTCAGCTCAGCACTTCATCCCAGAGGCAGCACTGCAGGGATTGAAGAGCCCGGAAGACCTGTGAACCCATCCTGATTGCAGGATGTGCAATAAGAACTTTTAAACCAGCAGCTGCAACATCTCTGCTAGAGCCTGCATCGAGGACTGGGAGATTCGGTGCATGTAATGTACTGTACTTTAATAACCTTACTCTCATGCTTTTCTTTCTTGTAATAATAAACCTTTAGATATAGATTCTAAAGGATTGGCCCAGCGTGATTTGTGGTAAGGTCCAGAGGGTAAATTGACCAGGGATCTGTGGCTGGTTTCTTGGAACCGGACAGAACTTGTTCGGGGTAGGTGGGATTGGGTGCTAGGACCCCCCACCTGTGTATAGGCCCGGGGCCATCTGGGGCACGGATATTGCTGGGGTGTCGGAGGGGTTTTGCTCGGGAGGCTTCAGGCAGGCTGCTGAAGCGCTCTGTGGGACTGGTTTGTGGCCTGTTTGGAGAGGTCGCCAGTCAGGGGGACTGTAAAGAGCCCCGGATTTGAGCAATTCGCCCTGAGCGGACGCCCTAAGCTGTGCCCAGACACGGCCTGGTCCCTCACACCCTTTGAGAAATCTAGGGTGGATCTGTAGACGGCCTGGCCTAGCTGTTCCAGGAGCTCGTCCACCCGAGGCATCGGGTACGCATCGAAGCAGGATATTGAGTTGACCTTCCGAAAGTTGATGCAAAACCAAGTCAACCCGTTGGACTTCAGGACTAAGATGATTGGGTTCTGCCACTCCCTGTTTGATTCTTCTATCACTCCCCAGTGCTGCATCAGCTGGATCTCCTTTGCTACGGTGTCCCACATTTTCCGGGGCAACGGCCGCAGTGGTCCCGCACGATCTTGCCGTTCTCCGTAGTTCTTGGTTGTACCCCTAGGGCCGTGAGCCCGGGCTGGGTTGTGAGGGTCTGCCGGTGCCGTTGTAGGACATCTTGCAGCTGTTTCTGTTGCCGGGCTGTTAGGTCGGCGCCGATGCCGGCCACCATCTTTGTGTCTTCGCCCCCGCCCAATGGTCCGAGGTCATCTTCCTCTGATGGGGGTGCGATCATTAGGGCCTCCGGGGGTCCCACTTCTTCAGCAGGTTTACGTGGAAAACCTGGGTGCCCCGTTGATGACCCGTCATCTTCACCTCGTAATCCACCTCGCCTATTCTCTTAACCACCTCGAAGGGGCCCTGCCATTGGGCCAATAGTTTGGACTCCTTCGTCGGTAACAGGAGCATCACCCAGTTGCCCGGTTGGAATTCTCATTGCTGAGCATTGATATCATAGTACCGGGCTTGGCGCCTCTGGCTGTCTTCCAGGTTTAAACGGGCGTATTCCCCCAGACGGCTTAGCTTCTCGGGTGGCTGCGTGTTGTACTGGACTGTCCCTCAGCCCGCTGTGGCTTGATTCTCCAACCCTTCACACAGTAGGTCTAACATTCCTCGGGGACGGCGGCCGTACAGTAGTTCGAAGGGCGAGAATCCTGTAGACGACTGGGGGACTTCTCGTACTGCGAACAGAAGGCCTGGAAGCATTTGGTCCCGCCTCCGGGGGTCGCCCTGCACGAACCTCCTCAGCATTCCCTTTAGCATTTGGTTAAATTGCTCGACCAGACAATCGGTCTGCGGATGGTATACTGAGGTCTGCAGCCGCTTAATTTTCAGCATTCAGCACAGATCCCACATAACACGGGAAGTAATATTCGGGCCCTGGTCTGTTAAGATCTCCTGGGGCAGACCCACCCTCGAGAAGATCTTCATCAATTCTCGGGCTAGGGTAGGGGCCTTGGTGTTCCTAAGGGGGGCAGCCTCGGGATATCGGGTGGCATAGTCTATTAGGGTATGTTCGAACTAGGGTGGTAATGTAGGCATACCGCACTTGCAAATGAAGCCCGGGATTTGAATTTCCCGGGCTTCATTTGCATAAGCCGGCCGGCACCATTTTTAAATGCCGGCTCGTTCGAACCCCGTGCCTCGTGGAACGCTTCGTTCAGTGTCGACGGAAATAGGCCCCACATTCGCAGAGAACCGCCTCCCCTCCCCCCGCATCTAGCATTCTCCTCCTGGTATTATGTATAGCTGCTTTCGACAGGGCCGGGAGGAGGTTGATGAGGAGGTCTCACAACTTTGTGGGGCCATGGACAGGGCAGCTCGATGCATTAGAGAGAGTCCAGCGGAGGGCGACCAAAATGATGAGGGGTCTGGAGCACATGAGAGGCTGGAGGATTTGGGCTTGTTTACTTGGCAGAAGAGAAGAGTGAGGGGGGATTTGAGAGCAGCCTTCAACTCCTTGAAGGGGAGTTCCAAAGAGGCTGGAGAGAGGCTGTTCTCAGTGGTTGGCAGAACATTGGTCTGAAGTTGCTGTGGAGGAGGTTTGGTTGGATATTAGGACAATATCCAATTTCCCTAAGAGGATGGGGAACAACTTGGAGGGGTTCCCTAGGGAGGGAGTGGAATCTCCATCCCTACACGTGTTTAATTCCCGGCTTGACAAAGCCCTGGCTGGTATTTTTTAGTTGGGGCTCGTCCTGCCCTGGGCAGGCCACTGGACTTGATGACTCTTGAGGACTCTTCCAGTCCTGGGATCCTAGAATTCTAGTTTTTCTGTGCCATGGAGAAGTAGCTTTAGATGTTTTCGAATCCACCCCGATGTGTCTTGACTTTCAACAGTGGGAGTAAAATCACCCCGTGTAGCCTGGGATTTACCGGCTCTCAGAGCTGAGCTAACCCCGTGTCATCTTTGCTTCTAATGCACTGATTGGATGGATGGGATATGAGGGAACACAGATTACTGAACCAGACCCCTGAACCACTGGGGCCATAAGCTCCCGATGACCGACCAGCCAGTCCCTCCCTGTGAGGGGAGCTCTGGTCTGGCCCAGCCTGTCAGCTCTGGAGCGCAAAGACAAGAGCAGGCTAATCGGTCAGGGTACCTGTAAGACTCCTTCTTACGGGTACCCTGACTGGTTACTCATGCAACATCCCTACCTTTCACTGAGATATTATTATAACAGAATATGAAGCATTCTTTCAAAACGGCGCATTTACGGTGTCATTGGAAACATTGGGATTTACTGAATTTGACTATCGCATTTGTATTCCTGCCTTAATTTTGTATCTCACATTATGAGTAAGGAGCGTGAATCTTTATTCCCAATGTATTTCCACAGCGGTACCCCACTGGGGAAGGGGCTTTCAGTGCAGAAAGATCACTGAGCCCTGTAATGAGACATTAGGGAGAACAAGAGGCCTCAGGAGAAGCCCAAATCCCACAGACGGAGCCTGACACTGCTCTGAAGAGCCTAAAATTACCTGTTGTTGTGATTCTACGAGGTCAGAGGATCAGACCACACGACTCTGGGTCCCTCCTCCCATATTGCTTTTTCACAGCCTGGTCCCAGGAGCTGTTTTGAAACAAAGGATCCCCCCTTTGCCAGAGCAATATAAGGCAGGGGGTGGAATCAGCCGTGTTCACTCCCCACACAAGAGGACACTGGGACGGGGCTGAGGAAGACAGACTGACCTGGGGGAAGGACTGGACCCAGGCTGAAGGCGTCTTACCAGGTGTCTGGAAACCCGAGCGCCCCAAGCTGCAAAGCAAATGCAAGTTGCACCTTGAGAAACTGCCTTGAGAAGCTGCCAGACGGTCGGTCCCATCCCTCCGGGTGAGAATCTGCTTGTTCCTCCTGTCTCTGCCCCGTGTGCTCTGCAGAGTTTGTGTTTGGTTAGCTGCTGATAATCTGCTTTGCTGTCCCTGATACCCACGTCAATCTACTGTTTGTAGATATTAACCTTGCCTGTAGTGTTACCCAAACCATTGAGCCTTTAAGGGAAACGGGTGGGGGAAATTCTCCCCTCGGCTAGCACACGTGGGCATTTTCCTCTCCGGGTTGGGGGGTGCAAACGGGATAACTGATTCCTCCCTGTTGGGGCTTTGACCTGGCTCAGGTTTTGCGGCTCTGGGGTGGCATCCTGGACTGTGCCAGTGGTTACCTTGACTGTAGCTTCCCTTATTCAGTGGCTGGTCAGGGAACCCTGCATGTCTCTGCACATGGGTGTGTGGGTGCTGGAGGAACGTTGGGAATGGGAAGTTTGTCTGCAGCTGCCCACAGCAGCTCAGTGCGAGGGGATCCCAGGCTGGGGGCTCAGAGGCTCAGGGGATCCCCAGCTCCAGGTAGAACCTTGGGGGCCAGCCCAGCCCAGACGAGCTGTAGGAAAACCTGCCTAGGACAGAGCAATGGGCGGCTCTCAGAATTAGAACGTAAGAACGGCCAGACTGGGACAGTGAGAAGGTCCATCTGCCCCAGCGCCCTGTCTCCCAGCACTGGCCAACGTCGGGTGCTGCTGAGGGGAAGAAGAGAACAGGCACCTGTCGACTGATTCATCCCCTGCCGCTCTTTCCCTTCCTCTCCTGCTGTATTGGTCCTGGGTTACAGCAAACGATGTGACTGACATTGGCCATGTGGTCTCTTGACTGTATTTTACAATAATCCGACTGGGCGCAGCGATTTCCTTTACAATTCATCACCCCCCGTAACGCCGTCTGGCTTGCAACTGAAGGAAGGGGAGCCAGGTGTATTTTGGGCTGCTTTGTGCGCATCCACAGACCCGTGTTTCCGCACCAGTCAGTTTCCCATCTGCAGCCAGCCCCCTGCTGTGCACGTTATTGTGCTGCCAGTTGGTGCTAATGGTTTTAGAGGCCAAATGGTTTTATATGGTTTAGAGGCCAAACTGTTCTGTAGCGCACAACATCTTGCCTCTGATATTCACGAGTCCTTTGTAGCTCAGGGAAAGAGGCTCAGTCACCGAGGGCAGGTTTTTTGGGTCAGGTCTTTTACAGGGGGAAGGCAGCAGTTACTTTCTTAGGTCTCATCTGTGCTGGGATCTGTGTCTCCCCCTACCCTCTCAAAGAACGCCCAGCAGCAGAGTGCAGGTGTGTTTCATAACAGCAATCCCCCTCCGCCTTTCCCAGCCTGCAAACGCAGACCGGTCCCTCTCACCCATGTGCCTGGGTTTTTTTTATCTTATCTGCAGACTAAATTTCATTCCACGTGCAAAACTGGTAGGAAACCCCACCCTAAGATATTATATAGATTTTAAAACTTTTCCATAAAGGTAATTCCTCCATCCAGGACATGTCAGGCATTTTGGAATTCATTATTCAAAGAATTAAATGGAAGCACAAGAGAGAAACACAATGACGAATAGTGTAGACCAGTTAGAAAATATGGTAAAAACACTTTGGAAGTCACAGGAACACCACGTGGATGGGTTGGTAGGTGAGTGTGAAATAGACAGCGTGTGTGTGTGTGTGTGTGTGTGTGTGTGTGTGTGTGTGTGAATGAGAGAGAGAGAGAGAGAGAGAGCACATGCGTGCATACAGGAAAGAGAGAGTGAATAGTGTGTGTGTATGCGTAGCCTGGAAGGAAGACAACATCCCACTGGGGGAAAAGAGCCTTTCGCTCTATCAGCAGAGACCTGATATGTGGGTGCTTCGTTGGCCATCAGGTGCCCAACTCTCTTTCACTGTATGAGGCAGTTTGTGCCTAAATCCCTTAGCTTCCTTTAAAACTCACAGCTGATGTCAACAAAGTGATTGACTTTTCCTTCACTTGGCCTGAGTTTGGGGTGCCAGGTAGAGACATCAGACTGGCCGGGGATCTTTAGTCAAGAAACTTTGAAATCTTTCAAAACGGGAGCATTGAATTTTTCCGCATAAAAGCAGCTCTCAGTTGTGCCTGTCTAAACACACACAAACCTGATGCAATCGACCGTGTGGTATCTGAGGTCAGGTAGCAGCCCACGGGCAGGGCTTTTGCATCCTTGTCTCTTTCTCTGCTGCATCTTTCAAACGGTGGGCTTGTTGCCTTGAATCTGCTTCCCCAGCGCATACTGGCTAGACTTTTAAATGAAAGCTTGGGGGTTTCGTTTTCCTCCCATGGGAATATTTGTTCTCAACCTCAAAGAGTAATTCCTTGTCTCCCTCCCCCCGAGCTACACACACCAACTCTGAGTGAGCTTGGCGCTAACAACTGGAGTGTAGCCAGGGCAGCACAGATCTGCTGCCCGGCCCTCGCCCATTTGAGTGTTGAAGGCACTTGGGTGGGTATTTCAGAAATTCATAGAGATGCAGTTCGATTGGTTCCCATTTATTGGCTTCTCGACCTTGCAATGAGACGAGTCTTCCTCTGAGTACTGACTTCAATTTTCAAGTGGAGAGACGCTGCGCTACAAGGTTCCTCACCCCACGTTTCTGGCTAGGTAGTCAACAACACAACCTGTCTGTGCATGCTCTGTGAATATGTGATGCTTTTCTGTGTCTAGATACGTATTATGGAAGGAGGAAACCAAACGCCCATCGTGGAATTGATCCTTGTCGGGTTTGGGAATGACCCTGAACTGCAGCCCCTCCTCTTCCTGCTGTTTCTGGTGATCTACATTGCGGCTGTGGCTGGGAACCTCCTCATCATTGTGCTGGTGGTGCCTGATCGGCACCTTCACATCCCCATGTACTACTTCGTGGCCAACTTGTCCGCTGTGGAGATCTGCTACGTCTCCACCACCCTGCCCAGACTGATTGGCAGTCTGGTGACTAGGGACAGAACCATTTCTCTGTACAACTGCCTTGTGCAATTTCACTTCTATGTTATCCTGTCCAATGCAGAAACTCTGCTGCTCACGGCCATGTGTTGTGATCGGTATCTAGCAATTTGCCACCCCCTCCGTTACCCTGCTCTGATGAACGGCAGGGTGTGTGGCCATGTGGTGGCAGGGTGCTGGATATTCAGCATTTCCTGCAGCATCATGATACACATTTTCATTCTGCAATTAACGTACTGTGGTTCCGGAGTATTTGACCATTTCTTTTGTGATTTTGGATCCGATGGTCAGTTCTGTGGTGAGACCCGGACGCTGACACTGGTGACAATTTTTCTGTCTGTCATATTGAACATTGGTGTCTTTTTGATTACCCTGACAACCTACATTTGTATCATCGTCAGCATCCTGAGAATCCCTTCCAACACAGGGAGGCAAAAGGCCTTTTCCACCTGCTCCTCCCACCTCATTGTGGTTGCAGTTTACTATGTGATCTCAATCGCAACATTTCTGCTTCCACTGTTCCGGCCCCCCGCGATCGTGCACAAAACATTTTCTCTCATGGTCACAGTCCTGATACCTTTGATCAACCCTCTTATCTACTGCCTGAGAAACAAGGAGGTCCATCAGTCCCTGAGAAAAGCTCTTAGGAAACTGGTTGATTTCAGACACAGGCAGAGAGAGTGAAATGACAAATGCTGGTGTACAACAAAAACCAGAGAAGAACTGATGGATTTTCTTACACCTGGCCCATTTGACTCATTTAAAGGTGGATTATCCCAAACTCTCTTTTCTTCCCTTGTCTTTTGTTTGATTTCTTACTTTCTGCCTGCAGTTCTCCGACTTTCTCAGCTTTTCTCTTTAGTGCCACGCTCCACTTCACTGATCTGTACAGGGACACAAGTGCCCAGACTCTGCAGGGAGCTTAACAGCTTCTGAGTGATCCTGGATCTCCTCCCCACCTACTGAATCCTACGACATTCCCATCGCATTGACGAGGCTCTTCTGTTGTCAGCTACAGCTAGGAAATTTGCCATCATGAGTGAATGTAGAACACATCTGCAGAAGGGAAAGAAATGAAATTCGATGGGGGTTTGGGAGTCTAAGGGTATGTCTAGACTGAAGGCTTTTGCAACGGAGGCTTTCTCGACAGATACGAGACTAGATAGCATCTAGACTACATCCAGGTCTGTCAACAAAGCAAGCCGCTTGGTCTTCATGAAAGAGTAGATGCAAAGGCCAGTGTAGATGCAATGGTGCCTTTTGTCAACAGATCTCTGTAGACAAAGGGCGTTATTCCTTGTAAAACGAGGTATACCGCTGTCGCAAGAACTCGGCAGTAGTCTAGACGTAGGTATATTTTTGTCGACAAAAGTCCATTTTTGTCGACAAAACCCTGTAGTCTAGACACACCCTAAGTGTCCCTCCAAGTAGCATTTCCTGCCAGTGCATACACTTGTCAGAGACAAGGCGCCACTGTCTCCTCCGATACGGACAGTCCTATGGATACTGGTACAGAGATACAAAATGCGAAAAGAAGGCATTTGGCAACAGTCTGCTCATAAGCTCTGACTTCTCTCACTATCAAAATAAAAAAGAAAGGAATGAATGAATAAGAATCATAGAATCCCAGAATTCCAGGGCTGGCAGAAACCTCAGAAGTCGAGTCCAGCCCCCTGCCCAAAGCAGGACCAACCCAACTCAATCATCCCAGCCAGGGCTTTGTCACGCTGGGACTTAAACACCTCTAAGGATGGAGATTCCCTCTCCCCTTCCTTGGGGAACCAATTCTGGTGCTTCTCCACTCTCCTGGGAAAGATTTTTTCCTGAGATCATACCTAGGCCTACCTCACTGCAACTTGAGACCATTGCTCCTTGTTCTGCCCTCTGCCCCACTGAGAACAACTTTGGAAGTCTACCCACCCCCCCTTAGGAAGTTGAAGGCTGCTATCAAATCTCCCCTCACTCTTTCCTAATCTAGACTAAATCCCTCAGCCTCTCCTTGTAGGTCATGTGCTCCAACCCCCTTAGTAGTTTGGTTGCCCTGTGTTTCGCCCTCCCCAATGCAGCCACATAGTTTCTAAAGTTTGGGGCCCAGAATTGGACACAATAATTCCAGTGTGGCCTCTCCAGTGCCACAAGAAAAGGACACGAGCATGGAAAAGCAACCGGGAACGTTGCCAATCTCAGCCTACAGAGCTGCCCATGGGCCTCGTTCCTTCGAGGACGAAATGCCATCGGCGCATGAACATTTTGATCACCGAAGTGTGAGAAAAACATGAACTAAAGTCTAAAATCTCACGACACTGACTCTCCCTGCTAGGTTAGAACCTGCTTCCTATTCGTGCGACCAGGGGTGGGTAAATACCAGCCCACAGGCCGGATCTGGGATGCCAGGGATAACTCTTGGCAGGACTTCCCCTCTGTAGTCGCTGGCCCGGTGACACGTTCCGTCAATCACTGCTCCCACTGGCCACAGCTCACAATTTGTATCCAATGGGAGGTGCAGGAAGCAGTGTTCTCATCTGCTCTGCTTCCTGCCCCTCCCATTGTCCTGGAACGGGGATCCTCAGCCAACAGGAGCTGCCATCTTCAGTACCTGTGTCTCAGGAGGTAAATGTAGCAACTGGGGCTCACCAGGGGCTAACCCGGGCAAACAACGACACTGCAATTGCCCACATCTCTGGGGGCTTAATGGGAAAACCTCTGATCCCAACCATGCCCGCGCCAGGCAGAGGACAGACAAACCACAAACCGTCTGTCTGAGACAGGGAGCCAGAAATCTCTTCCTTTACAATCCATCACCCTACATGTCACACTGTCCAGGTTGCAACATAACCAAAGGGAGCCTGGTATTTGCTGGGCTGCTTTGTGCCCATCGACAGACCCGTACTGCCCCATCAGTCAACTTCCCATCCTCTGCCAGCTTCCTGCTGTGCACGTTTTTATGCTGCTAGTAGGTGGTAATGGCCAAACCCTTCTGTACCGCACAGCATCTTGCCTCTGATTATATGTGTCCTTTGCAGCTCAGGGATAGATGCTCAGTCACCGAGGGCAGGTTTTTTGGATCTGGTCCTTTGCAGGGGAAGGCAACAGTTGCTTTCTCCACAACTGATCTGTTCTGGGATCTGTGTGTCTCCTCTCCACTCCCAGAATGCCCAGGGGCAGAGCACAGGTGTGTTCACGAGACAGCAACCCACCTCCGCGGTTCCTATCCTACAAGTGCAGCCCTGTCCCTCTCACCGATGACCCTGTGTTTGTCTAATCCAAGTACATAAGAACATAAGAACGGCCGCACTGGATCAGACCAAAGGTCCATCTAGCCCAGTATCCTGTCTGCCCACAGTGGCCAGCACCAGGTGCCCAGAGAGGGTGGACCGAAGACAGTGATAAAGCGATTTGTCCTCTAGTTCTTCTATTATGGGAACTAATAAATAACTTTTTTATCCTCCCTCTCCACCACACATGATTTTCTAGACCTCTATCATAGCCCCCTCAGTCTCCTCTTTTCTAAACTGAAAGGTCCCAGTCTCTTTAACCTCTCCTCATATGGGACCCATTCCAAACCCCTGATCATTTTAGTTGCCCTTTTCTGAACCCTTTCCAAGGCCAAAATATCGTTTTGAAGTAAATGATTCAGTGTGCGTGTGTGTGCTTGCGTGAAAGAACGACAGAGAGAGAGGGTATGTCTACACTACCCCGCTAGTTCGAACTAGCGGGGTAATGTATGCATACCGCACTTGCTAATGAAGCCCGGGATTTGAATTTCCCGGGCTTCATTAGCATAAGCGGGGAGCCGCCATTTTTAAATCCCCGCTGCTTCGAACCCCGTGTAGCGCGGCTACACGGGGCTCGAACTAGGTAGTTCGGACTAGGGTCCTATTCCGAACTACCGTTACTCCTCGTGAAACGAGGTGTACCGGTAGTTCGGAATAGGCACCCTAGTCCGAACTACCTAGTTCGAGCCCCGTGTAGCCGCGCTACACGGGGTTCGAAGCAGCGGGGATTTAAAAATGGCGGCTCCCCGCTTATGCTAATGAAGCCCGGGAAATTCAAATCCCGGGCTTCATTAGCAAGTGCGGTATGCATACATTACCCTCCTAGTTCGAACTAGGAGGGTAGTGTAGACATACCCAGAGAGAGTAGAAGTGTGTTTTTCTGAGACAGTGTGTTTGTGATTCCGACACACTGTCTTTCACATTCTAAACCAGTTGGTGCCTAAATCCCTTAGATGCCTTTAAATCTCAGAGCCAATACAACATGGAGATTCACTTTTTCTTCACGTAGCCAGTGTTTGGAGTTCCAGATCTAGAGACCAGACTGAGCTGGGAACTTTGGCCAAAAATCATTGAAATTTTTCAAACCAGGAGAATTGAATTGTTTTTCCCCCCTAGAAAGCAGCTCTCAGTTCTGCCTCTATAGATACTGATAGAGCTGGTGAAATTGACCCTGGAGGATCTGAGATCAGGTGTAACCTCAGAAGGGAAATTTCCTCCCTATCGCAACGCCAAGCTGCACGTTCTATCCTTGACTGAGCTCGGATGCTAAAACTAGCAGCGTAGCCTCAGCAGCACAGACTAACAGCCGGCAGCCATCTGAGATCCCAGGTACGGACACAGGTGCGTATCGCCAGCCACTGACTCTGCTGCCCTGTTCTCATTGCTCATTCGATGCTGCAAAGCTGAACAAAACTGGGGAGTGACACCTCTCAGCTGCAGGGTGGACAAACCCAAATTTGAGCTTTAAATAGCCTCCATTTCCCGACTATTGACTTGTGTTATGTCCTCATGTCTGGCTGAAATGACATAATGAAGATACTTCAAACCCCTGAGTGTTTAGAGCTCCATGCATCTCTGATGCTTTTCTGTTTCTAGACATGTATTATGGAAGGAAGAAACCAAATGCCCATCATAGAATTGATCCTTGTCAAGTTTGGCAACGGCCCTGAACTGCAGCCCCTCCTCTTCCTGCTGTCTCTGGTGATCTACATTGTGGCTCTGGCTGAGATCTTTGTTAAACTTTGTAATCTTTGTAACTCTTAAATTCCCTGTAAGCTGCAATTTTGTCATCTTTGTAACTCCGCTACCTTGCCCTAAGGTGCATTCTCCCCTGAGTGTAAGTGGGAGTGTGTTTGAAGAAGACTAGGAACAATGGAGCACATGGTGATGAGTCATCACAGACTGCTGCTTTTGCTGGATGACGGGAAGTCTGGGCATGCTCCCTGGTGTCGAGGAACTATTCTGCTCCTGAGGAACGCCTCTCTACTTCCAGTGTCTCCTCCTGCCCAGCTTCTCCAGCCACGATGAGCAGACAGACCCTCCAGGTTACACATGCCTTGGCTCCTGCTTTCTAAAGTTCAATTTCTATATTATCCTTGCCAATGCAGAATGTCTCTTGCTCATGGCCATTTCTCTTGATTGGTATCAAGCGGTCTGCCATCCCCTCCGCTACGCTGCTGTGATTAAAAGGCAGGGTTTGTGACTACATCGTGGCCTGGGCCTGGATACCAAGCATTTCCTAGTGCATCATGCTACAAATTATCATTCTGCAATTAAGATATTGGGATCCCAAAGAAATTGACATTCTCTTTTGTGATTTTGCAGCTGTTAGAAGTGAGTTTTGTGATGCGCACACCAAGACTCTGCAACTGATGTCATTTGCTTTTACTGTCATATTGAAAGTTGGGATCTTCCCACTGACCCTGACATCCTACATTATCACAAACATCCTGAGAATCCCTTCCTGCTCCTCCCACCTCACTGTGGTTGTCATTTATTATGTGAGTGTAAAGTAGTGACAGATGGCAGAATGGCAACGGTCACAAGTTACAGTAGGGGAGGTCTAGGTTGGTTATTAGAAAAAACTCTTTCCCTAGGAGGGTGGGGAAGCACTGGGATGGGTTCCCTAGGGAGGGGGTGGAATCTCCATCCCTAGAAGTGTTTATGTCCCGGCTTGAGAAAGCCCTGGCTGGGATGATTGAGTTGGGATTCGTCCTGCCTTGGGCAGGGGGTTGGACTCGATGACTCCTGAGGTCTTTGCGAGCCTTGGGATTCTAGGATTCTATGACCGGCCCAGTCTGTCCGTTCTTACGTTTCCAATCCGAGAACCCCCCATTGCTCTTTCCTAGGCAGGTTTTCCTACAGCTCGTCTGGGCTGGGTTGGCTCCTAAGGTTCCACCTGGAGCTGAGGATCCACTGATCCTCTGAGCCACCAGCCTGGGATCCCGCTCACGCTGTGCTCCTGTGGCCATCTGCCACTGGGGCCACAAGTTCCCACCACCCGACCAGCCAATCCCTGCCTCTGGGGGTGCTCTGGTCTGGCCCGGCCAGTCAGCTCTGGAGTTGACAGACAAGAGCAGGCTAATCGGTAAGGGTACCTGTAAGACTCCTTCTTACCGGTACCCTGACTGGGTACTCATGCGACAGCTCTTTACTGAGGTATCATTACAGCAGAAATATGAAGTAATTTTGGCACGACGTCGCATTTACGGTGTCATTGGGAAAATTGCGATTTGCTGCATTTGATGAACACAGTTGTATTCCTCCCTTAGTTTTGTCTCTCTCATTATGAATAAAGAACATGTTTCTTAGTGTGAGAAAAAAGTGTGCTAAGGAATGAAATCTCACTGCACTAAGACTTCTGCTGTGTTTGTTCATCCTCCGCATTTGTGGGTTCAAAGGTGGGTAAATATCGGCCCACGGGCCAGATCTGATCTACCAGAGTTAGCTCTTGCCAGCCCTCCCCATCTGTATTTCCCAGCCTGGTGACAGGTATCAGCAATCACACATCCCACTGGGCATAGATCACAGAGGGCAGAGAACCACGGTGCGATTGCCACGGCTGGGCTGTGCTAGTGAAAGGAAGAAAGAGAGGAGGTGGCAGCAGGGTCTCCCAGGTACCACTCTGTCGTGGCTGGGAGCTGGGTGCCCACAGCTGGACAGGAGGCCAGGGGACCTGCACCAGGGGGGAAAGAGAGTTTCCCAGTTTTTGGCTGGAGGGGTGGGGAGATGGGGGCTGGGCTTTATCTATGAACCCAGCTGCCCAGCTCTCACTCAGGTTTCACGGAGCAGCGGTGAGTCTGGATGCCTGGAAAAGAGGCCGAGTTAGGCTTCAGTTGGAGTATTGTGTCCAGTTCTCGGCACCACATTTCAAGAAGGATGAGGAGAAATTGGAGACCGTCCTGAGAAGAGCAACAAGAATGATGAAAGGTCTAGAGAACATGACCTATGAAGGAAGGCTGAAAGAATTGGGTTTGTTTAGCTTAGAAAAGAGAAGACTGAGGAGCCGTTTTCAGGTATCTAAAGGGTGTCATAAGGAGGAAGGAGAAAACTTGTTCATCTTGGCCTCTGAGGATAGCACAAGAAGCAAGGGACTTGAACTGCAGCAAGGGAGGCTTAGGTTGGACATTAGGAAAAAGTTCTGAACTATCAGGGTAGTCAAACACTGGAATAAATTGCTCAGGGAGGTTGTGGAATCTCCATCTCTGGAGATATTTAAGAGTAGGTTAGATAAATGTCTATCAGGGATGATGTAGTCAGTATTTGGTCCTGCCATGAGGGCAGGGGACTGGACTCGATGACCTCTCGAGGTCCCTTCCAGTCCCAGTAATCTATGATTCTGTGATTCTAATGCATCCGAGAGTACTGAGGGAGTTGGCAAATGTCATTGAGGATCCTTTGGTCATTATCTTTCAGTAGTCATGGAGACCGGGAGAGATCCCGGATGATTTGAAAAAGACAAATGTAGTGCCCATCTTCAAAAAAGGGAAGAAAGACAATCCAGGGAATTATAGGCCTGTCAGTCTTACCTCGGTTCCTGGAAAAATCATGGAAGAGATCCTTAAGGAGTCCATTTGGAGGAACTTGGAAGAGGAGAAAGTGATCAGAAATAGTCAGCATTGATTCACAAAGGGCAAGTCATGTGTGACCAATTTGAGTAACATCTATGATGAAGTAACTGACTCTGTGGATGTGGGAAAGTCAGTGGATGTGATATACCTTGACTTTAGCAAGGTTTTTGATACGGTCTCCCACAATAATCTTGCCAGCAAGTTAAGGGAATGTGGATTGGATAAATGGACGGTAAGATGGATAGAAAGATGGCTAGAAGGGTGAGCCCAGCTGGTAATGATCAATGGCTCGATGTCAGGATGGTGGTCGGTTTCTAACGGAGTGCCCCAAGGTTCAGTTCTAAGACTGGTCGTGTTCAACATCTTTATTAATGACCTGGATGAGGGGATGGATTGCATCCTCAGCAAGTTTGCGGATGACACTAAGCTATGGGGAGAGGTAGATACTCTTGAGGGCAAGAGATAGGGTCCAAAGTGACTTATACAAATTGGGCCACAATAAATCTGATGAGGTTCAACAAGGACAAGTACAGAGTCCTGCACCACTTGGGATGGAAGAATCCCAAACATTGTTACAGGCTGGGGACCAACCAGCTAATTAATAGTGCTGCAGAAAAGGACCTGTGGGTTACAGTGGATGAAAAGCTGGATATGAGTCAACAGGAGCCCTTGTAGCCAAGAAGGCTAATGGCATATTAGATTGCATTGAGAGGAGCATTGCCAGCAGATCCAGAGATGTCATTATTCCCCTTTATTTGGCTCTGATGAGGCCATGTCTGGATTATTGTGTTCAGTTCTGGGCCCCCCACTACAAAAAGGATGTGGACGCATTGGAGAAGGTCCAGCGGAGGGCAACCAAAATGATTAGGGGGCTGGAGTATATGACCTACGAGGAGAGGTTGAGGGAGTTGGGTCTTTTTAGTCTGCAGAAGCGAAGAGTGAGGGGGGATTTGAGAGCAGCCTTCAGCTTCCTGAAGGGAGGTTCCAAAGAGGATGGAGAGAGGCTGTTCTCAGTGTGACAGATGGCAGAACAAGGAACAATGGCCTCAATTTGCAGTGGGAGAGGTCCAGGTTGGATATTAGGAAAAACTATTTCAAGGGGGGTTGCGAAGCACTGGAATGAGTTCCCTAGGGAAGTAGTAGAGTCTCCATCCCTAGAGGTGTTTAAGTCTTGACTTGACGAAGCCCTGACTGAATTGATTGAGTTGGGATTGGTCCTGCCTAGAGCAGGGGTCTGGACTTGATGACCTTCTGAGGTCTCTTCCAGCTCTATGGTTCTATGATTCTATATTACCCACCTGGACCACCCTTACACTATCCCAAGCAGCAGTATCTTTAGGTATGTTTACACTTGCTCCCTAGTTCGGACTAGGGATGCAAATGGAGCATACTGAAATTGTTAATGATGCGTGGGATTTAAATATCCCACGCTTAATTAGCATACTCGCGGCCAGCCACCATATTGGATTTGGGATATTGCAAAATAAGTTGCCCACTGTAGATGTATTATTTCAAGAGAATACCTTTCAGAATAACTGTTATATCTCATTGCATTGCAATTTCAGTATGCTCTATTTGCATCCCTAGTCCGAACTAGGGCGCAAGTGTAGACATACCCTTTGACCTTTTGTACCCCCACGTGTCTTGTCTTTCCACTGCAGCAGCAAAATTCCCCCCTGTAGCCTGGGGTTTAGAGGCCTTCAGGGATCAGCTAACGCTGCGTCACCTTTGCTCCTAAATGCATCGATTGGATGGTTGGGTTATGAGGTAACACTGGTTACTGAACCAGTGCGTCCCAGCCCACTCCCACTGGGGCCATAAGCTCCTGATCACCGACCGGCCAGTCCCTCCGTGTGAGGGGTGCTCTGGTCTGGCCCGGCCAGTCAGCTCTGGAGTTCACAGACAAGAGCAGGCTAATCGGTCAGGGTACCTGTAAGACTCCTTCTTACCGGTACGCTGACTGGTTACACCTGGAACCTCCCTACCCATTACTGTGATGTCGTTGTAGTAGAAATACGAAGCATTTTTGGCAAGATGGTGCATTGACAGTGTCATTGGGAGCATCAGGATTTGCTGAATTTGATGATCCCATTTGTAGTCCTGCCTCATTTTTCTATCTCAAATTATGAATACGGAGCATGAATCTCTATTCCCAATGTATTCACACAGCCGTACCCCACTGGGAAGGGGCTTTCAGTGCAGACAGATCGCTGAGCCCTGTAATGAGACATTAGGGAGAAGCACAGGCCTCAGGAGAAGCCCAAATCCCACAGATGGAGACTGTTTCAGAGAGACCAATTAACAGTTGTTGTGATTGTATGAAGTCATCAGACCAGACCACAGGACTCTGGGTCCCTCCTCCCAGTCAGTCCGGGGAGCAGTTTTGAAACAAAGGACCCCACCCTTTGCCAGAGCTATATAAGATAGGGAGTGAAATCATCCGTTTTCACTCCCCACACAAGAAGACGCCGGGAAGAAGCTGAGGAAGACAGACTGACCTGGGGGAAGGGCTGGACCCAGGCTGAAGGCGTCTTACCCAGTGTCTGGAAACCTGAGCACCCCAAGAACAAAACAAATGCAACTTGGGCCTTGAGAACATGCCAGAGGGCCGGTCCCATCCCTCCGGGTGAGAATCTGCTTGTTTCTCCTGGCTGTGCCCTGTGTCTTCTGCAGAGTTTGTGTCAGGTTAGTTACTGATAATCTGCTTTGCTGTCCCTGAGACCCACGTCAATCTACTGTTTGTAGTTAATAACCTTGTGTGTGGTGTTACCCAAACCAGTGAAACGAATGGGGGAAATTCTCCCCCCGCTTAGCACACGTGGGCATTTCCACGAGGTGTACCGGTAGTTCGGAATAGGAATCCTAGTCCGAACTACCTAGTTCGAGCCGCGCTGCACGGGGTTCGAACCAGCGGGGTTTTAAAATGGCGGCTCCCTGCTTATGCAAATGAGGCCTGGGACATTCAAATCCCGGGCTTCATTTGCAAGTGCGGTATGCCTACATTACCCCGCTAGTTCGAACTAGGAGGGTAGTGTAGACATACCCTAACAGAGTTTAAAGAGAAGTTAGATCAATTCATGGAAGTTGGGTCCATGGAGTGGTATTAGCCAGGGGGTAGAAATGGTGTTCCTGGCCTCTGTTTGCAGAATGCTGGAGATGGATGGCACAAGACAAATGGCTTGGTCATTAATCATCAGAGGGGTAGCCGTGTTAGTCTGAATCTGCAAAAGCGACGAGGAGTCCTGTGGCACCTTATAGACTAACTGAAGTGTAGGAGCATAAGCTTTCGTGGGCAAAGACCCACTTCGTCAGATGCATGTAGTGGAAATTTCCAGAGGCAGGAATAAATATGCAGGCCAGGATCAGGCTGGAGATGACCAGGTGGATCCAATCAAGGAGGATGAGGCCCACTTCTAGCAGCTGATCTGGAGGTGTGAATTCCAAGAGAATAGAAGCTGCTTTTGTAGTTAGCAAGCCATTCACAGTCTTTGTTTAATCCAGAGTTGATTGTGTCAAACTTAAAGATGAACTGTAGCTCAGCAGTTTCTCTTTGAAGTCTGGTCCTGAAGTTTTTTTGCTGCAGGATGGCTACTTTTAGATCTGCAATTGTGTGTCCAGGCAGATTGAAGTGTTCCCCTACAGGTTTTTGTATGTTGCCATTCCTAATATCAGATTTGTGTCCATTGATTCTTTTACGTAGGGACTGTCCTGTTTGGCCGATGTATATAGCAGTGGGGCATTGTTGGCACATGATGGCATATATTACGTTGGTGGATGTGCAGGAGAATGTACCAGTGACAGTATGGCTGATCTGGTTAGGTCCTGTGATGGTGTTGCTGGTGTATATATGTGGGCAGAGTTGGCACCGAGGTTTGTTGCAAGGATTGGTTCCTGAGTTCGAGTTCGAGTTATTATGGTGCGGTGTGTAGTTGCTGGTGAGAATATGTTTCAGGTTGGCGGGTTGTCTGTGGGCAAGGACCGGCCTACCTCCCAAGGCCTGTGAGAGTGAGGGATCATTGTCCAGGATGGGCTGAAGATCACTAATGATGCGTTGGAGAGGTTTTAGCTGGGGACTATAGGTGATGGCCAGTGGTGTTCTGTTGGTTTCTTTCTTGGGCTTGTCCCGTAGCAGGAGGCTTCTGGGTACACGTCTGGCTCTGTCAATCTGTCTCCTCACTTCCTCGTGTGGGTATCGCAGTTTACAGAATGCTTGTTGAAGGTCTTGTAGGTGTAGGTCTCTGTCTGAGGGGTTGGAGCATATGCGGTTGTACCTCAGTGCTTGGCTGTAAACAATGGATCGTGTGGTGTGTCCGGGATGGAAACTGGAGGCATGCAGGTAAGTATAGCGGTCGGTAGGTTTTCTGTATAGGGTGGTATTGATATGACCGTCACTTATTTGTATCGTGGTGTCCAGGAAATGGACCTCCCGTGTAGATTGGTCCATGCTGAGGTTGATGGTGGGGTGGAAGCTGTTGAAATCATGGTGAAATTCTTCCAGAGTCTCCTTCCCATGGGTCCAGATGATGAAGATGTCATCGATGTAGCGTAGGTAGAGAAGGGGTGTAAGTGGACGAGAGCTGAGGAAGCGTTGTTCCAGGTCAGCCATAAAAATGTTGGCGTATTGTGGGGCCATGCGGGTGCCCATAGCAGTGCCACTGGTCTGGAGGTATATGTTGTCACCAAATCTGAAATAGTTGTGTGTGAGGATAAATTCACAGAGTTCAGCCACCAGTTGTGCTGTGGCATCATCAGGAATACTGTTCCTGACAGCTTGTACTCCATCTGCATGTGGGATGTTTGTGTAGAGAGCCTCTACATCCATGGTGGCTAGGATGGTGTTTTCTGGAAGATCACCTATGCATTGTAGTTTTCTCAGGAAATCCGTAGTGTCACGAAGGTAACTGGGAGTGCTGGTGGCGTAGGGTCTGAGCAGAGAGTCCACATAGCCAGACAGTCCTTCAGTAAGAGTGCCAATGCCCGAGATGATGGGGCGTCCGGGATTTCCAGGTTTGTGGATCTTGGGTAATAGATAGAACAACCCTGGTCGGGGCTCTAAAGGTGTGTCGATTTGTTCCTGTGTTTGTTTGGGGAGTGTCCTGAGCAGATGGTGCAGTTTCTTAGTATATTCCTTAGTGGGATCTGAGGAAAGTGGCCTGTAGAATTTGGTATTGGAGAGTTGTCTGGCAGCCTCCTTTAGGTAGTCAGGCCTGTTCATGATTATGCTCCTACACTTCAGTTAGTCTATAAGGTGCCACAGGACTCCTCGTCGGCTTGGTCATTGTCTTCGGTCCATCCCCTCCAGGGTACCTAGGGTTGGCCGCTTTTAACAGACAGGCCACTGGGCTAGATGGACCTTTGGTCTGACCCAGTACAGCCATTCTAAGCGGTGCGCGTGTGCAGCGCCTGTCAAAGTTAATTCGAACTAACGTCTGTTAGTTCAAACTAACTTTGTAGTGTAGGCATACATGTAGAGCAACGCACTCCTCGTTTGGCTGATCTCTCGTGCTAACAGTAGCAGTGTAGCCTCAGAAGCTCAGAGTAGCTCCCCCAACCCAATCCCACCTGAGACCCCAGGTATGCACCCCGGGTGTGTCCCAATCCGCTGCTCGCACTGCCAGGTTCTCACTGCTAATTTTATGTTGCTAATTGATGAAAGCTAGTGGATGTTACCCAGCTGGGAATGACACCGCCCAGGTGCAGGACAGACACCCCCCCCCCTTTTGAACTTTAAATATCTTCCGATACAATCCACTGACTTTTGTTGTGTCCTCAGCACTAGCCGAAATGACAGTGACATGATGAAGATATTTCAAAATCCCAGCCTGAAAGGAGTTTGGGGGGAGGTTCCTGTATTTCAGCGAGGTGCCCTGCTCTTGGATCCCCTCTGCTGGAAGCTCCTTCTCTAAAATAGATGAGTCTTCTTCTGGTTATGGACAATTTCATTTTTGAAGGGCAGACGCCCATTGATTCCAGGTTTCTGGCCAGGTAGGCAACAGCACAACCTGAATATCTGATGTGTTTCAGTTTCTAGATACGAATTATGGAGCAAGCAGAAGGAGGAAATGGAACGTTCTTCAAGGAACTGATCCTTCTTGGGTTTGGGAACGGCCCTGAACTGCAGCCCCTCCTCTTCCTGCTGTTTCTAGTGATCTACCTTGTATCTGTGGCCGGGAACCTCCTCATCATTGTGCTAGTGGTGGCTGATCCGCACCTTCAAACCCCCATGTACTACTTTGTGGCCAGCTTGTCCTTTGTAGAGATCTGCTACGTCTCAACCACACTGCCCAGGCTGCTGGCCAGTCTCGCGACTGGGGACAGAACCATTTCTCTGCAGAACTGCATTGTGCAATTTAATGTCTATCTTATCCTGTCCAATGCAGAATGTAACCTGCTCACAGCCATGTGTATTGATCGGTATCTAGCGATCTGCCATCCCCTCCGTTACCCTGCTCTGATGAACGGCAGGGTGTCTGTCCACATGGTGGCATGGGCCTGGATTTATGGCATTGCTTACAGTATCATGCTACAAGCTTTAAGTCTGCAATTAACATACTGTGGAGTCAAAGAACTTAACTTTCTATTTTGTGATTTTGGACGTGTTAATCATCCGTTTTGTGGTGCCAACTTTGAGACATTGCAACAGGTGACAACCATTGTCAGTATCATATCGAATATTGTCATCTTATTACTCACCCTGGTGACCTACATTTGTATCGTTGTCAACATCCTGAGAATCCCTTCCAGCACCGGGAGGCAAAAGGCCTTTTCCACCTGCTCCTCCCACCTCATTGTGGTTGGAATTTATTATGGGACCGTACTAACAATCTATGCCGTTCCAGTGATTCATCCGATCTTCCAGAAGGTAATTGACGTCTGGTTCCTTGTCATGGTCCCTTTGCTCAACCCCATTCTGTACTGCCTGAGAAACAAGGAGGTCCATCAGTCCCTGAGAAAAGCTCGTGTGGCACTAGTTGCTTTCAGACACAAGCCTGGAGTGTGACAGCACAAAGAAAGACTTCGAGTAGAATAGAGATGAACTGAAATATTTTCTTACACGTGGCCCATTTGATTCCCTGACAAGAGGGTTCGCCCTTAATGACCTTACGTCACCTTGTTCCTTTCTTGATTCCTTGCTTTGTGCTTGGCCATGTCCGATTTTCTCAGCTTTTACATATCAGCTGTGCATTTTTGTGAGGCCCTCCACTTTATTGATCTGTGTATAAACACAAGTGCCCGAATTCTGCAGGGAGCTTACCAACTTCTGAGTGATCCTGGATCTCCCCCCCGCCTACTGAATCCAACGACATTTACATCCCTTTGATTGGGCTTGTCCGTTGTCAATAACATCTTGGAAAGAAGGGCAAATATTTTTCCACCACAGGGAGTGAAAATAGAGCAGAACTGTAGGCGGGAAAACAAAATACGACATTCTGTACAGGGTGGGAGTTTCAGTGTCCTTCCAAGTGGCATTTCCTGCCTGTCCATACACTTGTCAGCGTTAAGGCAGCTCAGGTCTCCGTCCATAGAGGTAGCAGTACAGGTATTGATACAGAGTTGAAATGCAAACAGAAGTTGGTTGGAAAGAATTTTAGGGGCTCGTTCGCTCTGTCTTCTCTCCACCAAAATAAAAGGAAATGAATGAATTGAAAAGAACGTGACGTGTGCACCCAAGAAGAACCGGCAACTTTCCCCTACTCAGCCTACACGACTGCACATGGGCCTCCCTCCTCCCAGGCAGAAATGCAATTGATGTGCGAAAAAAAGCAAACCCAACAAAAAATCTCTCTCCACTAACTCTCCCTGCTCAGCAGGTTCCTGCTTCATGTTGGTGGGACCAGGGGTGGGTGAGTCGTAGCCCACAGGCCCGATCTGCTCTGCCAGAGTTAGTTTCTAGCAGGCCTCCCCTCTGTATTTATGGGCCTGATGACAGCTACCGGAGACTACAGCTCCCATTGGGCACGGATCACCATTCTAGGCCAATGGGCATTGTGGGAATGTGTGTTCTTCTCTGTACTGCTTCCTGCTGCTCCATTGGCTATTAATGGGGACCCCCGGCCAATGGAAGCTGCACTCGCGGGTACCTGAGTCTCTGCAGGAAAATTCAGCATTTGGGGCTTACCAGGGCTAACCCTGGAGACCAACCACAGAGAGATCGCCCATCCCTGGGCGGGGCGATAGAAGGGAAAAAAAGAGAAAAGGTGGCAGCAGGCCCCGGGTATTGCAGAAGGAACGGTAGGAGGTAGCATGGAGGGCGGGTCTGTGAGCAGGGAGTGGTGGGTGCAGGAACTGGGGCAGGGCTCTGAGGGTTGGGAGAAGCTGCTTGAGTGTGCATGGGCCCAGGGCAGAGGCGCGACTTCCAGGAGTGAGGGCAGGAGGTGGGGTCAAAGCAGGGGGCTGTGAGGTGTGGGGGGCTCCGGTCAGGGTGTGGGGATGATGAAGGGTTAAGAGCAGGGATTGGTGTGGGGAAAGCTGGAGGGCAAGAGAGGCTCAGGAAAGTGAGGTGAAGAGGTGGGGGGCTCAGAGCAGGGATCTGGTGGGTTCCGGATGGGAAAG
Source organism: Pelodiscus sinensis (assembly GCF_049634645.1). Lineage (NCBI taxonomy): Eukaryota > Metazoa > Chordata > Testudines > Trionychidae > Pelodiscus > Pelodiscus sinensis. The sequence continues at coordinate 9,169,427 of NC_134740.1, read as the reverse complement.
AGGGGCCCTTACAGGAAGAAGTGAGGGGGGCAAAACTCCTGGTCTTGGGGAAGCGGGTTAGTGGCAGGGGGCTTGGAGGGCCAAGGGGTCTGAGGCTGGGCTCATCAGACAGTGGCTTCCCCTCGGGGAGGGCGCGCTGGAGCAGAACAGGCCGGTTCCTGCCTCCAATGAGTTTCGACATGTCCGGGGGTGCGAGGCCCCAGACACCAGCCCCTACCCCCCAACTCTAGCTCATGCAATTGGGGAAATTGTCAGGAGGCAGCTTTGGAGTCCAGGTGCCCCCCTCCAGCAGGAATGGGAAGGGCGGTGGGGATTCCTGGCCCTCCATCGGCCTCCAGCCACAACCCAGCCCCCGTCTGCTGGAAGGAGAGATTCCCCATTGGCCACCAGGGGCAAGCGAGCGCGGGGACCTTGCACTGCAGATTGACCACGGGGGCAGCGAGCGCAGGGATGTTACACTGCAGAGAGACACTGGGGCAGCGAGCGCAGGGACGTTACACTGCAGAGTGACACCGGGGCGGCGAGCGCGGGGACGTTACACTGCAGAGTGACACCGGGGCGGCGAGCGCGGGGACGTTACACTGCAGAGTGACACCGGGGCGGCGAGCGCAGGGACGTTACACTGCAGAGTGATACCGGGGCAGCGAGCGCGGGGACGTTACACTGCAGAGTGACACCGGGACAGCGAGCGCAGGGACGTTACACTGCAGAGTGACACCGGGGCGGCTAGCACGGGGACGTTACACTGTAGAGTGACACCGGGGGCCGGTCCCATCCCTCCAGGTGAGAATCTGCTTGTTCCTCCTGGCTGTGCCCTGTGTCTTCTGCAGAGTTTGTGTCAGGTTAGTTACTGATAATCTGCTTTGCAGTGAGCGCGGGGACGTTACACTGCAGAGTGACACCGGGGCGGCGAGCGCGGGGACGTTACACTGCAGAGTGACACCGTAGGCAGCGAGCGCGGGGACCTTACACTGCAGAGTGACACCGGGGGCAGCGAGCGCAGGGACGTTACACTGCAGAGTGACACCGGGGCAGCGAGCGCGGGGACGTTACACTGCAGAGTGACACCAGGGGTGGCGAGCGCGGGGACGTTACACTGCAGAGTGACACCGGGGGCAGCGAGAGCAGGGACGTTACACTGCAGAGTGACACCAGGGGTGGCGAGCGCGGGGACGTTGCACTGCAGAGTGACACCAGGGGCGGCGAGTGCAGGGACGTTACACTGCAGAGTGACACCGGGGCGGCGAGCGCGGGGACGTTACACTGCAGAGTGACACCGGGGCGGCGAGCGCGGGGACGTTACACTGCAGAGTGACACCAGGGTTGGCGAGCGCGGGGATGTTACACTGCAGAGTGACACCGGGGCGGCGAGCGTGGGGACGTTACACTGCAGAGTGACACCGGGGCAGCGAGCGCGGGGACGTTACATTGCAGAGTGACACCAGGGTTGGCGAGCGCGGGGATGTTACACTGCAGAGTGACACCGGGGCGGCGAGCGCGGGGACGTTACACTGCAGAGTGACACCGGGTCAGCGAGCATGGGGACGTTACACTGCAGAGTGACACCGGGGCAGCGAGCGCGGGGACGTTACACTGCAGAGTGACACCGGGGCGGCGAGCGCGGGGACGTTACACTGCAGAGTGACACTGGGGCAGCGAGCGCGGGGACGTTACACTGCAGAGTGACACCGGGGCGGGGAGCGCGGGGACGTTACACTGCAGAGTGACACCGGGGCTGCGAGCGCGGGGACCTTACACTGCAGAGTGACACCGGGGCGGCGAGCGTGGGGACGTTACACTGCAGAGTGACACCGGGGCATTGGGCTGTAGGAACCCCGCCCTCTGCCAAGTCGTGTCCTTCTGCTGACAGACACATCTGCAGCTACTGCCAGTGGCGCATGGCAGGGTGGCTCTAGAGGGGTTCTTCTTGTTGGCCTACCAGTGGGCCCTCTACCGGCTCCATTATTCCATGGGGGAGGCCCAGTTTCTCCTCTGCCGGGTGATGGGGCATGTCCGGAGGGACTGCCCTTTGGCCCGGTTTGAAGGAGGCGTCCGGGCTCCCCAGGGCCCAGGAGGGTGCTGGCCTTAACATCACCGCCCCCCCGGTAGTCCGGCCTTTGCAGCTACCCCTACTCCAATGGATGGCTCTGCTTGGCAGCCGGATGCACCCCCTCCGGCGTGCCTGTGCGAGCAGGCAGGCCCCGACTCTAGTCCAGCTGGTTCTGCAGGGCTGAGGAGGAGAGGGTGGCACGGTCGTTGTCCAGTGAGGAAAAGGGCTTCACCCAGGGGGAGGTTTCCCTACCCCCCTCTGTCCCTTACCTAAACATCCCCCCCCCGAGCAACAACTTTGCCCCCTGGTCTCGCCCCTGCTGAGGAGCCCTCCACCTCCACCTCAGAGGGCGTGACGCTCGTTTGGGGGAAAGGCAAAGGACCCCCTCCAAAAACTCCCCCGATGACCATCAGCAGGAGGTGCTGTCCAAACCAATCGTGGCAGCCCATTCCCAAAAAGGCCTCAGGTGGAGCTCCCCCGGCCCCGGTTCCAGCTGTGCCTCCTGTCGTCACCATGGAGGTAACTGTTCCTCAGTGGCCGGCGGGGTGGGCTCTGGGGCTGTGGCGATAGAGTTCAGCTCTACATTTGTGGAGATTGAGGCCCTGGGTCTGACCCCACTCACCAAGGGGGAGGACGACCCCCTGCCACAGGTCTCTTCCCTCCTCCATGTTCCAGGCAGCCACCTATTTCCTCATCCCTGGGGCATCTCTGGTGTCCTCTGTCAGCCTGGCTGCTTTGGACGCCGAGCCCTCAGGATGTTCGTCTTCCCTTCCCATTGGGGGAACCCATCAGTATGGGCCCCCTCCCTGTTCCTGCCCCGCTGGTTCCCTCTCAGGAGGTGCCGCAGTCTGGTGGCCTGGACCTGGGGGACCGTTCCCCATTAACTGCGAGTGATTCTCAGGGTCTGGTATTTGTAACCCCGGTCCCTAGTCCCATGGGACTGCCTTATTCCCTCCGCTGCTCCCTTCCATGCCGGGGTCGGGCCAGGCAGCAAGGCGCCATCGCTGTTGGCACAGCTCTAGGAATAGGATCCTTGTTTGCCCATTTCCATGGCCTGCGAGCTCTATCTAGAGACCCGGATGGAGGAAAACCCCGGTACCTCCTTGGAGCTGGGGTCTGAGCTGTGCCAGTTCCTCACAGAAAACTGCGTGGCCAAGAGTTCTGCGTGCTCACCCTCCAGCACTGGGGAGACTTTCATTCCATCCTCTGGAATACAAGAGCCCTCTTCCAGGAAGTGAGAGGTACCAATAGGCAGGACACCGTAAATGTCCGCAGTACCTGTGTGCTCTCCTTCCTTTGGAGGAGGGTGTGACGGATTTACTGGGTGCGAGCTCCCCTCCCGATGGGACAGAGGGGTTCAGCGACCCACCGTCTGCGACTAACGTACGTCTGCCCAGGAGCTTGTTCCCCGGGGTGGGGGATGTGAGTGCTATCACCCAGCCGTGTGTCGGGGCCGGGGTTCTGCGGACTCACTGTCCTGCCCTGTCAGGGGTCCATGGGTCCTGTAGGGAATGAGGGGGTGAGGGAATCTCCGGGGGCCCGTGCTGAAGAAAGGTCCTCCCCGGAAGAGGGTAATGGGTGTCAAGCGTCTCAGTTCATGGTCTTGGTTGCCCGGCTCCCTAAGAGTTGTGGGGCAACCTTATGATGGATTCATTGGACGAATGGGGGTGGTGAGCAAAGGGAAGGGCTCTGGGGGACCTGGGCCCACCCTCTCCACTGGGTCCCAACCTGGGGCCCTAAGTGGGGGGTAATGACCACGTTCCCTCCATGGCAGGTGGGGACTATCCCCGTATCTCACCTGCCCACAGGCGCCAGAAGCGCCCTGCCCCAGGCTTCTTCCACTCCCCGCTCCCGGCCACCCTGCCGGAGGGTTCACCCTGCCCGAACCGTCAGCCCCGTCTGGCTGGCGTCCTGGGGGCTCCGGTGTCGGTCCTCTTGCCCTTCAGCGGGGTGGGATACCTGCTCGCTTGTGGGGCATTCGGCGGCTCCTCCTGGTGCCGCCTATAGCTGTCTCCTCCGGCCCCTTTTCAAGAGGCCCGGGCAAGGACACCGGGGATGCTAGCCCTCCCCCTCGGGTGTCCGCATGCCCCGCTTCGCAACGGCTGGGGCTTGGTGCTCCGTCCCCTGCCCTGCACAGCTCTGTACAGCCGGCATGCTCATCGGGCTCCCGTCCCGCCTGCCACAGCCCTGTCTGGCCCCTCCCGCTTAGCTGTGGGGCCGGGCGCATTCTCCCGCATTGGGTCTCAGCCTGACTGGGGCTATTCCTGCCTCCCGGGCCATCCGCTTGCCCTCTCGGTGCCGGGGGGAGGGGTGATCCCCCAATCCCCACAGGGTCCGTCACATACCTCCCCCCTTTGGAGAAGCTCTTTCGGGGTCGGCTCCGGCTCCCCTATTCACGAAAAGAAGTCCACATTTTGATGGGACACCCCAGGCCGATGCACCACCTCAAAAAAATATGGTTGGAGCTCTAGATACCACCTCATAATGCGGGCGTTCGTATCTTTCATCGAGTTTAACCACACTAAGGGGGCGTGATTAGTTATCAATTTAAATTTATTACCCCAAAAGTAATATCTCAGCGCGTCTATCACCCACTTCACCGCTAGAGTTTCTTCCGCTACGGTGGTGTAGCTTCGCTCACGGGGTAGGAGCTTCCGGCTGAGGTACAGGATGGGGTATTCTGCTCCCTGGTGTTCCTGTGCCAGTACCGCGCCTAGTCCCACCTCTGAGGCATCTGTATATAGGAGAAAAGGCCTATGGAAATCAGGCTGAGTCAATATCAGGGCAGCCGACAATTTCTCTTTTAGTGCCTGGAAAGCTTGTTCAGCCAGCGGGGTCCACCTCACATTCGTTGTCTCGGTCTTTATCATCTCGGTCAGAGGTGCCTCCAGTGTGGCAAACTGCGGCACGAACCTCCTGTAATAGCCTGCGAGTCCCAGGAACTGCCGTACCTGCCTCTTTGTAGTTGGCGTCGGGTAGTCCCATAGCGCCTGTTCTTTGCTATAAATCATCCTCAACTTCCCCAGCCCGACCATATACCCTAGGTAGGAAACTTCCCTTTGAGCAAAGTGGCACTTTTTCGGGTTAGCCGTAAGGCCACCCTTACCTAGGGAGGTGAGTACCTTCTCTATGTGTCACAAGTGGTCTTCCCACGTCGGCTGTAGATAACGATATCGTTTATATACGCTGCCGAATATTCGTGGTGGGGCGTCAGTAATCGGTCCATTATCCGCTGGAAGGTGGTGGCGGCCCCGTATAGGCCGAAGGGCATGGTGATGAAATGGAACAGGCCGAAGGGGGTTGAAAAGGCTGTTTTCTCCCTGGCCTCGGGATCCAGTGGAATCTGCCAGTACCCCTTTGAGAAATCTAGGGTGGATCTGTAGACGGCCTGGCCTAGCTGTTCCAGGAGCTCGTCCACCCGAGGCATCGGGTACGCATCGAAGCAGGATATTGAGTTGACCTTCCGAAAGTTGATGCAAAACCAAGTCAACCCGTTGGACTTCAGGACTAAGATGATTGGGTTCTGCCACTCCCTGTTTGATTCTTCTATCACTCCCCAGTGCTGCATCAGCTGGATCTCCTTTGCTACGGTGTCCCACATTTTCCGGGGCAACGGCCGCAGTGGTCCCGCACGATCTTGCCGTTCTCCGTAGTTCTTGGTTGTACCCCTAGGGCCGTGAGCCCGGGCTGGGTTGTGAGGGTCTGCCGGTGCCGTTGTAGGACATCTTGCAGCTGTTTCTGTTGCCGGGCTGTTAGGTCGGCGCCGATGCCGGCCACCATCTTTGTGTCTTCGCCCCCGCCCAATGGTCCGAGGTCATCTTCCTCTGATGGGGGTGCGATCATTAGGGCCTCCGGGGGTCCCACTTCTTCAGCAGGTTTACGTGGAAAACCTGGGTGCCCTGTTGATGACCCGTCATCTTCACCTCGTAATCCACCTCGCCTATTCTCTTAACCACCTCGAAGGGGCCCTGCCATTGGGCCAATAGTTTGGACTCCTTCGTCGGTAACAGGAGCATCACCCAGTTGCCCGGTTGGAATTCTCATTGCTGAGCATTGATATCATAGTACCGGGCTTGGCGCCTCTGGCTGTCTTCCAGGTTTAAACGGGCGTATTCCCCCAGACGGCTTAGCTTCTCGGGTGGCTGCGTGTTGTACTGGACTGTCCCTCAGCCCGCTGTGGCTTGATTCTCCAACCCTTCACACAGTAGGTCTAACATTCCTCGGGGACGGCGGCCGTACAGTAGTTCGAAGGGCGAGAATCCTGTAGACGACTGGAGGACTTCTCGTACTGCGAACAGAAGGCCTGGGAGCATTTGGTCCCGCCTCCGGGGGTTGTCCTGCACGAACCTCCTCAGCATTCCCTTTAGCATTTGGTTAAATTGCTCGACCAGACAATCGGTCTGCGGATGGTATACTGAGGTCTGGAGCCGCTTAATTTTCAGCATTCGGCACAGTTCCCACATAACCCGGGAAGTAATATTCGGGCCCTGGTCTGTTAAGATCTCCTGGGGCAGACCCACCCTCGAGAAGATCTTCATCAATTCTCGGGCTAGGGTAGGGGCCTTGGTGTTCCTAAGGGGGGCAGCCTCGGGATATTGGGTGGCATAGTCTATTAGGGTATGTTCGAACTAGCGTGGTAATGTAGGCATACCGCACTTGCAAATGAAGCCCGGGATTTGAATTTCCCGGGCTTCATTTGCATAAGCCGGCCGGCACCATTTTTAAATGCCGGTTCGTTCAAACCCCGTGCCTCGTGGAACGCTTCGTTCAGTGTCGACGGAAATAGGCCCCACATTCGCAGAGAACCGCCTCCCCTCCCCCCGCATCTAGCATTCTCCTCCTGGTATTATGTATAGCTGCTTTCGACAGGGCCGGTAGGAGGTTGATAAGGAGGTCTCACAACTTTGTGGGGCCATGGACAGGGTATGCAGTAAGAAGTTCCGGAGGAGCCGGAAGAGCAGCTCGATGCATTAGAGAGAGTCCAGCGGAGGGCGACCAAAATGATGAGGGGTCTGGAGCACATGAGAGGCTAGAGAATTTGGGCTTGTTTACTTGGCAGAAGAGAAGAGTGAGGGGGGATTTGAGAGCAGCCTTCAACTCCTTGAAGGGGAGTTCCAAAGAGGCTGGAGAGAGGCTGTTCTCAGTGGTTGGCAGAACATTGGTCTGAAGTTGCTGTGGAGGAGGTTTGGTTGGATATTAGGCCAATATCCAATTTCCCTAAGAGGGTGGGGAACAACTTGGAGGGGTTCCCTAGGGAGGGAGTGGAATCTCCATCCCTACACGCGTTTAATTCCCGGCTTGACAAAGCCCTGGCTGGTATTTGTTAGTTGGGGCTCGTCCTGCCCTGGGCAGGCCACTGGACTTGATGACTCTTGAGGACTCTTCCAGTCCTGGGATCCTAGAATTCTAGTTTTTCTGTGCCATGGAGAAGTAGCTTTAGATGTTTTCGAATCCACCGCGATGTGTCTTGACTTTCAACAGTGGGAGTAAAATCACCCCGTGTAGCCTGGGATTTACCGGCTCTCAGAGCTGAGCTAACCCCGTGTCATCTTTGCTTCTAATGCATTGATTGGATGGATGGGATATGAGGGAACACAGATTACTGAACCAGACCCCTGAACCACTGGGGCCATAAGCTCCCGATGACCGACCAGCCAGTCCCTCCCTGTGAGGGGAGCTCTGGTCTGGCCCAGCCTGTCAGCTCTGGAGCGCAAAGACAAGAGCAGGCTAATCGGTCAGGGTACCTGTAAGACTCCTTCTTACGGGTACCCTGACTGGTTACTCATGCAACATCCCTACCTTTCACTGAGATATTATTATAACAGAATATGAAGCATTCTTGCAAAACGGCGCATTTACGGTGTCATTGGAAACATTGGGATTTATTGAATTTGAGTATCCCATTTGTATTCCTGCCTTATTTTTGTATCTCACATTATGAGTAAGGAGCGTGAATCTTTATTCCCAATGTATTCACACAGCCGTACCCCACTGGGGAAGGGGCTTTCAGTGCAGAAAGATCACTGAGCCCTGTAATGAGACATTAGGGAGAACAAGAGGCCTCAGGAGAAGCCCAAATCCCACAGACGGAGCCTGACACTGCTCTGAAGAGCATAAAATTACCTGTTGTTGTGATTCTACGAGGTCAGAGGATCAGACCACACGACTCTGGGTCCCTCCTCCCATATTGCTTTTTCACAGCCTGGTCCCAGGAGCTGTTTTGAAACAAAGGATCCCCCCTTTGCCAGAGCAATATAAGGCAGGGGGTGGAATCAGCCGTGTTCACTCCCCACACAAGAGGACACTGGGACGGGGCTGAGGAAGACAGACTGACCTGGGGGAAGGACTGGACCCAGGCTGAAGGCATCTTACCAGGTGTCTGGAAACCCGAGCGCGCCAAGCTGCAAAGCAAATGCAAGTCGCACCTTGAGAAACTGCCTTGAGAAGCTGCCAGACGGTCGGTCCCATCCCTCCGGGTGAGAATCTGCTAGTTCCTCCTGACTCTGCCCCGTGTGCTCTGCAGAGTTTGTGTTTGGTTAGCTGCTGATAATCTGCTTTGCTGTCCCTGATACCCACGTCAATCTACTGTTTGTAGATATTAACCTTGCCTGTAATGTTACCCAAACCAGTGAGCCTTTAAGGGAAATGGGTGAAGGGAAATTCTCCCCTCGGCTAGCACACGTGGGCATTTTCCTCTCCATGTTGGGAGGTGCAAACAGGATAACTGATTTCTCCCTGTTGGGGCTTCGACCTGGCTCAGGTGGTGTAGCCCTGGGGTCGCATCCTGGACTGTGCCAGTGGTTACCTTGACTGTAGCTTCCCTTCTACAGTGGCTGGTCAGGGAACCCTGCATGTCTCTGCACATGGGTGTGTGGGTGCTGGAGGAACGTTGGGAATGGGACCTTTGTCTGCAGCTGCCCACAGCAGCACAGTGCGAGGGGATCCCAGGCTGGGGGCTCAGAGGCTCAGAGGATCCCCAGCTCCAGGTAGGAACTTGGGGGCCAACCCTTCCCAGACGAGCTGTAGGAAAACCTGCCTAGGACAGAGCAATGGGCGGCTCTCAGATGTATAACGTAAGAACGGCCAGACTGGACCAGTGAGAAGGTCCATCTGCCCCAGCGCCCTGTCTCCCAGCACTGGCCAACGTCGGGTGCTTCTGAGGGGAAGAAGAGAGCAGGTACCTGTCGACTGATTCATCCCCTGCCGCTCTTTCCCTTCCTCTCCTGCTGTATTGGTCCTGGGTTACAGCAAACGATGTGACTGACATTGGCCATGTGGTCTCTTGACTGTATTTTACAATAATCCGACTGGGCGCAGCGATTTCCTTTACAATTCATCACCCCCCGTAACGCCGTCTGGCTTGCAACTGAAGGAAGGGGAGCCAGGTGTATTTTAGGCTGCTTTGTGCGCATCCACAGACCCGTGTTTCCGCACCAGTCAGTTTCCCATCTGCAGCCAGCCCCCTGCTGTGCACGTTATTGTGCTGCCAGTTGGTGCTAATGGTTTTAGAGGCCAAATGGTTTTATATGGTTTAGAGGCCAAACCGTTCTGTAGCGCACAACATCTTGCCTCTGATATTCACGAGTCCTTTGTAGCTCAGGGAAAGAGGCTCAGTCACCGAGGGCAGGTTTTTTGGGTCAGGTCTTTTACAGGGGGAAGGCAGCAGTTACTTTCTTAGGTCTCATCTGTGCTGGGATCTGTGTCTCCCCCTACCCTCTCAAAGAACGCCCAGCAGCAGAGTGCAGGTGTGTTTCATAACAGCAATCCCCCTCCGCCTTTCCCAGCCTGCAAACGCAGACCGGTCCCTCTCACCCATGTGCCTGGGTTTTTTTTATCTTATCTGCAGACTAAATTTCATTCCACGTGCAAAACTGGTAGGAAACCCCACCCTAAGATATTATATAGATTTTAAAACTTTTCCATAAAGGTAATTCCTCCATCCAGGACATGTCAGGCATTTTGGAATTCATTATTCAAAGAATTAAATGGAAGCACAAGAGAGAAACACAATGACGAATAGTGTAGACCAGTTAGAAAATATGGTAAAAACACTTTGGAAGTCACAGGAACACCACGTGGATGGGTTGGTAGGTGAGTGTGAAATAGACAGCGTGTGTGTGTGTGTGTGTGTGTGTGTGTGTGTGTGTGTGAATGAGAGAGAGAGAGAGAGAGAGAGCACATGCGTGCATACAGGAAAGAGAGAGTGAATAGTGTGTGTGTATGCGTAGCCTGGAAGGAAGACAACATCCCACTGGGGGAAAAGAGCCTTTCGCTCTATCAGCAGAGACCTGATATGTGGGTGCTTCGTTGGCCATCAGGTGCCCAACTCTCTTTCACTGTATGAGGCAGTTTGTGCCTAAATCCCTTAGGTTCCTTTAAAACTCACAGCTGATGTCAACAAAGTGATTGACTTTTCCTTCACTTGGCCTGAGTTTGGGGTGCCAGGTAGAGACATCAGACTGGCCGGGGATCTTTAGTCAAGAATCTTTGAAATCTTTCAAAACGGGAGCATTGAATTTTTCCCCATAAAAGCAGCTCTCAGTTGTGCCTGTCTAAACACACACAAACCTGATGCAATCGACTGTGGGGTATCTGAGGTCAGGTAGCAGCCCACGGGCAGGGCTTTTGCGTCCTTGTCTCTTTCTCTGCTGTATCTTTCAAACGTGGGCTTGTTGCCTTGAATCTGCTTCCCCAGCGCAAACTGGCTAGACTTTTAAATGAAAGCTTGGGGGTTTCGTTTTCCTCCCATGGGAATATTTGTTCTCAACCTCAAAGAGTAATTCCTTGTCTCCCTCCCCCCGAGCTACACACACCAACTCTGAGTGAGCTTGGCGCTAACAACTGGAGCGTAGCCAGGGCAGCACAGATCTGCTGCCCGGCCCTCGCCCATCTGAGTGTTGAAGGCACTTGGGTGGGTATTTCTGAAATTCATAGAGATGCAGTTCGATTGGTTCCCATTTATTGGCTTCTTGACCTTGCAATGAGACGAGTCTTCCTCTGAGTACTGACTTCAATTTTCAAGTGGAGAGACGCTGCGCTACAAGGTTACTCACCCCACGTTTCTGGCTAGGTAGTCAACAACACAACCTGTCTGTGCATGCTCTGTGAATATGTGATGCTTTTCTGTGTCTAGATACGTATTATGGAAGGAAGAAACCAAACGCCCATCGTGGAATTGATCCTTGTCGGGTTTGGGAATGACCCTGAACTGCAGCCCCTCCTCTTCCTGCTGTTTCTGGTGATCTACATTGCGGCTGTGGCTGGGAACCTCCTCATCATTGTGCTGGTGGTGCCTGATCGGCACCTTCACATCCCCATGTACTACTTCGTAGCCAACTTGTCCGCTGTGGAGATCTGCTACGTCTCCACCACACTGCCCAGGCTGATTAGCAGTCTGGTGACTAGGGACAGAACCATTTCTCTGTACAACTGCCTTGTGCAATTTCACTTCTATGTTATCCTGTCCAATGCAGAAACTCTGCTGCTCACGGCCATGTGTTGTGATCGGTATCTAGCAATTTGCCACCCCCTCCGTTACCCCGCTCTGATGAACGGCAGGGTGTGTGGCCATGTGGTGGCAGGGTGCTGGATATTCAGCATTTCCTGCAGCATCATGATACACATTTTCATTCTGCAATTAACGTACTGTGGTTCCGGAGTATTTGACCATTTCTTTTGTGATTTTGGATCCGATGGTCAGTTCTGTGGTGAGACCCGGACGCTGACACTGGTGACAATTTTTCTGTCTGTCATATTGAACATTGGTGTCTTTTTGATTACCCTGACAACCTACATTTGTATCATCGTCAGCATCCTGAGAATCCCTTCCAACACAGGGAGGCAAAAGGCCTTTTCCACCTGCTCCTCCCACCTCATTGTGGTTGCAGTTTACTATGTGATCTCAATCGCAACATTTCTGCTTCCACTGTTCCGGCCCCCCGCGATCGTGCACAAAACATTTTCTCTCATGGTCACAGTCCTGATACCTTTGATCAACCCTCTTATCTACTGCCTGAGAAACAAGGAGGTCCATCAGTCCCTGAGAAAAGCTCTTAGGAAACTGGTTGATTTCAGACACAGGCAGAGAGAGTGAAATGACAAATGCTGGTGTACAACAAAAACCAGAGAAGAACTGATGGATTTTCTTACACCTGGCCCATTTGACTCATTTAAAGGTGGATTATCCCAAACTCTCTTTTCTTCCCTTGTCTTTTGTTTGATTTCTTACTTTCTGCCTGCAGTTCTCCGACTTTCTCAGCTTTTCTCTTTAGTGCCACGCTCCACTTCACTGATCTGTACAGGGACACAAGTGCCCAGACTCTGCAGGGAGCTTAACAGCTTCTGAGTGATCCTGGATCTCCTCCCCACCTACTGAATCCTACGACATTCCCATCGCATTGACGAGGCTCTTCTGTTGTCAGCTACAGCTAGGAAATTTGCCATCATGAGTGAATGTAGAACACATCTGCAGAAGGGAAAGAAATGAAATTCGATGGGGGTTTGGGAGTCTAAGGGTATGTCTAGACTGAAGGCTTTTGCAACGGAGGCTTTCTCGACAGATACGAGACTAGCTAGCATCTAGACTACATCCAGGTCTGTCAACAAAGCAAGCCGCTTGGTCTTCATGAAAGAGTAGATGCAAAGGCCAGTGTAGATGCAATGGTGCCTTTTGTCAACAGATCTCTGTAGACAAAGGGCGTTATTCCTTGTAAAACGAGGTATACCGCTGTCGCAAGAACTCGGCAGTAGTCTAGACGTAGGTATATTTTTGTCGACAAAAGTCCATTTTTGTCGACAAAACCCTGTAGTCTAGACACACCCTAAGTGTCCCTCCAAGTAGCATTTCCTGCCAGTGCATACACTTGTCAGAGACAAGGCGCCACTGTCTCCTCCGATACGGACAGTCCTATGGATACTGGTACAGAGATACAAAATGCGAAAAGAAGGCATTTGGCAACAGTCTGCTCATAAGCTCTGACTTCTCTCACTATCAAAATAAAAAAGAAAGGAATGAATGAATAAGAATCATAGAATCCCAGAATTCCAGGGCTGGCAGAAACCTCAGAAGTCGAGTCCAGCCCCCTGCCCAAAGCAGGACCAACCCAACTCAATCATCCCAGCCAGGGCTTTGTCACGCTGGGACTTAAACACCTCTAGGGATGGAGCTCTCCCCTTCCTTGGGGAACCAATTCTGGTGCTTCTCCACTCTCCTGGGAAAGATTTTTTCCTGAGATCATACCTAGGCCTACCTCACTGCAACTTGAGACCATTGCTCCTTGTTCTGCCCTCTGCCCCACTGAGAACAACTTTGGAAGTCTACCCACCCCCCCTTAGGAAGTTGAAGGCTGCTATCAAATCTCCCCTCACTCTTTCCTAATCTAGACTAAATCCCTCAGCCTCTCCTTGTAGGTCATGTGCTCCAACCCCCTTAGTAGTTTGGTTGCCCTGTGTTTCGCCCTCCCCAATGCAGCCACATAGTTTCTAAAGTTTGGGGCCCAGAATTGGACACAATAATTCCAGTGTGGCCTCTCCAGTGCCACAAGAAAAGGACACGAGCACGGAAAAGCAACCGGGAACGTTGCCAATCTCAGCCTACAGAGCTGCCCATGGGCCTCGTTCCTTCGAGGACGAAATGCCATCGGCGCATGAACATTTTGATCACCGAAGTGTGAGAAAAACATGAACTAAAGTCTAAAATCTCACGACACTGACTCTCCCTGCTAGGTTAGAACCTGCTTCCTATTCGTGCGACCAGGGGTGGGTAAATACCAGCCCACAGGCCGGATCTGGGATGCCAGGGATAACTCTTGGCAGGACTTCCCCTCTGTAGTCGCTGGCCCGGTGACACGTTCCGTCAATCACTGCTCCCACTGGCCACAGCTCACAATTTGTATCCAATGGGAGGTGCAGGAAGCAGTGTTCTCATCTGCTCTGCTTCCTGCCCCTCCCATTGTCCTGGAACGGGGATCCTCAGCCAACAGGAGCTGCCATCTTCAGTACCTGTGTCTCAGGAGGTAAATGTAGCAACTGGGGCTCAGCAGGGGCTAACCCGGGCAAACAACGACACTGCAATTGCCCACATCTCTGGGGGCTTAATGGGAAAACCTCTGATCCCAACCATGCCCGCGCCAGGCAGAGGACAGACAAACCACAAACCGTCTGTCTGAGACAGGGAGCCAGAAATCTCTTCCTTTACAATCCATCACCCTACATGTCACACTGTCCAGGTTGCAACATAACCAAAGGGAGCCTGGTATTTGCTGGGCTGCTTTGTGCCCATCGACAGACCCGTACTGCCCCATCAGTCAACTTCCCATCCTCTGCCAGCTTCCTGCTGTGCACGTTTTTATGCTGCTAGTAGGTGGTAATGGCCAAACCCTTCTGTACCGCACAGCATCTTGCCTCTGATTATATGTGTCCTTTGCAGCTCAGGGATAGATGCTCAGTCACCGAGGGCAGGTTTTTTGGATCTGGTCCTTTGCAGGGGAAGGCAACAGTTGCTTTCTCCACAACTGATCTGTTCTGGGATCTGTGTGTCTCCTCTCCACTCCCAGAATGCCCAGGGGCAGAGCACAGGTGTGTTCACGAGACAGCAACCCACCTCCGCGGTTCCTATCCTACATGTGCAGCCCTGTCCCTCTCACCGATGACCCTGTGTTTGTCTAATCCAAGTACATAAGAACATAAGAACGGCTGCACTGGATCAGACCAAAGGTCCATCTAGCCCAGTATCCTGTCTGCCCACAGTGGCCAGCACCAGGTGCCCAGAGAGGGTGGACCGAAGACAGTGATAAAGCGATTTGTCCTCTAGTTCTTCTATTATGGGAACTAATAAATAACTTTTTTATCCTCCCTCTCCACCACACATGATTTTCTAGACCTCTATCATAGCCCCCTCAGTCTCCTCTTTTCTAAACTGAAAGGTCCTAGTCTCTTTAACCTCTCCTCATATGGGACCCATTCCAAACCCCTGATCATTTTAGTTGCCCTTTTCTGAACCCTTTCCAAGGCCAAAATATCGTTTTGAAGTAAATGATTCAGTGTGCGTGTGTGTGCTTGCGTGAAAGAACGACAGAGAGAGAGAGAGTAGAAGTGTGTTTTTCTGAGACAGTGTGTTTGTGATTCCGACACACTGTCTTTCACATTCTAAACCATTTGGTGCCTAAATCCCTTAGATGCCTTTAAATCTCAGAGCCAATACAACATGGAGATTCACTTTTTCTTCACGTAGCCAGTGTTTGGAGTTCCAGATCTAGAGACCAGACTGAGCTGGGAACTTTGGCCAAAAATCATTGAAATTTTTCAAACCAGGAGAATTGAATTGTTTTTCCCCCCTAGAAAGCAGCTCTCAGTTCTGCCTCTATAGATACTGATAGAGCTGGTGAAATTGACCCTGGAGGATCTGAGATCAGGTGTAACCTCAGAAGGGAAATTTCCTCCCTATCGCAACGCCAAGCTGCACGTTCTATCCTTGACTGAGCTCGGATGCTAAAACTAGCAGCGTAGCCTCAGCAGCACAGACTAACAGCCGGCAGCCATCTGAGATCCCAGGTACGGACACAGGTGCGTATCGCCAGCCACTGACTCTGCTGCCCTGTTCTCATTGCTCATTCGATGCTGCAAAGCTGAACAAAACTGGGGAGTGACACCTCTCAGCTGCAGGATGGACAAACCCAAATTTGAGCTTTAAATAGCCTCCATTTCCCGACTATTGACTTGTGTTATGTCCTCATGTCTGGCTGAAATGACATAATGAAGATACTTCAAACCCCTGAGTGTTTAGAGCTCCATGCATCTCTGATGCTTTTCTGTTTCTAGACATGTATTATGGAAGGAAGAAACCAAATGCCCATCATAGAATTGATCCTTGTCAAGTTTGGCAACGGCCCTGAACTGCAGCCCCTCCTCTTCCTGCTGTCTCTGGTGATCTACATTGTGGCTCTGGCTGAGATCTTTGTTAAACTTTGTAATCTTTGTAACTCTTAAATTCCCTGTAAGCTGCAATTTTGTCATCTTTGTAACTCCGCTACCTTGCCCTAAGGTGCATTCTCCCCTGAGTGTAAGTGGGAGTGTGTTTGAAGAAGACTAGGAACAATGGAGCACATGGTGATGAGTCATCACAGACTGCTGCTTTTGCTGGATGACGGGAAGTCTGGGCATGCTCCCTGGTGTCGAGGAACTATTCTGCTCCTGAGGAACGCCTCTCTACTTCCAGTGTCTCCTCCTGCCCAGCTTCTCCAGCCACGATGAGCAGACAGACCCTCCAGGTTACACATGCCTTGGCTCCTGCTTTCTAAAGTTCAATTTCTATATTATCCTTGCCAATGCAGAATGTCTCTTGCTCATGGCCATTTCTCTTGATTGGTATCAAGCGGTCTGCCATCCCCTCCGCTACGCTGCTGTGATTAAAAGGCAGGGTTTGTGACTACATCGTGGCCTGGGCCTGGATACCAAGCATTTCCTAGTGCATCATGCTACAAATTATCATTCTGCAATTAAGATATTGGGATCCCAAAGAAATTGACATTCTCTTTTGTGATTTTGCAGCTGTTAGAAGTGAGTTTTGTGATGCGCACACCAAGACTCTGCAACTGATGTCATTTGCTTTTACTGTCATATTGAAAGTTGGGATCTTCCCACTGACCCTGACATCCTACATTATCACAAACATCCTGAGAATCCCTTCCTGCTCCTCCCACCTCACTGTGGTTGTCATTTATTATGTGAGTGTAAAGTAGTGACAGATGGCAGAATGGCAACGGTCACAAGTTACAGTAGGGGAGGTCTAGGTTGGTTATTAGAAAAAACTCTTTCCCTAGGAGGGTGGGGAAGCACTGGGATGGGTTCCCTAGGGAGGGGGTGGAATCTCCATCCCTAGAAGTGTTTATGTCCCGGCTTGAGAAAGCCCTGGCTGGGATGATTGAGTTGGGATTCGTCCTGCCTTGGGCAGGGGGTTGGACTCGATGACTCCTGAGGTCTTTGCGAGCCTTGGGATTCTAGGATTCTATGACCGGCCCAGTCTGGCCGTTCTTACGTTTCCAATCCGAGAACCCCCCATTGCTCTTTCCTAGGCAGGTTTTCCTACAGCTCGTCTGGGCTGGGTTTACTCCTAAGGTTCCACCTGGAGCTGAGGATCCACTGATCCTCTGAGCCACCAGCCTGGGATCCCGCTCACGCTGTGCTCCTGTGGCCATCTGCCACTGGGGCCACAAGTTCCCACCACCCGACCAGCCAATCCCTGCCTCTGAGGGGTGCTCTGGTCTGGCCCGGCCAGTCAGCTCTGGAGTTGACAGACAAGAGCAGGCTAATCGGTAAGGGTACCTGTAAGACTCCTTCTTACCGGTACCCTGACTGGGTACTCATGCGACAGCTCTTTACTGAGGTATCATTACAGCAGAAATATGAAGTAATTTTGGCACGACGTCGCATTTACGGTGTCATTGGGAAAATTGCGATTTGCTGCATTTGATGAACACAGTTGTATTCCTCCCTTAGTTTTGTCTCTCTCATTATGAATAAAGAGCATGTTTCTTAGTGTGAGAAAAAAGTGTGCTAAGGAATGAAATCTCACTGCACTAAGACTTCTGCTGTGTTTGTTCATCCTCCGCATTTGTGGGTTCAAAGGTGGGTAAATATCGGCCCACGGGCCAGATCTGATCTACCAGAGTTAGCTCTTGCCAGCCCTCCCCATCTGTATTTCCCAGCCTGGTGACAGGTATCAGCAATCACACATCCCACTGGGCATAGATCACAGAGGGCACAGAACCACGGTGCGATTGCCACGGCTGGGCTGTGCTAGTGAAAGGAAGAAAGAGAAGAGGTGGCAGCAGGGTCTCCCAGATACCACTCTGTCGTGGCTGGGAGCTGGGTGCCCACAGCTGGACAGGAGGCCAGGGGACCTGCACCAGGGGGGAAAGAGAGTTTCCCAGTTTTTGGCTGGAGGGGTGGGGAGATGGGGGCTGGGCTTTATCTATGAACCCAGCTGCCCAGCTCTCACTCAGGTTTCACGGAGCAGCGGTGAATCTGGATGCCTGGAAAAGAGGCCGAGTTAGGCTTCAGTTGGAGTATTGTGTCCAGTTCTCGGCACCACATTTCAAGAAGGATGAGGAGAAATTGGAGACCGTCCTGAGAAGAGCAACAAGAATGATGAAAGGTCTAGAGAACATGACCTATGAAGGAAGGCTGAAAGAATTGGGTTTGTTTAGCTTAGAAAAGAGAAGACTGAGGAGCCGTTTTCAGGTATCTAAAGGGATGTCATAAGGAGGAAGGAGAAAACTTGTTCATCTTGGCCTCTGAGGATAGCACAAGAAGCAAGGGACTTGAACTGCAGCAAGGGAGGCTTAGGTTGGACATTAGGAAAAAGTTCTGAACTATCAGGGTAGTCAAACACTGGAATAAATTGCTCAGGGAGGTTGTGGAATCTCCATCTCTGGAGATATTTAAGAGTAGGTTAGATAAATGTCTATCAGGGATGATGTAGTCAGTATTTGGTCCTGCCATGAGGGCAGGGGACTGGACTCGATGACCTCTCGAGGTCCCTTCCAGTCCCAGTAATCTATGATTCTGTGATTCTAATGCATCCGAGAGTACTGAGGGAGTTGGCAAATGTCATTGAGGATCCTTTGGTCATTATCTTTCAGTAGTCATGGAGACCAGGAGAGATCCCGGATGATTTGAAAAAGACAAATGTAGTGCCCATCTTCAAAAAAGGGAAGAAAGACAATCCAGGGAATTATAGGCCTGTCAGTCTTACCTCGGTTCCTGGAAAAATCATGGAAGAGATCCTTAAGGAGTCCATTTGGAGGAACTTGGAAGAGGAGAAAGTGATCAGAAATAGTCAGCATTGATTCACAAAGGGCAAGTCATGTGTGACCAATTTGAGTAACATCTATGATGAAGTAACTGACTCTGTGGATGTGGGAAAGTCAGTGGATGTGATATACCTTGACTTTAGCAAGGTTTTTGATACGGTCTCCCACAATAATCTTGCCAGCAAGTTAAGGGAATGTGGATTGGATAAATGGACGGTAAGATGGATAGAAAGATGGCTAGAAGGGTGAGCCCAGCTGGTAATGATCAATGGCTCGATGTCAGGATGGTGGTCGGTTTCTAACGGAGTGCCCCAAGGTTCAGTTCTAAGACTGGTCGTGTTCAACATCTTTATTAATGACCTGGATGAGGGGATGGATTGCATCCTCAGCAAGTTTGCGGATGACACTAAGCTATGGGGAGAGGTAGATACTCTTGAGGGCAAGAGATAGGGTCCAAAGTGACTTATACAAATTGGGCCACAATAAATCTGATGAGGTTCAACAAGGACAAGTACAGAGTCCTGCACCACTTGGGATGGAAGAATCCCAAACATTGTTACAGGCTGGGGACCAACCAGCTAATTAATAGTTCTGCAGAAAAGGACCTGTGGGTTACAGTGGATGAAAAGCTGGATATGAGTCAACAGGAGCCCTTGTAGCCAAGAAGGCTAATGGCATATTAGATTGCATTGAGAGGAGCATTGCCAGCAGATCCAGAGATGTCATCATTCCCCTTTATTTGGCTCTGATGAGGCCATGTCTGGATTATTGTGTTCAGTTCTGGGCCCCCCACTACAAAAAGGATGTGGACGCATTGGAGAAGGTCCAGCGGAGGGCAACCAAAATGATTAGGGGGCTGGAGTATATGACCTACGAGGAGAGGTTGAGGGAGTTGGGTCTTTTTAGTCTGCAGAAGCGAAGAGTGAGGGGGGATTTGAGAGCAGCCTTCAGCTTCCTGAAGGGAGGTTCCAAAGAGGATGGAGAGAGGCTGTTCTCAGTGTGACAGATGGCAGAACAAGGAACAATGGCCTCAATTTGCAGTGGGAGAGGTCCAGGTTGGATATTAGGAAAAACTATTTCAAGGGGGGTTGTGAAGCACTGGAATGAGTTCCCTAGGGAAGTAGTAGAGTCTCCATCCCTAGAGGTGTTTAAGTCTTGACTTGACGAAGCCCTGACTGAATTGATTGAGTTGGGATTGGTCCTGCCTAGAGCAGGGGTCTGGACTTGATGACCTTCTGAGGTCTCTTCCAGCTCTATGGTTCTATGATTCTATATTACCCACCTGGACCACCCTTACACTATCCCAAGCAGCAGTATCTTTAGGTATGTTTACACTTGCTCCCTAGTTCGGACTAGGGATGCAAATGGAGCATACTGAAATTGTTAATGATGCGTGGGATTTAAATATCCCACGCTTAATTAGCATACTCGCGGCCAGCCACCATATTGGATTTGGGATATTGCAAAATAAGTTGCCCACTGTAGATGTATTATTTCAAGAGAATACCTTTCAGAATAACTGTTATATCTCATTGCATTGCAATTTCAGTATGCTCTATTTGCATCCCTAGTCCGAACTAGGGCGCAAGTGTAGACATACCCTTTGACCTTTTGTACCCCCACGTGTCTTGTCTTTCCACTGCAGCAGCAAAATTCCCCCCTGTAGCCTGGGGTTTAGAGGCCTTCAGGGATCAGCTAACGCTGCGTCACCTTTGCTCCTAAATGCATCGATTGGATGGTTGGGTTATGAGGTAACACTGGTTACTGAACCAGTGCGTCCCAGCCCACTCCCACTGGGGCCATAAGCTCCTGATCACCGACCGGCCAGTCCCTCCGTGTGAGGGGTGCTCTGGTCTGGCCCGGCCAGTCAGCTCTGGAGTTCACAGACAAGAGCAGGCTAATCGGTCAGGGTACCTGTAAGACTCCTTCTTACCGGTACGCTGACTGGTTACACCTGGAACCTCCCTACCCATTACTGTGATGTCGTTGTAGTAGAAATACGAAGCATTTTTGGCAAGATGGTGCATTGACAGTGTCATTGGGAGCATCAGGATTTGCTGAATTTGATGATCCCATTTGTAGTCCTGCCTCATTTTTCTATCTCAAATTATGAATACGGAGCATGAATCTCTATTCCCAATGTATTCACACAGCCGTACCCCACTGGGAAGGGGCTTTCAGTGCAGACAGATCGCTGAGCCCTGTAATGAGACATTAGGGAGAAGCACAGGCCTCAGGAGAAGCCCAAATCCCACAGATGGAGACTGTTTCAGAGAGACCAATTAACAGTTGTTGTGATTGTATGAAGTCATCAGACCAGACCACAGGACTCTGGGTCCCTCCTCCCAGTCAGTCCGGGGAGCAGTTTTGAAACAAAGGACCCCACCCTTTGCCAGAGCTATATAAGATAGGGAGTGAAATCATCCGTTTTCACTCCCCACACAAGAAGACGCCGGGAAGAAGCTGAGGAAGACAGACTGACCTGGGGGAAGGGCTGGACCCAGGCTGAAGGCGTCTTACCCAGTGTCTGGAAACCTGAGCACCCCAAGAACAAAACAAATGCAACTTGGGCCTTGAGAACATGCCAGAGGGCCGGTCCCATCCCTCCGGGTGAGAATCTGCTTGTTTCTCCTGGCTGTGCCCTGTGTCTTCTGCAGAGTTTGTGTCAGGTTAGTTGCTGATAATCTGCTTTGCTGTCCCTGAGACCCACGTCAATCTACTGTTTGTAGTTAATAACCTTGTGTGTGGTGTTACCCAAACCAGTGAAACGAATGGGGGAAATTCTCCCCCCGCTTAGCACACGTGGGCATTTCCACGAGGTGTACCGGTAGTTCGGAATAGGAATCCTAGTCCGAACTACCTAGTTCGAGCCGCGCTGCACGGGGTTCGAACCAGCGGGGTTTTAAAATGGCGGCTCCCTGCTTATGCAAATGAGGCCTGGGACATTCAAATCCCGGGCTTCATTTGCAAGTGCGGTATGCCTACATTACCCCGCTAGTTCGAACTAGGAGGGTAGTGTAGACATACCCTAACAGAGTTTAAAGAGAAGTTAGATCAATTCATGGAGGTTGGGTCCATGGAGTGGTATTAGCCAGGGGGTAGAAATGGTGTTCCTGGCCTCTGTTTGCAGAATGCTGGAGATGGATGGCACAAGACAAATGGCTTGGTCATTAATCATCAGAGGGGTAGCCGTGTTAGTCTGAATCTGCAAAAGCGACGAGGAGTCCTGTGGCACCTTATAGACTAACTGAAGTGTAGGAGCATAAGCTTTCGTGGGCAAAGACCCACTTCGTCAGATGCATGTAGTGGAAATTTCCAGAGGCAGGAATAAATATGCAGGCCAGGATCAGGCTGGAGATGACCAGGTGGATCCAATCAAGGAGGATGAGGCCCACTTCTAGCAGCTGATCTGGAGGTGTGAATTCCAAGAGAATAGAAGCTGCTTTTGTAGTTAGCAAGCCATTCACAGTCTTTGTTTAATCCAGAGTTGATTGTGTCAAACTTAAAGATGAACTGTAGCTCAGCAGTTTCTCTTTGAAGTCTGGTCCTGAAGTTTTTTTGCTGCAGGATGGCTACTTTTAGATCTGCAATTGTGTGTCCAGGCAGATTGAAGTGTTCCCCTACAGGTTTTTGTATGTTGCCATTCCTAATATCAGATTTGTGTCCATTGATTCTTTTACGTAGGGACTGTCCTGTTTGGCCGATGTATATAGCAGTGGGGCATTGTTGGCACATGATGGCATATATTACGTTGGTGGATGTGCAGGAGAATGTACCAGTGACAGTATGGCTGATCTGGTTAGGTCCTGTGATGGTGTTGCTGGTGTATATATGTGGGCAGAGTTGGCACCGAGGTTTGTTGCAAGGATTGGTTCCTGAGTTCGAGTTCGAGTTATTATGGTGCGGTGTGTAGTTGCTGGTGAGAATATGTTTCAGGTTGGCGGGTTGTCTGTGGGCAAGGACCGGCCTACCTCCCAAGGCCTGTGAGAGTGAGGGATCATTGTCCAGGATGGGCTGAAGATCACTAATGATGCGTTGGAGAGGTTTTAGCTGGGGACTATAGGTGATGGCCAGTGGTGTTCTGTTGGTTTCTTTCTTGGGCTTGTCCCGTAGCAGGAGGCTTCTGGGTACACGTCTGGCTCTGTCAATCTGTCTCCTCACTTCCTCGTGTGGGTATCGCAGTTTACAGAATGCTTGTTGAAGGTCTTGTAGGTGTAGGTCTCTGTCTGAGGGGTTGGAGCATATGCGGTTGTACCTCAGTGCTTGGCTGTAAACAATGGATCGTGTGGTGTGTCCGGGATGGAAACTGGAGGCATGCAGGTAAGTATAGCGGTCGGTAGGTTTTCTGTATAGGGTGGTATTGATATGACCGTCACTTATTTGTATCGTGGTGTCCAGGAAATGGACCTCCCGTGTAGATTGGTCCATGCTGAGGTTGATGGTGGGGTGGAAGCTGTTGAAATCATGGTGAAATTCTTCCAGAGTCTCCTTCCCATGGGTCCAGATGATGAAGATGTCATCGATGTAGCGTAGGTAGAGAAGGGGTGTAAGTGGACGAGAGCTGAGGAAGCGTTGTTCCAGGTCAGCCATAAAAATGTTGGCGTATTGTGGGGCCATGCGGGTGCCCATAGCAGTGCCACTGGTCTGGAGGTATATGTTGTCACCAAATCTGAAATAGTTGTGTGTGAGGATAAATTCACAGAGTTCAGCCACCAGTTGTGCTGTGGCATCATCAGGAATACTGTTCCTGACAGCTTGTACTCCATCTGCATGTGGGATGTTTGTGTAGAGAGCCTCTACATCCATGGTGGCTAGGATGGTGTTTTCTGGAAGATCACCTATGCATTGTAGTTTTCTCAGGAAATCCGTAGTGTCACGAAGGTAACTGGGAGTGCTGGTGGCGTAGGGTCTGAGCAGAGAGTCCACATAGCCAGACAGTCCTTCAGTAAGAGTGCCAATGCCCGAGATGATGGGGCGTCCGGGATTTCCAGGTTTGTGGATCTTGGGTAATAGATAGAACAACCCTGGTCGGGGCTCTAAAGGTGTGTCGATTTGTTCCTGTGTTTGTTTGGGGAGTGTCCTGAGCAGATGGTGCAGTTTCTTAGTATATTCCTTAGTGGGATCTGAGGAAAGTGGCCTGTAGAATTTGGTATTGGAGAGTTGTCTGGCAGCCTCCTTTAGGTAGTCAGGCCTGTTCATGATTATGCTCCTACACTTCAGTTAGTCTATAAGGTGCCACAGGACTCCTCGTCGGCTTGGTCATTGTCTTCGGTCCATCCCCTCCAGGGTACCTAGGGTTGGCCGCTTTTAACAGACAGGCCACTGGGCTAGATGGACCTTTGGTCTGACCCAGTACAGCCATTCTAAGCGGTGCGCGTGTGCAGCGCCTGTCAAAGTTAATTCGAACTAACGTCTGTTAGTTCAAACTAACTTTGTAGTGTAGGCATACATGTAGAGCAACGCACTCCTCGTTTGGATGATCTCTCGTGCTAACAGTAGCAGTGTAGCCTCAGAAGCTCAGAGTAGCTCCCCCAACCCAATCCCACCTGAGACCCCAGGTATGCACCCCGGGTGTGTCCCAATCCGCTGCTCGCACTGCCAGGTTCTCACTGCTAATTTTATGTTGCTAATTGATGAAAGCTAGTGGATGTTACCCAGCTGGGAATGACACCGCCCAGGTGCAGGACAGACACCCCCCCCTTTTGAACTTTAAATATCTTCCGATACAATCCACTGACTTTTGTTGTGTCCTCAGCACTAGCCGAAATGACAGTGACATGATGAAGATATTTCAAAATCCCAGCCTGAAAGGAGTTTGGGGGGAGGTTCCTGTATTTCAGCGAGGTGCCCTGCTCTTGGATCCCCTCTGCTGGAAGCTCCTTCTCTAAAAGAGATGAGTCTTCTTCTGGTTATGGACAATTTCATTTTTGAAGGGCAGACGCCCATTGATTCCAGGTTTCTGGCCAGGTAGGCAACAGCACAACCTGAATATCTGATGTGTTTCAGTTTCTAGATACGAATTATGGAGCAAGCAGAAGGAGGAAATGGAACGTTCTTCAAGGAACTGATCCTTCTTGGGTTTGGGAACGGCCCTGAACTGCAGCCCCTCCTCTTCCTGCTGTTTCTAGTGATCTACCTTGTATCTGTGGCCGGGAACCTCCTCATCATTGTGCTAGTGGTGGCTGATCCGCACCTTCAAACCCCCATGTACTACTTTGTGGCCAGCTTGTCCTTTGTAGAGATCTGCTACGTCTCAACCACACTGCCCAGGCTGCTGGCCAGTCTCGCGACTGGGGACAGAACCATTTCTCTGCAGAACTGCATTGTGCAATTTAATGTCTATCTTATCCTGTCCAATGCAGAATGTAACCTGCTCACAGCCATGTGTATTGATCGGTATCTAGCGATCTGCCATCCCCTCCGTTACCCTGCTCTGATGAACGGCAGGGTGTCTGTCCACATGGTGGCATGGGCCTGGATTTATGGCATTGCTTACAGTATCATGCTACAAGCTTTAAGTCTGCAATTAACATACTGTGGAGTCAAAGAACTTAACTTTCTATTTTGTGATTTTGGACGTGTTAATCATCCGTTTTGTGGTGCCAACTTTGAGACATTGCAACAGGTGACAACCATTGTCAGTATCATATCGAATATTGTCATCTTATTACTCACCCTGGTGACCTACATTTGTATCGTTGTCAACATCCTGAGAATCCCTTCCAGCACCGGGAGGCAAAAGGCCTTTTCCACCTGCTCCTCCCACCTCATTGTGGTTGGAATTTATTATGGGACCGTACTAACAATCTATGCCGTTCCAGTGATTCATCCGATCTTCCAGAAGGTAATTGACGTCTGGTTCCTTGTCATGGTCCCTTTGCTCAACCCCATTCTGTACTGCCTGAGAAACAAGGAGGTCCATCAGTCCCTGAGAAAAGCTCGTGTGGCACTAGTTGCTTTCAGACACAAGCCTGGAGTGTGACAGCACAAAGAAAGACTTCGAGTAGAATAGAGATGAACTGAAATATTTTCTTACACGTGGCCCATTTGATTCCCTGACAAGAGGGTTCGCCCTTAATGACCTTACGTCACCTTGTTCCTTTCTTGATTCCTTGCTTTGTGCTTGGCCATGTCCGATTTTCTCAGCTTTTACATATCAGCTGTGCATTTTTGTGAGGCCCTCCACTTTATTGATCTGTGTATAAACACAAGTGCCCGAATTCTGCAGGGAGCTTACCAACTTCTGAGTGATCCTGGATCTCCCCCCCGCCTACTGAATCCAACGACATTTACATCCCTTTGATTGGGCTTGTCCGTTGTCAATAACATCTTGGAAAGAAGGGCAAATATTTTTCCACCACAGGGAGTGAAAATAGAGCAGAACTGTAGGCGGGAAAACAAAATACGACATTCTGTACAGGGTGGGAGTTTCAGTGTCCTTCCAAGTGGCATTTCCTGCCTGTCCATACACTTGTCAGCGTTAAGGCAGCTCAGGTCTCCGTCCATAGAGGTAGCAGTACAGGTATTGATACAGAGTTGAAATGCAAACAGAAGTTGGTTGGAAAGAATTTTCGGGGCTCGTTCGCTCTGACTTCTCTCATCACCAAAATAAAAGGAAACGAATGAATTGAAAAGAACGTGACATGTGCACCCAAGAGGAACCGGCAACTTTCCCCTTCTCGGCTTACACGACTGCACATGGGCCTCCCTCCTCCCAGGCAGAAATGCAATTGATGTGCGAAAAAAAGCAAACCCAACAATAAAATCTCTCTCCACTAACTCTCCCTGCTCAGCAGGTTCCTGCTTCATGTTGGTGGGACCAGGGGTGGGTGAGTCGTAGCCCACAGGCCCGATCTGCTCTGCCAGAGTTACTTTCTAGCAGGCCTCTCCTCTGTATTTATGGGCCTGATGACAGCTACAGGTCCCATTGGCCACGGATCCCCATTCTAGGCCAAGGGGAGCTATGGGAACGTGTATTCTTCTCTGTACTGCTTCCTGCTGCTCCATTGGCTAGGAATGGGGACCCCCGGCCAATGGAAGCTGCACTCGCGGGTACCTGAGTCTCTGCAGGAAAATTCAGCATTTGGGGCTTACCGGGGCTAACCCTGGAGACCAACCACAGAGAGATCGCCCATCCCTGGGCGGGGCGATAGAAGGGAAAAAAAGAGAAAAGGTGGCAGCAGGCCCTGGGTATTGCAGAAGGAAGGGTAGGAGGTAGCATGGAGGGCGGGTCTCTGAGCCGGGAGTGGTGGGTGCAGGAACTGGGGCAGGGCTCGGGGGTTGGGGGAAGCTGCTTGAGTGTGGATGGGCCCAGGGCAGAGGCGGGACTTCCAGGAGTGAGGGCAGGAGGTGGGGTCAAAGCAGGGGGCTGTGAGGTGTGGGGGGCTCCGGTCAGGGTGTGGGGATGATGAAGGGTTAAGAGCAGGGATTGGTGTGGGGAAAACTGGAGGGCAAGAGAGGCTCAGGAAAGTGAGGTGAAGAGGTGGGGGGCTCAGAGCAGGGATCTGGTGGGTTCTGGATGGGAAAGAGGGGCCCTTACAGGAAGAAGTGAGGGGGGCAAAACTCCTGGTCTTGGGGAAGCGGGTTAGTGGCAGGGGGCTAGGAGGGCCAAGGGGTCTGAGGCTGGGCTCATCAGACAGTGGCTTCCCCTCGGGGAGGGCGGGCTGGAGCAGAAAAGGCCGGTTCCTGCCTCCAATGAGTTTCGACATGTCCGGGGGTGCGAGGCCCCAGACACCAGCCCCTACCCCCCAACTCTAGCTCATGCACTTGGGGAAATTGTCAGGAGGCAGCTTTGGAGTCCAGGTGCCCCCCTCCAGCTGGACTGGGAAGGGCGGTGGGGATTCCTGGCCCTCCATCGGCCTCCAGCCACAACCCAGCCCCCGTCTGCTGGAAGGAGAGATTCCCCATTGGCCACCAGGGGCAAGCGAGCGCGGGGACCTTGCACTGCAGATTGACCACGGGGGCAGCGAGCGCGGGGACGTTACACTGCAGAGTGACACCAGGGCGGCGAGCACGGGGACGTTACACTGTAGAGTGACACCGGGGGCAGCGAAGGCGAGGACGTTACACTGCATAGTGACACCAGGGCGGCGAGCACGGGGACATTACACTGTAGAGTGACACCGGGGGCAGCGAACGCGGGGACGTTACACTGCAGAGTGACACCGGGGGAGCGAGCGCGGGGACGTTACACTGCAGAGTGACACCGGGGGAGCGAGCGCAGGGACGTTACACTGCAGAGTGACACCGGGGCGGCGAGCGCGGGTACGTTACACTAAAGAGTGGCACCGGGGGCGGCGAGCGTGGGGACGTTACACTGCAGAGTGACACCAGGGGAGCGAGCGCGGGGACGTTACACTGCAGAGTGACACCGGGGCGGGGAGCACGGGGACGTTACACTGCAGAGTGACACCGGGGGCAGCGAGCGCGGGGACGTTACACTCCAGAGTGACACCGGGGCAGCGAGCGCGGGGACGTTACACTGCAGAGTGACACCGGGGCGGCGAGCGCGAGGACGTTACACTGCAGAGTGACACCAGGGCGGCGAGCGCAGGGACGTTACACTGCAGAGTGACACCGGGGCGGCGAGCGTGGGGACGTTACACTGCAGAGTGACACCGGGACGGCGAGCGCGGGGACATTACACTGCAGAGTGACACCGGGGCGGGGAGCGTGGGGACGTTACACTGCAGAGTGACACCGGGGCGGGGAGCGTGGGGACGTTGCACTGCAGAGTGACACCGGGGCAGCGAGCACGGGGACGTTACACTGCAGAGTGACACCGGGGCGGGGAGCGTGGGGACGTTACACTGCAGAGTGACACCGAGGCGGCGAGAGTGGGGACGTTACACTGCAGAGTGACACCGGGGTGGGGAGCGCGGGGACGTTACACTGCAGAGTGACACCGGTGCAGAGAGCGTGGGGACGTTACACTGCAGAGTGACACCTGGACGGCGAGTGCGGGGACGTTACACTGCAGAGTGACACCGGGGCGGTGAGCGCGGGGACGTAACACTGCAGAGTGAAACCGGGGTGGTGAGCGCGAGGACGTTACACTGCAGAGTGACACCGGGGGCAGCAAGCGCAGGGACGTTACACTGCAGAGTGACACCGGTCCGGCGAGCGCGGGGACGTTACACTGCAGAGTGACACCGGGGCAGCGATCGCGGGGACGTTACACTGCAGAGTGACACCGGGGCGGCGAGTGCGGGGACGTTACATTGCAGAGTGACACTGGGGGGGGGGCGAACGTGAGGACGTTACACGCAGAGTGACACCGAGGCGGCGAGAGTGGGGACGTTACAGTGCAGAGTGATACCGGGGTGGGTAGCGCGGGGACATTACACTGCAGAGTGACACCGGGGGGGCAAGCGCGGGGACGTTACACTGCAGAGTGACACCGGGGCGGCGAGCGCGGGGACGTTACACTGCAGAGTGACACCGGGGGCAGCGAGCGCGGGGACATTACACTGCAGAGTGACACCGGGGCGGCGAGCGCGGGGACGTTACACTGCAGAGTGACACCGGGGGCTGCGAGCCCGGGGACGTTTCACTGCAGAGTGACACCGGGGTGGGGAGCGTGGGGACGTTACACTGCAGAGTGACACCGGGGCGGGGAGCGCGGGGACGTTACACTGCAGAGTGACACCGGGGCGGGGAGCGCGGGGACGTTACACTGCAGAGTGACACCGGGGCAGCGAGCGCGGGGACGTTACACTGCAGAGTGACACCGGGGCGGGGAGCGTGGGGACGTTGCACTGCAGAGTGACACCAGGGCAGCGAGCGCGGGGACGTTACACTGCAGAGTGACACCGGGGGCAGCGAGCCCGGGGACGTTTCACTGCAGAGTGACACCGGGATGGGGAGCGTGGGGACGTTGCACTGCAGAGTGACACCGGGGCAGCGAGTGCGGGGACGTTTCACTGCAGAGTGACACCGGGGTGGGGAGCGTGGGGACGTTACACTGCAGAGTGACACCGGGGAGGGGAGCGCGGGGACGTTACACTGCAGAGTGACACCGGGGCGGGGAGCGCGGGGACGTTACACTGCAGAGTGACACCGGGGCAGCGAGCGCGGGGACGTTACACTGCAGAGTGACACCGGGGGCAGTGAGCGTGGGGACGTTACACTGCAGAGTGACACCGGGGCAGCGAGCGCGGGGACGTTACACTGCAGAGTGACACCGGGGGCAGCGAGCCCGGGGACGTTTCACTGCAGAGTGACACCGGGGTGGGGAGCGTGGGGACGTTACACTGCAGAGTGACACCGGGGCGGCGAGCGCGGGGACGTTACACTGCAGAGTGACAACGGGGCAGGGAGCACGGGGACGTTACACTGCAGAGTGACACCGGGGCGGCGAGCGCGTGGACGTTACACTGCAGAGTGACACCGGGGGAGCGAACGCGGGGACGTTACACTGCAGAGTGACACCGGGGGCCGGGAGCGCGGGGATGTTACACTGCAGAGTGACACCGGGGCGGCGAGAGTGGGGACGTTACACTGCAGAGTGACACCGGGGCGGGGAGCGAGGGGACGTTACACTGCAGAGTGACACCGGGGGAGCGAGCGCGGGGACATTACACTGCAGAGTGACACCGGGGCGGCGAGAGTGGGGACGTTACACTGCAGAGTGACACCGGGGCGGCGAGCGCGGGGACGTTACACTGCAGAGTGACACCGGGGCGGCGAGCGCGAGGACGTTACACTGCAGAGTGACACCAGGGCGGCGAGCGCAGGGACGTTACACTGCAGAGTGACACCGGGGCGGCGAGCGTGGGGACGTTACACTGCAGAGTGACACCGGGGCAGCGAGCGCGGGGACGTTACACTGCAGAGTGACACCGGGGCGGGGAGCGTGGGGACGTTACACTGCAGAGTGACACCGGGGCGGCGAGCGCAGGGACGTTACACTGCAGAGTGACACCGGGGCGGGGAGCGCGGGGACGTTACACTGCAGAGTGACACCGGGGCTGCGAGCGTGGGGACGTTACACTGCAGAGTGACACCGGGGCAGCGAGCGCGGGGACGTTACACTGCAGAGTGACACCGGGGCGGCGAGCGCGGGGACGTTACACTGGAGAGTGACACCGGGGCGGCGAGCGCGGGGACATTACACTGCAGAGTGACACCGGGGCAGCGAGCGCGGGGACGTTACACTGCAGAGTGACACCGGGGCGGGGAGCGTGGGGACGTTGCACTGCAGAGTGACACCGGGGCAGCGAGCACGGGGACGTTACACTGCAGAGTGACACCGGGGCGGGGAGCGTGGGGACGTTACACTGCAGAGTGACACCGAGGCGGCGAGAGTGGGGACGTTACACTGCAGAGTGACACCGGGGTGGGGAGCGCGGGGACGTTACACTGCAGAGTGACACCGGTGCAGAGAGCGTGGGGACGTTACACTGCAGAGTGACACCAGGACAGCGAGTGCGGGGACGTTACACTGCAGAGTGACACCGGGGCGGTGAGTGCGGGGACGTCACACTGCAGAGTGAAACCGGGGTGGTGAGCGCGAGGACGTTACACTGCAGAGTGACACCGGGGGCAGCAAGCGCAGGGACGTTACACTGCAGAGTGACACCGGTCCGGCGAGCGCGGGGACGTTACACTGCAGAGTGACACCGGGGCAGCGATCGCGGGGACGTTACACTGCAGAGTGACACCGGGGCGGCGAGTGCGGGGACGTTACATTGCAGAGTGACACTGGGGGGGGGCGAACGCGAGGACGTTACACGCAGAGTGACACCGAGGCGGCGAGAGTGGGGACGTTACAGTGCACAGTGATACCGGGGTGGGTAGCGCGGGGACGTTACACTGCAGAGTGACACCGGGGGGGCGAGCGCGGGGACGTTACACTGCAGAGTGACACCGGGGCGGCGAGCGCGGGGACGTTACACTGCAGAGTGACACCGGGGGCAGCGAGCGCGGGGACATTACACTGCAGAGTGACACCGGGGCGGCGAGCGCGGGGACGTTACACTGCAGAGTGACACCGGGGGCTGCGAGCCCGGGGACGTTTCACTGCAGAGTGACACCGGGGGCTGCGAGCCCGGGGACGTTTCACTGCAGAGTGACACCGGGGTGGGGAGCATGGGGACGTTACACTGCAGAGTGACACCGGGGCGGGGAGCGCGGGGACGTTACACTGCAGAGTGACACCGGGGCGGGGAGCGCGGGGACGTTACACTGCAGAGTGACACCGGGGCAGCGAGCGCGGGGACGTTACACTGCAGAGTGACACCGGGGCGGGGAGCGTGGGGACGTTGCACTGCAGAGTGACACCGGGGCAGCGAGCGCGGGGACGTTACACTGCAGAGTGACACCGGGGGCAGCGAGCCCGGGGACATTTCAGTGCAGAGTGACACCGGGGTGGGGAGCGTGGGGACGTTACACTGCAGAGTGACACCGGGGCGGGGAGCACGGGGACGTTACACTGCAGAGTGACACCGGGGCGGCGAGCGCGTGGACGTTACACTGCAGAGTGACACCGGGGGAGCGAACGCGGGGACGTTACACTGCAGAGTGACACCGGGGGCCGGGAGCGCGGGGATGTTACACTGCAGAGTGACACCGGGGCGGCGAGAGTGGGGACGTTACACTGCAGAGTGACACCGGGGCGGGGAGCGAGGGGACGTTACACTGCAGAGTGACACCGGGGGAGCGAGCGCGGGGACATTACACTGCAGAGTGACACCGGGGCGGCGAGAGTGGGGACGTTACACTGCAGAGTGACACCGGGGCGGGGAACGCGGGGACGTTACACTGCAGAGTGAAACCGGGGTGGTGAGCGCGAGGACGTTACACTGCAGAGTGACACCGGGGGCAGCAAGCGCAGGGACGTTACACTGCAGAGTGACACCGGTGCGGCGAGCGCGGGGACGTTACACTGCAGAGTGACACCGTTGCGGCGAGCGCGGGGACGTTACACTGCAGAGTGACACCGGGGCAGCGAGCGCGAGGACGTTACACTGCAGAGTGACACCGGGGCGGCGAGCGCGGGTACGTTACACTGCAGAGTGACACCGGGACAGCGAGCGCAGGGACGTTACACTGCAGAGTGACACCGGGGGCAGCGAGCGCGGGGACGTTACACTGCAGAGTGACACCGGGGGCAGCGAGCGCGAGTACGTTACACTGCAGAGTGACACCGGGGGCGGCGAGCGCGGGTACGTTACACTGCAGAGTGACACCGGGGGCAGCGAGCGCGGGGACGTTACACTGCAGAGTGACCCCGGGGGGGCGAGCGCGGGGACGTTACACTGCAGAGTGACACCGGGGCGGCGAGCGCGGGGATGTTACACTGCAGAGTGACACCGGGGCAGCGAGAGCGGGGACATTACACTGCAGAGTGACACCGGGGCGGCGAGCGCGGGGACGTTACACTGCAGAGTGACACCGGGGCTGCGAGCGTGGGGACGTTACACTGCAGAGTGAGCCTGGGGGTGAGCGCGGGGACGTTACACTGCAGAGTGACACCGGGGGAGCGAGCGCGGGGACATTACACTGCAGAGTGACACCGGGGCGGCGAGAGTGGGGACGTTACACTGCAGTGTGACACCGGGGCGGGGAGCGCGGGGACGTTACACTGCAGAGTGACACCGGGGGCGGCGAGAGTAGGGACGTTACACTGCAGAGTGACACCGGGGCGGGGAGCGCGGGGACGTTACACTGCAGAGTGACACCGGGGCAGAGAGCGCGGGGACGTTACACTGCAGAGTGACACCGGGGCAGCGAGCGCGGGGACGTTACACTGCAGAGTGACACCGGGGCGGCGAGCGAGGGGACGTTACACTGCAGAGTGACACCGGGGCAGCGAGCGCAGGGACGTTACACTGCAGAGAGACACCGGGGCAGCGAGCGCGGGGACGTTACACTGCAGAGTGACACCGGGGCGGGGAGCGTGGGGACGTTGCACTGCAGAGTGACACCGGGGCAGCGAGCGCGGGGACGTTACACTGCAGAGTGACACCGGGGGCAGCGAGCCCGGGGACGTTTCACTGCAGAGTGACACCGGGGTGGGGAGCGTGGGGACGTTACACTGCAGAGTGACACCGGGGCGGCGAGCGCGGGGACGTTACACTGCAGAGTGACAACGGGGCGGGGAGCACGGGGACGTTACACTGCAGAGTGACACCGGGGCGGCGAGCGCGTGGACGTTACACTGCAGAGTGACACCGGGGGAGCGAACGCGGGGACGTTACACTGCAGAGTGACACCGGGGGCCGGGAGCGCGGGGATGTTACACTGCAGAGTGACACCGGGGCGGCGAGAGTGGGGACGTTACACTGCAGAGTGACACCGGGGCGGGGAGCGAGGGGACGTTACACTGCAGAGTGACACCGGGGGAGCGAGCGCGGGGACATTACACTGCAGAGTGACACCGGGGCGGCGAGAGTGGGGACGTTACACTGCAGAGTGACACCGGGGCGGCGAGCGCGGGGACGTTACACTGCAGAGTGACACCGGGGCGGCGAGCGCGAGGACGTTACACTGCAGAGTGACACCAGGGCGGCGAGCGCAGGGACGTTACACTGCAGAGTGACACCGGGGCGGCGAGCGTGGGGACGTTACACTGCAGAGTGACACCGGGGCAGCGAGCGCGGGGGACGTTACACTGCAGAGTGACACCGGGGCGGGGAGCGTGGGGACGTTACACTGCAGAGTGACACCAGGGCGGCGAGCGCAGGGACGTTACACTGCAGAGTGACACCGGGGCGGGGAGCGCGGGGACGTTACACTGCAGAGTGACACCGGGGCTGCGAGCGTGGGGACGTTACACTGCAGAGTGACACCGGGGCAGCGAGCGCGGGGACGTTACACTGCAGAGTGACACCGGGGCGGCGAGCGCGGGGACGTTACACTGCAGAGTGACACCGGGGCGGCGAGCGCGGGGACATTACACTGCAGAGTGACACCGGGGCGGCGAGCGCGGGGACGTTACACTGCAGAGTGACACCGGGGCGGGGAGCGTGGGGACGTTGCACTGCAGAGTGACACCGGGGCAGCGAGCGCGGGGACGTTACACTGCAGAGTGACACCGGTCCGGCGAGCGCGGGGACTTTACACTGCAGAGTGACACCGGGGCAGCGATCGCGGGGACGTTACACTGCAGAGTGACACCAGGGCGGCGAGCGCGGGGACGTTACACTGCAGAGTGACACCGGGGGCTGCGAGCCCGGGGACATTTCACTGCAGAGTGACACCGGGGGCTGCGAGCCCGGGGACGTTTCACTGCAGAGTGACACCGGGGTGGGGAGCATGGGGACGTTACACTGCAGAGTGACACCGGGGCGGGGAGCGCGGGGACGTTACACTGCAGAGTGACACCGGGGCAGCGAGCGCGGGGACGTTACACTGCAGAGTGACACCGGGGCGGGGAGCGTGGGGACGTTGCACTGCAGAGTGACACCGGGGCAGCGAGCGCGGGGACGTTACACTGCAGAGTGACACCGGGGGCAGCGAGCCCGGGGACATTTCACTGCAGAGTGACACCGGGGTGGGGAGCGTGGGGACGTTACACTGCAGAGTGACACCGGGGCGGGGAGCACGGGGACGTTACACTGCAGAGTGACACCGGGGCGGCGAGCGCGTGGACGTTACACTGCAGAGTGACACCGGGGGAGCGAACGCGGGGACGTTACACTGCAGAGTGACACCGGGGGCCGGGAGCGCGGGGATGTTACACTGCAGAGTGACACCGGGGCGGCGAGAGTGGGGACGTTACACTGCAGAGTGACACCGGGGCGGGGAGCGAGGGGACGTTACACTGCAGAGTGACACCAGGGGAGCGAGCGCGGGGACATTACACTGCAGAGTGACACCGGGGCGGCGAGAGTGGGGACGTTACACTGCAGAGTGACACCGGGGCGGGGAGCGCGGGGACGTTACACTGCAGAGTGATACCGGGGTGGTGAGCGCGAGGACGTTACACTGCAGAGTGACACCGGGGGCAGCAAGCGCAGGGACGTTACACTGCAGAGTGACACCGGTGCGGCGAGCGCGGGGACGTTACACTGCAGAGTGACACCGTTGCGGCGAGCGCGGGGACGTTACACTGCAGAGTGACACCGGGGCAGCGAGCGCGAGGACGTTACACTGCAGAGTGACACCGGGGCGGCGAGCGCGGGTACGTTACACTGCAGAGTGACACCGGGACAGCGAGCGCAGGGACGTTACACTGCAGAGTGACACCGGGGGCAGCGAGCGCGGGGACGTTACACTGCAGAGTGACACCGGGGGCAGCGAGCGCGGGGACGTTACACTGCAGAGTGACACCGGGGGCAGCGAGCGCGAGTACGTTACACTGCAGAGTGACACCGGGGGCGGCGAGCGCGGGTACGTTACACTGCAGAGTGACACCGGGGGCAGCGAGCGCGGGGACGTTACACTGCAGAGTGACCCCGGGGGGGCGAGCGCGGGGACGTTACACTGCAGAGTGACACCGGGGCGGCGAGCGCGGGGATGTTACACTGCAGAGTGACACCGGGGCAGAGAGAGCGGGGACATTACACTGCAGAGTGACACCGGGGCGGCGAGCGCGGGGACGTTACACTGCAGAGTGACACCGGGGCAGTGAGCGTGGGGACGTTACACTGCAGAGTGACACCTGGGGCGGCGAGCGTGGGGACATTACACTGCAGAGTGACACCAGGGCGGCGAGCGCGGGGACGTTACACTACAGAGTGACACCGGGGCTGCGAGCGTGGGGACGTTACACTGCAGAGTGAGCCTGGGGGTGAGCGCGGGGACGTTACACTGCAGAGTGACACCGGGGCAGCGAGCGCGGGGACGTTACACTACAGAGTGACACCGGGGGAGCGAGCGCGGGGACATTACACTGCAGAGTGACACCGGGGCGGCGAGAGTGGGGACGTTACACTGCAGTGTGACACCGGGGCGGGGAGCGCGGGGACGTTACACTGCAGAGTGACACCGGGGCGGCGAGCGCGGGGACGTTACACTGCAGAGTGACACCGGGTGCGGGGAGCGCGGGGACGTTACACTGCAGAGTGACACCGGGGCGGCGAGAGTGGGGACGTTACACTGCAGAGTGACACCGGGGGGAGCGAGCGCGGGGACATTACACTGCAGAGTGACACCGGGGCGGCGAGAGTGGGGACGTTACACTGCAGAGTGACACCGGGGCGGGGAGCGCGGGGACGTTACACTGCAGAGTGACACCGGGGCGGCGAGAGTGGGGACGTTACACTGCAGAGTGACACCGGGGCGGGGAGCGCGGGGACGTTACACTGCAGAGTGACACCGGGGCAGAGAGCGTGGGGACGTTACACTGCAGAGTGACACCGGGGCGGCGAGCGCGGGGACGTTACACTGCAGAGTGACACCGGGGCGGCGAGCGCGAGGACGTTACACTGCAGAGTGACACCGGGGCGGCGACCGCGGGGACGTTACACTGCAGAGTGACACTGGGGGTGGCGAGCGCAGGGACTTTACTCTGCATAGTGACACCGCTGGGCGGCAAGCGTGGGGACGTTACACTGCAGAGTATCACTGGGGGGGGCGAACGCGGGGACGTTGCACTGCAGAGTGACACCTGGACGTCGAGTGCGGGGACGTTACACTGCAGAGTGACACCGGGGCGGCGAGCGCGGGGACGTTACACTGCAGAGTGACACCGGTGGTGGCGAGCGTGGGGATGTTACACTGCAGAGTGACACCGGGGCGGCGAGCGCGGGGACGTTACACTGCAGAGTGACACCGGGGCGGCGAGCGCGGAGACGTTACACTGCAGAGTGACACCGGGGCGGGGAGCGCGGGGACGTTACACTGCAGAGTGACACCGGGGCAGCGAGCGCGGGGACGTTACACTGCAGAGTGACACCGGGGCGGGGAGCGTGGGGACGTTACACTGCAGAGTGACACCGGGGCGGGGAGCGCGGGGACGTTACACTGCAGAGTGACACCGGGGCAGCGAGCGCGGGGGACGTTACACTGCAGAGTGACACCGGGGCGGGGAGCGTGGGGACGTTGCACTGCAGAGTGACACCGGGGCAGCGAGCGCGGGGACGTTACACTGCAGAGTGACACCGGGGGCAGCGAGCCCGGGGACGTTTCACTGCAGAGTGACACCGGGGTGGGGAGCGTGGGGACGTTACACTGCAGAGTGACACCGGGGCGGCGAGCGCGGGGACGTTACACTGCAGAGTGACAACGGGGCGGGGAGCACGGGGACGTTACACTGCAGAGTGACACCGGGGCGGCGAGCGCGTGGACGTTACACTGCAGAGTGACACCGGGGGAGCGAACGCGGGGACGTTACACTGCAGAGTGACACCGGGGGCCGGGAGCGCGGGGATGTTACACTGCAGAGTGACACCGGGGCGGCGAGAGTGGGGACGTTACACTGCAGAGTGACACCAGGGCGGGGAGCGAGGGGACGTTACACTGCAGAGTGACACCGGGGGAGCGAGCGCGGGGACATTACACTGCAGAGTGACACCGGGGCGGCGAGAGTGGGGACGTTACACTGCAGAGTGACACCGGGGCGGCGAGCGCGGGGACGTTACACTGCAGAGTGACACCGGGGCGGCGAGCGCGAGGACGTTACACTGCAGAGTGACACCAGGGCGGCGAGCGCAGGGACGTTACACTGCAGAGTGACACCGGGGCGGCGAGCGTGGGGACGTTACACTGCAGAGTGACACCGGGGCAGCGAGCGCGGGGACGTTACACTGCAGAGTGACACCGGGGCGGGGAGCGTGGGGACGTTACACTGCAGAGTGACACCAGGGCGGCGAGCGCAGGGACGTTACACTGCAGAGTGACACCGGGGCGGGGAGCGCGGGGACGTTACACTGCAGAGTGACACCGGGGCTGCGAGCGTGGGGACGTTACACTGCAGAGTGACACCGGGGCAGCGAGCGCGGGGACGTTACACTGCAGAGTGACACCGGGGCGGCGAGCGCGGGGACGTTACACTGCAGAGTGACACCGGGGCGGCGAGCGCGGGGACATTACACTGCAGAGTGACACCGGGGCGGCGAGCGCGGGGACGTTACACTGCAGAGTGACACCGGGGCGGGGAGCGTGGGGACGTTGCACTGCAGAGTGACACCGGGGCAGCGAGCGCGGGGACGTTACACTGCAGAGTGACACCGGTCCGGCGAGCGCGGGGACTTTACACTGCAGAGTGACACCGGGGCAGCGATCGCGGGGACGTTACACTGCAGAGTGACACCAGGGCGGCGAGCGCGGGGACGTTACACTGCAGAGTGACACCGGGGGCTGCGAGCCCGGGGACGTTTCACTGCAGAGTGACACCGGGGGCTGCGAGCCCGGGGACGTTTCACTGCAGAGTGACACCGGGGTGGGGAGCATGGGGACGTTACACTGCAGAGTGACACCGGGGCGGGGAGCGCGGGGACGTTACACTGCAGAGTGACACCGGGGCAGCGAGCGCGGGGACGTTACACTGCAGAGTGACACCGGGGCGGGGAGCGTGGGGACGTTGCACTGCAGAGTGACACCGGGGCAGCGAGCGCGGGGACGTTACACTGCAGAGTGACACCGGGGGCAGCGAGCCCGGGGACATTTCACTGCAGAGTGACACCGGGGTGGGGAGCGTGGGGACGTTACACTGCAGAGTGACACCGGGGCGGGGAGCACGGGGACGTTACACTGCAGAGTGACACCGGGGCGGCGAGCGCGTGGACGTTACACTGCAGAGTGACACCGGGGGAGCGAACGCGGGGACGTTACACTGCAGAGTGACACCGGGGGCCGGGAGCGCGGGGATGTTACACTGCAGAGTGACACCGGGGCGGCGAGAGTGGGGACGTTACACTGCAGAGTGACACCGGGGCGGGGAGCGAGGGGACGTTACACTGCAGAGTGACACCGGGGGAGCGAGCGCGGGGACATTACACTGCAGAGTGACACCGGGGCGGCGAGAGTGGGGACGTTACACTGCAGAGTGACACCGGGGCGGGGAGCGCGGGGACGTTACACTGCAGAGTGATACCGGGGTGGTGAGCGCGAGGACGTTACACTGCAGAGTGACACCGGGGGCAGCAAGCGCAGGGACGTTACACTGCAGAGTGACACCGGTGCGGCGAGCGCGGGGACGTTACACTGCAGAGTGACACCGTTGCGGCGAGCGCGGGGACGTTACACTGCAGAGTGACACCGGGGCAGCGAGCGCGAGGACGTTACACTGCAGAGTGACACCGGGGCGGCGAGCGCGGGTACGTTACACTGCAGAGTGACACCGGGACAGCGAGCGCAGGGACGTTACACTGCAGAGTGACACCGGGGGCAGCGAGCGCGGGGACGTTACACTGCAGAGTGACACCGGGGGCAGCGAGCGCGGGGACGTTACACTGCAGAGTGACACCGGGGGCAGCGAGCGCGAGTACGTTACACTGCAGAGTGACACCGGGGGCGGCGAGCGCGGGTACGTTACACTGCAGAGTGACACCGGGGGCAGCGAGCGCGGGGACGTTACACTGCAGAGTGACCCCGGGGGGGCGAGCGCGGGGACGTTACACTGCAGAGTGACACCGGGGCGGCGAGCGCGGGGATGTTACACTGCAGAGTGACACCGGGGCAGAGAGAGCGGGGACATTACACTGCAGAGTGACACCGGGGCGGCGAGCGCGGGGACGTTACACTGCAGAGTGACACCGGGGCAGTGAGCGTGGGGACGTTACACTGCAGAGTGACACCTGGGGCGGCGAGCGTGGGGACATTACACTGCAGAGTGACACCAGGGCGGCGAGCGCGGGGACGTTACACTACAGAGTGACACCGGGGCTGCGAGCGTGGGGACGTTACACTGCAGAGTGAGCCTGGGGGTGAGCGCGGGGACGTTACACTGCAGAGTGACACCGGGGCAGCGAGCACGGGGACGTTACACTACAGAGTGACACCGGGGGAGCGAGCGCGGGGACATTACACTGCAGAGTGACACCCGGGCGGCGAGAGTGGGGACGTTACACTGCAGTGTGACACCGGGGCGGGGAGCGCGGGGACGTTACACTGCAGAGTGACACCGGGGCGGCGAGCGCGGGGACGTTACACTGCAGAGTGACACCGGGTGCGGGGAGCGCGGGGACGTTACACTGCAGAGTGACACCGGGGCGGCGAGAGTGGGGACGTTACACTGCAGAGTGACACCGGGGGAGCGAGCGCGGGGACATTACACTGCAGAGTGACACCGGGGCGGCGAGAGTGGGGACGTTACACTGCAGAGTGACACCGGGGCGGGGAGCGCGGGGACGTTACACTGCAGAGTGACACCGGGGCGGCGAGAGTGGGGACGTTACACTGCAGAGTGACACCGGGGCGGGGAGCGCGGGGACGTTACACTGCAGAGTGACACCGGGGCAGAGAGCGTGGGGACGTTACACTGCAGAGTGACACCGGGGCGGCGAGCGCGGGGACGTTACACTGCAGAGTGACACCGGGGCGGCGAGCGCGAGGACGTTACACTGCAGAGTGACACCGGGGCGGCGACCGCGGGGACGTTACACTGCAGAGTGACACTGGGGGTGGCGAGCGCAGGGACTTTACTCTGCATAGTGACACCGCTGGGCGGCAAGCGTGGGGACGTTACACTGCAGAGTATCACTGGGGGGGGCGAACGCGGGGACGTTGCACTGCAGAGTGACACCTGGACGTCGAGTGCGGGGACGTTACACTGCAGAGTGACACCGGGGCGGCGAGCGCGGGGACGTTACACTGCAGAGTGACACCGGGGTGGCGAGCGTGGGGATGTTACACTGCAGAGTGACACCGGGGCGGCGAGCGCGGGGACGTTACACTGCAGAGTGACACCGGGGCGGCGAGCGCGGAGACGTTACACTGCAGAGTGACACCGGGGCGGCGAGCGCGGAGACGTTACACTGCAGAGTGACACCGGGGCGGCGAGCACAGGGACGTTACACTGCAGAGTGACACCGGGGCAGCGAGCGCAGGGACGTTACACTGCAGAGTGACACCGGGGCGGCGAGCGCGGGGACGTTACACTGCAGAATGACACCGGGGGCAGCGAGCGCGGGGACGTTACACTGCAGAGTGACACCGGGGGCAGCGAGCGCGGGTACGTTACACTGCAGAGTGACACCGGGGGCGGCGAGCCCGGGGACGTTTCACTGCAGAGTGACACCGGGGGCTGCGAGCCCGGGGACGTTTCACTGCAGAGTGACACCGGGGTGGGGAGCATGGGGACGTTACACTGCAGAGTGACACCGGGGCGGGGAGCGCGGGGACGTTACACTGCAGAGTGACACCGGGGCGGGGAGCGCGGGGACGTTACACTGCAGAGTGGCACCGGGGCAGCGAGCGCGGGGACGTTACACTGCAGAGTGACACCGGGGCGGGGAGCGTGGGGACGTTGCACTGCAGAGTGACACCGGGGCAGCGAGCGCGGGGACGTTACACTGCAGAGTGACACCGGGGGCAGCGAGCCCGGGGACATTTCACTGCAGAGTGACACCGGGGTGGGGAGCGTGGGGACGTTACACTGCAGAGTGACACCGGGGCGGGGAGCACGGGGACGTTACACTGCAGAGTGACACCGGGGCGGCGAGCGCGTGGACGTTACACTGCAGAGTGACACCGGGGGAGCGAACGCGGGGACGTTACACTGCAGAGTGACACCGGGGGCCGGGAGCGCGGGGATGTTACACTGCAGAGTGACACCGGGGCGGCGAGAGTGGGGACGTTACACTGCAGAGTGACACCGGGGCGGGGAGCGAGGGGACGTTACACTGCAGAGTGACACCGGGGGAGCGAGCGCGGGGACATTACACTGCAGAGTGACACCGGGGCGGCGAGAGTGGGGACGTTACACTGCAGAGTGACACCGGGGCGGGGAGCGCGGGGACGTTACACTGCAGAGTGATACCGGGGTGGTGAGCGCGAGGACGTTACACTGCAGAGTGACACCGGTGCGGCGAGCGCGGGGACGTTACACTGCAGAGTGACACCGTTGCGGCGAGCGCGGGGACGTTACACTGCAGAGTGACACCGGGGCAGCGAGCGCGAGGACGTTACACTGCAGAGTGACACCGGGGCGGCGAGCGCGGGTACGTTACACTGCAGAGTGACACCGGGACAGCGAGCGCAGGGACGTTACACTGCAGAGTGACACCGGGGGCAGCGAGCGCGGGGACGTTACACTGCAGAGTGACACCGGGGGCAGCGAGCGCGGGGACGTTACACTGCAGAGTGACACCGGGGGCAGCGAGCGCGAGTACGTTACACTGCAGAGTGACACCGGGGGCGGCGAGCGCGGGTACGTTACACTGCAGAGTGACACCGGGGGCAGCGAGCGCGGGGACGTTACACTGCAGAGTGACCCCGGGGGGGCGAGCGCGGGGACGTTACACTGCAGAGTGACACCGGGGCGGCGAGCGCGGGGATGTTACACTGCAGAGTGACACCGGGGCAGAGAGAGCGGGGACATTACACTGCAGAGTGACACCGGGGCGGCGAGCGCGGGGACGTTACACTGCAGAGTGACACCGGGGCAGTGAGCGTGGGGACGTTACACTGCAGAGTGACACCGGGGGCGGCGAGCGTGGGGACATTACACTGCAGAGTGACACCGGGGCGGCGAGCGCGGGGACGTTACACTACAGAGTGACACCGGGGCTGCGAGCGTGGGGACGTTACACTGCAGAGTGAGCCTGGGGGTGAGCGCGGGGACGTTACACTGCAGAGTGACACCGGGGCAGCGAGCGCGGGGACGTTACACTACAGAGTGACACCGGGGGAGCGAGCGCGGGGACATTACACTGCAGAGTGACACCGGGGCGGCGAGAGTGGGGACGTTACACTGCAGAGTGACACCGGGGCGGCGAGCGCGGGGACATTACACTGCAGAGTGACACCGGGTGCGGGGAGCGCGGGGACGTTACACTGCAGAGTGACACCAGGGCGGCGAGAGTGGGGACGTTACACTGCAGAGTGACACCGGGGGAGCGAGCGCGGGGACATTACACTGCAGAGTGACACCGGGGCGGCGAGAGTGGGGACGTTACACTGCAGAGTGACACCGGGGCGGGGAGCGCGGGGACGTTACACTGCAGAGTGACACCGGGGCGGCGAGAGTGGGGACGTTACACTGCAGAGTGACACCGGG
This sequence comes from Pelodiscus sinensis, assembly GCF_049634645.1. NCBI lineage: Eukaryota > Metazoa > Chordata > Testudines > Trionychidae > Pelodiscus > Pelodiscus sinensis. Next base: position 9,125,461 of record NC_134740.1, on the reverse strand, counting down.
ACGGGGAGCGCGGGGACGTTACACTGCAGAGTGACACCGGGGCAGAGAGCGTGGGGACGTTACACTGCAGAGTGACACCGGGGCGGCGAGCGCGGGGACGTTACACTGCAGAGTGACACCGGGGCGGCGAGCGCGAGGACGTTACACTGCAGAGTGACACCGGGGCGGCGACCGCGGGGACGTTACACTGCAGAGTGACACTGGGGGTGGCGAGCGCAGGGACTTTACTCTGCATAGTGACACCGCTGGGCGGCAAGCGTGGGGACGTTACACTGCAGAGTATCACTGGGGGGGGCGAACGCGGGGACGTTGCACTGCAGAGTGACACCTGGACGGCGAGTGCGGGGACGTTACACTGCAGAGTGACACCGGGGCGGCGAGCGCGGGGACGTTACACTGCAGAGTGACACCGGGGTGGCGAGCGTGGGGATGTTACACTGCAGAGTGACACCGGGGCGGCGAGCGCGGGGACGTTACACTGCAGAGTGACACCGGGGCGGCGAGCGCGGAGACGTTACACTGCAGAGTGACACCGGGGCGGCGAGCACAGGGACGTTACACTGCAGAGTGACACCGGGGCAGCGAGCGCAGGGACGTTACACTGCAGAGTGACACCGGGGCGGCGAGCGCGGGGACGTTACACTGCAGAATGACACCGGGGGCAGCGAGCGTGGGGACGTTACACTGCAGAGTGACACCGGGGGCAGCGAGCGCGGGTACGTTACACTGCAGAGTGACACCGGGGTGGCGAGCGTGGGGATGTTACACTGCAGAGTGACACCGGGGCGGGGAGCGCGGGGACGTTACACTGCAGAGTGACAACGGGGCGGGGAGCGCGGGGACGTTACACTGCAGAGTGACACCGGGGCGGCGAGCGCAGGGACGTTACACTGCAGAGTGACACCGGGGCGGCGAGCGCGGGGACGTTACACTGCAGAGTGACACCGGGGGAGCGAGCGCGGGGACGTTACACTGCAGAGTGACACCGGGGGCGGGGAGCGCGGGGACGTTACACTGCAGAGTGACACCGGGGCGGCGAGAGTGGGGACGTTACACTGCAGAGTGACACCGGGGCGGGGAGCGCGGGGACGTTACACTGCAGAGTGACACCGGGGGAGCGAGCGCGGGGACATTACACTGCAGAGTGACACCGGGGCGGCGAGAGTGGGGACGTTACACTGCAGTGTGACACCGGGGCGGGGAGCGCGGGGACGTTACACTGCAGAGTGACACCGGGGCGGCGAGAGTGGGGACGTTACACTGCAGAGTGACACCGGGGCGGGGAGCGCGGGGACGTTACACTGCAGAGTGACACCGGGGCAGAGAGCGTGGGGACGTTACACTGCAGAGTGACACCGGGGCAGCGAGCGCGGGGACATTACACTGCAGAGTGACACCGGGGCGGCGAGAGTGGGGACGTTACACTGCAGTGTGACACCGGGGCGGGGAGCGCGGGGACGTTACACTGCAGAGTGACACCGGGGCGGCGAGAGTGGGGACGTTACACTGCAGAGTGACACCGGGGCGGGGAGCGCGGGGACGTTACACTGCAGAGTGACACCGGGGCAGAGAGCGTGGGGACGTTACACTGCAGAGTGACACCGGGGCAGCGAGCGCTGGGACGTTACACTGCAGAGTGACACCGGGGCAGTGAGCGTGGGGACGTTACACTGCAGAGTGACACCGGGGGAGGCGAGCGTGGGGACATTACACTGCAGACTGACACCGGGGCGGCGAGCGTGGGGACGTTACACTGCAGAGTGACACCGGGGCAGCGAGCGCGGGGACGTTACACTGCAGAGTGACACCGGGGCAGCGAGCGCGGGGACGTTACACTGCAGAGTGACACCGGGGCGGGGAGCGTGGGGACGTTGCACTGCAGAGTGACACCGGGGCAGCGAGCGCGAGGACGTTACACTGCAGAGTGACACCGGGGCGGCGAGAGTGGGGACGTTACACTGCAGAGTGACACCGGGGCGGGGAGCGCGGGGACGTTACACTGCTGAGTGACACCGGGGGAGCGAGCGCGGGGACATTACACTGCAGAGTGACACCAGGGCGGCGAGAGTGGGGACGTTACACTGCAGTGTGACACCGGGGCGGGGAGCGCGGGGACGTTACACTGCAGAGTGACACCGGGGCGGCGAGAGTGGGGACGTTACACTGCAGAGTGACACCGGGGCAGCGAGCGCGGGGACGTTACACTGCAGAGTGACACCGGGGCGGCGAGCGCGGGGACGTTACACTGCAGAGAGACACCCGGGCAGCGAGCGCAGGTACGTTACACTGCAGAGTGACACCGGGGGCAGCGAGCCCGGGGACGTTTCACTGCAGAGTGACACCGGGGTGGGGAGCGTGGGGACGTTGCACTGCAGAGTGACACCGGGGCGGCGAGCGCGGGGACGTTACACTGCAGAGTGACACCGGGGGAGCGAGCGCGGGGACGTTACACTGCAGAGTGACACCGGGGCAGCGAGCGCGGGGACGTTACACTGCAAAGTGACACCGGGGGCGGGGAGCGCGGGGACGTTACACTGCAGAGTGACACCGGGGCGGCGAGAGTGGGGACGTTACACTGCAGAGTGACACCGGGGCGGGGAGCGCGGGGATGTTACACTGCAGAGTGACACCGGGGGAGCGAGCGCGGGGACATTACACTGCAGAGTGACACCGGGGCGGCGAGAGTGGGGACGTTACACTGCAGTGTGACACCGGGGCGGGGAGCGCGGGGACGTTACACTGCAGAGTGACACCGGGGCGGCGAGAGTGGGGACGTTACACTGCAGAGTGACACCGGGGCGGGGAGCGCGGGGACGTTACACTGCAGAGTGACACCGGGGCAGAGAGCTTGGGGACGTTACACTGCAGAGTGACACCGGGGCAGTGAGCGCGGGGACGTTACACTGCAGAGTGACACCGGGGCGGCGAGCGCGGGTACGTTACACTGCAGAGTGACACCGGGGGCAGCGAGCCCGGGGACGTTTCACTGCAGAGTGACACCGGGGTGGGGAGCGTGGGGACGTTGCACTGCAGAGTGACACCGGGGCGGCGAGCGCGGGGACGTTACACTGCAGAGTGACACCGGGGGAGCGAGCGCGGGGACGTTACACTGCAGAGTGACACCGGGGCAGCGAGCGCGGGGACGTTACACTGCAGAGTGACACCGGGGGCGGGGAGCGCGGGGACGTTACACTGCAGAGTGACACCGGGGCGGCGAGAGTGGGGACGTTACACTGCAGAGTGACACCGGGGCGGGGAGCGCGGGGACGTTACACTGCAGAGTGACACCGGGGGAGCGAGCGCGGGGACATTACACTGCAGAGTGACACCGGGGCGGCGAGAGTGGGGACGTTACACTGCAGTGTGACACCGGGGCGGGGAGCGCGGGGACGTTACACTGCAGAGTGACACCGGGGCGGCGAGAGTGGGGACGTTACACTGCAGAGTGACACCGGGGCGGGGAGCGCGGGGACGTTACACTGCAGAGTGACACCGGGGCAGAGAGCGTGGGGACGTTACACTGCAGAGTGACACCGGGGCAGCGAGCGCGGGGACGTTACACTGCAGAGTGACACCGGGGCGGCGAGCGCGGGGACGTTACACTGCAGAGAGACACCCGGGCAGCGAGCGCGGGTACGTTACATTGCAGAGTGACACCGGGGGCAGCGAGCCCGGGGACGTTTCACTGCAGAGTGACACCGGGGTGGGGAGCGTGGGGACGTTGCACTGCAAAGTGACACCGGGGCAGCGAGCGCAGGAACGTTACACTGCAGAGTGACACCGGGGGTAGCGAGCGAGGGGACGTTACACTGCAGAGTGACACCGGGGCGGCGAGCGCGGGGACGTTACACTGCAGAGTGACACCGGGGGTAGCGAGCGCGGGGACGTTACACTGCAGAGTGACACCGGGGGAGCGAGCGCGGGGACGTTACACTGCAGAGTGACACCGGGGGAGCGAGCGCGGGGGACGTTACACTGCAGAGAGACACCGGGGGCGGCGAGCGCGGGGACGTTACACTGCAGAGTGACACCGGGACGGCGAGCGCGAGGACGTTACACTGCAGAGTGACACCGGGGCGGCGAGAGTGGGGACGTTACACTGCAGAGTGACACCGGGGCGGGGAGCGCGGGGACGTTACACTGCAGAGTGACACCGGGGCGGCGAGAGTGGGGACGTTACACTGCAGAGTGACACCGGGGCGGGGAGCGCGGGGACGTTACACTGCAGAGTGACACCGGGGCAGAGAGCATGGGGACGTTACACTGCAGAGTGACACCGGGGCGGCGAGCGCGGGGACGTTACACTGCAGAGTGACACCGGGGCGGCGAGCGCGAGGACGTTACACTGCAGAGTGACACCGGGGCGGCGACCGCGGGGACGTTACACTGCAGAGTGACACTGGGGGTGGCGAGCGCGGGGACGTTACACTGCAGAGTGACACCGGGGGCGGGGAGCGCGGGGACGTTACACTGCAGAGTGACACCGGGGCGGCGAGAGTGGGGACGTTACACTGCAGAGTGACACCGGGGCGGGGAGCGCGGGGACATTACACTGCAGAGTGACACCGGGGGAGCGAGCGCGGGGACATTACACTGCAGAGTGACACCGGGGCGGCGAGAGTGGGGACGTTACACTGCAGTGTGACACCGGGGCGGGGAGCGCGGGGACGTTACACTGCAGAGTGACACTGGGGGTGGCGAGCGCAGGGACTTTACTCTGCATAGTGACACCGGGGGGCGGCAAGCGTGGGGACGTTACACTGCAGAGTATCACTGGGGGGGGCGAGTGCGGGGACGTTACACTGCAGAGTGACACCGGGGCGGCGAGCGCGGGGACGTTACACTGCAGAGTGACACCGGGGTGGCGAGCGTGGGGATGTTACACTGCAGAGTGACACCGGGGCGGCGAGCGCGGGGACGTTACACTGCAGAGTGACACCGGGGGGGGCGAGCGCGGGGACATTACACTGCAGAGTGACACCGGGGTGGCGAGCGCGGGGACGTTACACTGCAGAGTGACACCGGGGGGGGCGAGCGCAGGGACATTACACTGCAGAGTGACACCGGTGGAGGCGAGCGCGGGGACGTTACACTGCAGAGTGACACCAGGGCAGTGAGCGCGGGGACGTTACTCTGCAGCCCCCCCGCATGCTGTTGTGTCATCTGCCCAGACTCCGGCTCAATCCTGGCTCCAGATTTACGTGTGGGCGTTGGCGAGGGTGGTGGGGGCGTCCGCCGTGGTGACGGTTTCCAAGTTATACAGCAAGGTGGCCCAGGAAGCGGTGGAGTGGGGCCTGCTGGTGGGGGGCATGGGTGTGCCCTTCGAGCCATTGGAGGAGCTGGGCATACAGCTCCTAACCTCTGTCCCGCCCTTCCTCCCCTATGCTGGTTTGTTGCCTGCCCTCTCTACCCTGGGGAGGCCCATCTCTCCTATCAGCCCTATCCCATTGGGCTGTAAGAACCCTGCCCTCTGCCACGTCGTGTCCTTCTGGCGGCAGGCACCCCTGCAGCTACTGCCAGTGGCGCATAGCAGGGTGGCTCTAGAGGGGTCCTTCTTGTTGCCCTACCAGTGGGCCCTCTACCAGGCCTATTATTCCCCTGGGATACCCAGTGGCTCCTCTGCCAGGTGATGGGGCATGTCCGGAGGGACTGCCCTTTGGCCCGGTCGGAGGAGACGTCCAGGCCCCCCGGGGCCCAGGAGGGTGCTGGCCCTAACATCAGCGCCCCCCCAGTAGTCCGGCCTTTGCAGCTACCCCTACTCCAATGGATGGCTCTGCTTGGCAGCCGGATGCACCCCCTCCGGCGTGCCTGGGCGAGCAGGCAGGCCCCGACTCTAGTCCAGCTGGTTCTGCAGGGCTGAGGAGGAGAGGGTGGCACGGTCGTTGTCCAGTGAGGAAAAGGGCTTCACCCAGGGGGAGGTTTCCCTACCCCCCTCTGTCCCTTGCCTGAACATCTCCCCTCCCGAGCAACAACTTTGCCCCCTGGTCTCGCCCCTGCTGAGGAGCCCTTCACATACACCTCAGAGGGATTGACACTCATTTGGGGGAAATGCAACGGCCCCCCTCTGAAAACTCCCCCGATGACCATCAGCAGGACGTGCTGGCCAAACCAGTCGTGGCAGCCCATTCCCAAAGAGGCCTCAGGTGGAGCTCCCCCGGCCCCGGTTCCAGCTGTGCCTCCTGTCGTCACCATGGAGGTAACTGTTCCTCGGTGGCCAGCGGGGCGGGTTCTGAGGCTGTGGCGATAGAGTTCAGCTCTACATTTGTGGAGATTGAGGCCCTGGGTCTGACCCCACTCACCAAGGGGGAGGACGACCCCCTGCCACAGGTCTCTTCCCTCCTCCATGTTCCAGGCAGCCACCTATATCCTCATCCCTGGGGCATCTCTGGTGTCCTCTGTCAGCCTGGCTGCCTTGGACGCCCTGTCTGAGGCCGTCGAGCCCTCAGGATGTTCGTCTTCCCTTCCCATTGGGGGAACCCATCAGTATGGGCCCCCTCCCTGTTTCTGCCCCGCTGGTTCCCTCTCAGGAGGTGCCACAGTCTGGTGGCCTGGACCTGGGGGACCGTTCCCCATTAACTGCGAGTGGTCCTCAGAGCCTGGTATTTGTATTGCCATCCCTAGTCCCATGGGACTGCCTTATTCCCTCCGCTGCTCCCTTTTATGCTGGGGTCGGAGACAGGCATCAAGGCGCCATCACTGTTGGCACCGCTCCGGGAATAGGATCCTTGTTTGCCCATTTCCATGGCCTGCGAGCTCTATCGAGAGAACCGGATGGAGGAAAACCCCAGTACCTTCTTGGAACTGGGGTCTGAGCTGCGCCAGTTCCTCACAGAAAACTGCGTGGCCAAGAGTTCTGCGTGCTCACCCTCCAGCACTGGGGAGACTTTCATTCCATCCTCCGGAATACAAGAGCCCTCTTGCAGCAAGGGAGAGGGACCAATAGGCAGGACACCGTAAATGTCCGCAGTACCTGTGTGCTCTCCTTCCTCCGGAGGAGGGTGTGATGGATTTACTGAGTGCGAGCTCCCCTCCCGATGGGACAGAGGGGGTCAGCAGACCTACCGTCTGCAACTAATGTACGTCTGCCCAGGAGCTTATTCCCCAGGGTGGGGGATGTGAGTGCTATCACCCGGCCGTGTGTCGGGGCCGGGGTTCTGCGGACTCACTGCCCTGCCCCGTCAGGGGTCCATGGGTCCTGTAGGGAATGAGGGGGTGAGGGAATCTCCGGGGGCCCGTGCTGAAGAAAGGTCCTCCCCGGAAGAGGGTAATGGGTGTCAAGCGTCTCAGTTCATGGTCTTGGTTGCCCGGCTCCCTAAGAGTTGTGGGGCAACCGTGTGATGGATTCATTGGACGAATGGGGGTGGTGAGCAAAGGGGACGGGTGTGGGGGACCCGGGCCCACCCTCTACACTGGGTCCCAACCTGGGGCACTAAGTGGGGGATAACGACCACGTTCCCTCCACAGCAGGTGGGGACTATCCCCGTATCTCACCTGCCCACGGGCGCCAGAAGAGCCCTGCCCCAGGCTTCTTCCACTCCCCGCTCCCGGCCACCCTGCCGGAGGGTTCACCCCGCCCGAACCGTCGGCCCCGTCTGGCTGGCGTCCTGGGGGCTCCTGAGTCGGTCCTCTTGCCCTTCAGCGGGGTGGGACCCATGCTGAAGGCGTCTTACCCGATGTCTGGAAACCCGAGCACCCAAGGCTGAAAAGAAAATGCAACTTGGGCCTTGAGAAGCTGCCAGACGGTCGGTCCCATCTCTCCGGGTTAGAATCTGCTTGTTCCTCCTGACTCTGCCCGTGTGCTCTGCAGAGTTTGTGTTTGGTTAGCTGCTGATAATCTGCTTTGCTGTCCCTGAGACCCACGTCAATCTACTGTTTGTAGATATTAACCCTGCCTGTAGTGTTACCCAAACCAGTGAGCCTTTAAGAGAAACTGGTGGGGAAAATTCTCCCCTTGGCTAGCACACGTGGGCATTTTCCTCTCCATGTTGGGAGGTGCAAACAGGATAACTGATTCCTCCCTGTTGGGGCTTCGACTTGGCTCAGGTGGTGTAGCCCTGGGGTCGCATCCTGGACTGTGCCAGTGGTTACCTTGACTGTAGCTTCCCTTATTCAGTGGCTGGTCAGGGAACCCTGCATGTCTCTGCTCATGGGTGTGTGGGTGCTGGAGGAACGTTGGGAATGGGACCTTGTCTGCAGCTGGCCACAGCAGCACAGTGCGAACGGGATCCCAGGTTGGGGGCTCAGAGGTTCAGGGGATCCCCAGCTCCAGGTAGGAACTTGGGGGCCAACCCAGCCCAGACGAGCTGTAGGAAAACCTGCATAGGACAGAGCAATGGGCGGTTCTCTGATGTAGAACGTAAGAACGGCCAGACTGGGACAGTGAGAAGGTCCATCTGCCCCAGCGCCCTGTCTCCCAGCACTGGCCAAGTTTGGGTGCTTCTGAGGGGAAGAAGAGAACAGGCACCTGTCGACTGATTCATCCCCTGCCGCTCTTTCCCTTCCTCTCCTGCCGTATTGGTCCTGGGTTACAGCAAACGATGTGACTGACATTGGCCATGTGGTCTCTTGACTGTATTTTACAATAATCCGACTGGGCGCAGCGATTTCCTTTACAATTCATCACCCTCCCCGTAACGCCGTCTGGCTTGCAACTGAAGGAAGGGGAGCCAGGTGTATTTTGGTGATAGAAATGTAGCCGTGTTAGTCTGGTGTAGCTGAAACAAAATACAGGACTATGTAGCACTTTAAAGACTAACAAGATGGTTTATTAGATGATGAGCTTTCGTGGGCCAGACCCACTTCTTCAGATCAGGTGTATTTTGGGCTGCCTTGTGCGCATCCACAGACCCATATTTCCACACGAGTCAGTTTCCCATCTGCAGCCAGCCCTCTGCTGTGCACGTTATTATGCTGCCAGTTGGTGGTGATGGTTTTAGAGGCCAAATGGTTTTATATGGTTTAGAGGCCAAACCGTTCTGTAGCGCACAACATCTTGCCTCTGATATTCACGAGTCCTTTGTAGCTCAGGAAAAGAGGCTCAGTCACCGAGGGCAGGTTTTTTGGGTCAGGTCTTTTACAGGGGGAAGGCAGCAGTTACTTTCTCTACGTCTCATCTGTGCTGGGATCTGTGTCTCCCCCTACCCTCTCACAGGACGACCAGCAGCAGAGTGCAGGTGTGTTTCATAACGCAGCAATCCCCCTCCGCCTTTCCCAGCCTGCAAACGCAGACTTGTCCTTCTCACCCATGTGCCTGGATTTTTTGATCTTATCTGCAGACTAAATTTCATTCCGTGTAGTAATAACAAGATCACGTGCAAAACTGGTAGGAAACCCCACCCCAAGATATTATATAGATTGTAAAACTTCCAGTGGAGTGCAATTTTCGTAATAGATCCGTCTTCTCTTCGTAACACATGACCTATCCATCGCCAGCATCTTTTCATAATTATAGTGGCCATGTCTTCTTGTTTACACTGAGACAGTAGGTCTTCGTTGGAAATTTTATTTGGCCAAAATATCCTGATTATTCTTCTAAGATTCTTAGTATGGAATGTAGACAATTTAGTAAGACCTCGTTGTATCATGCGCCAACATTCTGCTCCATAGAGAAGCACTGGGAGAACACAGCTGTTGTATAGTTTCAGCTTGGTGTGCACGCTGTACTTTGAGGATTTCCAGATGTTATTCATACTGATAAAGGCATTTCGTGCTTTACTCAGTCTATTCTGAATGTCTTGCTTACTTCCACCATCTGGGGTGATGATACTACCCGAATATACAAATCTATCAGTAAAAGGAAGATCGCTGTTATTGATCTTGATGGGGGTTTGTATTGTAGTGTTCAGAGTCATGACTTCTGACTTCTTCTGGTTTATCTTAAGGCCAACTTGTGAACTATACTTATTTAATTTGTCTGTTTTATCTTGCATATGCCGATGAGTGTGAGAGAGAAGTGCCAAGTCATCGGCAAAATCCAGATCTTCAAGTGTAGAGAAAAGTGTCCATCTAATGCTGGTATGCCCCTCCTCAGTCGTACGTCGCATCACCCAGTCAATAACAAGATTGAAGAGCAGTGGTGACATTACACAACCTTGACGAACTCCGGTCTTGACTTCAAACCATATATCGCTTCCTCCAATACAACAGCTATAATTTTTGTAGAAGCTCCTAATGAGCTTCACCATATGATATGGTATTCCATAGGCCCTCAAAATTTGCCATAATCTGTCTCTGTCTACACTATCGAAAGCCTTTTCAAAGTCTACAAAGTTCACGTGAAGTTGTCGTTGCCATTCTGCACTCTGTTCTATGATGTTACGCAGAGCAAAGATCTGTTCTATACAACGCCTACCTTTTCTAAAACCTGCCTGTTCCTTCCTCAGCGTTTCATTAACTGCTGTTGATATTCTACCTATGATGATTTTAGTGAGGATCTTGCTGGGTATTGACGGAAGGGTAATTCGCACGTGCATACATGAAAGAGAGAGTGAATAGTGTATGACTGTGTTTTTTGGGCGAGTGTGTGTTTGTGAGTCCAACACAAAGAATGTGTGTTCATGTATGAGACACTGTGTGTATGTGTAGCCTGGAAGGAAGACAACATCCCGCTGGGGAAAAGAGCCTCTCGCTCTATCAGCAGAGACCTGAAATGTGGATGCTTCGTTGGCCATCACGTGCCCAATTCTCTTTCACTGTATAAGGCAGTTTTTGCCTAAATCCCTTAGCTTCCTTTAAAACTCACAGCTGATGTCAACAAAGGGATTGTCTTTTCCTTCACGTGGCCTGCGTTTGGGGTGCCAGGTAGACACATCAGACTGGCCGGGGATCTTTAGTCAAGAATCTTTGAAATCTTTCAAAACGGGAGCACTGGATTTTTCCGCATAAAAGCAGCTCTCAGTTCTGCCTGTCCAAACACACACAAACCTGATGCAATCGACCGTGGGGTATCTGAGATCAGGTAGCAGCCCACGGGGTGTGTTCAGGGCAGGGCTTTTGTATCCTTGTCTCTTTCTCTGCTGCATCTTTCAAACGGTGGGCTTGTTGCCTTGAATCTGCTTCCCCAGTGCAAACTGGCTAGACTATTCAATGAAAGCTTGGGGGTTTCGTTTTCCTCCCATGGGAATATTTGTGCTCAATCTCAAAGAGTAATTCCTTGTCTCCCTCCCCCTGAGCTACACACACAACCTCTGAGTGAGCTTGGCGCTAACAACTGGAGTGTAGCCAGGGCAGCACAGATCTGCTGCCCTGCCCTCGCCCATCTGAGTGTTGAAGGCACTTGGGTGGGTATTTCTGAAATTCATAGAGATGCAGTTTGCTTGGTTCCCATTTATTGGCTTCTCGACCTTGCAATGAGACGAGTCTTCCTCTGAGTACTGACTTCAATTTTCAAGTGGAGAGACGCTGCGCTACAAGGTTACTCACCCACGTTTCTGGCTAGGTAGTCAACAACACAACCTGTCTGTGCATGCTCTGTGAATAAGTGATGCTTTTCTGTGTCTAGATACGTATTATGGAAGGAGGAAACCAAACGCCCATCGTGGAATTGATCCTTGTCGGGTTTGGGAATGACCCTGAACTGCAGCCCCTCCTCTTCCTGCTGTTTCTGGTGATCTACATTGCGGCTGTGGCTGGGAACCTCCTCATCATTGTGCTTGCGGTGCCTGATCGGCACCTTCACACCCCCATGTACTACTTCGTAGCCAACTTGTCCGCTGAGGAGATCTGCTACGTCTCCACCACCCTGCCCAGGCTGATTAGCAGTCTGGTGACTAGGGACAGAACCATTTCTCTGTACAACTGCCTTGTGCAATTTCACTTCTATGTTATCCTGACCAATGCAGAATGTCTGCTGCTCACGGCCATGTGTTGTGATCGGTATTTAGCGATCTGTCACCCCCTCCGTTACCCCACTCTGATGAATGGCAGGGTGTGTGGCCACGTGGTGGCAGGGTGCTGGATATTCGGCATTTCCAGCAGCATCATGATACACATTTTCATTCTGCAATTAAGATACTGTGGTTCCGGAGTATTTGACCATTTCTTTTGTGATTTTGCATCCGATGGTCAGTTCTGTGGTGAGACCCGGACGCTGACACTGGTGACAATTTTTCTGTCTATCATATTGAACATTGGAGTCTTTTTGATTACCCTGACAACCTACATTTGTATCATCGTCAGCATCCTGAGAATCCCTTCCAACACCGGGAGGCAAAAGGCCTTTTCCACCTGCTCCTCCCACCTCATCGTGGTTGCAGTTTACTATGTGAGCACAATTGCAATCAATATATTTTCACTGTTCCGGCCCCTCGCGATCGTGTACAAAATATTCTCGGTCACGAGCACAGTCCTGATACCTTTGCTCAACCCTCTTATCTACTGCCTGAGGAACAAGGAGGTCCATCAGTCCCTGAGAAAAGCTCTTATGAAATTGGTTGATTTCAGACACAGGCAGAGAGAGTGAAATGACAAATGTTGGTGTGCAGTAAAATAGAGAAGAACTGATGTATTCTCTTACACCTGGCCCATTTGATTAATTGAAAAGAGGGTTACCCCAAATGGACCTTACTGTGCCTTGTCTCTTGTTTGATTTCTTGCTTTCTTCCTGTCGTTCTCCTACTTTCTCAGATTTTCTCTTTCATGTCAGCCGTGCGTTTTAGTGACACGCTCCACTTCACTGATCTGTACAGGGACACAAGTGCCCAGACTCTGCATGGAGCTTAACAGCTTCTGAGTGATCCTGGATCTCCTCCCCACCTACTGAATCCTACGACATTCCCATCCCATTGACAAGGTTCTTCTGTTGTCAGCTACAGCTTGGAAATTTGCCATGATGAGTGAATGTAGAACACATCTGCAGAAGGGAAAGAAATGAAATTCGATGGGGGTTTGGGAGTCTAAGGGTACGTCTAGACTGTAGACTTTTGCCAACGGAGGCTTTCTCGACAGATACGAGACTAGCTAGCATCTTGACTACATCCAGGTCTGTCAAGAAAGCAAGCCGCTTCGTCTTCATTTGGCATGCGCCCTCTCTGTGCACCCGAGGAAAATATCCGTGAAGTCTCCATGGAGGTCGACCAGGGCCTGCAGCACCAAGGAGAAATAGCCCTTGTGGTTAATGTACTGTGTAGCTCGATGTTCTGGTGATCAGATGGGGATGTGTGTTCCATCAATGGCCCCTCCACAATTTCGGAAGCCCAGGGTGGCAAATCCAGCCACAATAGGGTCCGGGTCTCCCAGGCAGATGACTGTGCACAGCGGGACAGAGTTGATGGCCCTCACCGCTGGCAGAAGGAGACAAACAAACACACAAAACAGAGAATCAGAAGTGGGTCCCATCACGTAAACCATCCCCTCATGCAGACCACGAATGAAGCTGTTGAACAAAACCGTCCCCAGAACCACACTCTGGAGCATGCGTTTGATATTAGCTTCCAACTAGACAATGATCCATTGATATTGCTCATTGATCCTGACGATGTTTCCGGCTTTCTGGATTACACCGGGCTCTGCTGGAAACCTGGACAACTGGAAACCTTTCTTGGGAAGCCCACAGAAAATGGGCATTTTACTGAAATTTCTATTTCTTTAAAGGGAAAAGTCGATGGAAAAATATGGAAATCCCCCATTTGAACAAGAGCTAGTTTTCCCCAGTGTCTGTATAAATTCTTCCTCTCTTGGACTGAGCCATTTATTGACAGATCTCATCTTCTGTGATTCTGTTGGTGAGAAGCTAAACCAATCCTTGATCGGCAGAGCTGAATACAGATGTCACATAAAAAGCCACCATCTGCAGGTGCTCTGTGTTCGTTTGAATCCTGCACTTTTCCTGCAATGCCTGAATGTGCTGACTGTCAACACAATTAAGAGTCTGTACTTTGGTTTGTTACCAGGACCCTCTCTCCTGAACTAGAGTTTCCAGCTCATTGTGAGATAAGCCATGTGACTTCATATTGGCCCTGTAAGAGGTCTTTATAGCACTTAAAGGTTATGTCTACACTAGCCACCCTAGTTCAAACTAGGGTGGCTAGTGTAGGCATATGCATACTGACTACCAATAGAGCGCTTTCCAAGAGGAATAGGCCATAGAAGACTGTTGCCTAAAAAGCGGCTGCTTGAGCTTACTGAATTTATACACGCGCATTTTCTGAACCTGCACTAAGTTGCAAGTTCTAAGGTTTTAAACTGCAACTCATTGTGATCTTTGTTAAACTTTGTAATCTTTGTAACTCTTAAATTCCCTGTAAGCTGCAATTTTGTCATCTTTGTAACTCAGCTACCTTGCCCTAAGGTGCATTCTCCCCTGAGTGTAAGTGGGAGTGTGTTTGAAGAAGACTAGGAACAATGGGGCACATGGTGATGAGTCATCACAGACTGCTGCTTTTGCTGGATGACGGGAAGTCTGGGCATGCTCCCTGCTGTCGAAGAACTAATCTGCTCCTGAGGAACTCCTCTCTACTTCCAGTGTCTCCTCCTGCCCTGCTTCCCCATCCACGATGAGCAGACAGACCCTCCGGGACACACATTCCTTGGCTCCTGCTTTCTAAAGTTCGATTTCTATATTATCCTTGCCAATGCAGAATGTCTCTTGCTCGTGGCCATTTCTCTTGATTGGTATCAAGCGGTCTGCCATCCCTTCCGCTACGCTGCTCTGATGAAAAGGCAGGGTTTGTGCCTACATTGTGGCATTTCCTGGTGCATCACGCTACAAATTATCATTCTGCAAGTAAGATATTGGGATCCCAAAGAAATTGACATTCTCTTTTGTGATTTTGCAGCCATTAAAAGTGAGTTTTGTGATGCGCACACCAAGACTCTGCAACTGATGTCATTTGCTTTCACTGTCATATTGAATGTTGGGATCTTCCCACTGTCCCTGACATCCTACATTATCACAAACATCCTGCAAATCCCTTCCTGCTCCTCCCACCTCACTGTGGTTGTCATTTATTATGTGAGTGTAAAGACCGTCTATGTAGTTACAGTGATCGACCCAGTTCTGATCCTCCACATAATAATGTCTGTCTGGTTCCTAAGTCTGGTCCCCTTGTTCAACTTTGTCCTCTACTGACGGAGGAACAAGGAGTTCCATCGGTCGCTGAGAAAAGCTTTTCTGGCACTCGTAGCTTTCAGACACAGGCATGAAGTGTGAGAGAACAAATAATGACATAGTGTAGATAGAGATGAACTGACATATTTCCTTACACGTGGCTCATTTGACTCCCTGACAAGAGAGTTCACCCCCATTGGCCTTACATTATATTGTTTCTTTCTTGATTCCTTGCCTTGTGTTTGTGAGTCTCCTATTTTCTCAGCTTTTCTCTCTCCTTGCGGCCGAGCATTTTCGTGCCGCGCTCCACTTCACTGATTTGTACATAAACCACAGTGCACAAATTGTGCAAGGAGCTGAACTTCTGAGCATTCCTGGATCTCCTCCCTACCTGCTGAATCCTATTATATTCCCATTCTATTGAGTGAGCTCTTCTGTTGTCAATTACATGAGGGAAATGAGGTGCTTCTATAAGGAGATAACTGGCTCTGTGGACGTGGGAAAGTCAGTGGATGTGATATACCTTGACTTTAGCAAGGCTTTTGATACGGTCTCCCACAATATTCTTGCCAGCAAGTTAAGGGAATATGGATTGGATAAATGGACGGTAAGGTGGATAGAAAGATGGCTAGAAATCTGTGCCCAGCGTGTCGTGATCATCAGCTCGATGTCAGGATGGTGGTCGGTTTGTAGCAGAGTGCCCCAAGGTTCGGTTCTAGGACTGTTCGTGTTCAATATCTTTATTAATGACCTGGAGGAGGGGATGGATTGCACCCTCAGCAAGTATGTGGATGACACTAAGCTAGGGGGAGAGGTAGATACGCGTGAGGGTAGAGATAGGGTCCAGAGTGACTTAGACAAATTGGAGGATTGGGTCACAAGAAATCTGATGAGGTTCAACAAGGACAAGTGTAGAGTCCTGCACTTGCGACGGAAGAATCCCAAGCATAGTTACAAGCTGGGGACCAACCAGTTAAATAGTAGTTCTGCAGAAAAGGACCTCAGGGTTACAGTGGATGAGAAGCTGGATATGAGTCAACAGTGTGTCCTTGTAGCCAAGAACGCTAATGGCATATTAGATTGCATTAAGAGGAGCATTGCCAGTCGATCCAGAGATGTCATTATTCCCCTTTATTTGGCTCTGGTGAGGCCACATTTGGAGTATTGTGTCCATTTCTGGGCCCCCCCACTACAAAAAGCATGTGGACGCATTGGAGAGGGTCCAGTGGAAGGCAACCAAAATGATTAGAGGGCATGAGGAAAAACCTGGCACATGCCTATCTGGAACACGTCAGGTTGCAGCCCCTATTCTGGCACCTCCAGAAACCTCCAGAAACTCTTATTGAGGTTCTGGCTGCACTTTTCCCCAATCCATGCCCCCACAAAGTCATGAGGCCTCCTCGTTAACCTCTTCCTGGCCCTAGTGAAAGCTGCCATCTACAGCAGTAGGAGGAGGATGCAGGATGAGGGGCGCTCTGCAACTGTGGAACCTATTTCCATTCTACCCTGGTTTCACTTATCCTCTGAGCAGTGTCCACTGGTTCTATTGACAGCTGTGAGGAGCAGAGCGCACTGTCTGGGGTTCTCAGCTCAGTGTCCCCAGCTGGCTCCCTTGTACTAAACCTTTCACCGGCTCCCCTTTTTTTGTTTTTCTCATTTGTCCCAAGGAAGCAGTTGAAGCCCAGGGCCAGTCATCCCTCCCGCAAGGCTGGGAGAGGGACTTTTAGAAGTGGGCAGGCTCATACCCACCCACCCCTGGGATTTCAAATAGTGTCCCACTACACCCATCCAGGACATGTCAGGCATTATGTAATTCACCACCTAAAGAATTAAATGGAAGCACGAGAGAGAAACAAAATGAGGAATTGCACAGGCCAGTTAAGAATCCACTAAAAGAACAGTTCGGGCGAATCGAATGAAAGAGACTAGATGGGCCTTTGGAGAAATTACAAGCAGGAAATGTAAAAGACACAATGACGGTATGTCTACACTAGCTCGTTAATTCGAGATAGGTAGGCAAATGAGGCGACCGGAGTTGCAAATGAAGTCCGGGATTTAAATATCCTAGGCTTTATTTGGATGTTCCCGTCCGGTCGCCATTTTGAAATTAGCAGTGAAATGTAAATTCGAACTAAGTCCTTAAATTTGAAATAGCGGTTTGCATGTGTAGATGCTATTGAAGTTAATTCAAAATAACAGCTGTGGAATGAGGAGTAACAGTTAATTCAAACTAAGGACTTTGTTAGCATTAATGTTTCACTGCCGTGTGTAGCCGCGCAGCAGTGAGTTCGGGCTACTGAAATTTCAAAATGACGACCGGACGGGAACATGGAAATAAAGCTCGGGATATGTAAATCCCAGGCATCATTTGCAACTCCGGTCGCCTCATTTGTCTATCTAGCTCGAATTAATGAGCTAGTGTAGACATACCCTGAGTGTGTGCATGCGTGTGCACATAATATAATTGGACAGTGTCTGAGTGTGTTTTTGGAGACTGTGTTTGTAAGCTACAGAAAGTTTCTGTGTGTGTGTGAGACACTGAATGACCCAGTGTGTGTAGCTTTTTGGAAACACAACCTCCCTTGAAGGAGCCCCTTGCTGTTTTAACCAAGATCTGAAATGTCTAACAGGCCTCCCTCTCCAATGGGAGCACCAATGGAATCTGCATCTAAACGTAGCAGCTGGAGATCATGTCCACGGAGGGATTGCCCACTCCTGGGTGGGGCAAAGAAAAGAAAGAACGAGAAAGGATGGCAGCAGGGTCTCCCCGATACCAGTCTGCCGTGGGTGGGAGCTGGGTGCCCACAGCTGGACAGGAGGCAGGAGGCCCAGACCTGGGGGAGCAAGAGTGTATCTCCATTTTTGCAGGAGGGCTGAGGAGATGGGGCTGGGCTGTATCTGTGAACTCAGCTGTCCAGCTCTCAGACAGGTTTCACAGAGCAACAGTGAATCTGCACTCCCCATTGGGGGGGCTTTGCTATTTGCTATTAGCTCCTGGAGAGCCAAATCTGGGGTCCCTATGGGAAACCCTCTGATCCAGAGGAGTTTAGGCCACAATATTTGCCAATTGAATTGAAATTTGGAGACCTTCCCTCATTTGTGTTGCTCTTCTCTGGACCCTCTCCAATCTCTCCACAGCTCTCTTGAAATGTGGGACCCAGAACTGGACACAGCACTTCAGCTGAGGCCTACTCAGCACAGAGTAGAGAGGCCCACGATTCAAGTCAAATGGGGATAATTGAAGACGGTTCAGGAAATAAACACATACATTAATGGAGATTGCCTGTCTCCTACAACTGGAAGGGACCTTGCAAGGTCATCAAGTCCAGTCCCCTGCTTTCACAGCAGGACCAAGTACCATCCCTGACAAATTTTTGCCCCAAGCCTCTAAAAGGCCTCTGGAAGGATTGAACTCACAACCCTGGGTTTGGCAGGCCAATGCTCAATCACTGAGATACCCCTCCCCCCTTATTGAAGAGTAACAGCTGTAATGGCAGTGTAGACAGCTCCTTCTTGGGCAAGAGCCTTTTCCGCAAAAATGGTGGCTCATTAGCTATGCAAATGAGGCTCTGCGATATTCCACGCTTAGCCTCATTTGCATATTACTGGCGCAAGAAGCCGCGAGTGTAGACGTTGCCTTGGAGATTTACAAAAAATGCCCCTCGTGGTTCAGACTCAAGGCTGTCGATCTCTTTCTCTTGCCAAAGTGAGGGGGAAAGGGCGACTTAAAATGCAGTGGAAGTACGTGCCAAGGGAACAAATATTTACAGCTATAAAATGTATCTAACCGAGCCTGGGTCCTTCGGAGCAGGGGCTGTGGGGGTGGGGTGGGGCAGAGCCGTGAGGGTAGGTGTATGTGGGGGGCAAAGGAGCAGGATGGGGACATGGGATGTGGGAGAGTGAGGGGTGGGGTGTCAGGAGGGACTCGGGGGAGGGGCTCCCATCCCATGGGGGTTTGTCTCTGTGCCCAGATCCCCACTCCCAACCCCTCAAGCCACCAGGGCATTTTGTGTCCCCCCAAATCCCTCTCCTTGAAAAAGAATTTCTGTCTTCCTCCAGCCCTTGTGATCCCCAGGTAGCTTCTGTCTCCCCACCTCCCTCCAGCCTCCATCTCCAGACACTGGGGGCTTTCTGTCTCCTCGTAGCACACAGTTACCTCCCCGACCCCGCTCTGCGGACAAGAGCCAAGGGGGAATGGTTGGGGACGCACCCCAGCCCTGCTAGCATCTCTCTCCCTGGCGTGGCTGCCCCATTCCTCTGAGCACCCCAACACCTGCCCTCCTTCTGCACCTCCCAATGACATTTCCTCTGTCATACCCAGCTCCCTGCTTGGACGAGTGTACCCCTCACCCTGTCCCGAGACCTTGATCCTTGTGCTGACTCTTACACCCCCAATCCTGAGCCCCTTTCCCCGCAACTCCCTGAGCTGCAACCCACGCCTCGGCTCCTGCACTGAGCTGGAGACATTCGCAGGTGGGTGACTGTTAGGAAGTGTTGCAGCGAGAACAGAGCCTTTGAGTAGCCAGTTGTTCATGACTCTTGCTGTCTGGCTGGTTACCGGGTGCTATGGATTTGGGGTGTTCTCTGCTCCAGGCTAACAGTCTGACCCCCTTTGGGAAGCCCACACCACACGGGTTGAAACGCCCAATGTGAGCATTGGCTGACGTGATTCAGACACGTCTACCAAGCAAGGAGAAGCCACCTCTGGCCCGTCCAGCCGACTCACACTGAGGTGAAGTTTTATTGCTGAGAAGACATTCAGGCTGGGGCTGCAGCACAAGGTCTGGGACCCTTCCACATCACCAAACCTATATCCCTCGTTCCAGCAATGAAACAGCCCCATGAACCCTCGTCTGTTGCCACAGGCCAGCTGCAGTTTTTCTTCCATGAAGAGATGTGGCTTCAGGCAGTGTTGGAATCCAACCCAATGTGTCTTGACTTTCCACCGCAGAAGTAAAATCCCCCCAAGTAGCCTGGGGGTTACAGGCCCTTAGGGCTGAGCTGACCCCACATCACCTTTGCTCCTAATGCATCAATTGGATGGTTGGGTTATGAGGTATCACTGGCTACTGAACCATCCGTCCCAGCCCACTCCCACTGGGGCCATAAGCTTCTGATCACCAACCGGCCAGTCCCTCCGTGTGAGGGGTGCTCTGGTCTGGCCCGGCCAGTCAGCTCTGGAGTTCACAGACAAGAGCAGGCTAATCGGTCAGGGTACCTGTAAGACTCCTTCTTACCTGTACGCTGACTGGTCACACCTGGAACCTCCCTACCCATTACTGTGATGTCGTTGTAGCAGAAATACGAAGCATTTTTGGCAAGACGGTGCATTGACAGTGTCATTGGGAGCATCAGGATTTGCTGAATTTGATGATCCCATTTGTAGTCCTGCCTCATTTTTCTATCTCAAATTGTGAATACGGAGCATGAATCTCTATTCCCAATGTATTCACACAGCGGTACCCCACTGGGGAAGGGGCTTTCAGTGCAGACAGATCCCTGAGCCCTGTAATGAGACATTAGGGAGAAGCACAGGCCTCAGGAGAAGCCCAAATCCCACAGATGGAGACTGTTTCAGAGAGACCAATTAACAGTTGTTGTGATTGCATGAAGTCATCAGACCAGACCACAGGACTCTGGGTCCCTCCTCCCAGGCAGTCCGGAGAGCAGTTTTGAAATGAAGGACCCCACCCTTTGCCAGAGCTATATAAGACAGGGGGTGAAATCATCCGTTTTCACTCCCCACACAAGAAGACGCTGGGAAGAAGCTGAGGAAGACAGACTGCCCTGGGGGAAGGGCTGGACCCAGGCTGAAGGCGTCTTACCCAGTGTCTGGAAACCTGAGCACCCCAAAGCAAATGCAACTTGGGCCTTGAGAAGCTCCCAGACGGCCGGTCCCATCCCTCCGGGTGAGAATCTGCTTGTTCCTCCTGGCTGTGCCCCGTGTGTTCTGCAGAGTTTGTGTCTGGTTAGTTGCTGATAATCTGCTTTGCTGTCCCTGAGACCCACGTCAATCCACTGTTTGTAGTTAATAACCTTGTGTGTGGTGTCACCCAAACCAGTGAAACGAGTGGGGGAAATTCTCCCCCCGGTTAGCACACGTGGGCATTTTCCTCTCCAGGTCGGGGGGTGCGAGCAGATTAACAAATTTTTCCCTGTGGGTGGTTCGACCTGCCTAGGACAGAGCAATGGGCGGCTCTTGGATTTAGATCGTGAGAATGGCCAGACTGCGCCGGTCCAAAGGTCCCCTCCCCCTACTGCGCTCACTCCCAGCACTGGCCGATGCCAGGGGCTTCTGGGGGAATTGGCAGAACAGAGAAATATCAACCGATTCCTCCCCTGTCGGTTGTTCCCTTTCTCTTGTGACGTGTCACTGGCATTGGGGGTGTGATCTCTAGACTCTGTTTTACAAAAGTGGGGGAAATCTCGCTCCCCTGGGGTACAGAGCCCCCAGAAGGGTCCAAGACTGGAGGTCAAAGCAGTGAGGCAGGAGAGAAACCTAGAAGGAAAACTTTATTATGCATGCGTGCAGGCTGACAGCTACAGCAGCAGCCCTGAGAGAGTTTCAGGGATTCGCTATACAGTATGCTCAGACAGTTTAGTTGTTGATTGTTTTCTTTAACATATCAAAGTCTCAGCAGAAGTACTCTGAGGGTATGTCTACACTACAAAGTTAGTTCGAACTAAAGGACGTTAGTTCGAACTAACTTTAATAGGTGCTACAGTAGCGCTCCGTTAGTTCGAATTTGAATCGAACTAGCGGAGCGCTTAGTTCGAACTAGGTAAACCTCATTTTACGAGGACTAACGCCTAGTTCGAACTAGCTAGTTCGAACTAAGGGCTGTGTAGCCCTTTAGTTCGAACTAGTGGGAGGCTAGCCCTCCCCAGGTTTCCCTGGTGGCTACTCTGGCCAACACCAGGGAAACTCTATGCCCCCCTCCCGGCCCCGGACCCCTTAAAGGGGCACGGGCTGGCTACGGTGCCCGTGCCAGGTGCAAGCCTGCCAGCACCCAGCTAGCAGACCCTGCACCTGGCACGGCACAGAGCCACCCACCCGATGCCCCCCAGCCCACCCCCTCTTGCCGGGACCAGGCTGGCGGCTCCCGGGAGCTTGCCCTGGACCGCAAGAGGCGGGCACCTTCCTGGGCTAGTGCGGACATCGTGGACCTCGTCCACGATCTCCGCACTAGGCACAGGAAAGTGGCCGTCTAGGGCAGGAGAGCTGCCAGCCTGGCCACCCAGGACCAGGTGTGCATGAAAATCAAGGGGGTCCACTGAGACCCCCGACACTGAGCCCTGAGCTTACAATGGCCGTACTGGGTCAGACCAAAGGTCCATCTAGCCCAGTAGCCTGTCTGCCAACAGCGGCCAACCCTAGGGACCCTGGAGGGGATGGACCGAAGACAATGACCAAGCCATTTGTCTCGTGCCATCCCTCTCCAGCCTTCCACAAACTTTGGGCAGGGACACCACTCCTACCCTCTGGCTAATAGGACTCCATGGACCCAACCTCCATCACTTTATCTCACTTCCCTTTAAACTCTGTTCTAGTTCTAGCCTTCACAGCCTCCTGCAGCAAGGAGTTCCACAGGTTAACTATTTGCTTTGTCAACAACAACAACAACTTTCTCTTACTAGTTTCAAGCCTGCTACCCATTCCTTTCCTTTGGTGTCCTCTAGTCCTTCTTGATGGGAACTCAAGAAGAACTTTTATGAATGCACCCTCTCCACCCAACCCCTGCTTTTAGAGACCTCTATCCTGTCCCCCCTCCGTCTCCTCTTTTCTAAGCTGAACAGTCCCAGTCTCTGTAGTCTTTCTTCATCTGGGACCTGTTCCCAACCCCTGATCATGTTAGTTGCCCTCCCCTCTCCCAGCCTTTCTCTTCCCCTCTCCCACCTCCTTTTCCCAGTCTCCCCCAGTTTTTTTCAATAAAGACAGAGTCAATGTTGGAAGGAACGTTATCTTTATTTTGTACATCAATAAGAAGGGGGGCTAAGGAAGGGTAAGTGGAAGGAGGTGAGGGAGGAATGGGGTACGAGCCCCCGATGGGGAGGACTGGGCTGGCTCTGCGGGCTTCTGGGGGTGGAAGCTCTCCTGCAGCCCCCCAATTACTCCCTCTCCCCAGATGGCAGCCTGCGGCAAGTGCAGCCGGGCTGATGGCCGAGTGGTGTGATGTGCCCAGTGTGGGCACTCAGGGCACTCCAAGCCAGAACTTCTTTGCAAGCGGGGCACCCCTTAGAACTGTGTGTCCGGGGTGGGGGTCGGGACCCTTTAAGCGCAGCCCTCGGCTAGCCTGAGACAGCATCTCCATGCTCTAAGTCCTCCTTATATGCCCTGCCGGCACTGCTTCCGGCCATCCTTAAGCCCTGTTCAGAGTCCACTCAATGTGGACTTACTAGTTCGAACTAGCAAAACGCTAATTCGAACTAGTTTTTAGTTCTAGATGCGTTAGTTCGAACTAGCTTAGTTCGAATTAACTAATTCGAACTAAGTTAGTTCGAACTAGCGCTGTAGTGTAGACATACCCTGAGACGTTTCTGTTCACACCAGGAGTGCTAGAAGTAAGTTTTACAGAACAAAGGCACATGAGAATGTGGAGTAGTAGTCTTACAAGGCAATTGTGCCAAAGATAAGGGTTTACATGACAAATTGTGACAGACCAGGAGTATCCATGAACTTGAGATAGGCATTGTAAGGGTCTTGATTAGAGTTAATTTGATTTCTCTCTGTTACAGGGAGAGAGGCCTGGAAAACTTTTAACCCTTACAGCAGTTTTCTTTTAGAGAGGTTTGATTTCACGCACAGTCCCCCATTTAGACACAATTGGAGTTATTTGATTTTTCTCCCACACAAACCAGGTGAAGCGATTGTTTGTACAATTCACCCCCTTCCATGTAACACTGTCCGGGTTGCAACATCAAAGAGAGCCTGGTGCTTGTTCGGTTTTATGTGTGTGTACATGGGCACGTGCTTGCATGATATAACTGGACGGTGTATGAGTGTATTTTTGGAGGCTGTGTTTCTAAGATACACAAAGTGTGTGTGTGTGTGTGTGTGTGTGTGTGTGCGAGACACTGAATGACCCAGTGTGTGTGTAGCTTTGTGGGAACACACCTTCCCTTGAAGGAGCCCCTTGCTGGTTTCCCAAAGACCTGAAATATGGGTATACAATAGGCCATCAGGTGCCCAACTCTCTTTCGCACTGATAGTTGTTTGGTGCCTAAATCCCTTAGTTTTCTTGAAAGCTAACAGCTGATGTCAACAAGGTGACTGAATTTATTTTCATGTGGCCTGTGTTGGACGTGCCTGATGACAATAAGCTTTACCTATCAATAAGCATTGTGTGTAGCTTTGGGGGAACACACCCTTCGTGAAGGAGCCCCTTGCTGGTTTCACAGCGTCCTGAAGTGTGGGTGCACATCAATGCCCAGCTCTCTTTCACGCTGATAGCGGGGCCTAAATCCCTTAATTTCCTTTAAAACTCATGGCTGATGTCAACAAGGTGCTTGAGTTTTTCTTCGCAATGGCCTGTGTTTGGAGTGCCAGGCCTACAGATCAGACAGACCTGGGAGCTTTAGCCAAGAATCTTTGAAATCTTTCAACCTGGGACCACTGAGTTGTTCTCCCAGAAGGAGATCTTCGTTCCACCTGGAAACCTTCCTGGAAACCTGATGCCATTGACCCTGGAGCATCTGAGGTCAGAGGGTAGCCCGCAGTGTTTGCTTAGGGTGCAGTCTTTTCTGTGTCCTCTTCTCTCTTTGTTTCTCAGTTGCATCTTTCCAATGGTGGAATTTTCTTTCTTTAAATCTTCTGCCACAGCAGATACTGGCAAGACCTTCATGGAAAGACTTCGGGTCCCAGTGTTTGTCGTAGGGGGGATATCTGTAGTAACCTCAAGAGTGCGATTCCCTGCTCCCAGGGTATGTCTACACTACCCCGCTAGTTCGAACTAGCGGGGTAATGTATGCATACCGCACTTGCTAATGAAGCCCGGGATTTGAATTTCCCGGGCTTCATTAGCATAAGCGGGGAGCCGCCATTTTTAAATCCCCGCTGCTTCGAACCCCGTGTAGCGCGGCTACACGGGGCTCGAACTAGGTAGTTCGGACTAGGGTGCCTCGTGAAACGAGGAGTAACGGTAGTTCGGAATAGGCACCCTAGTCCGAACTACCTAGTTCGAGCCCCGTGTAGCCGCGCTACACGGGGTTCGAAGCAGCGGGGATTTAAAAATGGCGGCTCCCCGCTTATGCTAATGAAGCCCGGGAAATTCAAATCCCGGGCTTCATTAGCAAGTGCGGTATGCATACATTACCCTCCTAGTTCGAACTAGGAGGGTAGTGTAGACATACCCCCTTAGAGCAACACACTCCCCCTTTGGCTGAGCTCTGGTGCTAACAGTAGCAGTGTAGCCTCAGCAGCACAGACTAGCTCCCCCAACCCAATCCCACCTGAGACCCCAGGTATGCACCCAGGGTGTATCCCAATCCACTGCTCGCGCTGCCGGGTTCTCACTGCTAATTTTATGTTGCTAATTGATGAAAGCTAGTGGATGTTACCCAGCTGGGAATGACACCGCCCAGGTGCAGGGCAGACACCCCCCCGTTTGAACTTTAAATACCTTCCGTTACAATCCACTGACTTTTGTTGTGTCCTCAGCACTAGCCGAAATGACAGTGACATGATGAAGATATTTCAAAATCCCAGCCTGAAAGTAGTTTGGGGGGAGGTTCCTGTATCTCAGCGAGGTGCCCTGCTCTTGGATCCCCTCTGCTGGAAGCTCCTTTTCTAAATGAAATGAGTCTTCTTCTGGTTATGGACAATTTCATTTTTGAAGGGCAGACGCCCATTGATTCCAGGTTACTGGCCAGGGAGGCAACAGCACAGCCTGAATATGTGATGTGTTTCAGTTTCTAGATACAAATTATGGAGAAAGCAGAAGGAGGAAATGGAACGTTCTTCAAGGAACTGATCCTTCTTGGATTTGGGAACGGCCCTGAACTGCAGCCCCTCCTCTTCCTGCTGTTTCTAGTCATCTACCTTGCGGCTGTGGCCGGGAACCTCCTCATTGTCGTGCTAGTGGTGGCTGATCAACACCTTCAAACCCCCATGTACTACTTCGTGGCCAACTTGTCTGCTGTGGAGATCTGCCACGTCTGCACCACCCTGCCCAGGCTGCTGGCCAGTCTCGCGACTGGGGACAGAACCATTTCTCTGCAGAACTGCATTGTGCAATTTAATGTCTATGTTATCCTGTCCAATGCAGAATGCGTCCTGCTCACGGCCATGTGTATTGATCGGTATCTAGCGATCTGCCATCCCCTCCGTTACCCTGCTCTGATGAACGGCAGAGTCTGTGGCCACATGGTGGCCTGGGCCTGGATTAGTGGCATTGCTTACAGTATCATGCTTGTAGCTTTCATTCTGCAATCAACATACTGTGGAGTCAAAGAACTTGACTTTCTATTTTGTGATTTTGGACGTGTTTATCGTCCATTTTGTGGTGCCAACTCCAGGACAATGCACCTGGTGGCAGCCATTTACAGTGTCATATCGAATATTGTCGTCTTTTTACTCACCCTGGTGACCTACATTTGTATCATTGTCAACATCCTGAGAATCCCTTCCAGCACCGGGAGGCAAAAGGCCTTTTCCACCTGCTCCTCCCATCTCATTGTGGTTGTAATTTACTATGGGACCGTAATAACAATCTATGCAGCTCCAGTTCTTGATCCGATCCCCCAGAAAATAATTGACGTCTGGTTCCTTGTCATGGTCCCTTTGCTCTTCCCCATTCTCTACTGCCTGAGAAACAAGGAGGTCCATCAGTCCCTGAGAAAAGCTGGTATTAAACTGGTTGCTTTCAAACACAAGCCTGGAGTGTGACTGGACAAATAAAGACTTCGAGTAGAATAGAGATGAACTGAAATATTTTCTTACACGTGGCCCATTTGATTCCCTGACAAGAGGCTTCGCCCTCAATGACCTTACGTCACCTTGTTCCTTTCTTGATTCCTTGCTTTGTGCTTGGTCGTGTCCGATTTTCTCAGCTTTTGCATATCAGCTGTGCATTTTTGTGACACCCTCCACTTTATCGATCTGTGTATAAACACAAGTGCCCGAATTCTGCAGGGAGCTTAACAACTTCTGAGTGAACTTGGATCTCCTCCCCGCCTACTGAATCCATCGAAATTTACATCCCTTTGATTGGGCTTTTCCGTTTTCAATAACATCTTGGAAAGAAGGGGAAATATTTTGCCACCACAGGGAGTGAAAATAGAACAGAACTGTAGGCGGGAAAACAAAATACGACATTCTGTGCAGGATGGGAGTTTTAGTGTCCTTCCAAGTGGCATTTCCTGCCTGTCCATACACTTGTCAGCGTTAAGGCACCTCGAGTCTCAGTCCACAGAGGTAGCAGTACAGGAATTGATACAGAGTTGAAATGCAAACAGAAGTTGGTTGGAAAGAATTTTCGGGGCTCGTTCGCTTTGTTTTCTCTCATCACCAAAATAAAAGGAAACGAATGAATTGAAAAGAACGTGACATGTGCACCCAAGAGGAACCGGCAAATTTCCCCTTCTCAGCCTACACGGCTGCCCATGGGCCTCCCTCCTCCCAGGCAGAAACGCAATTGATGTGCGAACTTTTTACCACCCAAGTGTCAGAAAAAAAGCAAACCCAACGATAAAATCTCTCTCCACTAACTATCCCTGCTCTGCAGGTTCCTGCTTCATGTTGGTGGGACCAGGGGTGGGTGAGTCGTAGCCCACAGGCCCGATCTGCTCTGCCAGAGTTACTTTCTAGCAGGCCTCTCCTCTGTATTTATGGGCCTGATGACAGCTACAGGTCCCATTGGCCACGGATCACCATTCTAGGCCAAGGGGAGCTATGGGAACGTGTATTCTTCTCTGTACTGCTTCCTGCTGCTCCATTGGCTAGGAATGGGGACCCCCGGCCAATGGAAGCTGCACTCGCGGGTACCTGAGTCTCTGCAGGAAAATTCAGCATTTGGGGCTTACCGGGGCTAACCCTGGAGACCAACCACAGAGAGATCGCCCATCCCTGGGCTGGGTGATAGAAGGGAAAAAAAGAGAAAAGGTGGGAGCAGGCCCTGGGTATTGCAGAAGGAAGGGTAGAAGGTAGCAAGGAGGGCGGGTCTCTGTGCAGGGAGTGGTGGGTGCAGGAACTGGGGCAGGTCTAGGGGTTGGGGGAAGCTGCTTGAGCGTGGACGGGCCCAGGGCAGAGGCAGGACTTCCAGGAGTGAGGGCAGGAGGTGAGGTCAAAGCAGGGGCCTGTGAGGTGTGGGGGGCTCCGGTCAGGGGGTGGGGCTGATGAAGGGTTAAGAGCAGGAGTTGATGTGGGGAAAGCCGGGGGTCAAGAGGGGATCAGGAAAGTGAGGTGGAGAGGTGGGGGGCTCAGGGCAGGGATCTGGTGGGTTCTGGATGGGAAAGAAGGGCCCTTACAGCAAGAAGTGAGGGGGCAAAACTCCTGGTCTTGGGGAAGCGGGTTAGTGGCAGGGGGCTTGGAGGGCCAAGGGGTCTGAGGCTGGGCTCATCAGATGGAGGCTTCCCCTCGGGGAGGGCGGGCTGGAGCAGAACAGGGCGGTTCTTGCCTTCAGTGAGTTTGGACATGTCCAGGGGTCCGAGGCCCCAGACACCAGCCCCTCCTCCCCCAACTCCAGCTCATGCACTTGGGGAAATTGTCAGCAGGCAGCTTTGGACTCTAGGTGCCCCCCTCCAGCTGGGCAGGGAAGGGCGCTGGGGATTCCTGGGCCTGAATCGGCCTCAGCCACACCCCAGTCCCCGCCTGCTGGAAGGAGAGTTTCCCCATTGGCCACGAGGGGTGGTGAGCGCAGGGATGTTACACTGCAGAGTGACCCTGGGGGTGGCGAGCGCGAGGACGTTGCACTGCAGAGTGACACCGGGGCAGCGAGCACGGAGACGTTACACTGCAGAGTGACACCGGGGCAGCGAGCGCGGAGACGTTACACTGCAGAGTGACACCGGGGCATCAGCGCGGGGACGTTACACTGCAGAGTGACACCAGGATGGCGAGCGCGGGGACGTTGCACTGCAGAGTGACACTGGGGCAGCGAGCGCGGGGACGTTACACTACAGAGTGACACTGGGGCAGCGAGCGCAGGGACGTTACACTGCAGAGTGACACCGGGGCAGCGAGCGCAGGGACGTTGCACTGCAGAGTGACACTGGGGCAGCGAGCGCAGGGACGTTGCACTGCAGAGTGACACCGGGGCAGCGAGCGCAGGGACGTTGCACTGCAGAGTGACACCGGGGCAGCGAGCGCAGGGACGTTGCACTGCAGAGTGACACCGGGGCGGCGAGCGCGGGGACGTTGCACTGCAGAGTGACACCGGGGCAGCGAGCGCGGGGACGTTACACTGCAGAGTGACACCGGGGCAGCGAGCGCAGGGACGTTACACTGCAGAGTGACACCGGGGCAGCGAGCGCAGGGACGTTGCACTGCAGAGTAACACTGGGGCAGCGAGCGCAGGGACGTTGCACTGCAGAGTGACACCGGGGCAGCGAGCGCAGGGACGTTACACTGCAGAGTGACACCGGGGCAGCGAGCGCAGGGACGTTGCACTGCAGAGTGACACCGGGGCAGCGAGCGCGGGGACGTTACACTGCAGAGTGACACCGAGGCGGCGAGCGCGGGGACGTTTCACTGCAGAGTGACACCGGGGGCAGCGAGCGCGGGGACGTTACACTGCAGAGTGACACCGAGGCGGCGAGCGCGGGGACGTTTCACTGCAGAGTGACACCGGGGCAGCAAGCGCGGGGACGTTACACTGCAGAGTGACACCGGGGCAGCAAGCGCGGGGACTTTACACTGCAGAGTGACACCGGGGCAGCGAGCGCAGGGACGTTACACTGCAGAGTGACACAGGGGCAGCGAGCGCGGGGACGTTACACTGCAGAGTGACACCGGGGCAGTGAGCGCGGGGACGTTACACTGCAGAGTGACACCAGGGGCGGCGAGCGGGGGGACGTTACACTACAGAGTGACACCGGGGCGGCGAGCGCGGGGATGTTACACTGCAGAGTGACACCGGGGCAGCGAGCGTGGGGACGTTACACTTCAGAGTGACACCGGGGGCAGTGAGCGCGGGGACGTTACACTGCAGAGTGACACCGGGGCGGCGAGCGCGGGGACGTTACACTGCAGAGTGACACCGGGGGAGCGAGCTCTTGGACGATTCACTGCAGAGTGACACCGGGGCAGAGAGCACGGGGACGTTACACTGCAGAGTGACACCGGGGGCAGCAAACGCGGGGACGTTACACTGCAGAGTGACACCGGGGCGGCGAGTGCGGGGACGTTACACTGCAGAGTGACACCGAGGGAGCGAGTGCGGGGACGTTACACTGCAGAGTGACACCGGGGGCAGCGAGCGCGGGAACGTTACACTGCAGAGTGATACCGGGGCGGCGAGCGCGGGGACGTTACACTGCAGAGTGACACCGGGGCGGCGAGCGCAGGGACGTTACACTGCAGAGTGACACCGGGGCGGCGAGCGCGGGGACGTTGCACTGCAGAGTGACTCCTGGGCGGCGAGCGCGGGGACGTTACACTGCAGAGTGACACCGGGGGCAGCGAGCGCGGGGACGTTACACTGCAGAGTGACACCGGGGCGGCGAGCGTGGGGACGTTACACTGCAGAGTGACATTGGGGGCAGCGAGCGCGGGGACGTTACACTGCAGAGTGACACCGGGACAGCGAGCACGGGGACGTTACACTGCAGAGTGACACCGGGGCAGCGAGCGCGGGGACGTTACACTGCAAAGTGACACCGGGGTGGCGAACGCGGGGACGTTACACTGCAGAGTGACACCGGGACAGCGAGCACGGGGACGTTACACTGCAGAGTGACACCGGGGCGGCGAGCGCAGGGACGTTACACTGCAGAGTGACACCCGGGTAGCGAGCGCGGGGACGTTACACTGCAGAGTGACACCGGGGGCAGCGAGCGCAGGGACGTTACACTGCAGAGTGACACCCGGGTAGCGAGCGCGGGGACGTTTCACTGCAGAGTGACACAGGGGCGGCGAGCGCGGGGACGTTACACTGCAGAGTGACACCGGGGGGGCGAGCGCGGGGACGTTACACTGCAGAGTGACACCGAGGCGGCGAGCGCGGGGACGTTACACTGCAGAGTGACACCAGGGGCGGCGAGCGGGGGGACGTTACACTACAGAGTGACACCGGGGCGGCGAGCGCGGGGATGTTACACTGCAGAGTGACACCGGGGCAGCGAGCGTGGGGACGTTACACTTCAGAGTGACACCGGGGGCAGTGAGCGCGGGGACGTTACACTGCAGAGTGACACCGGGGCGGCGAGCGCGGGGACGTTACACTGCAGAGTGACACCGGGGGAGCGAGCTCTTGGACGATTCACTGCAGAGTGACACCGGGGCAGAGAGCACGGGGACGTTACACTGCAGAGTGACACCGGGGGCAGCAAACGCGGGGACGTTACACTGCAGAGTGACACCGGGGCGGCGAGTGCGGGGACGTTACACTGCAGAGTGACACCGAGGGAGCGAGTGCGGGGACGTTACACTGCAGAGTGACACCGGGGGCAGCGAGCGCGGGAACGTTACACTGCAGAATGATACCGGGGCGGCGAGCGCGGGGACGTTACACTGCAGAGTGACACCGGGGCGGCGAGCGCAGGGACGTTACACTGCAGAGTGACACCGGGGCGGCGAGCGCGGGGACGTTGCACTGCAGAGTGACTCCTGGGCGGCGAGCGCGGGGACGTTACACTGCAGAGTGACACCGGGGGCAGCGAGCGCGGGGACGTTACACTGCAGAGTGACACCGGGGCGGCGAGCGTGGGGACGTTACACTGCAGAGTGACATTGGGGGCAGCGAGCGCGGGGACGTTACACTGCAGAGTGACACCGGGGCAGCGAGCGCAGGGACGTTACACTGCAGAGTGACACCGGGGCAGCGAGCGCAGGGACGTTGCACTGCAGAGTAACACTGGGGCAGCGAGCGCAGGGACGTTGCACTGCAGAGTGACACCGGGGCAGCGAGCGCAGGGACGTTACACTGCAGAGTGACACCGGGGCAGCGAGCGCAGGGACGTTGCACTGCAGAGTGACACCGGGGCAGCGAGCGCGGGGACGTTACACTGCAGAGTGACACCGAGGCGGCGAGCGCGGGGACGTTTCACTGCAGAGTGACACCGGGGGCAGCGAGCGCGGGGACGTTACACTGCAGAGTGACACCGAGGCGGCGAGCGCGGGGACGTTTCACTGCAGAGTGACACCGGGGCAGCAAGCGCGGGGACGTTACACTGCAGAGTGACACCGGGGCAGCAAGCGTGGGGACTTTACACTGCAGAGTGACACCGGGGCAGCGAGCGCAGGGACGTTACACTGCAGAGTGACACAGGGGCAGCGAGCGCGGGGACGTTACACTGCAGAGTGACACCGGGGCAGTGAGCGCGGGGACGTTACACTGCAGAGTGACACCAGGGGCGGCGAGCGGGGGGACGTTACACTACAGAGTGACACCGGGGCGGCGAGCGCGGGGATGTTACACTGCAGAGTGACACCGGGGCAGCGAGCGTGGGGACGTTACACTTCAGAGTGACACCGGGGGCAGTGAGCGCGGGGACGTTACACTGCAGAGTGACACCGGGGCGGCGAGCGCGGGGACGTTACACTGCAGAGTGACACCGGGGGAGCGAGCTCTTGGACGATTCACTGCAGAGTGACACCGGGGCAGAGAGCACGGGGACGTTACACTGCAGAGTGACACCGGGGGCAGCAAACGCGGGGACGTTACACTGCAGAGTGACACCGGGGCGGCGAGTGCGGGGACGTTACACTGCAGAGTGACACCGAGGGAGCGAGTGCGGGGACGTTACACTGCAGAGTGACACCGGGGGCAGCGAGCGCGGGAACGTTACACTGCAGAGTGATACCGGGGCGGCGAGCGCGGGGACGTTACACTGCAGAGTGACACCGGGGCGGCGAGCGCAGGGACGTTACACTGCAGAGTGACACCGGGGCGGCGAGCGCGGGGACGTTGCACTGCAGAGTGACTCCTGGGCGGCGAGCGCGGGGACGTTACACTGCAGAGTGACACCGGGGGCAGCGAGCGCGGGGACGTTACACTGCAGAGTGACACCGGGGCGGCGAGCGTGGGGACGTTACACTGCAGAGTGACATTGGGGGCAGCGAGCGCGGGGACGTTACACTGCAGAGTGACACCGGGACAGCGAGCACGGGGACGTTACACTGCAGAGTGACACCGGGGCAGCGAGCGCGGGGACGTTACACTGCAAAGTGACACCGGGGTGGCGAACGCGGGGACGTTACACTGCAGAGTGACACCGGGACAGCGAGCACGGGGACGTTACACTGCAGAGTGACACCGGGGCGGCGAGCGCAGGGACGTTACACTGCAGAGTGACACCCGGGTAGCGAGCGCGGGGACGTTACACTGCAGAGTGACACCGGGGGCAGCGAGCGCAGGGACGTTACACTGCAGAGTGACACCCGGGTAGCGAGCGCGGGGACGTTTCACTGCAGAGTGACACAGGGGCGGCGAGCGCGGGGACGTTACACTGCAGAGTGACACCGGGGGGGCGAGCGCGGGGACGTTACACTGCAGAGTGACACCGAGGCGGCGAGCGCGGGGACGTTACACTGCAGAGTGACACCAGGGGCGGCGAGCGGGGGGACGTTACACTACAGAGTGACACCGGGGCGGCGAGCGCGGGGATGTTACACTGCAGAGTGACACCGGGGCAGCGAGCGTGGGGACGTTACACTTCAGAGTGACACCGGGGGCAGTGAGCGCGGGGACGTTACACTGCAGAGTGACACCGGGGCGGCGAGCGCGGGGACGTTACACTGCAGAGTGACACCGGGGGAGCGAGCTCTTGGACGATTCACTGCAGAGTGACACCGGGGCAGAGAGCACGGGGACGTTACACTGCAGAGTGACACCGGGGGCAGCAAACGCGGGGACGTTACACTGCAGAGTGACACCGGGGCGGCGAGTGCGGGGACGTTACACTGCAGAGTGACACCGAGGGAGCGAGTGCGGGGACGTTACACTGCAGAGTGACACCGGGGGCAGCGAGCGCGGGAACGTTACACTGCAGAGTGATACCGGGGCGGCGAGCGCGGGGACGTTACACTGCAGAGTGACACCGGGGCGGCGAGCGCAGGGACGTTACACTGCAGAGTGACACCGGGGCGGCGAGCGCGGGGACGTTGCACTGCAGAGTGACTCCTGGGCGGCGAGCGCGGGGACGTTACACTGCAGAGTGACACCGGGGGCAGCGAGCGCGGGGACGTTACACTGCAGAGTGACACCGGGGCGGCGAGCGTGGGGACGTTACACTGCAGAGTGACATTGGGGGCAGCGAGCGCGGGGACGTTACACTGCAGAGTGACACCGGGACAGCGAGCACGGGGACGTTACACTGCAGAGTGACACCGGGGCAGCGAGCGCGGGGACGTTACACTGCAGAGTGACACCGGGGTGGCGAACGCGGGGACGTTACACTGCAGAGTGACACCGGGACAGCGAGCACGGGGACGTTACACTGCAGAGTGACACCGGGGCGGCGAGCGCAGGGACGTTACACTGCAGAGTGACACCCGGGTAGCGAGCGCGGGGACGTTACACTGCAGAGTGACACCGGGGGCAGCGAGCGCAGGGACGTTACACTGCAGAGTGACACCCGGGTAGCGAGCGCGGGGACGTTTCACTGCAGAGTGACACAGGGGCGGCGAGCGCGGGGACGTTACACTGCAGAGTGACACCGGGGGGGCGAGCGCGGGTACGTTTCACTGCAGAGTGACACCGGGGCAGCAAGCGTGGGGACGTTACACTGCAGAGTGACACCGGGGCGGTGAGCGCGGGGACGTTACACTGCAGAGTGACACCGGGGCGGCGAGCGCTGGGGACGTTACACTGCAGAGTGACACCGGGGAAGCGAGCGCGGGGACGTTACACTGCAGAGTGACACCGGGGAAGCGAGCGCGGGGACATTACACTGCAGAGTGACACCGGGGCGGCGAGCGTGGGGACGTTACACTGCAGAGTGACACCGGGGCGGCGAGCGCGGTTACGTTACACTGCAGAGTGACACCGGGGCGGCGAGCGCGGGGACGTTTCACTGCAGAGTGACACCGGGGCGGCGAGCGCGGGGACGTTTCACTGCAGAGTGACACCGGGGGAGTGAGCGCGGGGACGTTGCACTGCAGAGTGACACCGGGACGGCGAGCGCGGGGACGTTGCACTGCAGAGTGACTCCTGGGCGGCGAGCGTGGGGATGTTATACTGAAGAGTGACACCGGGGGCAGCGAGCGCGGGGACGTTACACTGCAGAGTGACACCGGGGCGGCGAGCGCGGGGACGTTACACCGCAGAGTGACACCGGGGCGGCGAGCGTGGGGACGTTTCACTGCAGAGTGACACCGGGGCGGCGAGCGTGAGGACGTTACACTGCAGAGTGACACCGGGGGAGCGAGCGCGGGGACGTTACACTGCAGAGTGACACCGGGGCATCAGCGCGGGGACGTTACACTGCCGAGTGACACCAGGATGGCGAGCGCGGGGACGTTGCACTGCAGAGTGACACCGGGGCAGCGAGCGCGGGGACGTTACACTGCAGAGTGACACTGGGGCAGTGAGCGCAGGGACGTTACACTTCAGAGTGACACCGGGGCGGCGAGCGCGGGGACATTACACTGCAGAGTGACACTGGGGCAGCGAGCGCAGGGACGTTACACTGCAGAGTGACACCGGGGCGGCGAGCGTGGGGACGTTACACTGCAGAGTGACTCCGGGGAAGCGAGCGCGGGGACATTACACTGCAGAGTGACACCGGGGCGGCGAGCATGGGGACGTTACACTGCAGAGTGACACCGGGGCGGCGAGCGCGGTTACGTTACACTGCAGAGTGACACCGGGGCGGCGAGCGCGGGGACGTTTCACTGCAGAGTGACACCGGGGGAGTGAGCGCGGGGACGTTGCACTGCAGAGTGACACCGGGACAGCGAGCGCGGGGACGTTGCACTGCAGAGTGACTCCTGGGCGGCGAGCGTGGGGACGTTACACTGCAGAGTGACACCGGGGGCAGCGAGCGCGGCGACGTTACACTGCAGAGTGACACCGGGGCGGCGAGCGCGGGGACGTTACACCGCAGAGTGACACCGGGGCGGCGAGCGTGGGGACGTTTCACTGCAGAGTGACACCGGGGCGGCGAGCGTGAGGACGTTACACTGCAGAGTGACACCGGGGGAGCGAGCGCGGGGACGTTACACTGCAGAGTGACACCGGGGCATCAGCGCGGGGACGTTACACTGCCGAGTGACACTGGGGCAGCAAGCGCAGGGACGTTACACTGCAGAGTGACACTGGGGCAGCGAGCGCAGGGACGTTGCACTGCAGAGTGACACCGGGGCAGCGAGCGCAGGGACGTTACACTGCAGAGTGACACCGGGGCTGCGAGCGCAGGGACGTTGCACTGCAGAGTGACACCGGGGCGGTGAGCACAGGGATGTTACACTGCAGAGTGACACCGGGGCAGCGAGCGCGGGGACGTTACACTGCAGAGTGACACCGAGGCGGCAAGCGCGGGGACGTTTCACTGCAGAGTGACACCGGGGGCAGCGAGCGCGGGGACGTTACACTGCAGAGTGACACCGGGGAAGCGAGCGCGGGGACGTTACACTGCAGAGTGACACCGGGGCGGCGAGCGTGGGGACGTTACACTGCAGAGTGACATTGGGGGCAGCGAGCGCGGGGACGTTACACTGCAGAGTGACACCGGGACAGCGAGCACGGGGACGTTACACTGCAGAGTGACACCGGGGCAGCGAGCGAGGGGACGTTACACTGCAGAGTGACACCGGGGTGGCGAACGCGGGGACGTTACACTGCAGAGTGACACCGGGACAGCGAGCACGGGGACGTTACACTGCAGAGTGACACCCGGGTAGCTAGCGCGGGGACGTTTCACTGCAGAGTGACACAGGGGCGGCGAGCGCGGGGACGTTACACTGCAGAGTGACACCGGGGGGGCGAGCGCGGGGACGTTACACTGCAGAGTGACACCGAGGCGGCGAGCGCGGGGACGTTTCACTGCAGAGTGACACCGGGGCAGCAAGCGTGGGGACGTTACACTGCAGAGTGACACTGGGGCAGCGAGCGCGGGGACGTTACACTGCAGAGTGACACCGGGGCGGTGAGCGCGGGGACGTTACACTGCAGAGTGACACCGGGGCGGCGAGCGCTGGGGACGTTACACTGCAGAGTGACACCGGGGAAGCGAGCGCGGGGACGTTACACTGCAGAGTGACACCGGGGCGGTGAGCGTGGGGACGTTACACTGCAGAGTGACACCGGGGAAGCGAGCGCGGGGACATTACACTGCAGAGTGACACCGGGGCGGCGAGCGTGGGGACATTACACTGCAGAGTGACACCGGGGCGGCGAGCGCGGTTACGTTACACTGCAGAGTGACACCGGGGCGGCGAGCGCGGGGACGTTTCACTGCAGAGTGACACCGGGGCGGCGAGCGCGGGGACGTTTCACTGCAGAGTGACACCGGGGGAGTGAGCGCGGGGACGTTGCACTGCAGAGTGACACCGGGACGGCGAGCGCGGGGACGTTGCACTGCAGAGTGACTCCTGGGCGGCGAGCGTGGGGACGTTACACTGCAGAGTGACACCGGGGGCAGCGAGCGCGGGGACGTTACACTGCAGAGTGACACCGGGGCGGCGAGCGCGGGGACGTTACACCGCAGAGTGACACCGGGGCGGCGAGCGTGGGGACGTTTCACTGCAGAGTGACACCGGGGCGGCGAGCGTGAGGACGTTACACTGCAGAGTGACACCGGGGGAGCGAGCGCGGGGACGTTACACTGCAGAGTGACACCGGGGCATCAGCGCGGGGACGTTACACTGCCGAGTGACACCAGGATGGCGAGCGCGGGGACGTTGCACTGCAGAGTGACACCGGGGCAGCGAGCGCGGGGACGTTACACTGCAGAGTGACACTGGGGCAGCGAGCGCAGGGACGTTGCACTGCAGAGTGACACTGGGGCAGCGAGCGCAGGGACGTTGCACTGCAGAGTGACACCGGGGCAGCGAGCGCAGGGACGTTACACTGCAGAGTGACACCGGGGCAGCGAGCGCAGGGACGTTGCACTGCAGAGTGACACCGGGGCGGTGAGCACAGGGATGTTACACTGCAGAGTGACACCGGGGCAGCGAGCGCGGGGACGTTACACTGCAGAGTGACACCGAGGCGGCGAGCGCGGGGACGTTTCACTGCAGAGTGACACCGGGGCAGCAAGCGCGGGGACGTTACACTGCAGAGTGACACTGGGGCGGCGAGCGCGGGGACGTTACACTGCAGAGTGACACCGGGGGCAGCGAGCGCGGGGACGTTACACTGCAGAGTGACACCGGGGGCAGCGACCGCGGGGACGTTACACTGCAGAGTGACACCGAGGCGGCGAGCGCGGGGACGTTTCACTGCAGACTGACACCGGGGCAGCAAGCGCGGGGACGTTACACTGCAGAGTGACACCGGGGCAGCAAGCGCGGGGACTTTACACTGCAGAGTGACACCGGGGCAGCGAGCGCAGGGACGTTACACTGCAGAGTGACACAGGGGCAGCGAGCGCGGGGACGTTACACTGCAGAGTGACACCGGGGCGGCGAGTGCGGGGACGTTACACTGCAGAGTGACACCGGGGCGGCGAGTGCGGGGACGTTACACTGCAGAGTGACACCGGGGGCAGCGAGTGCGGGGACGTTACACTGCAGAGTGACACCGGGGGCAGCGAGTGCGGGGATGTTACACTGCAGAGTGACACCGAGGCAGCGAGTGCGGGGACGTTACACTGCAGAGTGACACCGAGGCAGCGAGTGCGGGGACGTTACACTGCAGAGTGACACCGGGGGCAGCGAGTGCGGGGACGTTACACTGCAGAGTGACACCGGGGGCAGCGAGTGCGGGGACGTTACACTGCAGAGTGACACCGAGGCAGCGAGTGCGGGGACGTTACACTGCAGAGTGACACCGGGGGCAGCGAGCGCGGGAACGTTACACTGCAGAGTGATACCGGGGCGGCGAGCGCAGGGACGTTACACTGCAGAGTGACACCGGGGGGGCGAGCGCGGGGACGTTACACTGCAGAGTGACACCGAGGTGGCGAGCGCAGGGACGTTACACTGCAGAGTGACACCGGGGCGGCGAGCGCGGGGACGTTTCACTGCAGAGTGACACCGGGGCAGCAAGCGTGGGGACGTTACACTGCAGAGTGACACCGGGGCAGTGAGCGCGGGGACGTTACACTGCAGAGTGACACCGGGGCGGCGAGCGCTGGGGACGTTACACTGCAGAGTGACACCGGGGAAGCGAGCGCGGGGACGTTACACTGCAGAGTGACACCGGGGCGGCGAGCGTGGGGACGTTACACTGCAGAGTGACACCGGGGCGGCGAGCGCGGTTACGTTACACTGCAGAGTGACACCGGGGCGGCGAGCACGGGGATGTTTCACTGCAGAGTGACACCGGGGCGGCGAGCGCGGGGACGTTTCACTGCAGAGTGACACCGGGGGAGTGAGCGCGGGGACGTTGCACTGCAGAGTGACACCGGGACGGCGAGCGCGGGGACATTGCACTGCAGAGTGACTCCTGGGCGGCGAGCGTGGGGACGTTACACTGCAGAGTGACACCGGGGGCAGCGAGCACGGGGACGTTACACTGCAGAGTGACACCGGGGGCAGCGAGCGCGGGGACGTTACACTGCAGAGTGACACCGGGGCGGCGAGCGCGGGGACGTTTCACTGCAGAGTGACACCGGGGGGACGAGCGTGGGGACGTTACACTGCAGAGTGACACCGGGGGAGCGAGCTCGGGGACGTTTCACTGCAGAGTGACACCGGGGGCGGCGAGCGCGGGGACGTTACACTGCAGAGTGACACCGGGGGCAGCGAGTGCAGGGACGTTACACCGCAGAGTGACACCGGGGCGGCGAGCGCGGGGACGTTTCACTGCAGAGTGACACCGGGGCGGCGAGCGTGAGGACGTTACACTGCAGAGTGACACCGGGGGAGCGAGCGCGGGGACGTTACACTGCAGAGTGACACCGGGGTAGTGAGCGCAGGGACGTTACACTGCAGAGTGACACCGGGGGAGCGAGCGCGGGGACGTTACACTGCAGAGTGACACCGGGGTAGCG
The DNA here is from genome assembly GCF_049634645.1 of Pelodiscus sinensis. Lineage (NCBI taxonomy): Eukaryota > Metazoa > Chordata > Testudines > Trionychidae > Pelodiscus > Pelodiscus sinensis. Next base: position 9,085,164 of record NC_134740.1, on the reverse strand, counting down.
AGCGCAGGGACGTTACACTGCAGAGTGTCACTGGGGCGGCGAGCGCGGGGATGTTACACTGCAGAGTGACACCGGGGGAGCGAGCGCGGGGACGTTACACTGCAGAGTGACACCGGGGCGGCGAGCGCAGGGACGTTACACTGCAGAGTGACACCAGGGGCAGCGAGCGCAGGTACGTTACACTGCAGAGTGACACCGGGGGCAGGGAGCGCAGTGATGTTTCACTGCACAGTGACACCGGGGCGGCGAGCGCGGGGACGTTACACTGCAGAGTGACACCGGGGGCAGCGAGCGCAGTGATGTTTCACTGCACAGTGACACCGGGGCGGCGAGCGCGGGGACGTTACACTGCAGAGTGACACCGGGGCGGCGAGCGTGGGGACGTTACACTGCAGAGTGACACCGGGGGAGCGAGCGCGGGGACGTTTCACTGCAGAGTGACACCGGGGGAAGCGAGCGCAGGGATGTTACACTGCAGAGTGACCACAGGGCAGCAAGCGAAGAGGAACAGCTAACAGGAGAGTTTGGAGAGGGAGTTTAGAGAGGGAGGTTAGACTTCTGACCTTCTTTAAAACATAACTCTTAGAATAATCTATATTCCAGAGGTTTAAAAAGAATCCCAGTTTATACTTAAACTTATTCTTTAGAAAAATGGAGACAGAAGCCCAGCAGCAGAGTGGGGGCTATCCTGTTCATTGTGTCAAGTGTAACATGTATGATTACCTGCCCTGTGGGTGGGTGGCATATGTGTGCACCCGTTGCAAGGAGATCCTGATCCTCAGAGACCGAGTTCAGGCTTTCGAGGCCAGGGTGGCTGAACTGGAGGACCTAAGGGAGGTAGAGAGCTATGCTGATGAGACTTTCCAGGACACTGTAGTACTGTCCCACCTCCAGTCTGAGAGTGTGTCTAGACTACATGCCTCCGTCTACGGAGGCATGTTGATTAGACAGACCGGCAGAGGGAAATGAAGCCGCGATTAAAGTAATCGCGGCTTCATTTAAATTTACATGGCTGCCGCGCTGAGTCGACAAACAGCTGATCAGCTGTTTGTTGGCTCACGCGCTAGTCTGGACGTTCCCCTGTCGACATCAAAGCCCTTTGTCGGCAGCCCTGTTATTGCTCATGGAATGAGGTTTACTGGGGCTGCCGACAAAGGGCTTTGATGTCGACAGGGGAACGTCCAGACTAGCGCACGAGCCGACAAACAGCTGATCAGCTGTTTGTCGGCTCAGCGCGGCAGCCATGTAAATTTAAATGAAGCTGTGATCATTTAAATCGTGGCTTCATTTGCCTTTGACAAAACAACAAATCTACATGGCTCCGTCGATGGAGCCATGTAGTTTAGATGTACCCTGAGAGCCCTATTGCTCTTAAGGAGGATGAAAGTTTCAAGGGAACAGAGCATTCAATGGGAGCAGAGGGAAACCATCCCGTAGTTGGGACCCTCCTCCCAGAGGATGTTGCGGTATCCTCTCGCACTGAGGATACCTCTGAGGGGGAGGGAATGCCAGTTATGAAGAGGCAGGTGTTAGTAGTGGGTGATTTGATTGTTAGAAACATAGATAGTTGGGTTTGTGATGACCGGGAGAACCGTATGGTCACTTGCCTGCCTGGTGCGAAGATTGCGGATCTCTCGAGGAATCTAGATAGACTTATGTGTAGTGCTGGGGAGGAGCCGGTGGTCATGGTACATGTAGGTACCAATGATGTAGTGAAGGGTAGGAGAGATGTCCTGAAGGCCAAATTTAGGCTGCTAGGAAAGAGAATGAAATCCAGGACCTCTATGGTGGCATTCTCGGAAATGCTTCCAGTTCCACGCGCAGGGCCAGGTAGGCAGGCAGAGTTTCAGAGTCTCAATGCATGGATGAGACGATGGTGAAGGGAAGAGGGGTTTAGATTTATTAGGAACTGGGGACACTTTTGGGAGAGGGGGAGCCTATACAGGAAGGATGGGCTCCACCTAAACCAGGGTGGAACCAGACTGCTGGAACTAAACATTAATAAGGCCGTAGAGCAGTTTTTAAACTAAGAGATGGGGGAAAGCCGATTGGTGCGGAGATGCACGTAAATTGGATGGAGACTTCTCTTAGAGGAGAATCCATTGATAGAGAGTCTCTAAGCTGTAGTCAGAAACAGAGGAGGGGAGAGGAAAAACCATGGGCCAGAGCAGACAAACAACCACATTCAAAGGAATCCAATGCATCAGGGAAGGGCAGACAAATAAGCAGTGGCAAATTTTTAAAGTGCTTGTACACAAATGCTAGGAGTCTGACTAATAAGATGGGTGAACAAGAGTACCTCATATTAAATGAGGAGATTGACATAATAGGCATCACTGAAACCTGGTGGAATGAGGAAAATCTGTGGGACACCATCATACCGGGATATAAAATATATAGAAAGGATAGAGCAGGCCGGGTGGGTGGTGGGGTGGCACTGTATGCGAAAGATAATGTAGAATCAAATGAACTAAAAATATTAAATGAATCAACATGTTCAATAGAATCGCTATGGATAGTAATTCCATACTCCAATAATAAGAAATTAGCAGTAGGGATATATTACCGACCACCTGACCAGGACAGCGATACTGACATTGAAATGCTGAGGGAGATTAAAGAGGCTACCAAAATAGAGAACTCTATAATAACGGGGGATTTTAATTACCCCCATCATCACCATCATGGCTTGGCTTCGCGAACTAAGATCTAGGAAGGAAATCCACGTCTTCTGCAGGCACGCTGGTGGCTGACGAGGCCTATGCGGGACAGGCAGGTCCTGCCACAACGGCTGCAAATATAGGTCTGATCCGGGATAGGTGCTGAGGGGTCACGGTTCTTCTTCCTTCTCCTTTTGTCCTCCATACAGGCCCTGCGGGTATCTTCGAAGAAGGAGGTGGCCTGGTAGACTGTGTGCCGCCAGGAGTTGCGATCAGCTGCTTGTGTTGCCCACTGATGGTGATCGATACAGCAAGCAGTGAGGGACTTCTTCAGGGAGTCTTTGTACCGCTTTCGTGGTGCCTCTATGTCGTGGTAGCCAGAGGACAGTTCCCCATTCAGCACGATCTTGGGTAGGCGATGGTTCTCCATCCTGGCGATGTGCCCTGCCCAGCGAAGCTGTATCTTGAGGACCATGGCCTCGATGCTGGTGACCTCCGCTAACTCGAGGACTTCAGTGTTGGCGACGAAGTCACTCCAATGAATATTGAGGATTGTGCGGAGGCAGCGCTGATGGAAACGCTCGAGGAGACTCAGGTGATGACGGTACGTGACCCAGGACTCAGCGCCATACAAGAGAGTGGTCAGCACAACAGCTTTGTAGACGCTGACCTTCGTGTCTCTTTTGAGGTTGCTGTTGTTCCAGACACGTTTGTATAGTCTGCCGAATGCACTGTTTGCCTTGGCCAGCCTGTTATCGACTTCTTTGTAGATCTTGGCATCAGACGAGATCACGCACCCCAAGTAGCTGAACTGGTGGACAACTTTCAGTTCTGTTTGTTCAATGAAGATGCTTGGTGGATGGTGCTCCTCATGGGGTGCGGGCTGATGAAGAACTTCAGTCTTTCTCAGGCTGACTTCAAGACTGAAGATCTGAGCAGTTTTTGCGAAACAAGACGTAATTCGCTGCATAGCTGCCTCTGTGTGAGCAAGCAGGGCGGCATCGTCAGCAAACAGCAACTCCCTGATCAATTTCTCCATGGTCTTTGTGTGGGCCTGCAAACACCTCAGGTTGAACACGCTCACGTCGAGACAAAAACGGATGTATATGCCATCAGCGTCATCGAGGTCCTCTGTGACCTGCTGGAACATCATGCTGAACAAGATGGTGAACAGTGTGGGAGCAAGAACACAGCCCTGTTTCACACCGTTTGCAATAGGGAAAGGCTGCGAGAGGTCGCTGCTATGTCTGACTTGTCCAAGCTGGTCTTCATGAAGCTGGATGATCATGGTGAGGAACTTCGGTGGGCAGCCTAGTTTTTCCAGGATTTTCCAAAGTCCCTGCCTGCTCAAAGTCCCCATATTGACTGGATACATGTCACCTCAGGAAGAGAACCAGAGATAAAATTTCTCAGCGGGTTAAAAGACTGCTTCTTGGAGCAGCTGGTGCAGGAACCCACAAGGGGAGAAGCAATTCTCAATTTAGTCCTGAGTGGAGTGCAGGATCAGGTCCAGGAAATAACTGTTACAGGACCGCTTGGGAATAGTGACCATAATATAATAACATTCAACATTCCTGTGGTGGGAAGAGCACCTCAGCAGTCCAGCACCCTGGCATTTAATTTCAAAAAGGGGAATTGCACAAAAATGAGGAGGTTAGTTAAACAGAAATTAAAAGGCACAGTGACTAGAGCTAAATCCCTGAAAGCTGCATGGAAACTTTTTAAAGACACCATAATAGAGGCCCAACTTAAATCATAGAATCATAGGACTGGAAGGGACCTCGAGAGGTCATCGAGTCCAGCCCCCCGCCCTCAAGGCAGGACCAAGCTCCGTCTACACCATCCCTGACAGATGTCTATCTAACCTGTTCTTAAATATCTCCAGAGAGGGAGATTCCACCACCTCCCTTGGCAATTTATTCCAATATTTGACCACCCTGACAGTTGGGAATTTTTTCCTAATGTCCAATCTAAACCTCCCCTGCTGCACTTTAAGTCCATTACTCCTTGTCCTATCCTCAGAAACCAAGAGGAACAAATTTTCTCCTTCCTCCTTGTGACACCCTTTTAGATATTTGAAAACCGCTATCATGTCCCCCCTTAATCTTCTTTTTTCCAAACTAAACAAGCCCAGTTCATGAAGTCTGGCTTCATAGGTCATGTTCTCTAAACCTTTAATCATTCTTGTCGCTCTTCTCTGTACCCTTTCCAATTTCTCCACATCTTTCTTGAAACGTGGTGCCCAGAACTGGACACAGTACTCCAGCTGAGGTCTAACTAGTTCAGAGTAGAGTGGAAGAACGACTTCACGAGTTTTGCTTACAACACACCTGTTGATACAACCTAGAATCATATTTCCTTTTTTTGCAACAGCATCACACGGTTGACTCATATTCAGCTTGTGATCCACTATGACCCCTAGATCCCTTTCCGCCATGCTCCTTCCTAGACAGTCGCTTCTCATCTTGTATGTATGGAACTGATTGTTCCTTCCTAAGTGGAGCACTTTGCATTTCTCTTTATTAAACTTCATCTTGTTTACCTCTGACCATTTCTCTAACTTGCTAAGGTCATTTTGAATTATGTCCCTATCCTCCAAAGAAGTTGCAACCCCACCCAGTTTGGTATCATCTGCAAACTTAATAAGCGTACTCTCCATCCCAATATCTACATCATTGATGAAGATATTGAAGAATACAGGTCCCAAAACAGACCCTTGTGGAACTCCACTTGTTATCCCTTTCCAGCAGGATTTAGCACCATTAACAACAACTCTCTGACTACGGTTATCCAGCCAATTATGCACCCACCTTATCGTGGCCCTATCTAAGTTATATTTGCCTAGTTTATCAATTAGAATATCATGTGAGACCATATCAAATGCCTTACTGAAGTCTAGGTATATGACATCCACCGCTTCTCCCTTATCAACAAGGTTCATTATCCTATCAAAGAAAGCTATCAGATTAGTTTGGCATGACTTGTTCTTCACAAACCCATGCTGGCTATTCCCTTTCACTTTATTACCTTCCAAGTGTTTGCATATGATTTCCTTAATTAACTGCTCCATTATCTTCCCTGGGACAGACGTTAAACTGACCGGTCTGTAGTTTCCTGGGTTGTTCTTATTCCCCTTTTTATAGATGGGCACAATATTTGCCCTTTTCCAGTCTTCTGGTATCTCCCGTCTTCCATGATTTTTCAAAGATCATAGCTTTTCAAACATGTATACCCCAAATTAAAAAAACATAGCAACAGACCTAAAAAAGTGTCACCGTGGCTTAACCACCATGTAAAAGAAGCAGTGAGGGACAAAAAGGTATCTTTTAAGAAGTGGAAGTCCAATCCTAGTGAGATAAATAGAAAGGAACTTAAACACTGTCAAATCAAATGTAAGAATGTAATAAGAAAAGCAAAAAAAGATTTTGAGGAACAGCTAGACAAAAACTCAAAAAGAAATAACAAAATGTTTTTTAAGTACATTAGAAGCAGGAAGCCTGCTAAAAAACCTGTGGGTCCCCTAGATGATCGAGCTATAAAAAGAGCAATGAAGGATGATAAAGCCATTGCAGAGAAACTAAATTATTTCTTTGCTTCAGTCTTCACGGCTGAGGATGTTGGGGAGATTCCCGAATCTGCACCGGATTGAAGTGTCATTAGAGGAGGTTTTGGAACAAATACAAAAACTTAATGTTAACAAATCTCCGGGACCAGATGGCATTCATCCAAGGGTTCTAAAAGAACTCAAATGGGAAATTGCTGAGCTATTATGTGTGGTTTGTAACCTATCCTTTAAATCGGCTTCTGTACCAAATGACTGGAAGGTAGCCAATGTGACATCAATATTTAAAAAGGGCTCTTGAGGCGATCCGGGCAATTACAGACCGGTAAGTCTAACTTCAGTACCGGGCAAATTAGTCGAAACAATAGTAAAGAATAAAATAGTGAAGCATGTAGAAGAACATAATTTGTTGGACAAATGTCAACATGGTTTCCGTAAAGGGAAATCCTGTCTTACTAATCTATTAGGGTATGTCTACACTGCAAAGTTAATTCGAACTAACAGACGTTAGTTCAAATTAACTTTTATAGGCGCTACACATGCAAACCGCTAGTTCGAACTTAATTCGAACTAGCGGAGCACTTAATTCGAACTAGGCAAACCTCATTTCACGAGGACTAACACCTAGTTCGAATTAACTAGTTCGAATTAAGGGCTGTGTAGCAACTTAATTCGAACTAGTGGGAGGCTAGCCATCCCCAGCTTGCCCTGGTGGCCACTCTGGGAACCACCAGGGAAACTCTTCTGCCCCCCTCCCAGCCCCTGAGCCCTTAAAGGGGCACAAGCTGGCTACAGTGCCCATGCCAGGTGCAAGCCTGCCAGCACCCAGCCAGCAGTCCCTGCACCTGGCACCGCACGAGCCAGACACCCGCTGCCACCCAGCCCTCCCCCTCTTCCTGGGACCAGGCTGGCAGCTCCCAGGAGCCTGCCCGAGGCTGCAAGAGACGGGCGCCAGCCTGGTCTAGTGCAGACATCGTGGACCTCATCCATGACCTCCACACTAGGCACAGGAAAGTGGCCGTCTAGGGCAGGATAGCTACCAGCCTGGCCACCCAGGAGCAGGTTTGCATGAAAATCAAGGTGGTCCAGTGAGACCCCCAACCCTGAGCCCTGAGCTTAGAATGGCCATACTGGGTCAGAACAAAGGTCCATCTAGCCCAGTAGCCTGTCTGCCAACAGCGGCCAACACTAGATACCCCGGAGGGGATGGACCGAAGACACTGACCAAGCCTTTGTCTCGTGCCATCCATCTCCAGCCTTCTAAAACAGAGGGCAGGGACATCATTCCTACCCCCTGGCTAATAGCACTCCATGGACCAAACCTCCATGACTTGATCTAACTTCTCTTTAAACTCTGTTCTAGTTCTAGCCTTCACAGTCTCCTTCAGCAAGGAGTTCCACAGGTTGACTATTTGCTTTGTGAAGAAGAACTTTCTGTTACTAGTTTGAAGCCTGCTGCCCATTCATTTCATTTGGTGTCCTCTAGTCCTTCTATTAGGGGAACTAATGAAGAACTTTTCTTTATACACCCTCTCCACGCCACTCATGCTTTTATAGACCTCTATCATATCCCCCCTCAGTCTTGTCTTTTCTAAGCTGAAAAGTCCCAGTCTCTTTAGCCTCTCTTCATATGGGACCTGTTCCAAACCCCTGATCATTTTAGTTGCCCTCCCCTCTTCCACCCTTTCTCTTCCCCTCTTCCACCTCCTTTTCCCAGTATCCCCCAGTTTTGTTCAATAAAGAGAGTTTCTATTTTTGAACACACGTGTCCTTTATTTTGTACATCAGGAAGGGGGGCTAGGGAGGGGTAAGTGGAAGGAGGTGAGGGAGGAATGGGGTACGAGACCCCGATGGGGGGACTGGGCTGGCTCTGAGGGCTCCTCAGGGTGGAAGCTCTCCTGAAGCCCCTTGATTGACCCCCTCCCCTCCAGATGGCAGCCTGCGGCAAGTGCAGCCGGGCTGATGGCCGAGTGCTATGATGTGCCGAGTGTGGGCACTCAGGGCACTCCAAGCCAGGACTTCTTTGCAAGTGGGAAACCCCTGAGAACTGTCTGTCTGGGGTGGGGGTCGGGTCCCTTTAAGCACAGCCCTCGGCTAGCCTGAGACAGCAGCTCCACACTCTAAGTCCTAATCTGATGCCCTGCTGACACTACTTCCGGCCATCCTTAACCTCGGTTCAGGGTCCACTCAGTGTGGACATGCTAGTTTGAATTAGCAAAACTCTAATTCGAACTAGTTTTTAAGTCTAGATGCGCTAATTCGAATTAGCTTAGTTCGAATTAGTGCTGTAGTGTAGACGTACCCACAGTGAGTGAAAGTAGGACACAACTGTAGATGCGAAAACAAAATATGACATTCTGTGCAGGGTTGGGAGTTTTAGTGTCCTTCCAAGTGGCATTTCCTGCCTGTCCCTATTCTTGTAAGAGTCAAGGCACATCTGTCTCTTTCCATACCAAGAACCATATTGATACAGAGGTGAAATGCAAACAGAAGGGGGTTGGAAACAATTTTCTGTGCTCATTAGAGCTGAATTCGCTCACTACTAAAATAAAAGGAAATGATGAAATTGAAAAGAGCACCAAAAAGCTACCAGCAACTTTGCCAATGTCAGCCTGTACAGCAGCCCAGGGGCCTCCTTCCTCCAGGCAGAAATGCACCAATGCGGGAACATTTTTACCACCAAAATGTGAGAAGAATTGAACTAAAGAATTAAATCATTAGCATTTTTGTGCCACAAAAACTGGCATTGTAGACATAGCCTGGTAGCCTTACACAGTAAAAATTTTCTTCCACTATTTGATCTGAGGAAGTGGGCCTAGCCCATGAAAGCTCATCACCGAATAAACCATCTTGTTAGTCTTTAAAGTGCTACATAGTCCTGGTTTTTGTTACAGTAAAAAACATTTCTATCTGCACTCTGGCATCACTGCAACACACTGCCTGGCAGGAGCTCAGTTCTTTGGAAAAACTCCCAGTAGGACAGCCCCTCTTTGGGAATCGTGGGTGGTTGTAAACCATCTGCCTCAGCGAATATTTGGCTGGGACCTCGGGAGGTCATCACGCCCAGTCCCCTACCCTCAGGCAGGACCAAGCACCATCCATGTTATCCCTGAGAGATGCTGTGACGGACCCAGCCGGGTCTGGGCACCGCTGAGGGTGTCAGCTCAGGGAGAGTTGCTCAAAACCAGGGCTACTTACAGCCCCTGACTAGAGACCTTCCCAAAATGGGTCACAAACCCGTCACACCGAGCACTTCAGTGGCCAATCCAGCCAACAGGATGCCTCACGAGCAAAACCCCTCAGACATCCCAGCTCTTCCTGTGCCACAATCAGCCCCGGGCCTACACACAGGTGAGACGTTATAAAACACGATCTTACCACCCGCGAACAGATCCTCCTGGTCCCAAAGAACCAGCCACAGTCCCTGGTCAATTTACGCTTTCGATCTTACCCACGAGAGCACACTGGGCCAGTCCTTTAGAATCTAAAATCTAAAGGCTTATTAACAAAAGAAAGAAAAGGTCGAGAGTGAGATTGGTAAGGAGCATAAGTTACATGCATCAATCAGTGAGTTTTTGATGCAGGCTCTTAGCAGAGATGTTACAAACTGCTAGCTCGGAAGTCTCTGGTGTACATGCTGTATCGGGATGGGTCAGCAATCCTTCCCGCTCTCTGTCCCTAGCAAGGCTGCATCTCAGATCAGTAGCAAGACTGAAGACCAGAGGGAGACGGCCTCATGGCACTTCTATATTTCTGTCTCCCCCAGACTGGAGCTGGTCACATGATCAAGTGACCTGTCTCTGTTTCACATGCAAGTGACCATTAAGCACTGGCCAGTCGGCAGGTTTCAGACGCATCCCTCAGGTGTGTATTGGTCTCTCCGAGAGCCTGTGTCCATGGAGCAGGGCTAGGGAGCACAGCCGCTCACTGAACTATCCCTCTCACAACAGCCCGTCCAGGCCCATTGCTCCTTCCCAGACAGAGAACATTTACAGCTCCAGCCCAGAGCCCATAACCATAACTCCCCATACAAGCATCACACACATACCTGAGCACCAGACACAGAATCAGGAGAGAATAAGCTTTTGGTTGACACCTCACATTGTCCCCTTGGTCCAGAATTTGGAACAAAGCCCCCCCCTCCCCCCCCGCGGGTGCACCAGTGATCTGTCTGCTCCCGTTCAAATCCATTAACATGAGAGACCTTGGTCTAACCTGCTCTTAAATCTCTCCAGAGATGTCGATTCCACAACCTCCCTCGGCAACTGTTCAGTGCTTAATCACCCTCACCGTTATTCCTAACAGCCAACCTGAACCTCTCTGCTGCAATTTAAGCCCATTGCTTCTTGCCCTCTCCTCAGAGGTGAAGGAGAACAATTTTTCTCATGCTTCTTTGTAACACCCTTTAAGTACTTGCAATGTGCTATCACTCAGTCTCCTCTCTTCCAGTCTAAATAAATCCAAGTCTTTCAGTCTTCCAGCACAGATCTTTCATGATTTTTGCACTCTTCACTGGATCCTTTCCAATTTCTCCACAGCTTTCTTGAAATGTGGGTCCTAGAACTTCACCCAAAACTCCAATAAAGGCCTACTCAGCACAGAGTACAGTGGAAAAATTTCTTTGTTTGTCTTGCTCAAAACAGCGCTGCAGCCCAGAATCACGTTGGCTTTGTTAAGGGTTGTCAATGTGCCCTGAAGGCCTAATGGCTTGGTGATCAACCCTACGCCATGGATAAAGCCTTGTTTGTTCTGTATGTCCCAATGGTGGTTGCTCCTATGAAGACCTGTGGCCATACCACCAGGTACTGAAATCCATTTGCACCTGGTGATATTCCATGGGAAAAGTGATGCCAAACAAAAGATTCCCATTCTGAGGGCCAGACTATTTAAGCAAGGGGAAACCTAATCCCTGGGACTTCAGCTGGTTTGTCAAGGTGCCTGGCCCACTCTAAGAGAAAACAAAGAACTTTGAAGGGCTGGAGACCCAAGTCAGAGTAAAAAACCAACTTTGATTGGAACCTTTTCACCTGAAAGCTGTTTGAGGTCAGAGTCTGCATGCAACAAGTTTCATGGTGAATTACAACAAGCTGAGCATTGTCTACACATTTTAATTTAGGAACTTACTTTGATGTGCCTGTTTTCACTTGAAACTATACAAATCGTACCCTTTGCACTTAATAAAATGCTTTTGTTCGCTACTATGCCCAGGGTAAATAATTGTTGCTTGGGGGGAGCAACCAGTGTGCATCTCTCTCTTGCATTCGGAAAGGGAGCTCATCTGAGCAGCATTCACTTTGTAAAATGTTATACAGAGAAAGAAAGAAGGATTCATTCAGGAATTTGGTCTCTGCTGGGGGATGGCTTTCTGGGTGCTGTGCCTTAGAGGTGTATCCCTCCTGAGCTGAAGTGGTTCAATGTCTGCATTGCTCTGCATGGGATGGTACCTCCCCCCCCAACTCTGTGTCTTGTCTGGGGGAGACAAGAAGATTGGGTCCAGCAGGACAGGGTTATGGGTGGCTCAAGAGGGCAGGCAGACATGGGGAAGTCAATGCATGTGATTCACTTTGACTTTAGCAAAGGTTTTGATATGATCTCCCACAATGTTCTAGCCAGCAAGTAAAGAAAGTATGGACAGGATAAATATAAGGTGGACGGAAATGGACTGGATAAATGTAAGGTGGATAGAAAGCTGGCTGGATTATTTGGCCCACAGGAAGTGATCAGTGGCTCTATGTCAGGTTGGTGGTTGGTTCCTAGCTCAGTGCCCTAAAGTTTGGTTCTAGGGCCAGTTTTGTTCAGTCCCACCTTGGGAGGGGCTGCCCTATATCAGCCAGGAAGTCACTAGTGGGCTTCACAGGCAAGAGCAGACTAATCAATTGGCATACCTGTAAGATTCATTCTTACCGGTACCGTCTCCAGTTAGCCATGGAACATCCCTACCTGTTATTCTGATACCATTATAGCACAAATCTGAAGCAGTTTTTGCAAGGCGGGATCTCTGAGGTGTCATTGGGAATGTTACAATTTACTGACTGTGATTATTTTTGTATCTCTCATTATGAATATGGAGCATGTATCTGTATTTCCAATGGATTCACACAGTTGCTCCTCCAGTAGAGAAGGTGTTTTCACTCTAGACAGATCACTGAGCCTTGTAATGAGACACTGGGGGAAATAACAGGTCTCAGAAGAACCCCAACTCCCACAGACGGAGCCTTCCTGAAAATGCTCGAGAGAGACCAAAAGTGTGCATAAGGGCAGGGAATCAGACCACATGACTCTGGGTTCCTCCTCCCATGTTGTTGTTTTTCCACAGTCTGGTCCAGGAAGCAATTTTGAAACAACGGATCCTCCTCTTTGCCAGAGCTATATAATGCTGGGGGTGGAATCAGCAATTTTCACTCCCCATACAAGAGAACCCCAGGAAAGAGCTGAGGAAGACACATTCACCTGGGGGAAGGCTGAAGGCATCTTACCCGGTGTCTGGAAACCCGAGCACCCCAAGCTGCAAAGCAAATGCAACCTGTGCCTTGAGAAACTGCCAGACGGCCGGTACCTTCACTGCGGGTGAGAATCTGCTCGTTCCTCCCAACTCTGCCCTGTTTGTTCTGCAGAGTTTGTGTTTGGTTAGTTGCTGATAATCTGCTCTGATGTCCCTGAAATCCACATGAGCCTACTGTTTGCAGTTAATCAACTTGTGTGTAGTTTTACCTAAACCAGTGAGCCTTTAAGTGCAATGTGTGGGAGAAAAAATTCTCATCTCGGTTAGCTCACTTGCGCATTTTCCTCTCCACGTTGGCGGTGTGAACAGCCTAACAAAATTCCTCCCTGTTGGTGGTTTGACCTGGTTCAGGTGGTGCAGCCCAGGGGTCGTACCCTGGGCTGCCAGTGGTTACCTCGACTGTAGCTTCCCTCAGCAGTGTCCAGTCAGGGAGCCCGGCATTTCCCTGAAAATGGGCGTGTCCCTGTTGTGAGGGTGTGGGAAGAGAAGTATGAGTGGGGAAGCTGTCTGCAGCACAGTGCAAGCGGGATCCCAGGCTGGGGGCTCAGAGGCTCAGGGGTCCCCAACTCCAGGTGGAACGTTGGGGGCCAGCCCAGCCCAGACGAGCTGTAGGAAAACCTGCCTAGGACAGAGCAATGGGCGGCTCTCGGATTTGGAACTTAATAATGGCCAGACTAGGCCAGTCCAATGGTTCAGCTGCCCCAGGACCCTGTCTCCCAGCACTGGCCAACATCAGGTGCTTCTGAGGGAATTATCAGAGCAGATAAATATCAACTGATTCATCCCGTCACTTTTTCCCTTCTTCTTGCGCCGTATTGTTGCTGGGTTACAGCAAACGATGTGACTGACATTGGCCATGTGATCTCTTGACTGTATTTTACAACGAACTGACTGAGCACAGCGATTTCCTTTACAATTCATCACCCTCCACGTCACACTGTGCGGGTTGCAACATAACAAAAGGGAGCCTGGTGTTTGTTGGGCTGCTTTGTGCCCATCGACAGCTGTACTTCTCCATCAGTCAACTTCCCATCTGCAGCCTGCCCTGTGCACGTTATTATGCTGTTAGCAGGTAATTATGGTTTTAGAGGCCAAATGGTTTCATGTGATTTAGAGGCCAAACCGTCCTGTACCAAACAATGTCTTGCATCTTATAATCATGAGTCCTTTGTATCTTAGGCTATGTCTAGACTGCAGGCTTCTTTCGAAAGAGGCTCTTTCGAAAGCATCTTTCGAAAGAGCCTCTTTCGAAAGATCGCGTCTAGACTGCAGGCGGATCTTTCGAAAGAGCAATCCGCTTTTTCGAAAGAGAGCACCCAGCGAGTCTGGATGCTCTCTTTCGAGGAAGCCCTATTTACATTGAAGAACGCCTTCTTTCGAAAGAGGAACTTTCGAAAGAAGGCGTTCTTCCTCGTGAAACGAGGTTTACCGCCATCGAAAGAAAAGCCGCGTTCTTTCAAAATTATTTTGAAAGAACGCGGCTTGAGTCTGGATGCAGGAGAAGTTTTTTCGGGAAAAGGCTACTTTTCCCGAAAAAAACCCTGAGTCTGGACACAGCCTTAGGGAAAGATGCTCAGTCACTGAGTGCAGGTTCATTAAGGTGTTACCTGCTAAGTGCCCCAACTGCAGGAAATAGCAATGTTACAAATTTGCCTTAGTGATAATTACTTCATCCAGGACATATCAGGCATTGTAGCATTCCCTGCGCAAAGAACTGAATGGAAGTTCAAGAGAGAAACAAAATGAGGAATTGCTCAGACCAGTTAAGGAACTTTATAGGAAAAGTTTGGAAGGACAAATTTACAAAGACCATATGGGCCTTTCAGGAAGTCATAGCAGCACCACGTCTACGTGTACATTGGCATCCTTTTCCAGAAATGCTTAAAACAGAACAGTTTTCCGTTATAAGCATTTTCTGAAAAAGAGCATCTACATTGGCAGGATGCTTTTCTGGAAAAGCGTCTGTGGCCAATGTAGACGCGCTTTTCCGCAAAAAAGCCCCGATCGTCATTTTTGCGATCGGGGCTTTTTTGCGGAAAAGACTACTGGACTGTCTACACTGGCCCTTTTCCAGAACAGTTTTTCTGGAAAAGGACTTTTGCCCGAATGGGAGCAGCATAGTTTTTCCGGAAAAACAATGATGATTTTACATTAGATCGTCATTGCTTTTCCGGAAAAGCAAGCAGCCAGTGTAGACAGCTGGCAAGTTATTCCGGAAAAGCGGCCTGTTACGGGGTCCACAGGCTCACCCCGCCCTGGGCAGTCCCCCTGCCCCAGTTGCCGTCCCAGATGCTCCCGGTCTTCATAAAATGGTGCCCGGTCAACCCTCCCTTCGGTTGCCCAGATGATCCCTCAAGCGAGGAGGTGAGGGGGGTCCGGGCCCTCCCTCTCTCCAGACCCCAGCCCAGGGCCCTAAGGCGGGGGAGACGATCCTCTCTCCCCCAACCTGGCTGATGGGGCACGGACCCTCAACACATCAGCCCGCGGGCTCCAGGACACACCCGCCCTGGGCTGCTTCCTCACGCCCTCGCTCATCCGCTCACCGGCCAGCTTGTCCCGCTGCCTCCTCGTGCCTCTCAGTCCCTTCATCCGACGTCCTGCTCCTCGCCCCCTCTTCTTCTGACTCTGCTGGTTTTATACCTGGGGAGGGTGCCGCCTCTGCCCCTCCAGAACGCCTGCACCTGCGTTCCCCCACGGCTCCACCTTCTCCTCCCCAGCTGTCTCTACTCACCCCCGGCATCCTCCTTGCCACCGGCATCAGTGGGGAATAGGGCTAACTGGGGGCGTCTGCGGGGCCGCCCGCCCTGAGGCTGGTGGGGTGGCATTCCTCCCCCGTTGCCCCTGCCGATCCCGGCACGGGGGGTCCTTCCCCCGCGGTGCTCGGGACCGCGTCAGTGAAGCCGCCTGCCGAGCGGCGTGTCCTGGTTGCCCCGCCGACCGCATCCTCAGTGGCGGCGGGGAAAGCCACGGCGCTTCTTTCTGCCCCGCTGGGGGGGGGCACCCTCAGTGTGGGGTTGCCTCACCCCGTCACCCCCCACGTTGCTCGGGGCCGCGCCGGCTAAGCCGCCTGCCGAGCGGCGTGTCCCAGCTACCCCGCCGACCGCGTCCTTGGCAGCGGCGAGAAAAGCCACGCCGCTTCTACCTTCCTCGCTGGGGGGGGCACCTTTAGTGAGGGGTAGCCTCACCCCGTCACACGGCTGCTTTTCCGGAATAAGTGGCCATTGTAGACACAGCCCACAAGTATGCGTTGGGAGGTGAACATGAAAGAGACAGCATGCATGTGTGTGCGTGTGTGAATTGTGAGAGTGTGTTTTTGGAGACAGTGTGTTTGTGAATAAGATAAACAAAGTGTGTGTTATGTGAGACACCAAGTGTGTGTGTAGCTTAGCAGAACAAAACCCTCCCTAGGGGGAATAGCCCTTTGCAACTTCAGCCAAGACGAGAAATGTGGGTGCACATTCGGCCATCAGGTGCCCAACTTCCTTTCACACTGTGAGGCAGTTGGTATCTAAATCCCTTAAGGGGCATTAAAAATCAGAGGTGATGTCAAGGAGGTGGTTGAATTATTCTTGGTGCGGCCCGTGTTTGAAGAGCCAGGCCTATGGATCAGACTGACCTGGGAGCTTTAGCCAAGAATCTTTCAAATTGGGAGCATTGAATTTTTTTCCTCCTAGAAAGCAGCTCAGTTCTGCTGTCACCACTGAGAAATGACGAGCCTGCCTCCAGAAGGGAGATCTCCTCAACTCTGAGCCGGCGGGCGGAGTGGAGGAGCCGCGGCTCCCAGCTCCGGCCGGCCGGCTTGGGACCACGTGGGGGTGTCTGTGTGAGGGGAAAAGGGGCTCGCAGCCGCAGGAGCGAGCCAGACCCAGCCACCCCTGGGGCTTTGGTAGAGCCTGGGATTAGCCGGCTGCCTCGCCCTCCCTGCAGCCAGAGCGGAGAGTTTGTGGAGGGCCCCGCATTGCAACCAGGGATCCCCAGCGGGAAGCAGAGGAGCCACTGCAGGGGGACCCGTTAGAAACTAGCAATTCCCCCTTCTCCAGAAATAGCACCAGCCCTCTCTTATCCCTCCCTGCTGCTGCTTTCCTGGCGGGAGGGACCGGCTCTGTCACCGCATGGGCCCCCTGCCGCCAGTGGGCTGCGGCTCAGGGCAGAAGGCAGGCACATTCTCCCGGCTGCCCCTCAGCAGCCGGCTCCCACTGCTGCCGTCACTAAAGCCGCCTCCTGCCTGATGCCCCCCAAGTGCTTAAGCAATCCGCATCTTTGTGTCCTTGTCTGTTTCTTTGTGTCCATCTTTCAAAGGGTGGGTTTGTTGCTTTGAATCTGCTGCCACAGCAGATACTGGCTGGACCTGATACCAAAGCTTGGGGGTTTGGATTTTCCTCTCATGGGGTTTATCTCTGCTCAACCTCAAAAGGCTAATTCCCTGCCGCCCTAGAGCGACACACACGACCCTTGATGGAGCTCGGATGCTAAAACTAGCAGCGTAGCCTCGGCAGCACAGACTAACTACCCGCAGCCATCTGAGATCCCAGGCAGGGACACAGGTGTATGTCCCCAGCCGCTGGCTCGGCTGTTCTGTTCTCCTTGCTCATTTGATGCTGCTATCCTTATGAAAGCTCCGTCATGTCACTCCAGCTGAGAGCGACACCTCCCAGCTCTAGAATGGACATGCCCATGTGTGA
Source organism: Pelodiscus sinensis (assembly GCF_049634645.1). NCBI lineage: Eukaryota > Metazoa > Chordata > Testudines > Trionychidae > Pelodiscus > Pelodiscus sinensis. Next base: position 9,067,758 of record NC_134740.1, on the reverse strand, counting down.
GCTTTAAATATCCTCCATTTCCACTCAATTGACTTGTGCTATGTCCTCCACGTTATTGTGGAAGAAAACATTGTCCTCACTGTGCGTTCCTAAGCAACAAGTAGCCAGAGGCAGTTTTATTACGAGTGGCAGCAAGGGAAAAACTGGTTCAGATGGGGGAGAAGACCCCTCCCCCCCAAGGCAGATCTTCGAATACAAGCAATTATGAAGCGGTTTATATAGTGTCCATTAGCTATAATAACAATAACAATTAGTCTCCTTCCCATTACAAACACCAATGGCTAACAGTTATTTAGTTCCACCCAGATGCTCCTTATCCCAAGGTCCCTGCCAGAGTCAGCGTTCTATCCGTATCTCCGTATGGAGGCGAGAGGCGAAGGCAGCGTCTAATTACAGATCTCGCCCTGTCAGGCCACAGACTTAGCCTGACTCTTGCTCTCTTGTTAACAAGACCAAGATAGCTGCACACAAATTCCCTTATTCCCTTTTCCTGCCTCCACATTATGAAGATACTTCAAATCTCAGAGTGTTGAAGGCACTTGGGTGGGTATTTCTGTCGTTCATGAAGATGCAATGCATTTGGTTCCAATTTCTCGGAAGGTCAAGCCCACAATGCAACAGTCTTCCTCTGCTTACTGTGTTCATTTTTCTAGTGGAGAGACACAGTGGTATGAGCTTAGGGATCCCAGGGTTCTGCCCACATAGCCAACAGTATAACCTGTTTGCAGGTGCTCCATGCGTATCTGATGATTTTCTGTTTCCAGACACGTATTATGGAAGGAAGAAACCAAACGCCCATCGTGGAATTGATCCTTGTTGGGTTTGGGAACGACCCTGAACTGCAGCCCCTCCTCTTCCTGGTGTTTCTAGTCATCTACATTGTGGCTGTGGCTGGGAACCTCCTCATTGTTGTGCTAGTGGTGGCTGATCGGCACCTTCACACCCCCATGTACTACTTCGTGGCCAACTTGTCCGCTGTGGAGATCTGCTACGTCTCCACCACCCTGCCCAGGCTGATTGGCAGCCTCGCGACTGGGGACAGAACCATTTCTCTGCAGAACTGCATCGTGCAATTTCACTTCTATATTATCCTGACCAATGCAGAATGTCTGCTGCTCACGGCCATGTGTATTGATCGGTATCTAGCGATCTGCCACCCCCTCCGTTACCCCGCTCTGATGAATGGCAGGGTGTGTGGCCACATGGTGGCAGGATGCTGGATATTCGGCATTTACTACAGCATCATGATACACATTTTTATTCTGCAATTAACATACTGTGGTTCCAACGTATTTGACCATTTCTTTTGTGATTTTGCATCCGATGGTGGGTTCTGTGGCGAGACCCGGACTCTGGCACTGGTGACATTTATTCTGTCTGTCGTATTGAGTATTGGGGCCTTTCTGTTTACCTTGGCAACATACATTTGTATCATCGCCACCATCCTGAGAATCTCTTCCAGCACTGGGAGGCAAAAGGCCTTTTCCACCTGCTCCTCCCACCTCATTGTGGTTGCAGTTTACTATGTGAGCGGACTGACAATCTATGTGCTTTCACTGTTCCAGCCTCCCGCGATCCTGTACAAAATATTGTCTGTCACGAGCACAATCCTGATACCTTTGATCAACCCTGTTATCTACTGCCTGAGAAACAAGGAGGTCCATCAGGCCCTGAGAAAAGCTGGTATGAAACAGGTTGATTTCTGTAACAGGCATGCAGTGTGAAAGAACAAGTTTTGGCGTACAGTAAAATAGAGAAGAACTGATGTATATAAAAAGAATATTTACACCTGGCCCATTTGACTCATCAAAAAGAGGGTTACCTCAAATTGACCTTATTTTGCCTTGTCTTGTTTGAGTTCTTCCTTTCTGCCTGTAGTTCTCCTACTTTCTCAGCTTTTATCTTTCATACTAGACATGTATATCAGTAATGTCCTTCGCTTCACTGATCTGTACAGGAACACAGGTGCCCAGAGTCGGTAAGGAGCTTAACAAAGGAATAAGGGATCTTTCGGAAAAGGTTTTATTTTCCGAAAGATCCCCGTCTAGACTGGCGCTTTTTTCTGGCAAAGCTCTGAGCCGGAAAAAAGCGGCAGCCATGTTTATGCAAATGAAGCGGGAGGGATTTAAATCCCCCCTTCATTTGCAATTGCGATGTGTCTAATTTGCATGCCTTTTATGGAAAAGGGATGCAGTCTAGACACAGCTAGAATGAAATTCTGTGCACGATTGGGAGTGTTAGGGTATGTCTACATATCAAGCTTATTTTGGGATACCAGAGGTATTCTGAAATAGTCACCCCATGGCTTTGCAAACCACCTGTTATTTCGAAATAACGGGCACGCTATTTCAGCATCACAGTATTTTGGCATTCCATGAGGGTTAGGGGATATCTTGAAATAGCACTTTATTTCAAAACGTGATACTCTCTAGGCAGCAGCCAATTTCAAAAGAGCCTATTTAGAAATAAACTAGAAATAAGATATGCGATTTGCCTAATGGAATGACTCTATCAGTGGCCTCTATCAGTCCCACTGCCCCGTAGGTCATTCAAAGGCTGTCCCCCCAAGACACCACCTTATATACAGGTACAACCAGTCACACCTCACTGCTGACGTTGTCAGGTTGCCACACTCTGATGTTGTCAGGTTACCACTCGCTACTTAAATACCTCCCATCAATCACCCTGTAGCTCATGGTTTGTTTAGATATCTCCATCCATCATGTTGTCATTTTAGATCCTTTCTTGAACCTGGGTCTGTATCTGGGAGGAGTGGGTACCAAGGTCTTTTTAATGACCTAGCAACATCATGTGCTTCCCACTTACGACCGGTACCAATTACTGTCCTGCAGTCGGTACCTAGCACCAAGTAGTGATTTGTGCTCTCAGCCCTGTGCGGGCCAAGTTCTGTGAGCTGGGGTTGGCCTCTTGCTCACAGCTTAGCGTTGCTTTATGTTAGCCAGGTTTTGCCCATTGTTAACAAGGCCTCAGGCCTGAAACCAGGCTTGTGCTGCATGTTTTAGGCCAGTGGTCGCCAATCTTTTTACACCCAAGATCACAGACCAAGCCAAGATCTACCCTGCCCCTTCTTTGAAACCCCGCCCCTTCCTTGAAGCCCCACCCTCTCTATTCTCCTCCTCTCCATCACTTGCTATCCCCCAATCTTTATACTGCTGCTTTTTCCCCCAATTCTTCTGCAGGAAGAGGTGTTTCCAACATTTGGCCTGTCTAGACTGGACCAAATGTCAGAAAAAAACCCTTCTTTTGGAAGCCTTGTGGAAAGAGGAATATAGGAGTGACCCAAAGAGCATGTTTGCTCGTCCACTAAAAAAGCAGAAGAACAAACGCATCCCTGGATGCAGACTCCTGAAAAACTCCTGCAGTCTAGCCGTATCCTCGCTGGGTTGAGACAGGATGTGTAGGCTCTGAGGTGAGAATGAGGGATTTGGGTGTGGGAAGGGGTGAGAGGTGCAAGTTCTGGGACGAAATCTGGATGCAGGAGGAGGTAGAGAAGGGGACGCTGGCTCAGGGAGGGTACTCCAGGCCGGGCAGTGTTGGGGTACTAAGCAAGCCACTGGCTTGTGGATGTGAGGGTGCAGGAATTTGGGTTGGGGTATGTGAGGGGCTCAGGGCAGGGGGTTCCAGTGCATGATAGGTTCAGATGTAGGGTCTGGGGGAATGGGGTGTGCAGGAGTGTTATGATGCTATGGCCAGATGGGGGCTTGGCCCCAATTGGGGGTTTGTTGGCCAGGCTAAATAAAATATTATTGTTGGCAAAATAAAATATTATGTCAAACACAAAAAGTTTCTGCATTGTCTTTATTTATGAGACGGGCAGGGAACCTGTCTTGAGTCAGGCCCACGGAAAAGTCAGTTGGGAGCACGGGACATGGTACTGGGGAAGGGTGCTAGTGGGTGCTGGGGCAGGGAACAGGGCGCCAGTGGGGGCAGGGGAGGGGAAATAGGGTGCCAGGAAGGCAGGGAACACATTTCTGCAGCAGGAGGCAGGGTGCCAGGGGGCAGGTTTCTGCAGGGAGGCAGGAGGACAGGTTTCTGCAGAGGGGGATCCAAGGGGGCAGAGTTCTGTGGCTGGAAGCAGGGGAGAGGAAACAGGGTTCAGGGACAGGGTGCCAGTGGGGGTAGGGAGTCCCCTACCTGTCCCCTACCTCCCATGGAGGAAGGAAGTCCCGTTGCACGCTCCCTCCCCCTCCTGCTGAGCAGGGAAGCCCGCACACATGACCCCTTGGGGCCAACGCCCCCTCCCGCAGAGAAGGGATGTCCCAGCACGCCCCGGGAGATGTACTGGTAAGTTCCTGGAACGCCAAGGAGCTGGGACAAGGAGGCAACCGGTGCATTTCCGGAACCCCCAGAAGTGACGTGCAGCTGTAGGACCTTCCGTCCACCCCGCAGGAAGCTGCCACTACCTGCATTGTGCTCGAGGTAGGTAATGGGGCTTCTTGGCAGAGGGGGGAAATGGGAGGCCCGGAACACCTCGCGATCGACTGGTTGGTGACCATGGCTTTCGGCCCTCATCTAACTACAAACACACACAGCAATGACAATTGCACATGGTTATCAATATGTCCCCTGAGTTCGGGTTGCCATCTGGGAGGGGCGGAAGCCGTAACTCATACTGACATGTTAGCCCTCTCCCTGAACCCTGGGGAACAGACTATGAGCCCCCTCTTCATGAATGATCTGCCATAACGCATGAGAAGGCCCCGATTCCTGCTCTCCACCTGGGGCAGTGCTGTCTCAGCATGTTTATGCCTGGTTAAACAAATATGTCTGTTCCCTGCTTATCTCAACCTTTCTTTAGCCACGTATTGTCCATTGTTAGCTTGGCCTCAGACCAGGCCCGTCCATTTCGGGCATATGTGAACGATTCTTAGCAGAGACTGTGGTCAAGATCTTACATAGTTATTACTGGGATCCTGGCCCTACATCTGTGTCCTTTGTTAATTCATTTTATTCGCTTTTAATCTGTTAAACCCTGTTTCTTTAAGCGGTCAAGTAACGGCGCATAAAAGGAAGTTACTCACTTTGTGCAGTATTGTCTGATCTTCGAGGTCCCCCCCCATGGGTGCTCCACTGTTGGTGACAGGTCATCCCTGGAGCTGCTCTTCAGAGCTTTTTCCCTAGTAGTTTCCTGTCGGGCCAGGTATGCGCAGGAGGCGGCTCACACCATTGGCGGTTTGAGAGTTGCCTCATGCATGGCCTGTCCCTTCCCCCTCAGTTCCTTGCTTGTACCCGAGTATAAGTAATTCTGAGCAGAGGGGAAGAAGGAAGGGCTGTGGAGCACCCACGGGGACATACGCCTCGAAGAACAGTCATTGCTGCACAAAGTGATAGCTTCCTTTTCTTCTTCGGGTGATGTCCCCGTGGGTGCTCCACTGTCGGTGACTACAAAGCAGAGCCCACGATGGATGGTAGGAATTGGAGGTAATGCGTATCAGCAGAGAATAAGACTGCTGTAGCCACTGCTGTATAGCCTACTACTTGTGGCATGATGGAATAATGCCTGGAGAAGGTGTGTTCAGATGACCAGGCAGGCATCCTCAGGGAGATCATAGATCTCCACTCCCTGGTGGACGTTTTGGGTGACCAGCACTGGGACAACACCACCACCTTCATCTACTTCCAGGTGGGAAGTGATTGATTGCACCACACCTAGTTGGACCACATTTAATTATCTTGATTCCACTTATCACGAGCCCATTTCTCCGGCATCCGGCCGGCCTCGTTCATGGACCACCATTTGGTGGCCATGAAGACCTCTCAGCCGGGAGAGGCGTTTGCCCTTCTCTGGGTGTAGAAAATCACTTTCTTAACATCCTTGTCCAGGGTTGTTATTATTATTGGACATTTCCCCCTCATTTCCCTCTCCTGCCTCCCTATCTGCTGGTCTTTCTTTTGGCTGCACAGATCCTGTCCTTTTCTTATTCCTGGCTTGCATCCACACTTCCAAAATGCTTTCCCCAGACCCATTGCCTAGCCTGGTTCTCTCTTGCCTATCCCTCTGCCTCTGCCAGCCACGGCATAGCCAGTCTGTAGCCTGAGAATCTCCTCGGAGCAGGGCCGGAGCAAAACCTTCTCCACCTGCCTCCCCCACCTTGCTGTGGTCTCCTTGTTACTGAGCACAGCCTTCTTCGTCTACCTAACCTCCCCCCCTCCAGTGCTCCATCAGGTCTGGATCTCGTGGTGGGTGTTCTCTACGCCGTGGTGCCTCCAGTGATGAATCCGGTCATCTACAGCCTGAGGAACAGGGAGCTCAAAGCTGCATCGAAGAAACTGTTTGGGTGGAGATTAGTCTCCAAGAATTAAAATGTCCTTCATCCGTCCTGGGTCATGGTTTCATTTGATGTCATCAATGGAGGACCAGATTATATCTTTGCAAGCAGACAGTGCCATAGGTTCATGAAGGAGGAAAAGCCCGATTAACTGAACTGAATGAAATCATAGTTAGTTAGTGATGGATCAGTCCAGTGTGAATGCAATCAGAACCTATGTAGGTATTCCTAAATCTGTCTGCCCATCCCTGTCTCATTTTATGTATTTATGGTGTAATAAACTCCATCCTATCCGAGCCCAGCACATCCAATATCAACAGCCAAACCTACGTCCCTTGTGAACATTGGGCCGTCTTTCTCTCTTGCGTGTTTGGATGGAAAATTGGTGCTTGAGAAATGAGAGGTTTGGCTGATGTTGGCCCAAAGATTTCATTTTTGTTTGGCTTCATTTGGTCTATGGGTTGATTCATTTGTGGGTTTGTTCCAGGTGGCTGTAGAGGAGGTAGGAGCTCGGGAGTTTGGAGTATGTCTGATCCAAACAGGGTGTCAACGGATTGTTGGTCGGAGACGCCATCTCCTCCTTGCTGGGGTGGGATTTTCTGAGGGACCTGAAGTTTTGCTTCCCCCAGTGAGAATGAATTAGGAAAAAGTCTGGGTGGGTGGGAAGGTCTTAATCCCTAGTCACACCATTATGGGAATGTGGAAGGGATTGCACAGGCTATTTCAGAGCTGGGAGGGTCACAACAGCCACATGTATTAACGTATAGACACCGAGTCACTCTCACTGCGGCAGAAAGACCTTGAGGGAGAAGAACCTCTGGCGCTGTCTCCTTCAGACATAGGGGCTGGGCAATAAAGCCGAACTTTTGTCCCGCCAAACCATTGCCATGTGTGTGTCTCCAATGGCAAACTCATATTTTCTCAGCTGTTGCTCTTGGTTTCCCATGGGACCACCCAAAGGTCCAGGATGGGGGGAGACGGGCTGGTCACTCAGCCGATGGCTGAAGGAAGATCTGCAGGGATCACACACATGGAAGGGCCTGTGGAGCAACCCTGGTGGGTGGCCACGGAGGGTGTGGGAGGGAAGGACGGTGAGAGGAGGGAGCCATCAGGGGGCCCCATACGAACAGAAGGGCAGGTCCACGCTGAGACCAGAGGCCCCAGATGTGCAGCTGTAACCCGGTGACCCCGCCAGCTGGGACTGAGCCTTTCGTGTGGAAGGGTTGATTTGGGTTTGGCAAAGGGAGTCTGATCCACACAAGCACCTGAATATATGTAGATCATGGAGCTAGAGATAGAGAGGGGGTGTGTGGGGACAGACAGATAGATAGATAGATAGATAGATAGATAGATAGATAGATAGATAGATAGATAGATAGATAGATAGATAGATAGAGGGGGGGTGTGGGGATAGATAGATAGATAGATAGATAGATAGATAGATAGATAGATAGATAGATAGATAGATAGATAGATAGATAGATAGATAGAGGGGGGGGTGAGGATAGATAGATAGATAGATAGATAGATAGATAGATAGATAGATAGATAGATAGATAGATAGATAGATAGATAGAGGGGGGGTGTGGGGATAGATAGATAGATAGATAGATAGATAGATAGATAGATAGATAGATAGATAGATAGATAGAGGGGGGTGTGAGGATAGATAGATAGATAGATAGATAGATAGATAGATAGATAGATAGATAGATAGATAGATAGATAGATAGATAGATAGAGGGGGGGTGTGGGGATAGATAGATAGATAGATAGATAGATAGATAGATAGATAGATAGATAGATAGAGGGGGGGTGTGGGGATAGATAGATAGATAGATAGATAGATAGATAGATAGATAGATAGATAGATAGATAGAGGGGGGGTGTGGGGATAGATAGATAGATAGATAGATAGATAGATAGATAGATAGATAGATAGATAGATAGATAGATAGATAGATAGAGGGGGGGTGTGGGGATAGATAGACAGACAGAGAGACAGACAGATGCACTTTCTGGAGGCTTTTCCCCATGGTTCTGACCCATGCGAGAGGCAGGAGGGAAGGGAGAAAATGCACAAGCCGACCCCTGGCTGGGAGCCGGGCCTTTGATGCCCCCAGATTCTGTCTTGACTGAGACTTTCAAAGCCCCGAGGAATGATGGGGAAGTTACGCTGCAATTTTCGCGCCCTCTCGAGGAGCCGGGTCACTTTTATCCTGTAGCTCATGGCTGCAGGTGACAGACCCAGGGGCAGTTTGCCCGGCTCACGGACATGGAGAAGGCAACTGAACCTTTCTCAGGTGAGCGACCTCTGCAGGGTCACCTGGGAGACTTTTCTGTGGGTCTCTCTCAGCAGGGGCACCTGGGAGACTTTTCTGTGGGTCTCTGTTGCTCTATCCGGTGGAAGCCCTAGGCCTGTGTGTCATTAATTAATCACGCATTGGAGCAGGCGGGATGGACTTGAGGTTTCCCACATTTGGTGTGAGAGCGCTAACCCCTAGGCCACACGATCACTCACCCCCTCCATCCCTCATGCAAGGAGCGTGCAATATTCATCTGCACTGCAACTGCTTCCGCCGACTAAGGGGGGGACAATCAAACAGAACAGAAAGAGCCGTGCTCGGCAAGCCAGGGCAGCCCAAAATGCCGTGGGCCCCATGGGTGGATGACGGATCGTTGGCCAAACCCCAGTCCTGTGGACGGTGAAAGCCCAGCTGCTGTGGGTGGTACAGGGCCGGCTGCGCTACCCACTCTGTCCTACTTGCTCAGATCTTCTGAGGAACAAACCCAGACTGAGGGTGAGTTGGTGCTGTGTTGCTTTTGGGGTTATTTATTGGCACAAATTCTTAAGAGTAAGATCACACACAGACACACACACGCACACACACACTCATGCAGGCAGTTGGGAGGCGTGCTGCAAGCACGGTGTGGATTACTTTAGATTTTGTTGGTGGCTGACATGCTGGCATCAGCTTCCCGGAGAGTCGGCCACGAGGTTCCTTGGGAGATCCCTTCGGATCTTCAGGAGGCTTCACTTCGGGCCGGTCCCAGGCTTCTGCTGGGATGCTACTTCTTGTCCACGAGAAAAAGAAATTTTCTGGACCCTTCTCCTGGAAGGTGTCTGCTTGCAGGGTCTTTGTGTGCCTTGAAAGGTCACGGATCCCACACGGGTTTTTGGTAGAGTATTTCTTATTCACACTCCCACACGTTCCACAGGTCACATACATATTCCTGAGCAACATGGTTCCTAGGTCAGTCCCCAGCCCCCTCCAATACATGGAATTACTTGACATGGGGAAAGGCCCTCATGTAACTATGCTGGGTTCACAGACCAAAGGCAGGATACAGACTTAACATACATTGTAACTAAGGGTATGTCTACACTACCACCCTAGTTCGAACTAGGGTGGCTAATGTAGGCAACCGAGGTTGCAAATGAAGCCGGGGATTTGAATTTCTCAGGCTTCATTTGCATCTTGCCGGGCGCCGCCATTTTTAAATCCCCGCTAGTTCGGACTCCGTGCCCGCGGCTATATGCGGCACGGAGTAGGTAGTTTGGATTAGGCTTCCTATTCTGAACTACCGTTACTCCTCGTGGAACGAGGTGTACCGGTAGCTTGGAATAGGAAGCCTAATCCTATTAGGCTACCTAGTCCGTGCCGCGTGTAGCCACGGGCACAGAGTCCGAACTAGCGGGGATTTAAAAATGGCGGCGCCCGGCAAGATGCAAATGAAGCCTGAGAAATTCAAATCCCCGGCTTCATTTGCAACTTCGGTTGCCTACATTAGCCACCCTAGTTCGAACTAGGGTGGTAGTGTAGACATACCCTCTGAGAGGTAGGGTCAAGGGGAAAGCAGAGGAGTGTGTCCAGTCGGCTAGATGCCAATGGGGGGGGGCACACGTTGGGGACCCCCGACCCTGCACCCTTGTCTGTAGCCAGCTGTGACTTTCCTCCAGGCAGTAGAGTAGAAGGTTTTATTGCTTCTCAGTGATACAGCCCAGCCCAGGCTCTATGTAGACATAGGAGGATGGGCAGACAGACGGGGGTGGGGAGAGGGTTCACAGGCCCCTGTACTGTTCTAGGTCCACTTCCTTTGTTCGAACCCCTTCCCCAGGGACCACCCCCCGCTGGGCCGTGCTTACAGACACCGGCCAGTAGGGGTCACCCCCAGCACTACACAGCAACCAGGGCCTGCCCAGCCAGACAGGATCCAGGGCCACAGGAGCGGACGCCCCCCCTCCCCTTCCGCACACTGCATCACAGGGGGTGGGTCCAACTGGTTCCCAGCCTCACCCCACATCGGCCCCTCTCTCTGGGGCACAGTGCAAAGACGGGTGTGACCCCCGGCCCCGTGTGTCATCTCCAAGAGGGACCTCCCAGCTCCAACTCCCTAGGCCAGGCCCACCAGCCCTGCCAGTAACGGGGGCTCCCTGCAGCTCTCCTCCCCTCATGGATACACCAGGACTATTTCCCTGGGAGGGTGGGGAAGCACTGGGATGGGTTCCCTAGGGAGGGGGTGAAACCTCCATCCCTAGAGGTGTTTAAGTCCCAGCATGACCAAGCCCTGGCTGGGCTGATTGAGTTGGGGTTGGTCCTGCTTTGGACAGGGGGCTGGACTGGATGTCTCCTGAGGTCTGTGCCCATCCTGGGATTCTAAGATAATAGATTTATGGCTCATTACGACCATCTGTAACCCTTGCTTGGTCCTACCACGCTCCCTGCTTGGTCCTACAGCTACAGAAGTCCCCTTGATCGGTCTCATGCAACGTGGGGTATCTCTGTGTCTAGTCTACCCCTTTGCCTTCCCTCCCGCCCCGATGCAAAGTGCTAGGCATGCACAGATGCCAAAGTGAGGGGTCCGCCGCCAATCTGATGCCTAAGTCTGACCTGGAGGGGATACTGGTCTATGTTTTACTGTCTCAGCTGTGACCTCTGCCTAGACTTGAGTGCCGACATTATTTCTTGGGACTAGAAGTTTCCTCGGACATTTTCTGCATCCACCGGGGATGTAGGGGGATGTCTACCTTTGCACCCTCTTTCAAGAGAAGGATGAAAATGCATGAAGCATGGATTTGAATTGCCTGCTCTTCATTTGCACGATGGCGCTATTTCAAAATAAAAAAACATGGTCGAGACCCAGTTATTTCAAAAGAAAACCCTTCTTCCAAAATAACTGGTAAACCTCAGTGTATGAGGAAGAAAGGTTATTTCGAGAGAAGAGTTTTCTTCAAAATAACTCCGACTAGACAGCGCGCTATTTCAAAATACTGCCATAGAGTGAATATGCAAATGAAGGATGGGAAATTCAAATCCCGGCTTCATTTGCAATTTTGAACGCCTTCGTTTCCACCCCCCTCTTGAAAGAGGGGGCAAGTGTAGACATACCCTATGAGAATACAGATCTACAAGTTGGCATCTTTCCATGGCATCTTCAGATCGGTGGTCGGGATGGACGTGTCTGTCTTGCCTTTTTTATGAGCGCACAAACGACTCCTGCCATTCGTTAAGTAGCCAGGATAACTGATCCTTTCTGGGAGGAGATTTCCCTTGGCGATTCTACTACTGGGACTTTCAAACTGGTGGGAAGGGACCGTTTTTTCTAAGGCCACCAAACAATTGCTTTAATGACGGAGACCATCTAACCGCCAAGGAAAAGCCGGCAGACAGTAGAACTGTTGACTGCGGTGTCTTTGCAAGTTTGATGAGTTACACGCCGATGTCCTACCTTTGCCACGTACCGGTCCCCCGTCACCAACATCTCCGGGTGAGCCGAAATCTTCAATGTATTTCTTCTCCCTGCTCCCGTGGGAGGTGGAAAAGAATATTCTCCTCCACGGGCACAGAGAGAACTCAGGAAGAAAGGCAAAAGGGCCGATTTGCACACACGTGAGGCACTGGCAGAGAGGGAGAGGTTCCTCGTGGGAATCACAAGAGTGTGTAAGTGAATTAGGTGCCTGGGTCACACTGGTGTTCAGTGAGCATTACGGGATAAAGGTTTAAAGCTATATGGGCGTTTATGAATGCAGATCAGTATCTAGTGGGATTTTCAAACAACCAGAGCCCCCAAAGTCCAATGACTCAAACTCTCTGCTGCCCACAGCACCAGGCAATGGGGGGGATGGTGATCAGGCCTGGGGGGCAGCTACCTTCTCAGCTGCGGCACAGCCGAGGTAAGGACATGGACCAGCACAGGGTCACACTGGGGGAGCACTTTGAAGGGGACTGATGCAGGTGAAGGACGTAAAAAAACCACAGAGAAAAATGTTAACCAGTTAACGGTTAAACGTTTTGGAGGGGGTGTAGCTCCGCCCCCTCCCAGGAGTGGCAGCCAACCCTGCTCCTGGTGGGCTGTCGGCCGCCAGTGGGGCCCCAGATGGGAAGTTTAATCATTTAAGAAACTGATAAGCATCAGGTCATCGATGAAACGGTTAAACGTGCATCCATGAATGGGATGAATTCACAACACATGGCACGTGGCCTCGACGTCCACCTACCAGCCTTCCCCACGGCATCGGACTTGCCGGCCGAACTCTGCCCGGCTGGGAACCGTTTGCCCAGCTTGAATCTGGGCAGGGCGTGAATCGTTCGTCAGTGCGAATCAGTCATTGGGGCGAATGCCTGGGCTGCTGTTCACAGGTGGGACTCTCTAGTAAGGAGAAAGCTGCCATGACGACCACAGGGGGTTGTGTTTCAACACCCAAAGATCATGTCTGTGTGTCGGTCCCAAAGCCGAACTTGGGTGGAAGGGACTTAGATTATATTGGGTGGCTCATGCAGAGCAGGGTCAGTGCAGCCACCTATGGGGTATGGGGACTGTTGAGACAGGGACCCCTCTATTATTTGGAAAAAGCGAAGCAATTTGCAACGTTGACACTGGCCACCCCCCACAATGCTGAAAGGAGACAATGGCTGTGAGTGGCACAGGAGTTGCTCAATAGCAGCTTGCCAGCGGTTGGAGCCAGGGGGCAGCCATGGCTCCACTGAAGGTAGCAGAAGACTCTTGCATCCAAATTGGTGGCAGAAGTGGGATCCATGCTGGGAGTTAGCTCCAGGCTGGGCTGAGGCTGGCCAGTGGGGTCGGAACCCAGTGCCCACTGCTGGCCTCGGGGCTCCCATTTGGTGGCCCAGGGTAGCTTGTGGGTGCAAGGATCCCGGGGGGCTCAGAGTCCAAAGATGGCAGGGTCCACGCTGCAGCCCAGCAAGGCATTGGCGGCTTCCAGGCACTCGCTCAGCCAGGGCCCTGCAAGGAGAAAAAGATCGATGTGGAGACACCAGCCCAGGAAATGGGGAGTGGCCGGGGGAAGACATGAGCGAGGGGAACAGGAGGAGCAAAGAGATCACAGAGCATGGGGGGACAGGCACGAGGGTCGGAAAGTAAAGGTGTTGGGGGATGGGGCACGGCAATTGCCACAGGATGGTGGGATTGGGACGGGGATAGGCTGGGGGCAGGGGTGTGGGGGGGCAGGGTGGGGTTTGGAGTTGTGGGGTTCCCATGAGGCAGGAGCTCTCCAGATGATGCCCTGAACCCTGCCCACTCCCCCCCCCACACACACACGCACCCTCTTACCTGCTTGGTCCCGCACCCAGGCCACCGCTTTGACCTCCAGCAGCTCCCACTCGTTCCGCTGCCCCGTGGCCCGGCCGTGCAGCCAGACCACGGCCAGCACCGTGGCCCAGACACTGGGGGCCACATCCTGTGGGGGGAGGGGGCAGAGACAGTTTGAGACAGGGTGGGTCTGGGGACTTCCTGCCCTTCCAACTCTCCCCTCCCTGCACTCACCTCACTGGGCTTTCTCCCCCTGGCGTCGGTCTTGCTCACCCCCAGCGCGGCGGCCAGCAGGGGCCCCAGGTCCCATGAGCCATCGGCGTTCTGCAGGGACACCAGCCTCAGCAGGGGAGATTCCTCTGCTGCCCGCTCTGAAAAGAGAGATGGGGCTGGGTCATTATTTCAGTATAATGAGATGGCCTGTCCAGGTTGGAGACAGTCTACACCCTAACTGTGACCTTCTGTGACTTCTTTACTCTATCCCTCCATGGGTGTCCTTAACTCTGCCCCACTCCAGGGCATCCTTTACCTGTTCCTCTGAGCCCTAAAGCCCCATTCCTGGGCATGCTTTATCTGGTTCTCTGCACCATTGACCCCTCCATGGACACCCTTAACTCTACCCTGTCCTGCACCCATGGGATGACACTATTCACAATTAGGCACCCAACTCCCTTGGGTCCCTGTTAATGTCCTAGTCTCAGCCATTAAGCCCATGTCCCCAGGGTGATTCTCACACACAATCTGACCTCAGGAGCATCCTCCTGCAAAGGACTCTTCTTTCCAGGGAAAGACATGAGCTTCTAAGGAAGTAGGGGTACGTCTACATTACAGTGTTATTTCGAATTAATTGAATTCGAAATAGTTAATTCGAATTAAGCTAATTCGAAATAACACATCTATACACAAAAACTATTTCAAAATAGCATTTTGATATTTCGAAATAGCATGTCCACACTGAGTGGACCCTGAACTGAAGTTAAGGCTGGAACCAGTGCCGGCAGGGCATCAGGTTGGAACTTATTGTGTGGGGCTTCTGCCTGAGGCTAACTGAGCTCCGTGCTTAAAGGGACCCCACCCCCACCCCGGACAGACAGTTCTCAGGGTTCCCTGCTTGCTTGTCTCCCTCGATGAGGGACAGCAAAGCAGTCCTGGCTTGGAGTGCCCTGAGTACCCACACTCGGGACACCACAGCACTCGGCCACATGGAGCCAGAGCTGCCCCTGGGCACGTTGGTGTGTCTCGTGGGGTCGTTGCCTTCAGCCCGGCTGCATTTGCTGCAGGCTGCCATCCGGGGGGCTGTCAGGATCCAGGAGGCCCTGAGGGAGAGCATCCACCCCGAGCCTCTCTGGTCCTCCCCACAGGGGGCTTGTGCCCCATTCCTCCCTCACGTCCTTCCACTTACCCCTCCCTAGCCCCACTTCCTGATGTCAAATAAAAATAGAAACTGGGTTTATTGAACAAAACTGGGGGGAGGGGGAGAAACCTCTGGGGAGACTGGGAAAAGGAGATGGGAGGGGGAAGAGAGAGGGTGGAAGAGGGGAGGGGGAAGCCTGGGAGGAGGGAACTGGAAGGGGGAAGCCAGGGGAAGAAGGGGGAGGGGAAGCTCAGGGATCAGGGTTGCGGGTCTTAAGGGGATCAGATCTTAAGGGGATTCCAAACTTCCAAATTCCTGCCTTTCGTGGCCTTCTTTGATTATGAACTGGACTGCGCCCACAATGATCTGTGCCCCATAACTCAGGTGTACACATGTCCTAGCCTAAGCCCAGTTTCAGCTACGTTTTTTGCCAGGAATTTCCATCCATGTGTCTGAGAGAAAACAGCAGGGGATTCCTTCTCAGGCCACCACAAACTCGTACCCCACATCCCAGCTTCTCGCTTGGAAGCTTCTTTCATTTTTTTAAATTTATTTCATGGCAAGAGGATTTGTGTCACCTCACTTCAAACCCAGCCCGTTAAGGACGCCTCTTCCTCCCCGGCATCACGACCATTCTTTTGCTCAGGAATTTCCGTCCGTCTCCGCCCCCGATCCTGATGCTTGCCCCCCCCCGTTCTGATGCCTGGTCCCAGTCCCCACGCACCTTTCTGGGGCACGGGCTCCGGCGGGACCTCGGGGTCGGAGGACTCGCTGCCCCGGCACTGGAGATGTCCCCGGAGGCGCTCTGGGATGCAGTGGAGCCAGGACAGACACTTCTGAGGGAGGCGAAAGCACAGGCTCGATTTGGGGAGCCGTTCGAGCTCACTGAAGTGCCAGTAGCGTGTCACAACCAAGTGCTGGAGGTTACGCATGACCTGCGAGCAGCCCACCAATCGCCTCCTGCCCAGGTGATGAAACGCATGATGCGTGGTGGCTTCATTCGTGGACAGCACGGAGACAAGGCGCCGCGGAGGCAGGGACAAGAGCGGCACGGAGAATGACGGACAGAGAGAGGGACAGACAGAGGCACCCATAGAGACAGGCTCGGGGGAGACGGAGAAATCCCAGCCCCTCCCCAATGCTCAGAGCTGCCGGGACCCCTCCCACGTGTTGCCCAACCCCTTCCCCCACCAACTCACTCAGGGCTTGGCACACGCTCCCCCTCCCCACCCCGCAGACCCATCTCTCCTGGGCTGTGACATCCAGAACCAGTCCCCATGCTTCTTCCCATTGGGACCCCTCCCCCAGGCCCAGGGGATGTGGGGGCAGGCACTGTGCCCCATGGATGAAGGCAGGATGCTGTGGGGGGGGCAAGGCACCTCCCAGCCAGGCTCATGACAGCGATGGGCTGTGGCCGTCTGGGTGGGTTGGTCGGTCTGGGTCTGCTTCACTGTCTGTGTCTCCCCGTGTGGGCCTGGCCGTCAGCGTCTGGGTTCAGAGCAGCCACATCTCCCATTCTGGGTCGGTCTGTCTGCGTCTCCTGTTCCAGGTCTGTCTGTCTGCGTCTCCCCGTCTGCGTCTAGGTCTGTCTGTCTGTCTGTCTGCATCTCCCCGTCTGCGTCTAGGTCTGTCTGTCAGTCTGCGTCTCCCCGTCTGCGTCTAGGTTTGTCTGTCTGTCTGTCTGCATCTCCCCGTCTGCGTCTAGGTCTGTCTGTCTGTCTGTCTGTCTGCATCTCCCCGTCTGTGTCTAGGTCTGTCTGTCTGTCTGTCTGCATCTCCCCGTCTGCGTCTAGGTCTGTCTGTCGGTCTGTCTGCATCTCCCCGTCTGCGTCTAGGTCTGTCTGTCGGTCTGTCTGCGTCTCCCTGTCTGCGTCTAGGTCTGTCTGTCTGTCTGTCTGTCTGTCTGCATCTCCCCGTCTGCGTCAAGGTCTGTCTGTCTGTCTGTCTGCGTCTCCCCGTCTGTGTCTAGGTCTGTCTGTCTGTCTGTCTGCGTCTCCCCGTCTGCGTCTAGGTCTGTCTGTCGGTCTGTCTGCATCTCCCCGTCTGCGTCTAGGTCTGTCTGTCGGTCTGTCTGCATCTCCCCGTCTGCGTCTAGGTCTGTCTGTCTGTCTGTCTTTCTGCGTCTCCCCGTCTGCGTCTAGGTCTGTCTGTCTGTCTGTCTGCGTCTATGTCTGTCTGTCTGTCTTTCTGTGTCTCCCCGTCTGCGTCTAGGTCTGTCTGTCTGTCTTTCTGCGTCTCCCCGTCTGCGTCTAGGTCTGTCTGTCTGTCTGTCTGTGTCTCCCCGTCTGCGTCTAGGTCTGTCTGTCTGTCTGACTGCGTCTCCCCGTCTGCGTCTAGGTCTGTCTGTCTGTCTGACTGCGTCTCCCCGTCTGCGTCTAGGTCTGTCTGTCTGTCTGACTGCGTCTCCCCGTCTGCGTCTAGGTCTGTCTGTCTGTCTGTCTGCGTCTCCCCGTCTGCGTCTAGGTCTGTCTGTCTGTCTGTCTGCGTCTCCCCATCTGCGTCTAGGTCTGTCTGTCTGTCTGCATCTCCCCGTCTGCGTCTAGGTCTGTCTGTCTGTCTGTCTGCGTCTCCCCGTCTGCGTCTAGGTCTGTCTGTCTGTCTGTCTGTCTGTCTGCATCTCCCCGTCTGTGTCTAGGTCTGTCTGTCTGTCTGTCTGCATCTCCCCGTCTGCGTCTAGATCTGTCTGTCTGTCTGCATCTCCCCATCTGTGTCTGTCTGTCTGCATCTCCCCATCTGCGTTTAGGTCTGTCTGTCTGGGTACGTCTACACTACAGCGCTAGTTCGAACTAACTTAGTTCGAATTAGTTAATTCGAACTAAGCTAGTTCGAACTAACGCATCTAGAACTAAAAACTAGTTCGAACTAGCGTTTTGCTAGTTCGAACTAGTAAGTCCACATTGAGTGGACTCTGAACAGGGCTTAAGGATGGCCGGAAGCAGTGCCGGCAGGGCATAAAAGGAGGACTTAGAGCATGGAGATACTGTCTCAGGCTAGCCGAGGGCTGCGCTTAAAGGGTCCCGACCCCCACCCCGGACACACAGTTCTAAGGGGTGCCCCGCTTGCAAAGAAGTTCTGGCTTGGAGTGCCCTGAGTGCCCACACTGGGCACATCACACCACTCAGCCATCAGCCCGGCTGCACTTGCCGCAGGCTGCCATCTGGGGAGAGGGAGTAATTGGGGGGCTGCAGGAGAGCTTCCACCCCCAGAAGCCCGCAGAGCCAGCCCAGTCCTCCCCATCGGGGGCTCGTACCCCATTCCTCCCTCACCTCCTTCCACTTGCCCTTCCCTAGCCCCCCTTCTTCTTGATGTACAAAATAAAGATAACGTTTCTTCCAACATTGACTCTGTCTTTATTGAAAAAAACTGGGGGAGACTGGGAAAAGGAGGTGGGAGAGGGGAAGAGAAAGGCTGGGAGAGGGGAGGGCAACTAACATGATCAGGGGTTGGGAACAGGTCCCAGATGAAGAGAGGCTACAGAGACTGGGACTGTTCAGCTTAGAAAAGAGGAGACGGAGGGGGGACAGGATAGAGGTCTGTAAAAGCAGGGGTTGGGTGGAGAGGGTGCATTCAGAAAAGTTCTTCATGAGTTCCCATAAAGAAGGACTAGAGGACACCAAAGGAAAGGAATGGGTAGCAGGCTTGAAACTAGTAAGAGAAAGTTGTTCTTGACAAAGCAAATAGTTAACCTGTGGAACTCCTTGCTGCAGGAGGCTGTGAAGGCTAGAACTAGAACAGAGTTTAAAGGGAAGTGAGATCAAGTCATGGACGTTGGGTCCATGGAGTCCTATTAGCCAGGGGGTAGGAGTGGTGTCCCTGCCCAAAGTTTGTGGAAGGCTGGAGAGGGATGGCACGAGACAAATGGCTTGGTCATTGTCTTCGGTCCATCCCCTCCAGGGTCCCTAGGGTTGGCCGCTGTGGGCAGACAGGCTACTGGGCTAGATGGACCTTTGGTCTGACCCAGGACGGCCATTGTAAGCTCAGGGCTCAGTGTCGGGGGTCTCAGTGGACCCCCTTGATTTTCATGCAGACCTGGTCCTGGGTGGCCAGGCTGGCAGCTCTCCTGCCCTAGACGGCCACTTTCCTGTGCCTAGTGCGGAGATCGTGGACGAGGTCCACGATGTCCGCACTAGCCCAGGAAGGTGCCCGCCTCTTGCGGTCCAGGGCAAGCTCCCGGGAGCCGCCAGCCTGGTCCCGGCAAGAGGGGGTGGGCTGGGGGGCATCGGGTGGGTGGCTCTGTGCCGTGCCAGGTGCAGGGTCTGCTAGCTGGGTGCTGGCAGGCTTGCACCTGGCACGGGCACCGTAGCCAGCCCGTGCCCCTTTAAGGGGTCCGGGGCCGGGAGGGGGGCATAGAGTTTCCCTGGTGTTGGCCAGAGTGGCCACCAGGGAAACCTGGGGAGGGCTAGCCTCCCACTAGTTCGAACTAAAGGGCTACACAGCCCTTAGTTCGAACTAGCTAGTTCGAACTAGGCGTTAGTCCTCGTAAAATGAGGTTTACCTAGTTCGAACTAAGCGCTCCGCTAGTTCGATTTAAATTCGAACTAGCGGAGCGCTAGTGTAGCGCATAGGAAAGTTAGTTCGAACTAACGTCCGTTAGTTCGAACTAACTTTCTAGTGTAGACATACCCTCTGTGTGTCTGCATCTCCCCGTCAGCATCTAGGTCTGTCTGTCTGCATCTCCCCGTCTGCATCTAGGTCTGTCTGTCTGCATCTCCCCGTCTGCATCTAGGTCTGTCTGTCTGTTTGTCTGCGTCTCCCCGTCTTTGGCTCAGTCACTGTCCCCGCCTCTGGGTGCTCTGACTCTCTCTCCAGCTGCCTGTCTGGGTCCATCTGTCTGTCTCAGGGTCCTGCTCTCCAGCTGGGAGGGGCCCCCACCCCAGCTCCATCCTGCCAGCACCTGCTACTCCCCAACCCCCCCCCCCCCGCCCCAGGACTGGGTGGGGGCAAATGAGATCCCACAGGGGCAAGGAAGGGGCAACCCAGCCCCATGGGAGCAGGGGGAGGAGCAAAGGGATATTAGCCCATAACCACGACGCCCCCTCATGGTTGACACCCCTCCCGGCTGTGCAAGGATCCCTCCCACTGCCACCAACTGCCAGGCTCCCCCTCTAACCAGCACCCCCCGACATTCTGGGTGCTCCCTGCGTGCTGGGCCCCCCTGTGGGGTTACCTGCCACCGGGACGTCCCGCCTCACCAGCGGCCCCTGCACCGGCTGCCCCCGCGCCGTGTCCACCCCCACGTAGGCCGTGAGGGAGCAGACGACGCCCGAGCTCAGACTGGCCTCCAGCGCCCGGCTCCAGGCCCCCTTCGCCCCCGCACTCATGGCCTCCTCCAGATCCAGCAGCAGGGCCTTGGCTGCCAGCCGGTGAACGGGCAGCCTGGGCGGGAGAGAGGCAGGGTGAGCCCGGACGCCTGAGTCCAGCCACGCGAGGAGGGGCAGGGGAGCAGCGGGGAGCCAGGTCTCCTGGGATCCCTCCCAGTCCCGAGAGGGCAGCAGGGTTCAGTAGGCACGGGGGGAGGGGCAGAATACCAGCTTGTCCCTGTGGCCAGGGGCAGGGCCCCTCACGGCTCGGTGTGGCTAAGCGGAGTGTGTGGGGGGGGAACTGGGCGGGAGGACCCAGCTACCTGTCTCCAGCCTGCGGCTGCAGGGGGAACGCCAGCGTCTCCTTGTAGCTCTGCTCCCGGATGCAGTACTGCAGCGTCACGCCCCCCACGGCAGTGCCTGGGGGCTGCGGGCAGGGGAAAGATCAAACTTTGTGTGCTGAGGGGGGGGGGGAAGATGCCCAGGGACCCCCCCATGCAATTTACAGGACAAAGTGGTAAATATTTCTAAATAACACAGCAAGTTACCTTGGCAAGCTAATGACCATCGTTAGGGGCCAGAGTTAACTATTATTCTTGCCATCACAGAACCCTCCTCTGCCTTGGCCATTGTTAGGGGCCAGAGAGCACAAGTCCCACTGACGGCAATGGGGCTGGGTAGCTCAGAGCCCACCTCCCCACCAGCCATCACTAGGGGCCAGAGTGAACAAACCCTGTTGCCAACAATGGGGCCAGGTAGTGCAGAGCCCACCTCCCCAATACCCATCACTAGGGCCCAGAGCCATCACCTAGGTGGGGTTCTCACAGGCTGGGGGTGCCCCAGATGGGCCTGGCGCTCTCACCGGGGGCTGCCCACGGAGCTGGGCGTAGATCAGGCACCGGTGCACGGCAAAGATCACCTTGGGGGCCGGGCCCAGCAGCACCGCCTCCATCCCGGGGGGCAGGTCCCAGCTCAGCGCGATGCAGGTCACGGCCAGCTGCAGGGCCCGCTTCAGAGACTGCAGCGCCTGGGGGGGACACCACACGGGTGGGGCCGGACGCCTGGCTCCTCTCCCGCCTCGGGGGGGGGGGGCCTGCACTCCTGGGGTCTCACCTTGGGCTGCATGCGGTCCTGGCCCGTGATGAACTCGGCGCTGCCCCCCCCGGCCTGGGCGATGCCTTTGATCAGGGCCGTGGAGGCGCCTTCCCCGATGCCGAAGGAGAAGCACCTGCCGGGGGCGGAGCCCGGGGTCAGAGACGGGAGGGGGAGGGGCTGTGCTGCGGGGGAGGGGCTGGCCAGTCGGGGCTGAGGGGCAAGTATCATTGGGGTGATATTGGAGCCGGGAGGGGGGAATCTCCAACCTTTTTGGGTATCGCTGGGAGCACTCGGCATCCACCCCCCAAACCCATTGTGGGGACCCTGGGAGACCCCCCCGGAATCAGCACCCGCCTCCCACGCCACTGCTGGTATTTTGGGGCCACCTGTGATGCGCGTTGGCTGCCCAGCTCCCGGGGGCCCAGCGGACGCAGAACTCCACTTCCCAACACAACGGGGGATAGAGGCCCCCTCTGAGTCTATGTCGACAGCAACAGTCACCTTCCCCGTCCTGCCCCCTTGGGTACAATCCCCCCCACTGCCATCACCTGCCCCTCAGCTCAAGGGGACATGGACAGGAGGGGCCAAGGGCGGCCAAGGGGATTAGTGGCGGCCTGGCAATGGAAAATGGGACAGCCCGGCCCCCTCTGCACAGCAACGCTGGGGGGGACTTGGGGGGAAGGGCTGAAATGGGGGCAGGGCAGGGGCAGGAAGACATGGGCCAGTGCTGGGGAGAGGGTCCCAGGCCCCAGGCCACCCTGGCCAGCAGCTTGGGGTGTGCGCGAGGAGATCGGAACTCATGGCCGAGCGCTGGGCACAGGGACAGCAGAGCTGGGGGGAGAGGCTGGTGGGGAGCTGGGGGGAGAGGTTGGAGGGGAGCTGAGGGGAGAGGCTGGTGGGGAGCTGGGGGGAGAGGTTGGAGGGGAGCTGGGGGGAGAGGCTGGTGGGGAGCTGGGGGGAGAGGTTGGAGGGGAGCTGGGGGGAGAGGCTGGTGGGGAGCTGGGGGGAGAGGTTGGAGGGGAGCTGGGGGGAGAGGTTGGAGGGAAGCTGGGGGGAGAGGCTGGTGGGGAGCTGGGGGGAGAGGTTGGAGGGGAGCTGGGGGGAGAGGCTGGTGGGGAGCTGGGGGGAGAGGTTGGAGGGGAGCTGGGGGGAGAGGCTGGTGGGGAGCTGGGGGGAGAGGCTGGTGGGGAGCTGGGGGGAGAGGTTGGAGGGGAGCTGGGGGGAGAGGTTGGAGGGGAACTGGGGGGAAAGGCTGGTGGGGAGCTGGGGGGCAGGGCGTGGAGGACACTGGGGGGAAGGGGGCCCCATTACCTGCAGGACCCTTGGTGACGCTGCACCTCAGCAATGACTTCCCTAGTGTTACACACCTCCCCGTCCGTGAACACAAACAGCTGGGGGGGGGGGAGGAGAGACACCCTCAGAACTGGAGACACCCCTTGCTGGGAACCATAGAGCCTGCCCCTCCCCCACCCCCAGAGATCCCCAGACACATCACTCCTCCCCCCCCCCCCCCCCGCCCAGAGCCCTCCTGGCAGAGAAGACAAGTTACATGAAGCCGAGTCCCCGACAAAGTCCCCTGGAAGGGACCTGACGTCTCCGGGCTCTGTGGGGGCTCCCTGGGGCATGTGAGCCCCACTTCCCTAAAGCCCTTTTGGGCAGCCCTGGGGAACCAGCCACCACCCCCCTGGTCAGCGCTCCCGGGACACATGTTACCTGCCTGACTGGGGAGACAGCGCACTGCTGCGTCCAACTCAATGTGCGCAGTGGTGCACAGTTCTCCCCATGTCTACCTGGGAGCCCAACCCCCACCCACCCCCTCTCCCCAGCCCCTGGAGAGAACAACCCGCCGGAGTGCCCAAGGGACCTGCTGGGAGCTACCCATGTTCCCCCCGACTGCATGTGTCCCCCATGATCCCAGCCAGGTCTGATGAGGTTCAGCCCCCGGCCTCCCCCACCCACCCAGCCCTCCAACCCCAGGCTCCCCATGGCCCCCGGACCTGGCGCGGGTGCCCGTCCCGGCAGGGGCTGCGGTAAATGGCTCCTAACGGCTCCAAGATCTCGGTGCCCCCCAGGTCGGCACGGAGCCGCCGGACGCGCTTCAGGGACTTGGACATGGTCTTCTGGGTGTACTCCACGCTCCGCCTGCAGGGGGCGCCGGGGGTCAGGGCAGGACAGCCAGAGATGGGGACTAGCCCCCCGCCTAGCTCTGCCCCCAACCCAGTCATCCCACACAGCCCTTGCCCTCCAGCCAGCAGCCCACAGACCCGCCCCTCCCCTCGGACTCACGGGTAGAAGGACTCGAACTCAGACCCAAAGCCGTAGATGTTGAAGTAACAGCCCAGGGGCAAACTCTTCAGCAGCAAGATCAGGGTCTCCTGGGGTTGGACAGAGAGACGGACAGAGTCACGCCAGGTCCAGCCAGCTGGGGCTGCTCCCTGGGACGGCCCCATGGGCCCATCGAGTGCAGCCTTGGGCCTGGCGGTACCTTGGCACAGTCGATGCGTGTGGGGGAGTCGGCGCGGGCGTCCATGGTGCTGTCCATGCTGCCGGAGCGATCCAGCAGGAAGATGAACTCGCCGGCCGCTGTCGCCTCTAGCAGGTTGGGCATCAGGGTCACCATCACGGCCGGGTCACCCATCAGCGAGCCTGGGGAGGCGGGGTGAGCCCCGTGAGAGTCTCCAGTGCCCTGACCCCACTGCTCCGCCCTTCCCACACCTCTCTCCACTAGGACCTCCATGCCCCCCCCCCGACTGCCCGGAGCCCAACCCCCACACCTCTGCCCCTCCCCCATCAGATGGACCCCAGCACCTCCGACCACCCTTCCTACTTCAACCCGCACCCCCAATCCGCCCCTGGATACCTCAAACCTCCATTGTCCCTTACCATCCCCCTCATCCCACCACACCCACCGACACCTCTCTCGCCCCCCCATGTCACAGAACCGCAGCCCTCCCCCACTCAGGGGACGGGGGGTGCAGCCCCCCACCTGCCATGTACCTGGCTCCGCTCCGGGCAGCCCGGCCTCCAGCACAACGCTGGGCTTGTGCGGCTCCGCGTAATACACCAGCAGCTCCACGTCCCGGTCCCAGGGCGGCTGCTCGGCCAGTGACACCTGGGGGCAGGGAGCAGACATGATCAGCTCCCCAGCCCCTGGGGCCAGGTCCCGCTGGCTCTCATGCCCAGCCTGGGGAGGAGGGGTGGGAAAACCACCCCCAAGGATGATGCAGGAACTGGGCCCTTCTGGGGAGGAAACCACCAAGCACTGAATGGTTTTGGTTCTTTCCCATTGGAAGAGACAGTTACCTGGTTGGGGGGTGAATTCCCCCCCCAAGTGCAACCTCCACGGGGGCCCCATGGGAGCAGGGGAACTGGAACGCCCCCCACTTTTTCTTCCACTGAAAGGAGAGGATCCCCCAGAGAACAAGGGAAACTGAGGCCCAAGGCAGGACCAGGATTTCAGCCTCATGGGCTAGTCTCAGCCCTGGACTTTTCCCCCGAGGGAAATGGGGAAATTCCCCAGAACCGTGTGTGTCCCTTGTTATCCCCCCTCCCCCCAGTTTTGGGGCCCACCCACTGCTCTGCCCCACATCTCCCCCCAGCAGACTCCCAGATGGTTTTCTGGGACCTGCCATCTCCCCATCACCAAAAGTCCCTTCAATGCTCCCCCCCCCCCCAACATCCAGACCCCGGTACCTCTGCCCCCCACTGGCTGGTCCCTGTCCCGGGGCCCCTACCTGGGCGCTGCTCCGGTCCCCGCCTGGGTAGCTCAGGGAGGTGAGGGGGCAGTTGGAGACCACGCGCTCCACGCCGTGGGGTGACTCCAGCGTGGCGCTCAGGCTCAGCGTGTAGGGAAGCTCCCCCGGAGGGGCCCGGGGGAGCCCCTGAATGACGTCCTCGCCAACCCAGCCTGCAGGGGGAGAGGCGGGGGTGAGGACGGGGAAGGGGAGAGCAGGGGGGGATATTGGGGGGATGGGAGGATGCGGGAGGGGATGATGTGGGAGGAGGGAACATAGGGGGGCAGAGGGTACATTGGAGGAACCCCGGGGGTTGGGCTATCAGGAAATTTTGGGTGGCGGAAGGGGTCACACATGTTGGAGGACAGAACTGTGGAGGGCATAGCAGAGGTCGGGGGCTATGGGGTTAGGAGGCCCCGAGGGGAGCTTCCCCTGTGGGACGCATGGGGCCACATCTACACTGCTTCCCTCTTCTACAAAATCCTATGCAAATGAAGCACAGATTAGCATATTGCCAGACTTCATTTGCATAATTAACTAAGAGCTGCTTTTGCATAAAAATGCCCCTCTTGCGCAAGAGCCGTTCTTCCTGAAAAAGTGAGGAACCATTTTCCTATGGGAAACCATGGGATTCCTGGGGGAGCACAGCAGCGATACGGGGCACAGTGAGCTGGGGGCGGGCTCCCCATGGGACACACGGGGGGGAAGGTGGGGCTGACAGTGGGGCATGTAGCAGGGCGGAGGGATGCTCTGGGACCGTGGTCACCAACCAGTAGATCGCGATCTACTGGTAGATCTCGGAGGCTCTAAGAGTAGCTGTTGAGCCCTCTCTGAACTGTGCGCCTGCGCAGGACATTTACATTAGATTTCCTCATTTGAGGAGCAGCTACTCACCGAGCAACAGCACAGGTGAGGAGCTGCGAGGAATGGTGGGAATTTTTTTTAAAGTAGCAGTATAAGGATTGGGGATAGCAAGTGATGGAGCGGAGGAGAATAGAGAGGGCGGGGCTTCAAGGAAGGGGTCTTGGCTTGGTCTGTCATTTAAAAAGTGATCTTGGGTGTAAAAAGGTTGGAGACCACTGCTCTGGGCCATGGTGGGGTTTGTATTCTCTCTGGTTGCTTTGTATGGGACTCTGCTGTCCCATGTGTTGCAGGAGGGAGAGTTGTGTAGAGTCGTGTACAGGATCCTGTGTGCGAGCGCCTCTTGGTGGCTGGAGGGGGCCTCGCAATATTTACGCTCCTGGAGTCAATGCCTAGGCCGTGGTCAGGCCTCTTCTTTTACCCCCCTTTCCCCTCCACACACACACACACACACACACGGGTCTGGTTTGCTGGAGTTGGGGAGGACACAGACCTGCCCACTCCTCTAGGGCCCAGCCCAGGGGCCCGATACGTAGCAGTTACCTGCCAAGTCTCAAAGCCCATAATCGCCGTCACTTCCCCGGGGTGCGGTTTCACCCAGCCCTTCCCAAGGGCCTTGTTGCTCAATCCCCCTTGTGCGGGATCCGCAGGGTTGGCGCCAATCGGCCGTTAGCCGCAAGGATCGCGCCCCGCCCAGCCACGAGAACCCAGCGCCCACTCGGAGCTGTCCAAGGTCCTGCTGCTCCCCACTAGGCCCAGAGAGCTGCCTGGGTTGAGCTCCAGTCAGGGATGGCCAGGCCTTAGCTAGTAGCGCCTTATAGTGCAGCCTGCCGCATCCTGATTGGCTGTGGTGAAGGTTGCCCCTCTACCCTACTTGGAGGACCTCTCTGCTGCTCCTGCTGCTGGCCAGGGTGCTGAAAGGCCTCCAGCGGGGAGGACGGGCTTTCTCCACAACCATCACAGGAGGGGTGCATTTGGGGTATGGCCCCACCCTCTCAACACCTGATGCGAGCAGGAAGATGCAGCCAGTGACAGCCCCACAACATCTGGGTCCAGGAATCTTAAAAAAGCAGGGGCCAGAGCTTCCTGGGGGGGCTGGGACCAGTGGGGTGGTGGGTGAGTTAGTGTTTGGCTAGGTCAGAGAGGGGGGAGCTGGCTTGGGGGGCCAGGCAGGCTCTGGCAATAGGCCCCTTTCCCAGACCTCGGTCAGGCTGGATGCTCCTGGTTCCTGTCACAATGAGTCCGGGCGACGCTGGGTCCCTTCAACCAATAAACCTTCTCTTCCATCTGCTGCCTGAGAATCACGTCTGGCTGCAGCTGGGGGGGAGAAGGGGGCCTGGGGTCTCCCCACATCCTGTAACAGGTTCACAGTGGAGTGTGGTGTGGAGTGGAGTGGGGCACATGGCGGGGGGGACTTGCTGTGGGGAGCATAGTGGGGAAGGGGGTACTCACCATGGGGGGTGTGGTAGGAGAGGGGGCACTCACCATAGGGAGTGAGGTGGTGGAAAGGGACTCATGCTGGGGAGTGTGGCGGGGAGGGGCACTCACCCTGGGGGGCGTAGCGGGGGCGCAGCACGATGGGCAGCACAAAGCGGGCGGCGCCGTCAGGCTCCCGCGGCAGCTCGCAGACGTAGCGCAGGGTCAGCGCCGCCTCCACACCGGGGGGCAGGTTCCCCAGGGTGCAGCTGAACACGTCGCCCCCGGCCCCGGCCTCCTCCAGCAGGAACGAGGTATGGCCCCCCGCCAGCGCGTCCTCGTACATCTCCCTCGCCTGCCGGAGACATCGTCACCCACGGCCCTTCTTCTGTCCACTCCCGCACCTGCCGGTGACACCATCACCCCATGGCCACTCCCCCGCCTGCCGGAGACACCATCACCTCATGGCCCCTCCCCTGCCCGCTCCCACACGTACCGGAGACACCGTCACCCCATGGCCCCTCCCCTGCCCGCTCCCACACGTACCGGAGACACCGTCACCCCATGGCCCCTCCCACGCCTGCCGGAGACACCATCACCCCATGGCCCCTTCCACACCTGCCGGAGACACCGTCACCCCATGGCCCCTCCCACGCCTGCCGGAGACACCGTCACCCCATGGCCCCTCCCACGCCTGCCGGAGACACTGTCACCCCATGGCCCCTCCCCCGCCTGCCGGAGACACCGTCACCTCATGGCCCCTCCCCTGCCTGCTCCCACGCCTGCCGGAGACACCGTCACCTCATGGCCCCTCCCCTGGTACCTCTCTCCTCTCGTGGAGCTGGGCCTCCACACAGGTGCCCCCCAGGCAGGCCTGGAAGGCGTAGACGGCCGCCTCAGCATCCAGGGGGAAGACGAAGACGGCCTCCACCGGCTCTGCCTCCTCGTTCCGGTAGCTCAGCTCGCAGGCCACGTCCGCCACGAAGCCGCGGAGCAGCAGGGCCACTGAGCCGCTGCGCAGGGGCACTGGGGAGAATGGGGGTCAGCCATGGGCCCCACAGACCCCCTCCGGGCCTGGGGGAGAGGCCTCAGCCAGATGGCCCAGCCCACCCATGGCTCCCTCCCAGCCCTGACTCACCCGGGTCCTTGGTGCTGGTCAGGAGTCCGTAGGTCAACATCTCGGCTGGGGGATGGGATCTGTGGGGCAGAGATAGCAGGGCTCATGAGAACCATGACCGCTCCCAGCCAGGCCCTCTGACGGGGAGTCCCACAGGTTCCCAGGCCCAGCTCACAGATGACAGCGATAGCTCCTCTCTGGCCCCTGGATCCCTGCCCCCCAACACGGGCTCTGGAGTGGGGTTGGGAGGGGCATGAGGGGTGCAGGAAGGAGCTAGAGCTGGAATCCAGCTGTCTGGAGACTGGGAGGAGGCTCCAGGCCGAGGCAGGGGGATGGGTGTGGGGGGGGGTATGGGCTCTGGGCCCAGGAGGGGGAGGGTTGGGGGGAAGGGGCTCTGGGTCCAGGCAGGGGGAGGGGAGTGGGGGGGATAGGTGCTCTGGGCCCAGGCAGAGTAGGGGGGCGCGGGGGCGGGGCACCACCAAGTGGCTGTGGGCTCTGCCATTGGTCAGGATTCCTGGCCAATAGGAGCGATGGGGGTGGCACTGGAGGCGGGGCAGAGTGCTGGTCAGTGGGAATGGGGATGCGCCCGTAGCCCCGCAGTGTCTGGCAGGCAGCCACTCCCTGGACCATCCCCAAATCCATTTTCCTCCAGACGGCATGTGCCTCCTCACACAGTGCCTAGGGGCATCCTGGGCGGCGGCAGGGGGCAAACGGAGCACGCAGGCCTAGTGGTGAGAGCAGAGGGGCTGGGAGCCTGGTCTCCTGGGTTCTCTCCCTGGGTCTCGGAGGGCAGCGGGGGTAGTGGTTAGAGTGGGGGGCAGGGCTGCTTGCTCTCCCCACAGCTCTTGGGAGCCACATACCAGGGCAGTAACAGGCCATCCTGCCCTCCGCTCCCGCACCTCTGGACCAGTGTCCACCACCACCACCCCGCCAGCCCTGGGCCAGTGTCCAAGCGCCCGGAGAACGGCGACACCGGCTGCTTCCCCTGCAGCAGGATCCCGGCTCCAAGACAGCCAGGGAGTCTCCGCGGAGGGGCAGAGATCTGAGGGTACCGGAGGGGGCACAAGAGCTGCCGTGTCCCAGGGGCTCCGGATCCCTGGACAATGCCCGACTCCGAGGCCGGGTGGGAACATTGGGAGGACCCAGGTCACCCTCAGGGCTTCTTGACAACCCTCCTCCCCGTCAGTCGAATTCCCTCCCCCAGCCACGGGCGCTTTCCTTTGGTGCAAAGGTGTCTGCCTGCAGTACCCAGCCCTGCTCCACCCTCCCCCC
Organism: Pelodiscus sinensis; assembly: GCF_049634645.1. NCBI lineage: Eukaryota > Metazoa > Chordata > Testudines > Trionychidae > Pelodiscus > Pelodiscus sinensis. The sequence goes on along the minus strand of NC_134740.1, from coordinate 9,037,768 downwards.
CCACAGGGAAGTACCCTTCCCCTGGCTCTGGGGTATGCGCTACAGGTGTGGGACAGAGCGGGGGGGGGGGGGGGGGTCCCTGAAATCTAACTCTGACACCCAATGGCCCGGTTGGAGAAAGGGAGTCGCCGTGAAAGTGACGGTTCCCCAGCCAGGGCACTGGCAGCTGCGGCTGCTTCTGGTGCGGAGCCGGCATCGGGTCTCTGGGCAGGGGGGCAGGATGAACCCCCCAGGACCCCAGAGAGCCACGGAGAGCAGGACGGCAGGCACAGGAAGAGCCACCCAGGGATTAGGAAAAGCAGGGGACCAGAGAGGGGGCAGGAAGGTTTAGGGGTCCCCTGGCACCAGGCACCCCCAGATCCGCCCTGGCAGGCCGGGGATGTTCCTCAGGGGCCGAGCCCCGGGTCGGGGGGGTGAGTCCAGGGTTGGGGGTGCCAGAGCCAGAGAGGAGGGAGGGGCCAGGGATCTGGGGGGGGGGGGACCGATCCGCGCTCTGCTACCTGCTCCCTGCGCGAAGCTCTGAGTCAGACAGCTGGCAGCCCCGCCGCCCCAAGGGAGCGTCTGCAAACTCCCCTCCCCCCGCCCGACGGATCAAGGGAGCGCCTGCAAACTCCCCTCCCCCCGCCCGACGGATCAAGGGAGCGCCTGCAAACTCCCCTTCCACCGCCCGACGGATCAAGGGAGCGCCTGCAAACTCCCCTTCCCCCGCCCGACGGATCAAGGGAGCGCCTGCAAACTCCCCTCCCCCCGCCCGACGGATCAAGGGAGCGCCTGCAAACTCCCCTTCCACCGCCCGACGGATCAAGGGAGCGTCTGCAAACTCCCCTTCCCCCGCCCGACGGATCAAGGGAGCGCCTGCAAACTCCCCTCCCCCCGCCCGACGGATCAAGGGAGCGCCTGCAAACTCCCCTCCCCCCGCCCGACGGATCAAGGGAGCGTCTGCAAATTCCCCTCCCTCCGCCCAATGCAGCCAGGGAGCATCCCTGGGGAGGGGCGGGCAGTTTGCAGACGCTCCGGGGGCTGGGGGACTAGAGGATGGAGTTTGCAGACGCTCCGCGAGAGGGGAGGGAGGACGGCGGGGGGGGGGGGGGGGGGAGTTTGGAGACGCTCCGCGGGGGGCGGGGGAGGACGACGGGAGGAGTTTGCAAACGCTCCGCGGGGGCGGGGGAGGACGACGGGGGGAGTTTACAGACGCTACCTGGGGAGGGGAGCCAGACTGGAAAGTGACTTTCGCTTTTCACTCTGCCCCGAGTGTCCGTCCCGCCCCGCCCCCTTCCACCTGCTTCCCCCCCCCCCGGCCCCTTGGTTCCCCCCCACGGCCTCCCGCCTGCAAGGGCCGGGAAGGGTCTCCCCGCTGCGAGGGGGTCTCTCCAGCCCCATTGGTTCCGCAGGGGGCGGGGTGGCCGGGGCAGGGGGATGACCATGAGCCTGTGGGACTCCCTGCCGCAGGCTCTGCGGTTGCACTCAGAAGGGGAACAAGGCAAAACGCCCCATTTACAGAGCAACCCTCCCGGCTCACAGGTGTGTGACACCCGCTCACTCACACACTCACTCTGGCTCCCCCCAACCGCAGGGGATAGATGAGTTGGAGGGGAGGGGGGGTCGGGACTCCCCATGGGGACAAGACGCGATCGGGGGTCCCTGTGTGGGGTGCCTCGTGTGGCCAGCATCTCCCCTCGCCTGTGGCTCCACACTGCCCCCTCCCACATGCACCTGCCTCTGGGGGGCATCTCAGCACTGCCACATCCCCCTCCACGGAGGAGGGGGCCCTGAAGCTGACCCCCAAGGTGGCTGTGGGTTTGGGCTTCATTCCGTGGGCCTGAGTCCCAGACCCATTGATCTTTTTTTGCACATGGATGCGGCCTCCAGCCCGGGCAACGGGGCTGGACTCACGCCCACAGCATTCACACCCCCTTCACTCCCTGGGGTGGGAAGCCCAAGGAGGTGCCAACCCTTCAGGACACCGCTCAGAGCTCTTAGGGCGAAGTTACGACATCTGTCTATTCCCAGGCACACCATCCATCCATCCATCCATCTATCTATCTATCCCCACACCCCCCCTCTATCTATCTATCTATCTATCTATCTATCTATCTATCTATCTATCTATCTATCTATCTATCCCCATACACCCCCTCTATCTATCTATCTATCTATCTATCTATCTATCTATCTATCTATCTATCTATCTATCTATCTATCTATCCCCATACACCCCCTCTATCTATCTATCTATCTATCTATCTATCTATCTATCTATCTATCTATCCCCATACACCCCCTCTATCTATCTATCTATCTATCTATCTATCTATCTATCTATCTATCTATCTCCACACACCCCCTCTATCTATCTATCTATCTATCTATCTATCTATCTATCTATCTATCTATCTATCCCCATACACCCCCTCTATCTATCTATCTATCTATCTATCTATCTATCTATCTATCTATCCCCACGCCCCCCTCTATCTATCTATCCAAACCTAGTTTACAGTCTATCTGGTTACGTCTACACTACAGCGCTAGTTCGAACTAACTTAGTTCGAATTAGTTAATTCGAACTAAGCTAGTTTGAACTAACGCGTCTAGAACTAAAAACTAGTTTGAATTAGCGTTTTGCTAATTCGAACTAGCGCGTCCACACTGATTGGACGCAGGGGGGCATTTAAGGGCAGCTGAAACCGGTTCTGGCAGGGCATCAGGTCAGTAGTTGCTTTGTGTGGCTGCTGTCTGAGGCTATCTGAGGCTCGTGCTTAAAGGGACCCCCCCCGAGAGCCGGTTCTCAGCTTTTCCTGCTTGCTTGCCAACCTCGCCGAGGGACAGCAAAGCGTTGGTCTCTGTGCCCGTCTGTGTCGGTGCTTCCCTTCGGGGGGGGGGGCCGCAGGTGGCAACATGGAGCCAGAGCTCGCCCTGCACCTTCTGGTGCACGTTCTGGACTTGCTGCTGCAAGCCTGCCAGCAATGGCTCGAGGCTGCCTGGCACCACCTGGGGAACGTCAGCCCCCTGCCTCTCCGCCTGGCCGCCCTGGGGGCCGTGGAGGAGCCGCTGCGGCGCCCCGGCACTGGCGTGCCCTGCCGCATCTGGCGTCTGGACACCAGCAGCAACTGGTGGGACCGCATCGTTCTGGAGCGCTGGGAGGACAGTGGACCCAGAACTTCAGGATGAGGAGGGACACCTTCCTGGAGCTCTGCGAGTGGCTCGCCCCTGCCCTGCAAAGAAGGGACACTCACATGAGACCCGCCATCCCCCTCCAGAAGCGGGTGGCCATCGCCCTATGGAAGCTCTCCACGCCGGACAGCTACCGATCCGTCGGGAACCAGTTCGGCGTGGGGAGATCCACCGTCGGAGCGGTGCTCATGCAGGTACGGCACTCGTCGGCCACCGAGCCGGGGGGGAGGGGGGCTGCGAGGAGGGGATGGGTCGCCCCAGGGACAAAGGGGGGGGCGGGAGGAGGCGAAAGCGCCCCGCACCGGAGGGGTCGGGCTGTCCCGGCTGTACTACACGCCGCCAGGGGGGTTGCTTCCGGGAGTGGGGCGCTTCGGAATCAAAACGGGCATTTTTACAGTTTGAAACATAGGGATTGAGCCCAGCTGGAAACAGAGATGGGAACGTTGGGATCCATTGGGGGATGGAAACTCCATTTCCCAGCCAGCTCCGCATCCCCTGAGTGGGTTGCGGGAGGAAAGTCCTTAGAAAGTCCCCAAAGTAGCTCGTCCAAGAGGCGGAATTCCCGCCTTGTCGCCACGTCGGTTTATTGAGAGACCATCAGTCACGTTGGTTTTAAATTGTGTATGCAGCACAGTTCACCCAGCTCACCACCACCCTTTGCGTGTGTAAGTATTTTAGAATCAGAGAATATCCAAAAATACCGACTCTGCATGGAAACCCAGTCTCTTCTCTCCATCATTCCCCATTTCCTACACACACCACACTGTAATCTGACACACTGCTCCGAGATCCCCCTATTAAGGAAGCTAAGCGCATGCAAAATACCAGATTCATTATGGTTCCTTTTTATTTCAGCTCTGTCCCTTCTCTGTCATGCCAGTTATTATGAAAATCCCTTTCAACTAACAACCTTCAAGTAAAGCATTTGTGAAAATGGTATTTGACTCTGTAGGATTTTCCTCCTTGTAAGATCATCGGACAAAACCACACAACGGACGTAAATCACTATCGCTTCTGTTTTACCCCTAGAGTCATGAAGGCTACGTCTACACTGGCATGATTTTGCTGCCTGTCTACACTGGTGGGGAGTTCTTGCACAAGAAACTATGACACTCCCGCTCAGGAATAAGCCCTCTTGTGCACGAACACTTCTTGACCATGAGAGCGGGAGTGTCATAGTTCTTGTGCAAGAAGCATTGATTTCATACATTAGAACATGTGCAAGAACTCCCCACCAGTGTAGACAGGCAGCAAAATCATGCCAGTGTAGACGGGCAACATGAATTTCTTGCACAAGAAAGCCTGATGGTTAAAATGGCCACCGGAGCTTTCTTGCGCAAGAGAGCATCTACACTGGCACGGATGCTCTTGCGCAAAGGTACATGCCACTGTAGACGCTCTCTGGCGCAAATACTCTAACACAACAACTCTTGTGTTAAAGAGTATTTGCGCAAGGTCATGCCAATGCAGACGTAGCGTAAGAGTTACACCAGCTATGGAACTGGACCTGGGTCTTTTTTCATCTGTCGATACCCACCGATGCATCGGCGCTATTGCTTTGATAGAACCAGGACTGGTGTAAATTGTTCTCTAATATTTAGGGAGGAATCACGTTATAGAACTAAAAAGGCCAAAATCCCCCCATTGTTTGCAACTCTCATCTTCAAACTCCTCATTCTTCAAACAGTTTCAGCCATATTTTGGCATCAGAATGTGCCCTCATTGGAGAAATCCTATGTGGTGAATGTTCTTTTAGAGTAACGGTCCCAAAGTGCGGAGGGGGGGTAGAAGGAAATGAAAGGGGAGTACTAGGACTGGAAGGGACCATGAGAGGTCATCAAGTCCAGTCCCCTGCCCTCCTGGCAGGACCAAGGGGTTGCCAACCCATTTATCAAAGAGAGCTGAAACAGTGGAGGAAAAAACATGAAGAGCTGCATCAGCATTGTCGAAGAAGGAAAAAAGGAAACCCCCCCAGAATTGTCAAACCAAAAAAAAAGGAGGCTGCCCCTTTAAGAAACAAGCTCAGACTTTTTGGCCATATCCCATTGACGGCTGCCATCTTGGGAGCTATTTTAAATCACTGCCCCAGTGAACACAGGGAAGCTGGGGGCAGGACAGAGGCAGGGGCCATTTGGAGGGGGTGCAGGAGCAGCTTCATAAGCTACACTTTTGGGGGAGAGGAGCTGCATGCAGCTCATGAGCCGTGGATTGGCCACCCCTGGTCTGGACCATCCCTGACAGCTGTGTGTCCAATCTCCATAGGCAACTTATTCCAGTGTTTCACCACCCGGACAGTTGGAAAGTTTTTCCTAATGTCCAACCTAAACCTCCCTTGCTGCAGTTTCAGCCCATTGCTTCTTGTTCTATCATCAGAGGCCAAGGAGAACTATTTTTCTCCCTCCTCCTTGTGACACCCTTTTAGACACCTGAAAACTGCTGTCACGTCCCCCCTTAATCTTCTCTTCTCTAAACTAAACAAACCCAATTCTTTCAGTCTTGCCTCCTAGCTCCCGTTCTCTAGACCTTCCATCATGTGTGTTGCTCTTCTCTAGGCCTTCTCCAATTTCTGCCCATCTTTCTTAAAATGTGGTGCCCAGAACTGGACACAAGACTCCAACTGAGGCCTAACCAGCGCAGAGCAGAGCGGAAGAATGACTTCTCGTGTCTGGCTCACAACGCTCCTGTTCATGCAGCATAGAATCACGTTGGCTTTTTTTGCAACAGCATCGCACTGTTGACTCCCATTTAACTTATGACCCCCCTTGACCTCTAGATCCCTGTGAGGAAGTGGGGAGTGTGGGGGTTTCAGAGGGGGGTGTTACATTCAGGGGGGCACTCAGTGCCCAGGAGTTGCTGGTTTAATGTGACAAAGGGGGGCAGTTTGTTGTTTCAGAGAACAGCCGAGAGATGGAGCCCTGGTGTCTGGGACCCCAATGACCCCAACCCTCCTTGAAGGACGCAGCCGGTTCTGGCCAGATGACAGACAAGGGGCTGCAGAAGGGGGACCCCAGCAACCAACCCAGCTGACCCCAGCGAGGAGAGAACATTGGACGAGGAGAAGAGGTGGCCTGAGGGGAAGACAATGGACAGGGGAGGGGATGTTGCTGGGGGTATTGGAGGCTCTGCTGGGAGACTGGGGGCTGTTGTTTTCTTGGGGATGGAGAGCAGGGCTCAGCTGGCTGCAGGGGAGGCTGACGTGGGGCTGGGGGCCCAGGCCGACTGGCCTGAGAGACCCGTTGCCGTGTTCAAAGCTCAACAAACCCTCCTGTTTGGTTCTGGCTGATAGTCGCTCTGGTCTAGAGAACAGGGGGGTGCTGTTCCCTCTGGGAGGGGAGGCCCTGGGCGTCCAGAGAGAAGGGACCCCCCAAGGGGGCTCACAGTGAACGCAGGCAGCTTAAGGCCCTGAGTGGCACCGTCCCGGAGGCGGAGGGGCGGACCCCTCAGGTGAGAGTGGGCCCCCCAAGAGAGGGTCGCTGCACTGGAGTGGACTCCCTGGGAAAGGGCCGTCTCACGCTGTGGGAGAGGAGGGGGCTCCCCGAGAAGGGGCTGCCGCACTGGGGGGGGGGTTCCACCCAGGAGCCGAGGGGCCAAGTGTGGGCACGACCTGTGAGCCGTGACAATCCCTTTCTGCGGGACTCCTCCCTAGACAGTCGCTTCCCGTTCTGTGTGTGTGACACGGCTTGTTCATCCTCAGTGGAGCACTTTGCATTTGTCCTTATTAAACGTCATGCTATGTACCTCACAACAGTTATTTTGGTTCTGCACCTCCTAACCTTAAAACTCCCCTCCTCTGAAGAAGTGGGCTGTGCCCACGAAAACTCATGATGCCATCGACATGTTTGGTTAGTCTATAAAGTGCTACCAGACCCTTTATTGTTTTTTAAGTTTATCCTGCACAGACTAACTCGGCTACCCCCGAATCTTCCAAACATTTCTCCAGTTTCTCCAGGAGGAAAGGAAAGGAAAGGAAAGGAAAGGAAAGGAAAGGAAAGGAAAGGAAAGGAAAGGAAAGGAAAGGAAAGGAAAGGAAAGGAAAGGAAAGGAAGACCCCTTTTTGAACGTTCAAGTAGAGAGAATAAATCGACATTAGGCCTGGCCACTCAGCTTAAGGTACGCAACTCCAGCTACGTAAAATACATAGCTGAAGTCAGCTTACCTTAAGCCGAGGTTGGCGCCGTCTTCACAGTAGGGGTACGTCTAAACTACATGCCTCTGTCAGCAGAGGCATGTAGATTTGTTTGTTCAGCAAAGGTAAATGAAGCCGCGATTTAAATGATCGTGGCTTCATTTACATTTACATGGCTGCCGCGCTGAGCCGACAAACAGCTGATCAGCTGTTTGTCGGCTCGCCGCTAGTCTGGACGTTCCCCCTGTCGACATCAAAGCCCTTTGTCGACAGCCCCGGTAAACCTCATTCCACGAGGAATAATGGGTCTGCCGACAAAGGGCTTTGATGTCGACAGGTGGAACGTCCAGACTAGCGGCGAGCTGACAAACAGCTGATCAGCTGTTTGTCGGCTCAGCGCGGCAGCCATGTAAATGTAAATGAAGCCGCGATCATTTAAGTCGCGGCTTCATTTACCTTTGCTGATCTGTCTAATCTACATGCCTCTACCGACAGAGGCATGTAGTCTAGACACAGCCTAGGAGGCCAACAGGAGTGATTTTTCCCTTAATCCTTGTTGCTATGAGGAACCCTGGCACTGACCACTGATGCACTCAGCATTTGATGTAGTGGGTCTTCACTAGACCTGCTAACATGAACACCAGCAGGTCAATCTCCGGCAGAGAAAGTGGAGGTGTGGCCTAAGAATAGAACCCCCAATCCTGGAAACAGGAACACCCCCACTGCTGGGATAAAACGCTGTAGCTCCCTAAGGGCTTGTCTACACTAACAGGCACCGTCCATCTACTTCAGTCACACAAGGAGAGTAGCTGAAGTCAACATACCATGGCGTTGGGTGTGTGAAAAACGGCAGGGGCTGCTCTCCCGTCGGCACCAGCTACTCTCCTTGTGTTGAAGGACTACTGGCACCAACGGGAGCACACACGGAGATTGATTTATCGCAACCCTGGACAGAGCATGGACAAGGCCTTAGAGTCAATGTATTCCACATCTCGATCTGTTCTAAATCAGCTGTCGTTCCACTAGTGTCCAAGTGGTTCTTTCTCCCACTGTCCCACGTTAGCGCATGTTGATTGACAGTAAAACAGTGACGCCAATTTCTGCCAGATTTGGCCCGGGCCACGCAATAGATTTACATACAGAAAGGAAGCGGATTTTAGTCAGAAGGGTCACAACAGGAAACTCGTACCATTTTCTGGGTGCACATCTTGTTCAGTATCTTTATTAATGACCTGGCTGAGGGGATGGGTTGCATCCTCAGCAAGTTTGCGGATGGCACTAAGCTAGGGGGAGAGGTCGAGATGCTGGAAGGCAGGGAGAGGGTCCAGAGTGACCTGGACAGATTAGAGGGTTGGGCCAAAAGAAATCTGACGAGGTTCCACAAGGACCAGTGCAGAGTCCTGCCGTAGGGATGGAAGAATCCCAAGTATTGGTACAGGCTGGGGACCGACTGGCTAAGTAGCAGTTCGGCAGAAAAGGCCCTGGGGATTACAGCGGATGAGAAGCTAAAGAAAAGTCAACAGGGGGTGTCACATTACCGATTTGGAGGGAAGCAGCCAGATCGCTGCTGCACCCCTAGGTGGGGGTGTTGGCCCCAGAAATTGGTATAAAAGGGAGCCATGTGGGGTATTGAATGGGAGCTTGTTGTTTTCTGATCCTGTGTACACTGTTTATGTGAGTGTATAATGTCTGTGTGTGTAGATCTGTAATCTGTGTGGAAGCTGAATATTTCTCTGAATGTGGTTAAGCATTGCTATGGACAGGCGGAGTAGCGAAGCCCTGTGGGACAATGGCCCTTGATGGCCCAAAGACACACCTAAAGCAGGAGGGCGGAGACCCAAGAGCTGCCAGCAGAGAGAGGCTGAGGACCAGGTGACCGGCTGAGACCAGAAGAGGCCAGGAAGGGGGTATAAAGAGGCCATGCGGTCGATGCCATTTTGTTCTCAGCTCAGCACTTCATCCCAGAGGCAGCACTGCAGGGATTGAAGAGCCCGGAAGACCTGTGAACCCATCCTGATCCTAGGATGTGCAATAAGAACTTTTAAACCAGCAGCTGTAACATCTCTGCTAGAGCCTGCATCGAGGACTGGGAGATTCAGTGCATGTAACGTACTGTACTTTAATAACCTTACTCTCAGGCTTTTCTTTCCTGTAATAATAAACCTTTAGATATAGATCCTAAAGGATTGGCCCAGCGTGATTTGTGGGTAAGGTCCAGAGGGTAAATTGACCAGGGATCTGTGGCTGGTTTCTTGGAACCGGACAGAACTTGTTTGGGGTAGGTGGGATTGGGTGCTAGGACCCCCCACCTGTGTATGAGGCCCGGGGCCATCTGGGGCACGGATATTGCTGGGGTGTAGGAGGGGTTTTGCTCGGGAGGCTTCAGGCAGGCAGCTGAAGCGCTCTGTGAGACTGGTTTGTGGCCTGTGTGGAGAGGTCGCCAGTCAAGGGGACTGTAAAGAGCCCCGGATTTGAGCAATTCGCCCTGAGCGGACGCCCTAAGCTGTGCCCAGACACGGCCTGGTCCGTCACAGGCTACCTCTAGGGTGAAGCGTGAGGACTAGTGACACAGGCACCCCTCACTTGGCACAGCTGTCTCAGTGGGGCTCTACAGGGACCCTTTAGTCGTTTGGAAAAACGGGGAGAAATTTGAAACTTCAAGGCCGTTGCTCCCATGGACACCCCCTCCCTCCTCACGATGCAGGTGGAAGCGGTGGCTGTGAGGGGCAGGGGTTACAGAACCGGGGGTCAGGGCTGTGGGGGTGAAGTTAGGATGAATTCAGATGCTCTGTTGGCTACAACTGAGTCAAGTCGCAGGATTCTAGCAGCATGAGCGTGATCCATAGTTAAAGAGGCACAAACTCATAGGAAAACTGGGCCCACAGGCGATGTGGCCAATAAACGACGACAATACACATAGAGGCTCTAAATGTGAAGCAAGTAACAGACGGGAATTTTGTTCTCTTGAGTCTGAAAGTCAAGCCAGCAAAGCCGAGCCCATGGTGCTTACAGTAACACCACTAACTATTCTAAATCAAAACAGAGGCTACAGCCAGCAGGCTCCTCTTCTGTCAGTGGGAGGCAGAGGCTCCCACATTGGTGGCAGCGGTGGGATCCCAGCAGCGGGTTACATTTAAGCTAGGCCCAGGCTGACTAGGTGGATCTGCACCCAGGGGGAAACGCAGGGGTGAGGGCGCAGGCAGGGCACAGCGGGGGAGGGGAAACTCACAGTGGGGTGTGTGGCAAAGGAGGGGGCACTTGCCGTGGGGAGCATGGTGGGGGATGGGGACTAACCCTGGGGGCCACAGAGGGGAAGGGGGACTCACCCTGGGGGGTTGTGGTGGGGGAGGGGCACTCACCCTGGGGGGTGTAGCGGGGGTGCAGCACGATGGGCAGCACGAAGCAGGCGGCGCCGTAGGGCTCCCGCGGCAGCTCACAGACGTAGCGCAGGGTCAGTGCCGCCTCCGCGCCGGGGGGGGCAGGTTCCCCAGGGAGCAGTTGAACACGTCGTCCCCGGCCCCAGCCCCCTCCAGCAGGAACGAGGTCTGGCCCCACGCCAGCGCTTCCCCATACAGCTCCCATGCCTACCAGAGACACCGTCACCGCCGCCCCTCCTCCGCCTGCCGGAGACACCGTCACCACCGCCCCTCCTCCGCCCGCTCCCCTGCCTGCCGGAGACACCGTGATGCTATAGCCCCTCCCCCGCCTGCTCACGTGCCTGCCAGGGACACCGTCACCGACGGCCCCTCCCACACCTGCCGGAGACACCGTCACCCCACGGCTAATCCCTCGCCCGCTCCCGCACCTGTCGGACACACCGTCACCCCATGACACCTCGCCCGGTACCTGTCCCTTCTCGCGGAGCTGGGCCTCCACGCGGGTGCCCCCCAGGTGGGCCTGGAAGGCGTAGACGGCTGCCTGGGCGTCCAGGGGAAAGACGAAGACGGCCTCCACCAGCCCCGCCTCCTCATTCCGGTAGCGCAGCTCGCAGGCCACGTCCGCCACGAAGCCGCGGAGCAGCAGCACCACTGAGTCGCTGCGCAGGGGCACTGAGGAGAGGGGGGTCACCAATGGGCCCTACAGACCCCCACCGGCCCCGGGGGAGGAGGTTAGCCACAGGCCCCACTGGTCCTGGGGAGTGGGGTCAACCACTGGCCCCACAGACCTCCCCACGAGCTCTGGAGGTGGGGCCTCGCCAGATGGTCCCGCCCACCCATGGTTCTGCCCCCAGCCCTAACTCACCCAGTTTCTCGGCGCTGGTAAGGAGGCCATAGGCCGACATCTCGGCTGTGGGGTGGGATCTGTGGAGTGGAGGAGGGGGGTGAGACAGCAGGACTCATGGGATGGACTGGCCCAGGGTGCCCCCTGCCCGGCCCCCGCCCCGTCTGTGGCTTCACATCTTGCTCCTCTTGGCAGGAACCGTTTTCCCGTGGACTTTGTTATCGTCTCTTTGTCCCCAGGGCTCTGAGTGGTGTCCTGTGGGGCCTGCGCTCCCTTGTGCTTCCTGCCCCGGGGAGTGAAGGGGGTGTGGATGCACCAGGCTTGTGAGGCCAGCCCCCTACAGGCCTTTGCCTGGACTGGAGGCCGGATCCACACGCAAGGAGATCAGTGGGGCTAGGGAATCAGGTCCACAGAATGAAGCCTGGACCCACAGCCACCTCGTGGGTCCACCGCCAGAAGGCCCCTTGCACGGAAAACTCACACACTGTGGAGCCGCAGGTGAGGGGGCACCCTGGGCACGTGCAGCACCTCGCATGGGGACCCCGAGTCGACTCATCCACACAAGGTGCACAGACCCATTCCCCCTCCTCTCTCCCCCAACTCACCTGGCCCCTGCAGTTGGGGGAGCAACTGCTGGGAACAGCGTGGGGTGTGTGTGCATGCTTGTGTGTGTCTCATCATAAATGGGGTGTTTTGCCTTGTTCCCCTGCAAAGATCCGGTGCAGCACTTGTAAGTACAACACCAGAGCCTGCGGCAGGGAGTCCCACAGGTTCCCCACCCCCTCCCCAGCCTCAGCGCCTCTCCCTGCCCAGCTGGGGCCAGTGGCAGGGAGTCCCGCAGGTTCCCAGACCCAGCTCAGGGCGGAGGCTGCACAATACCGCGTCCCGCCCCAGGGGGCTCCCTGGCTGCGTTGGGCGGGGGGAGGGGAGTTTGCAGACGCTCCCTGGGAGGAGGTGGGGAGGGGAGTTTGCAGACGCTCCCTGGCTGGGAAGGGGGCGGGGCCGGACTGGAAAGTCACTTTCACTTTTCTCTCTGCTCAGAGAGTTTCCTGAAGGCACCACCCCCGCGCGGGGAACCCCCCCCCCCCCCGGCCTGCCCTTCCCCCCTCCATCTGCTCGCCCAGGGGCCCCCGCCTGCCAGGGCCCGGGCTCTCTCCGCTGGAGCTGCAGAGAGCAGGGCCCGAGAGTAGCTACCGCTCAGGACTCCCTGCCCCTGGGCCGGGCTGGGCAGGGAGAGGGGCTGAGGCTGGGCTGGGGCGTGGTGAACCTGCGGGACTCCCTGCCGCAGGCCCTGCTGTTGTTCTGACAAGCGGTGCCTGGGATCTTTGCAGGGGAACAAGGCAAAACGCCCCATTTATTGGTAATGCAGGTAGCGCGACCCACCCCCTCACAGACGTGTGAGATGATACACCCACACTCGTACACACACACACACACACAAGCATGTACACACTCTCTCTCTCTCACACACACACACACACACACACACTCTCTCTCTCTCTCTCACACACAAGCATGTACACACATACTCTCTCTCTCTCTCACACACACACACACACACACACACACACTCTCTCTCTCTCTCACACACAAGCATGTACACACATACTCTCTCTCTCTCTCTCTCACACACACACACACACACACACACACTCTCTCTCTCTCACACACAAGCATGTACACACATACTCTCTCTCTCTCTCTCTCACACACACACACACACACACACACACACACACACACACACACACAAGCATGTACACACTCTCTCTCTCTCACACACACACACGCACACACAAGCATGTACACACTCTCTCTCTCTCACACACACACACGCACACACAAGCATGTACACACTCTCTCTCTCTCACACACACACACGCACACACAAGCATGTACACACTCTCTCTCTCTCACACACACACACGCACACACAAGCATGTACACACATACTCTCTCTCTCTCTCTCTCTCTCTCACACACACACACACACACACATGTACACACACTCTCTCTCTCACACATACACACACACACACACACAAGCACTCTTAGGCACAAGCACAAGTTGGCGGGGGACCGGCAGAGCTCAGAGCGCTGGGGGCGAAGTGAGGATACAGTGCTGGTGGGAAACCGGTTCCTGCCGAGAGGAGCGAGATGGGAACCCCGGGCAGGGGGGACTCCAGCCGGTCGGTTCCCTGAGTCCTGCTGTCTCACCTCCCTCCCCCGCTCTGCCCCACAGATCCCGCCCACAGATCTGCCCTTACAGCTTCCTGACCAGCACCAAGAACCCAGGTGAGTCAGGGCAGGGGGCAGAGCAGTGGGTGAGCAGAGCCAGCTGATGGAGGCCCCTCCCGGGGGTCGATGGGGGACCCATGGCGGTCCCCCCCTCAACTGGGTCAGTGGGGCCCATAGCTGGCCCCCCTCCCCGGGGCTGATGGGGCTCTGTGGGGTCCGTGGCTTCCCCTCTCCACGGGGCCGGTGGAGGTCTGAGGGGTCTGTGGCTGACCCCCCTCCTCCTCCTAGTGCCCCTGCGCAGCGGCTCAGTGGCGCTGCTGCTCCGCGGCTTCGTGGCAGACGTGGCCTGCGAGCTGCGCTATCGGAACGAGGAGGCAGGGCCAATGGAGGCCGTCTTCGTCTTCCCCCTGGACGCCCAGGCAGCTGTCTAAGCCTTCCAGGCCTGCCTGGGGGGCACTTGCGTGAAGGCCCAGCTCTGTGAGAAGGGACAGGTACTGCCCATAGTGCTGTGCTCCCCCTACACCCTCCAGGGTGAGTCCCCCCTCCCACACCACGTCCCCTCATGACATGTCCCCTCCCCCACCTCACCCCCCCCACGGCAAGACCCCCTGCCATGTGCCCCATTCCACTCCACACTCTGCTGCAAACCTGCCTCCCCCACACCACCACCCAGCTGCAGCCAGACGTGATTCTCAGGTGGCAGGTAGAAGAGAAGGTTTGTTGGTTCAGAAGACCCAGACTCATTGTGACAGGAACCAGGAGCAGCCAGCCTGGCCGAGGTCAAGGAAAGGGTCCCCTAGCCAGCTCCCCGTCCCTGAGCTAGCCAAACACTAACTCACCCACCGCCCCACTGGTCCCAGCCCTCCAGGAAGCCCTGGCCTCTGCTTTTTTCAGATTCCTGGACCCAGATGTTGTGGGGCTGTCTCTGGCTGCATCTTCCCCCTTGCGTCAGGTGTCGAGAGGGCGGGGCCACCCCTCCCCGCGCACCTCCTCTGTGATGGTTGCGGAGAAAGCCCGTCCTCCCCGCTGGAGGCCTTTCAGCACCCTGGCCAGCAGCAGGAGCAGCAGAGAGGTCCTCCAAGGAGGGTAGAGGGGCAGCCTTCACCACAGCCAATCAGGATGCGGCAGGCTGCACTATAAGGTGCTACTAGCTAAGGCCTGGCCATCCCTGACTGGAGCTCAACCCAGGCAGCTCTCTGGGCCTAGTGGGGAGCAGCAGGACCTTGGACAGCTCCGAGTGGGCGCTGGGTTCTCGTGGCTGGGCGGGGCGCGATCCTTGCGGCTAACGGCCGATTGGCGCCAACCCTGCGGATCCCGCACAAGGGGGATTGAGCAACAAGGCCCTTGGGAAGGGCTGGGGGAAACCGCACCCCGGGGAAGTGACGGCGATTATGGGCTTTGAGACTTGGCAGGTAACTGCTACGTATCGGGCCCCTGGGCTGGGCCCCAGAGGAGTGGGCAGGTCTGTGTCCTCCCCAACTCCAGCAAACCAGACCCGGATGTGTGTGCGCGCATGGGGGGGGGGGGGGTAAAAGAAGAGGCCTGACCACAGCGTAGGCATTGACTCCAGGTGTGTAAATATTGCGAGGCCCCCTCCAGCCACCAAGAGGCGCTCGCACACAGGATGGAACTTGCACTCAACTCTACATAACTCTTCTCTCCCCCCCCCCCCCAGCAGAGTCTCATACAAAGCAACCGGAGTGAATACAAATCCCACCAAATCCTAGAGTCCTCCTCCGCCCTGCTACGTGCCCCACTGTCAGCCCCAGCTTCCCCCCGTATACCCCATGGGGAGCCTGCCCCCTAGCTCACTGTGCCCCGTATCGCTGCTGTGCCCCCCCAGGAATCCCATGGTTTCCCATAGGAAAAGGGTTCCTCTCTTTTTCAGGAAGAACGGCTCTTGCGCGAGAGGGGTTTTTGTGCAAAAGCAGCTCTTCGTTAATTATGCAAATGAAGTCTGGCAATATGCTAATCTGTGCTGCCTTTGCACAGGCTTTTGCGGAAGAGGGAAGCAGTGTAGATGTGGCCCCATGCGTCCCACAGGGGAAGCACCCCTCGGGGCCTCCTAACCCCATAGCCCCCCGACCTTGGCTATGCTCCCCCACAATCCTGTAATCCTTCCTCCAGCATGTGTGACCCCCCAACCACCCAACATTTCCTGATAGCCCAACCCCCCTCCACTGTCCAGTGTTTCCCCCAGCCCCCATATCCTCTCTTCCCCCTATTATTCCCTCCTCTCCCCTCCACCCTCACCCCCGTGTCTCCTCCTGCAGGCTGGGCCAGAGAGGACGTCATTCAGGGGGTCCCGCAGGCCCCCCCGGGGGAGCTGCCCTACACACTGAGCCATGCTGGAGTCACCCCATGGCACGGAGCACGTGGTCTCCAACTGCCCCCTCACTCTCCTGAGCTACCCAGGCGGGGACTGGAGCAGTGCCCAGGTAGGGGCTCTCCAGGGGCCCTGGGGCAGGGACCAGCCAGTGGGGGCCGACGTACCAGGGTCTGGGGGGTTAGTGAAGGGGCTTGTGGTGATGCTGAGGTGGCCTCCCAGGGTCCCCGTAATGAGTTTGGGGGCTGGATGCAGAGCACCCCTGGTGATACTGAAAGAGCATGGAACCCCCCCCCCTCTTTCCGGCTCCATTATAGCCCCAAGGATACTTGCCCCTTAGCCCCGCCTGCCTGGCCCCTCCCCCACAGCATGGCCCCTCCCCCTGCCATCTCCGATCTCAGGCTCCGCCCCCCGGCAGGTGCTTCTCCTTCGGCATCGGGGAAGGCGCCTCCACGGCCCTGATCAAAGGCATCGCCTGGGCCGGGGGGGGCAGCGCCGAGTTCATCACGGGCCAGGACCACATGCAGCCCAAGGTGAGATCCCAGGAGTGCAGCCCCCCCCCCGAGGCGGGAGAGGAGCCAGGCGTCCGGCCCCACCCGTGCGGTGTCCCCCCAGGCGCTGCAGTCTCTGAAGCGGGCCCTGCAGCTGGCCGTGACCTGCATCGCGCTGAGCTGGGACCTGCCCCCCGGGATGGAGGCGGCCCTGCTGGGCCCAGCCCCCGAGGTGATCTTCCCTGGGCAGCGGTGCCTGATCTACGCCCAGCTCCATGGGCAGCCCCAGGTGAGAGCACCAGGCCCATCCGGGGCACCCTCGGGTCTGAGGGTCTGTCTACACTACCCTCCTAGTTCGAACTAGCAGGGTAATGTAGGCATACCGCACTTGCTAATGAAGCCCGGGATTTGAATTTCCCGGGCTTCATTTGCATAAGCGGGGAGCCACCATTTTTAAAACCCCGCTGGTTCGAACCCCGTGTAGCTACACGGGGCTCGAACTAGGTAGTTTGGACTAGGATTCCTATTCCGAACTACCGGTACACCTCGTTCCACGGCATGTTCTCCACTCCCACACACAAACTTGGACCTCTTCTCCTGCCCCCAGGTGCTGCTGTGGGGGCGTGACGCTGCAGTATTGCATCCGGGAGCAGAGCTACAAGGAGACGCTGCCATTCCCTCTGCAGCCGCAGGCTGGAGAGAGGTAACTGGATCCACCCGCCCAGTCCCCCCCCCACTCAGCTGGACTGAGCCATGAGGGGTCCTGCCCCGGGCCACAGGGACAAGCCGGAATCCTGCCCCCCTGGCTCTGCCCACTGAACCCCGTTGCCCTCCCAGGGCTGGCAGGGACCCCAGGAGCCCTGGCTCTCCACTGCTCCCCCACCACTCCTGCCCCCTTTCTGTGACCACTGAACCCCAGTTCCCTCAAGGGGCTGGGAGGGACCCCAGGAGCCCTGGTTCCCCGCTGCTCCCCCACCAGCCTCTGCCCCTCTCCCTGCGCGGCTGGACCCAGGCGTCTGAGCTCACCCTGCCTCTCTCCTGCCCAGGCTGCCCGTTCACCGGCTGGCAGCCAAGGCCCTGCTGCTGCAGCTGGAGGGGGCCCGGAGCCGGGTGCTGGAGGCCAGTCTGAGCTCGGGGGTCGTCTGCTCCCTCACGGCCTACGTGGGGATGGACGCGGCGCGGGGGCAGCTGGTGCAGGGTCTGCTGCTGAGGCGGGATGTCCCGCTGGCAGGTAACCCCACGGGAGGCCCAGCATGGGGGGGGACCCAGCACGTGGGGGGTGAGATGTGAGGGGGGGAGGAATTTTGGGGGGGGATTACAGTGGGGGGGATCCAGAAACATGGAGGGGTGTCTGGGTTCTGAGGTCATGTCCTGTTGCCCCTCTCCCTGCCCTGGGGCCAACCCAGACTCTGATCCGTGGGGCAGGAGAAGGGGGCGGGTCCTGGCAGGATGGGGGAGGGGCTTGGCTGCTGATAGAAGGACTTTGCTGTCCCCCAGACAGAGGGACCCAGAGAAGGACGGACAGACAGTCAGACACACTGCCACACACGGCCGCAGGGACACCCACATGGCCTGGCTAAGGGGCCACCCATCCCCCCCCCAGCATCTTGTATCCATCCGTGGGGCCCAGCATCTGCCCCCTAGGGCCAGCGGTGGATCCCGGCTTGGGGGCATTGGAACTGGGGCGCCCCGGATTTGAGGGGCGAGACTCTGGTTATGAGGGGGAGGAAGGGCCAGGTGTGGGGGGCGGGGCCTGTGGGGAGAGGGGTTTCCTGCCCCAGCATCTCCCTCTCTCCCTCTGCCCCCCAGGTGGCCTGCCTGTACGTGGGCATGGCATTCGGGGCATGCATTCCGCCGACAGCGGGGAGCCAGCGTCTCTGCCAGTTGGCCTCTTGCAGCCCCCCAGTTTTCCAGTCCCAGCGTGACTCCTTGGGGCCTCTGCTCGGGATCCAGGCATTGGACAGCATGGCCGATTATGACCTCTCCTCGGGGTCTCTGTTCGCGGGCCAGGCATTCGACAGCGTGGCCATGGACTGTGACATGGACTTCGCCTCTGAGGACAGCTCGGACGTGGGTCCCGCCGACGGGGCTCCCCCGGGAGCAGTGCCCCAGCCAGGTGAGGTGAGCCAGGACTGGCCGTCCGGACTCCGATATGCAGGGTGTGGGGCAGGGCTAGTGTGTCACAACCCTTGTCTGGCTATACAATGACTCCGAGGACAGAAACTGCCTGGCAGATGCTGGTGAAGCTGGGATGTGGGGTGGTATCAGGAGGTATCAGGAGGTTAAATGGGGTGAGGGGGTCACCTGGGCAGCGAGGGATTTGGGGGGGATCCGTGGCTGGTTGAGAAGAGAAATGTGGCCGAGTAGTTTTCCCTGACAGACACGGGTGGACGTTCCCAGCCAAACCACCCTGGGGAGCGTGGCCGGCGCTTGGACGCTGGTCTGTGTCAATTCTGGGGCACAAAAAGGTTGTGGGCACAGTTTCGGGTTATGAACAAGGAAGCCCCTGAAAGGCCACAATATCTGTAGAGGCTCTAAATGTGAAGCAAGGAACAAGCGGGACTTTCGTTCTCTTGAGCCTGGAAGTCCAGCCACCAAAGCCGAGCCCGTGGTGCTTTACAGGAACACCACTAACTATGCTAAATCAAAGCAGAGGCTACAGCCAGCGGGCTCCTCTTCTGTCAGCGGGAGGCAGAGGCTCCCACGTTGGTGGTAGCAGTGGGATCCCAGCAGCGAGTTACATTTCAGCTAGGCCCAGGCTGGCTAGGGGGATCTGCGCCAAGTGTCCCCTGCCGGCCTTGGGACTCTCAATGGGAAGCTGGGTACAGAGGTCCCTAGGACTCAGAGCCTGAAGACAGCAGGGCCAGCGCTGCAGCCCAGCAGGGTATTGTGGCTTCCAGGCACTTAGTCAGCTGGCGCCCTGCAACAAGAGAAGAGTTGGGGGGCAGACACTGGCCTGGGGAATGGAGAGGGGGCAAAAGGGCAGAGACCTCACAGCTTGGGGGTGGGAGGAGGGGCGGTGACATGGGGGGAGGGGATCTAGCAGGGCTGGTGGGGGACACATGCCCCAGGAAGGAAATGGGATTGGGATGGGAGCAGGGGACCAGGAGACAGTCTGTCCTGGAGTGGAGGGTGCTGGGGGGGTTGAGTGGAGGGGAGCCATGGGGCAGAGATTAGGGCTGGGCTGTAGGGCCTGGGTGGTGGAACTCTCAGGGATGGGGACCAAAGTAACAACACACAGACACCTCTTGGGAACATTTCAACTTTCCCAGGCGCTCACTGGTGGATCTCAAAGTGGCTCTTCTCCTACAAACTAATCTCTGGAACCAAACAGAGAGTCGTCGGAACAGGCCTTCAAATGCCAGTCAGACACTATCTCCCAGGGCTTCCACAAAGACACAAACTGGATGGGCCGTCATAGTCAACACCCAAATGAGATCAACAGCTGAGTATCGGGCACTTACAGCCCACTCTATTAGCATCATTTAGCATAGGCACTTTAATTGACAGGGGTTTTTTCATTCCTTCCTTGTCTGCCCCCTTTTTCTGCTTTACAATTCAACCTCTGTGCTTCTTGCTCCATATTTGTCATCTAAAGAAGAGGGTTGTACCCACGAAAGCTCATGATACTATTTATCTATTTTTGGGGGTTAGTCTCTAAGATGCACAAGGACCATTGCTGTTTTTTAAGTTGTTTTACCTACAGACTAACACGGCTTCCCCTCTGAGACTATACAAGTTGGGGTATGACATCCTCTCTTAACCTCACTACCCACAAAAGACAAATACAGGAAAAATCCAAGCAACAAAGACTGAACTGGGATGAATTTTGGTCCCAGGCTAAAGGAATTTTTACTCTCTGTAGGGAAAGTTGATGGACTGATTATGTCATCAATCAGGATGAGAAATCGCTAATTCCGATCCTATCCATCTAGTGCATTAGGTTTAGTTTTCATTTTTATTTATTTGCTAGATAATTGGCTTTGCTCTGTTTGCTATCCCTTAGCATCACTTCGTATGTATCTTTTTGTAGTTAATACACATGGTTTGTCTTAACCAGTGTGTTTGGAATGAGGCAATGAGAGAAAATATCATCTTGGATCATACAAGCTAGATGAAATTTACTTTACATTCAGTTTCTTGCGTGTTTGTGAAATGGCAGAGATTCAGCAGTGATCCTCCTCTGCCCATGTGTGACCCCCTGCACCACAGTCCACAGAATCTCACCCTCCCAATCCTGTATCAGACCCACGGTCTGTTGGTGAGAGGCTGACATCCTGAAATACCGGGGTGGGCAAATACCAGCCTGCAGTCTGGATCCAATCCAGCAAGGTGAGCTCTGGGTGCAACCCCGCTGCCCTCGCACAGGCTACATGCAAACAGCACAGCACCAGCAGTGATTTCTTGGTACTTGACCAGGAACAACTTCGTAGCTCTGAATGGGCTACACTTCACTGGGACTGGCTCTGACCAAGCACCAGCAGAGGTCTCACCTCCAGGAGGCAAAAGGCCTTGCCCAACTGATCGCCCACCTCACTGCGCTGATCATTTTCCATGGTCCATTTTTTATCTTGGCCCATGGGGAAGGGGAGGTTGGGCAAATAAAGAGGTCGGAGGGAGGCTAAAGACCATTGTAGTTCTCACAGCAAGGCGGTGGAAGAGACCCCTTTGGTTGGAAAACTGATGGGACCCAGCTGTCCATATTTTATCCCGTGTGTTGACAGTGGCAGTTTGCTCCTGCTAAATCTCCTGCACTTTTCTGAGCATTTCTGCTAGTTTAAGAAGGTTGGTGTCCTCTCTCTTTGTGTCCTTATCTAGGGATTTTACTGTTAGGTCATTTCTCCCCATTCCCTTCTCTTGCCCTCCGAGACGCAAGTTCCTCTTCTGGTCCCAGAGAACCTCCCCGTTTTGTTTTCCTGGCCTGCACCCCCTCTTCCTTGGTACGTTCCCCACCAGGGACAGAACCAAGGGCCCAATCAGGAAATTCTGAAACCACTGTCCATCAGATGGTGTGATGCGAGGCACCATGAAATGACAGGTAGCAAAGCAATGTGGAGATGTGGGTTTCCTGGTAGCCCTAGAGCACTGGGTTCAATTCTCCTAGGCAGTTCATCACCCCTGGTAATAGAACCACCCATCCTGATACCTCTCTGAGGCCTTGCTCGGTGGACAAGTGAGGGCTGCCTATAGAACTAGGAGCAATTACGATTCAGGGCCTAGATGGGGTTTCGACAAGGGGTAGGGTGCTGAGAAAATCTCACTGAATAAGTAAAGGAGAGGAAGGCTTGGAAAAAAGGGTCTCTCAGAAATGTCAGCTGCTCGTGGGTGTGCTAATGGTCTGGGAGCTGTCTGTGAGAATTGGCTATTCTATATCTGAAATGAGTAGCCAGGGGTGTCGTCACGGCTGTTCCCCACTCTGACGTGACCAATGCAGAAGTGGGGGCCTACAAGAGCACCCCAAAACCATGCCTGACTCTGGTCAAAAACTTCCCCCCAAAGCCTAATATCCAGATTTTGGAGAATCCGCTGCCACCATCATGTGATTTTAAATCCATAACCAGGGGTGGACACTTGAAACCAACCCAGGCGTACCCCAAGCTCTTTCTCCCAAAAGAGCTTAAAAAAGAAAAGAGAAATCCACTGCTGCAGTCTGTGGTAGCTGGGTCCTCAGTCAGGCATGCAGACACACACAGATGGACCTTTCAGGACACGAAGATCAACCAATACCGGTTAAGAAAAAAAAAGAATAAAACTTTTACTATCAAAATAAAGCTACTGTTTCAAGTATAGTACAGTGGCTAGTTGGAGAGAGCCATCAATTGATCCTGATACTCAGGGGAACCCCATGGGCCAAAACTTTAGTTACAAAAGAGAGAAAACAGCATTACCAGTTCAGCCATTAACTCCAAATTCCCAAACAAGGAAAACAATAAAATCTGATGGACTATCTAAGCTTTGCCCTACTTGCACACCGTAAGAAGTCTGTTTTGGAAGAGAGATGGGACTCCCATCTCCTTCAGTCTTAGAAGAAACCTCTCTAAATCTCAAAGAAAGAAACAGAGAGAAATGCCGCTCTTTTCCCATTTGAAGTTCCTACCTGCATTGTTCTTTGATGACCACCCGATGCCTGGCTAGCTACAGGAGACATAGTTAACGCCTTAGTCACCCGGTGCTGGTCAGCCCTCCTGATTATGACAGGTGTGCTTCTGTGAAAGTTCCAACAGACATTTCCTTCACACTGAAGCAGCAAGCATTAGAATGCAGATGTAGAATGGAGTTCAGGGCAGGGCAGAAGTGTATTTGCTGGATGGCCATGGATCCCCAAATTGGCCCATGTGTGACGCTTTCCTCTACAGGGAGGTGTCCATGTCCTTCTGTCGTGTATCGACCATGCTAATACCGGTTGGACCTCCCTGGTCTGGCACCTCCAGACCTGACCAGTCCTGGAGGAGGGATTTTGCTGGACTAGGGGAAACTATTTCTGGCTCCACTTCCACCAGCCCTCCTCCCCCCCCCCAGCCCTGACCAGGCCCATTTGCCTCCCATCTGGTTCCCATTGACCATGGGCCCTGCTGCTTGGCTGGGAACCCACTTTTGCCTTGGCCACCAATCTTGATGGGCAGCCCCACAGCTATGCCCTGGGCAGTGTCCCCAGCAGTTCCCTGTAGATGGCTCGCTGCCCTGCTGCTTTACAGGATTCCCTGCTGTTGGTCCTCCACCATCCCTGCACTTAAGTAACCATCAACCAGACGCAGGCTGCGAAGCCTCAGCATTGAGGACACTGGAAAATCAGGCCGAGGTACCTAAATCACTTTACCTGAGCTAATTAGCCAAGGTCATCGGAGGGGGACTAGCCACCATGTGTGTGCTTTCTAGAGAGGGCAACAGGAAGTTTGTTTAGAAAAAGTAGTAGAGCTGGTCCTTGCCCACCAAGGGTCCCAAAGAGGAATATTTCTGGGAGTCCCTTCCCATAATGTTCAAAGAAACTTATTCCATTGTGGGGGTTAGAACCCCAAAGCAACTGCTTAGTCTGTACGTGCTTAACCCCACCTTTAAGTATGGTGACCCTTTCAAAATTTCCTAAGGGAACTGGAAGAGATCCTGGTGTCTAAATCACTTAGGCAGCCCTGGAAATCTCAATGATAACATTTATTCCTAGAAGGAGCAAGTTATTTCTTCACAATCTCAGCAGCATTCACCCCGCCAAGAGAGATTTGCTGGAGGATGAAATGCTTTTTTTCTCATCCTGACTTTCCCTTGGAGACTAGAAGTTTGACTGTGCTGGTGTTATCTAAGAATGAATCAGACACTAACGTTTCCTTGCTTGTTAGGTTCCCCATGCAGACCTGCCTCAGGAGACTTCCCCTTCCCATGGAAGGAGATATAATGATCCAGAAAAGACTCTCCCCATTTGGCAGTGTCTGAGGGCAGGTACCAGACATGGGATGGAGACACAGTCGCTGTTCTGCCTTGTGATGTTCTGTTTACTGGGAACACCGAGGCAGGTGAATGCTGTGGGGTGAGTAACTGGACTGATTAACATGTATCCTGGTCCCTGAAACCCTTAGCGAGGAGAAGACATCAGAGATCTTAGCTTGTGACAGACCCACCACCGAGGTAAATCAACCTTTCCTCCCCTGGTCCCTAGAAGCTCATGGTTTTTGAAGCAACCTAAGTTTGTTAAAATAAGTAATACCCTGGGAATCCAAGGGGGATTTGGCAAGGGTCTCTCAGACTCCGAGCCCAATGTAAAATGCCGGAATTTAGGTGGAAAAGGAAAAACTTTAGCAGTCACTTCTAGCCTAGCTCCGAAATGTACTAACACCGCGGGACCTGACAACTTCACAGCCCTGAAAGTCGGTATCACCCCTCTCCCTGGGAGGGGTTGACTTCCCTGCTTCCTGTCATGCAGCGGGAGGGATGTCAAGGTATTTTTGGTGCTGGACCACAGAGTCTGGCCTGGCGAGGTTGGATATCCATGGCTGCCGAGACGGCCCTTCGCCATGCACAGGTGCCGTACCTCTGCACAATCCCGCCTGAACATTACACACGGACCTTGCTGGGGCCAGGAGAAGGTTAGTGAGAGGAGGTGGGGACAGCAGAGCTGACAAAGGCTGCCAGGGTCAGTGCTAGGGACAGACACCAGCTCTGAGTAGGCCTGGCAGAACGTGGGGTTTTCCCCTAACATTGGTGATTATTATTCATGTTGAAGCTTTTCCCAATTATTACGATGGCAGGAAACTGAGGAAGAAGAGGGAGTAGCAGGGTTGGGATCAGGCTGAGGACAGAGGTGCCAGGGGGTACCCAGCAGGGACTTCCAGCAGTGAACAATGGGACCCCTGTAAGGCCCGGGGGGGCCAAGAACTGGGGGTGTAAGGGGCAGGTGTGAGCTGCTCTGAGAACCCAGCAGAGATGCACAGTGACAACGGGGAGGTGGAGGAGAATGAGAAGCCCCTGGCCACAGGGGGTCCACCCCATAAGTGCAGAGATCCATCCATGCATAGATGCCATTGAGCAATGCACAGACTGCCCCACAGCCAGGAACTCACCCGCCCCTTACAGCCCAGACTGGAGATCTCTGCTCTGGGCAGCCTCCCTAGCCACTTGCACCTGTGGGGATGTCTCCAGCCCCACGGCCAGGCAGGGAGCCATGGCTCCGCTCGCCCACCCCTGGCTTGGTGCAGAGGGCTCCCTGCTGAGCCATGGGGCTAGTGACCCCGTCCCCACAGGGTCTGCCCAACCCGCGAACGAGTCATTGTTCATTTTAGCCCATCGGCCAACACTAACACACACCAACGTCAGCCCTCTGAAATTGAACCCTGCCAGCCCCATGGAATCCCACGGCTCATTTCTGGAGCCAGTGGAAATGTTTTTGTTTAACGGCAGCCATTGTTGACTGGCAGAGAAGAGAATTATCTGTAGCACTAACCCAGTTCAGAAGCGGATCTTTATTAGCACTTAATAAGCTTTAGTCAATTTGGCCAGGAAAAGATCTCACCTCACCCATCTTATCTCTTGAAATATTCAGAATGGCGAGGCATCATGGGCAGATGTGACCGTTGCAATCTAGGAGAGAGACCCAATTCGTATTTTAACTGACCAGAAAGATAAAAAACATATGAATGGCCAGACATGGTCAGACCAAAGGTCCATCCAGTCCAGCGTCCTGTCGGCTGACAGTGGCCAATGTCGGGTGTCCGACAGGGAGGGAACAGAACAGGTCATCCTCACGTGATCCCTTCCTGTTTCCCATTCCCAGACCCTGATAAGCAGAAGCTAGCCAATAGCCATTGATGGACCTTCCCTCCATTCATTTATCTAATTCATTCTAGAACTTTGTTCAACTCCTGGACTTCACAACACCCAGTGGCAAGGAGTTCCCCAGGTTGACTGTGCATTGTATGAAGGAATGCTTCCTATTCTTTCTTGTAAACCCACTGCTTATTCATTTCATTTGGTGACCCCTCGTTCTTTTATTATGGGAAAGTTCCTTATCCACTTTCTCCACACCAGTCTTGATTTTATAGACCTCAATCACGTGCCCCCTTAGTCTGCTGTTTTCCAAGCTAACAAGCCCCAGGCATTTTAATCTCTCCTCAAACAGAAACCATTCCATGTCACTGGTCATTTTTGTTGCCCTTTTCTGAACCTTTTCCAGTGCCATTTTTAAGCTGGAATCTTGCATCCTCATGCAGCCTTCAAGACGTGGGTGTAACATGGAGGTATATCGATGCCAGGTGGTGTTTTCCGACTTATTCCCTCTCCCCTTTTTTAAATATCCAACATTCTCTTTGCTTTTTTCTCTGCTGCTGTACACTGAATGGATGTCTTCTAAAAGCTCCCCATCATGACTCTAAGGTGTGTGTGTCTTGAGTGAGGATTGCTAACTTAAACCCCATCATTTTACACAGATAGTGGGGATCATGTTTGCAATATTCAATATTATCAGTATTAAATGTCAGATGATATTTTATTGATATTTTATTGTCCAGTCACTCAGCTTTTTTTGAGATCTTTGTGTAGCTCTTCGTGGTCTGCCTGGTACGTATCTATCTTGAGACTTTTATAGCATGTGCACATTTTACCACCTCACTCTTCACCCTTTTTTCCAAATCAGTGGTCCCCAACCTTTCGGTGCTACCGGGCATCCAGGGGCAGGGCCGCCCACGCACCAGGCACCCGGGGCTGGCAGCACGTATGTGCCGGGGGCGGGGCCAGCTCAGATGATTCAGCGGGTGCACATAAATGCCCCAGCAGGCGCTATGGCGCCCGCGGGCACCACGTTGGGGACCACTGCTCCAGATGATATAAAATAGGTTGAATAGGATTGGTCCTAGTATGGCCCATCAGGAGACCCCACTAGTTACCTCTCTCCATTCTTAAAACTGACCATTTAGTCCTACCCTTTGTTTCCTGTCTGTTAACCAGGTGCCAGTCCATGGAAAGGACCTTCCCTCTTAGCCCATGACAGCTTCCTTTTGCTGAAGAGCCTTTGGTGAGGGACCTTGGCAAAGACTTTCTGGAAATCTACTAGATCCACTGGATCCCCCTTATTCTCATGCTTGTTGACCACCGCAAAGAACTCTAGGACATTCCTGCACAGATGGGCAAAAGTTGAATGACGCTATGCAACTTCAGCTACAACAATTGCGTAGCTCAGGTCAAAATAATTTATTTCGGCTTTTAATGCTGTCTGCACAGCAGAAAGACAAAGGAAAAATCCCCTACCTTCAACATGCCTTCTATCTATCTATCTATCTATCTATCTATCTATCTATCTATCTATCTATCTATCTATCTATCTATCTATTAGACCTTTGGGCTCCTAATGGAGCATCGGGCCTCTGCAGTCATTTTCCATCTCTTGCGATCTTTAGCGATAGTCTTGATTTGATCCCATGTTAAGCCAGCTGCTTTTACTTCATCCAGGCAGCTTCGTCGCCGTGTTTGTTTGGGACGTCCTCTTTCCCTCTTTCCCTTTGGACTCCATTCTCACACTTGTCTTGTGATACATTCCTCATATTCCTTACACAGAATGTGGCCTGCCCATCGCCATTTTCTTTTCTTAATCTGGACCTCCAGTGGTTTCTGATTTGTTCTGGTCCACAAGGTTTCATTTGGTGCTCTAGTGAACCACTTTAGCTGGATAATGTGACTAAGGCATTTATTGACAAATGTCTGAATTCTTTTGGTGTTGCTCTGGACAACGCGCCAGGCCTCCAAGCCATACAGCAGCACTGATTTCACATTGGAATTGAAAATACATTATTTAGTTCTTGGTGAAATGGCTCTTGTACCCAAGACTGGTCGTAATATAGCAAAAGCTTCTTGGGCCTTTCTTATTCTTGCACTGATGTCCTCTTCAGTTCCCCCATTCTTGCTGATAACACTCCCCAAGTATACAAACTGATCTACCTCTTGTACTGCTTTTCCTTCAACTTTAATTTCACCTTCCTGTCTGTTGTTAATACACATCAACTTGGTCTTCTCTTGACTAATCTTGAGGTCCACTTGCTCTGCTGTTTCCTGTAGGGCATCTGTCTTCTCTTGCATGTGATCTAATTTGTCTGCAAGCAGGGCTAAGTCATCTGCAAACTCTAGATCTTCAAGTTTCCTAGTTTGAGTCCATTGGAGTCCCCTTCCTGAGTCAGCATATGCTGTTTTTGTGACCCAGTCTAAGACAATCAGGAAGAGTAATGGTGAAAGAAGGCAGCCTTGGCATACACCTGTTGTGACCCGGAATTTTTCTGACAGTTTTCTATCATGGATGGCCTGGAAAGACTATTGTTCATACAGTTTCTTAATGATGGTAATCAGTTTGCCTGGAACTCCGTAATGTTGCATGATGGTCCAGATGGACTGCCTGTCCACACTATCGAAGGCTTTCTATGAAGTTGATATAGAGTGGTGCTTGCCATTCAATGCGTTATTCTATGATGATCCGAAGTGTTACTATCTGGTCTGTGCAAGATTGTCCTTTCCTAAAACCTGCCTGTTCTTCTCTTAGTTTGTGGTCTATGGCATCTTTCATTCATTCCAGGATGACTCTGGTTAATACTTTGATTGGGATGGACAGGAGAGTAATCCCCCTCCACTTTTCACACAGGGTACATCTAGACTACAGGCTTCTGTTGACAGAAGTTTTGTCGGCAGATACTGTCGACAAAACTTCTGTCAACAAAGATCGTCTAGACTACATTGAGTTCTGTCGACAAAGCAAGCTGCTTTGTCGACATGGTAGTTGTGACGTAGTGGGGGTACCTGGCTGGTTTCTATGCTGCTGGCTCTGGGGGAACCCCCACTGGCTGCCGTGGGTACCACGACCCAGCAAAACAGGATGAGTCACTATGCAAACCAGTGGCCAGACACCCCCCCTGGAGAGGAACAAAGGAAGGTGGAATGCTGCCCTGGCTGGGGGGCAGGGTTGGAAGTTAGTGAGTTGGTTGCTGGCTGTCGGAGGGCATGGAGGAGAGCCTAGGAGAAGGGGCTGGAGTTTAGGGGCCCAGTCTCCCCCATCTCAAGGGGGCCTGAGGCATCCTAGCCCAGTTCCTGTGACCAGACTACATCTGTGCTGCGCTGTGCTGGAGGAGCAATAAACCACCCTCAATTCCACTGGCTGGTGCAGTCTGTTTGTGCCATTTCGGGGTGCAGGAGACGGGGAACTCCCAACGCGCCGTCACAGTAGTGTAGACGCAAAGGACAGTTTACATGCAATAACACCTTCTGTCGACAGAAACTCTGTCGACAGAAGGCGTTATGCCTCATAAAATGAGGTTTACCAGCGTCGACAAAACTTCTGAGTTCTGTCGACGTTATGTCAACAGAACTCAGCGGTAGTGTGGACTCAGGTATAGTTTTGTCGACAAAACCCTGTAGTCTAGACACACCCACAGTGACAGATCACCGGAGTTAGGGAGTTGCACTAGCAGCCCTTTTCTCCAATCCTTTGGGATCTCTTCTGTTGTCCATATCAGATTTAGCAAACTGTGTAGCTGGACCACTCTAGCAGCTGCTCCTTCTTTTAGTACCTCATGTGGAATATTATCAGGTTCTGCTGCCTTGATATTCTTTATGTTCCTTATTGCCTTGCAGACTTCCTCTTTTGTAATTGCCCCAGTGTTGATGTCTAGGGGTTCTCCTACTGTCGAGGATTTGATGGTGGTCTGTCTAACACTTCTTCAAAATGTTCCTTCCGTCTGGCAAGCTGCTCATCCACTGAGGTAAGTAGCTGACCATCTTTGTTTTTGACTGGTCTGTTTGGGTTTTCTTCCTTCCACTCAAGACTCGTGTTGTATTGTACAGGGTTTTCAAGTCCCCTTGTTTAGATGCTGCCTCTCTTTTTCTGCAATCTCGTTTATGAAATTTCTCTCTTCCCTGCGGAAACTTTTCTTTACTTCTCCAGCGATTTCATGGGATCTGGATGATGCAGCTTGTTTCTGGCCTTTTGTTTTTGTTTGGTTAACTTGTTATTTGAGTGCCTTCTGTTCTTCGATCATTCTCCATGTCTGAGCTGTGATCCATTCCTTCCGGTTAATGGAATGTTGCCCTAATACCACCTTGCATGTTTCCACTATTGCTTCCTTCTTTGAGCTCCAGACTCCCTCCGCAGTTTGTTCTGCTCCTTCCTTGCTTTGGAGTGCCTCAAAGTGGCTGCTCAAGGTCATCTGGAAGACTTCTTTCGTTTCTTGTACCCTCAGCTTCCCCACATCAAATCTAGTTCATGTGCTGGGTTGTTGTTTTCTTGCTGCAAGTTTCATTTTAAGTTTAGCAACTACTAAATGGTGGTCTGGTCCGATACCTGCTCTGCGCCTAGCCCGCACATCTTCCAGAGATCTTTGCCATCTCCTTCGGACTGCAAAGTGGTCCATTTGGTTTTGTGTACGATTATCAGGTGATACCCAAGTTACTTTATGGCAATGTTTGTTTGGAAAAGTGTGCCTCCAATTACAAGTTCATTAATGACACACATGTCCGCAAGGAGTTTGCCATTTTCATTCATCTGGCCTAAAGCATGTGTTCCCATTTCTTTTTCCCTTCCGGTGTTGTCACTGCCTATCTTGGCATTCATGTCTCCCATCAGGATCAGCATATCATGTCTAGGTATATTGTCAAGCACCGATTGCAGTTGTATATAAAACTGTTCTTTCTCTTCTTCTGCTGCTGCATTAGTTGGGGCATAGCACATTGTGATGGTAATGTCACATAAGAACATAAGAATAGCCATACTGGGTCAGACCAAAAGTCCATCTAGCCCAGTAGCCTGTCTGCCAACAGTGGCCAGCGCCAGGTGCCCCACAGGGGGTGGACTGAAGACAATGATCAAGAAATTTGTCTCATGCCATCCATCTCTAGCCTTTGACAAACAGAGGCCAGGGGCACCATTCCTTACCCCCTGGCTAATAGCCTTTTGTAGACCTAACCTCCATGAATTTATCTAGCTTCTGGAATCGGGATTCAAATCTGGCTCTGATCAGACGCTCTGATACTGGCTCCCAATCTATCGGACTTCTGGAGGCTTCTTTGGACAACAGAAGAGCTATTCCTGCTTCATGGATGTCATCTTCCTTCTTTATTCCTGAATATAATAAGGTCTCTCCTGACTTCAGCCTAGTCTCCCCAAAGATATTCCATCTGGCCTCACAAATGCCTAGGATGGAGAGTTTGTATACTTGCATTTCTTTTGCCACTTGCACACATCTCCCTTGTTCTCTCAGCATTCTTACATTCCACGTGCCAATCATCATGCATTTGTTGTGTGAAAGCAGCTTACTCCCCAGGGACATCTGAGGTCGACTAAGGGTCATCAGTACGACAGAGTCCTTCCGGGTTTGGCTGTTGTATGTCATAAGCCTCCACTGAGGAGCCCGTGGCCTTCCCTGAACTGAGATGGTTTTGATTTTGAAAGATGTAGAGGTTTCCATAACAATATTTTTTTTCACAGGGATGAGTTGTTAGCCCATCACCCAACCCCAAGCTGGAGGACCAGGGAATTGCTTTTTGTCTGGTCTCTACCAGTTGACCTGTCTGGCTTGGGTGGCCCTACTAGGAGCAGTAAACTCCTACCGGCATAGCACTGAAGGTCCCTGAGACACACAAGCCCCCCACCACATCAAGGAAGTGATTCCATCGGGGGAGCCAACTTCCCTTCCTGCTCACAAAATGACGATTACAGGGGTTGGAGTAATAAGCCATCATTATGAGATGGTGTGATTCCATTTGTTCAAGAATGCCTTCTAAGGATAAGAGCTAAGTCCAAATTGAAAAGTGGATAAGCAACTGGTTAAAGGGGAGACTACAGCAGGTCATACTGAAAGGTGAACTGTCAGGTTGGAGGGAAATTACTAGCGGAGTTCCTCAGGGATCAGTTTTGGGACCAATCTTATTTAATCTTTTTATTACTGACATTGGCACCAAAAGTGGAAGTGTCCTAATAAAGTTTGCGGATGCCACAAAGTTGGGGGCTATTGCCAATTCAAAAAAGGATCGGGATATCGTACAGGAAGATCTGGATGATCTTGAAAATTGAAGCATAGGATGAAATTTAATACTGAGAAGTGTAAGGTTATACATTTAGAGATTAATAACAAGAATTTTAGTTATAAGCTGGGGACACATCAGTTGGAAGTAACGGAGGAGGAAAAGGACCTCGGAGTCTTGGTTGATCATAGGATGACTATGAGCTTCCATTGTGACATGGACGTGGAAAAAGGCTAATATGGTCTTGGGATGCATTAGGCGAGGTATTTCCAGTAGGGATAAGGAGGTGTTAGTGCCATTATACAAGGCATTGGTGAGACCCCATTTGGAATACTGTGGGCAGTTCTGGTCTCCCATGTTTAAGAAGGATGAATTTAAACTGGAACAGATACAAAGAAGAGCCACTAGGATGATCCGAGGAATGGAAAACCTGTCTTATGAAAGGAGACTCAAGGAGCTTGGCTTGTTTACCTTAACCAAAAGAACATGATTGCTCTCTTAGGGTATGTCTACACTACCCTCCTAGTTCGAACTAGGAGGGTAATGTATGCATACCGCACTTGCTAATGAAGCCCGGGATTTGAATTTCCCGGGCTTCATTAGCATAAGCGGGGAGCCGCCATTTTTAAATCCCCGCTGCTTCGAACCCCGTGTAGCGCGGCTACACGGGGCTCGAACTAGGTAGTTCGGACTAGGGTGCCTATTCCGAACTACCGGTACACCTCGTTTCACGAGGAGTAACGGTAGTTCGGAATAGGACCCTAGTCCGAACTACCTAGTTCGAGCCCCGTGTAGCCGCGCTACACGGGGTTCGAAGCAGCGGGGATTTAAAAATGGCGGCTCCCCGCTTATGCTAATGAAGCCCGGGAAATTCAAATCCCGGGCTTCATTAGCAAGTGCGGTATGCATACATTACCCCGCTAGTTCGAACTAGCGGGGTAGTGTAGACATACCCTGTAATATTAGAGGGACAAATACCAGGGAGGGAGAAGAATTATTTAAGCTCAATACCAATGTGGACACGAGAACAAATGGATATAAGCCGGCTAGTAGGAAGCTTAGATGAAGTTTCTAACCATTAGAGGAGACAAGTTCTGGAACAGCCTTCCAAGGGAAGTAGTGGGGAGCAAAAAATCTATCTGGCTTCAAGATTAAGCTAGATGGGTTTATGAAGGGGATGATTTGATGAGATAACATGATCTTGGTAACTAATTGACCTTTCACTATCAGTGCTAAATAGGCCAATGGAGGGATGATAGGAGTTACTATAGAGAACTTTTCCTGGTTGTCTGGCTGGTGAGTCTTGCCCACATGCTCAGGGTTTAGCTGATCACCATATTTGGGGTCAGGAAGGAATTTTCCTCCGGGGTAGATTGGCAGAGGTCCTGGAGTTTTCTCACGTTCCTCTACAGTGTGGGGCACCAGTCACTTGCTGGAGGATTCTCTGCATCTTGTGGTCTTTAAACCATTTGAGGACTTCAATATCTGAGCTATAGGTGAGAGGATTATTCTGGGAGGGGTGGGTGAGATTCTGTGGCCTGCACTGTGCAGGGGGTCAGACTAGATGATCATAATGGTCCCTTCTGACCTTAGAGTCTATGAGTCTATGAGTTCACCAAATGTGTCATGCAGCTTCCTCTGTCTGTGTCTCTTTACTGTTGTATCTGAATCTCTATTCTATAGGTGCCATCTGTCAAGGTGCCATGCAGGTCTGCAGAGGGATGGGTGTGTTGCTTTAACTTCCAGTCCGCTCAGTTATGGAATCGGTCCTAGGGATCCAGAGACAGCAT
Organism: Pelodiscus sinensis; assembly: GCF_049634645.1. Classification (NCBI taxonomy): domain Eukaryota; kingdom Metazoa; phylum Chordata; order Testudines; family Trionychidae; genus Pelodiscus; species Pelodiscus sinensis. Next base: position 9,003,925 of record NC_134740.1, on the reverse strand, counting down.
TTCCTTACCCTCTCAGCTGTTGTGCCTGGAGCTAGAAGAAAAAAAATGTTAATATTTCTTGCATGAATGTTCTTTTCTTTCTGGGAGTTCATTACCTCCCCATAGACCGACCCCATGGCGAACCCAGACCATGGAAATGAAACGTCCCTCACAGAAGTCATCCTCCTGGGACTCGGAATTCTTCCAGAACTGCAAACTTTTCTCTTCCTGCTCTTTTTAGTCGCCTACATTGTAACTGTGGCAGGGAACCTCCTTATTGTGGTGCTGGTGGTGGCTGATCAGCACCTGCACACCCCCATGTATTTCTTTCTGGGGAACTTGTCCTGCCTGGAGACCTGCTACAGCTCCACCCTCCTGCCCAGGATGCTGGCCGGGCTCCTGACGGGGGACCAGACCGTTTCCTTCAGTGGGTGCCTCACCCAATATTATTTCTTTGGTTCTCTGGCTGCCACCGAATGCTTTCTCTTATCGGTGATGTCTTATGACCGGTATGTGGCGATATGCCACCCACTGCATTATGCAGCCCGCATGATGGCCAGGGCCTGGCTGCAGCTGGCAGGTGGCTCATGGCTAGGGGGTTTCCTAGGTAATGTCATAACAACGTTGTTGGTATCCCAGTTGACTTTCTGTGGCTCCAACACTATTGACCATTTCTTTTGTGATTTTATCCCTCTGATACGTCTCTCCTGCAATGACCCTAAGATGATAGAAACTCTGGCTTTCATATTCAGCTTGATTTTCTTACTGCTCCCCTTCCTGCTCACCTTGACGTCCTACATCTGTATCATCACCACCATCCTGAGGATCCCGTCCACCAGCGGGCGGCAAAAGGCCTTTTCTACCTGCTCCTCCCACCTGATCGTGGTGACCATTTACTACGGAACACTGCTCATTGTCTACATGTTCCCAACCACCGACCTGCTGGGGGACTTGAAGAAAGTTCTCTCTGTTGTCTACACGGTCCTGACCCCCCTGGCCAATCCCCTCATCTACAGCCTGAGAAACAAAGAGGTGAAGGAAGCCCTGAGGAAAGCCAGGAAGAAATTCGTATTTGGATGATTCTAAAATAAAATTGATACAAGACAAGAAAAGAAAAATTGAAAATAGATAGAACATTGTCTGGAATAGGTCGTAAACCAAAGTGCACCCATGTCTAAGGACCTGTTACCATTAGATTTCATGTGATGCTTTAGTCTATACTGCAAAGTTAATTTGAAAAAACAGCCCTTATTTCGAATGAACTTCAGTAGTGTCTATACTTGCACATCACTATTTCAAATTTAATTCAAAATAGCGGAGACCTTAATTCGAATTTGGTAAACTTCATTCTACGAGGATTAACACCAAATTCAAATAGCTATTTTGAATTAATTGCTGTGTAGACATTTAATTCGAAATAGGGGGCCTCCAGCCCTTCCCAGGGAGCCCTGGTGGCCACTCTGGGCACAACCAGGAAAGCTTACTCTCCTCTCCCCCAGCCCAGAGACATTAAAGGGGTAGACCCTGGCCATAGTGCCTGTGCCAGCTCCAAGCCTGCCAGCCCGGAGCCAGCAGTGGACACTGGGGGCCCTGACCCAGGGGCCCCAAAACATGAGCCAGCCAGCCACTGGCAGCCAGCCCTCCACCACTCCCCAGGAGCAATCTGCCAGCTCGCAGAAGCTTGACAGGGGCTGGAGAAGGCAGGCACCTTCCTGGTCCAGGGTGGAGATCATGGACCTTATTCAGGTTTGCGGGGGATGCCCCCAACCTCCATGATCTCCGCAGTAGACAGAGAAATGCGACCATCTCTGGCAGGATAGCTGCCAGCCTGGCCACCAAAGGCCACATTCGAACCCAGGCACAGGTTAGCATGAACATCAATTTGGTCCAGTGAGACCCCCCCAACCTTGGGCCCTGAGCTTCCCTTCCCTTTCTTCCCCTTGCTTCCCCCTTCCAGCTCCCTCCTTCCAGGTTTTCCTTCTCCCACCCTCTCTCTTCCCCTCTCCCACCTCCTTTTCCCAGTCTCCCCACAGGTGCATCCCCCTCCCCCTGCTCCAGTTTTGTTCAATAAACTCAGTTTCTATTTTTGAACATATGTGTCTTTTGTTTGACATCAGGAAGGGGGGCTAGGGATGGGTAAATGGAAGGACGTGATGGAGGAATGGGGCACGAGCCCCCGGTGGGGAGGACCCAGGTGGCTCTGAGGGCTCCTTGGGGTGGATGCTCTTCTGCAGAGCCTCCTGGGTCCTGACAGTCCCCCGATGGATGCCCCGGATGGATGCAAGGGGTCTAACACTCTAGATAAAGGGAGTACCGATTGTTACGCACGCAGCCGAAAGTTTCTCATCACCGATGGAGTAGAGGTCCTGTCAGGAGCGCGCCAGGACGACCTGGGCCAGACAACGCTGACACTGACAGTCCAGACCACCGAAGGTACAGAACACCGAGGTACAATAGCGAGAACTTCATGTAAAAAACTTGGGGTTCCAGGCTTTGTCTTATAGTGTATACCTGTACACAACTTAACAGTGCAATTCCCTGTACCCCTTAGAACTGTACGCTCACCCTTTGCTGTACGCTCACCCTATTGGGACTAACAATAGCAGTGTAGCTTCAGCATCACAAACAAGCTACCCCAACCCAACCATATCTGAGCTTCACAGTACACACCTCGGGGAGTGTCCCAATCCGCTGCTCGTTTTGCTGGGTTCTCACTGTTAATTTTATGCTGCTAATGTGATCAAAGCTAGTGCATGTAACCCCAGCTGGGAATGACACTTCCCATCTGCAGAGTACACATATCTTTATCTGAACGTTAAATAGTCTTCCTTTCCAATCCACTGACTTGTGTTATTGCCTGAAATGACACTGACATGCTGAAGATATTTCACAATCCCCACTGAAAAGCGGTTCGGTGGGACGTTGCTGTATCTCACTAAGGTTCCATGCTCTTGGTTCCCTTGTATTGAGGGCTCGACCTCTTAATGAAACGAGTCTTCCTCTGCTCGTGGAAAACTTCATATTCCACATGGAGTGACCCAATGATCCCAGGTTTCTTGCCAGGTAGCCAACAGCACAACCTATCTACAGATGCTCCCTGAATATCTGATGTGTTTCTTTCTCTAGATACAATTTATGAAAAAGCATAAGGAAGAAACAGAATGTTCTTTGTGGAACCAAACGCCCATCATGGAATTGATCCTCTTAGGGTTTGGGAACACCCCTGAACGGCAGCCCCTCCTCTTCCTGCTCTTTCTAGTGATCTACATTGCGTCTGTGGCTGGGAACCTCCTCATCATTGTGCTAGTGGTGGCCGACTGGCACCTTCACACCCCCATGTATTACTTCATGGACAGCTTGTCTGCTGTGGAGTTTTGCTACGTCTGTACCACTCTGCCCAGGCTGCTGGCCAGTCTTGTGACTGGGGACAGAACCATTTCTCTACAGAATTGCTGTGTGCAATTCCATTTCTTTATTATCCTCGCCAATACAGAATGCAACTTGCTCACAGCCATGTGTATTGATCAGTATCTAGCGATCTCCCATCCCCTCGGTTACCCTGCTTTAATGAACGGCAGGGTGCCTGGCCACATGGTGGCCTGGGCCTGGATTTATGGCATTTCTTACAGTATCATGCTACAAATTTTCATTCTGCAATTAACATACTGTGGTCCCAAAGAACTCGACCTTCTCTTTTGTGATTTTGGAGCTGTTTAAGGTCCATTTGGTGGTGCCAACACCAAGACTCAGAGGGGTAGCCGTGTTAGTCTGAATCTACAAAAGCAGCCAGGAGTCCTGTGGCACCTTATAGACTAACTGAAGTGTTGGAGCATAAGCTTTCATGGGCAAAGACCCACTTCGTCATCTCCAGCCTGATTCTGGCCTGCATATTTATTCCTGCCTCTGGAAATTTCCACTACATGCATCTGACAAAGTGGGTCTTTGCCCACGAAAGTTTATTCTCCAGCACTCCGGTTAGTCTATAAAGTGCCACAGGATTCCTCGCCGCTTTTCCAACACCAAGACTGTGCAACAGTTGACATTCACTGCCAGTATCGTATTGAATATCGGCATCTTACTACTCAGAATCCCTTCCAGAAATAGGCCTTTTCCACCTGCTCCTCCTATCTCATTGTGGTTGGAGTTTATTATGGGAGCATAATGAAGTTCTATGCAGTTTCAGTGATTGATCCTCTCCCAGTTGTTCACAAAATAATGTCTTTCTGCTTCCTAGTCCTGGTCCTCTTACTCAACCCTGTTCTCTACTGCCTGAGAAACAAGGAGGTCCATCAGTCCTTGAGAAAAGCTCTTCTGGCACTGCTTGCTTTCAGACACAGGCATGGAGTGTGACAGGACAAATAATGACATAGAGTAGAATAGAGATGAACTGAACTATTTCCTTACACATGGACCATTTGATTCCCTGACAAGAGGATTCGCCCTCAATGACCTTACGTCACCTTTTTCCTTGCTTGATTCCTTGCTTTGTGCTTGGTCGTATCCGATTTTCTCAGCTTTTGCATATCAGCTGTGCATTTTCGTGAAGCCCTCCACTTTATTGATCTGTGTATAAGCACAAGTGCCCGAATTCTGCAGGGAGCTTCACAACTTCTGAGTGATCCTGGATCTCCTCCCCGCCTACTGAATCCAACGACATTTACATCCCTTTGATTGGGCTTTTCTGTTCTCAATAACATCTTGGAAAGCAGGTGAAATATTTTCCTGCCACAGTAAGTGAAAATAGAACTGAACTGTAGGCAGGAAAACAAAATACGACATTCTGTACAGGGTGGGAGTTTTAGTGTCCTTCCAAGTGGCATTTCCTGCCTGTCCATACACTTGTCAGCGTTAAGGCACCTTGGTCTCTGTCCATAGAGGTAGCAGTACAGGTATTGATACAGAGATGAAATGCAAACAGAAGATGGTTGGAAACAATTTTTGGGGCTCATTAGCTCTGACTTCTCTCATCACCAAAATAAAAGGAAACCAGTGAATTGAAAAGAACAGGACTTGAGCACCCAAAAGCAACTGGCAGCTTTGCCCATCTCAGCCAACACGGCTGCCCATGGGCCTCCCTCCTCCCAGGCAGAAATGCAATTGATGTGCAAACATTTTACCACCCAAGTGTCAGAAGAAAAGCAAACCCAACAATAAAATCTCCCTCCATGAACTCTCCCTGCTCTGTAGGTTCATGCTTCATGTTGGTGGGACCAGGGGTGGGTGAATAGTTGCCCACAGGCCCAATCTGCTCTGCCAGGGTCAGATTCTAGCAGGCCTCCCCTCTGTATTTATGGGCCTGATGACAGGTACCAGCGACTACAGCTCCCATTGGCCACAGATCACCTTTCTAGGCCAAGGGGAGTGGTGGGAAGTAGCGTTCTTGTCTGCACTGCTTCCAGCCCCTCCCATTGGCCAGGTTTGGGTCCTACAGCTAATGGGAGCTGTGCTCACTGGTATCTGCATCTCTGCCCCTAAATTTAGCATTTGGGGCTCTTCTTGATGCAGGAGATGTTACAAACTGCTGGCTTAGAAATCTCTGGTGTACATCCTGTATCGGGATGGGTCAGCAATCCTTCCCGCTCTCTGTCCCTGGCAAGGCTGCAGCTGGGATCAGGAGCAAGTTTGAAGACCAGATGGAGAAGGCCTCATGGCACTTTTCTATTTCTGGTGTCTTCAAACTGGAGCTGGTCACATGATCAAGTGGCCTGTCTCTGTTTCACATGCAAGTAGCCGTTATGCACTGGCCAGTCTGCAGGTTTCAGACTAGTCCTTCAGTTGTGTATTGGCCACTCCGAGAGACACTGTCCTTCAGCAGTGCTAGTTAGCACAGCCATTGGCTGAACAATCCCTCATCGCAATGGTCAGTTCAGGCTCATTTCTCCCTCCCAGACAGAGAACATTTACAATACAAGAACAGAGCCATACAAACATCACACAGGCACATGAGCACCATACACAATCAGTAGAGCATAAGCTTTTGTTTGACACCTCACATTGCCCACTTTCTACAGAATTTGGAGCAAAGCCTCCCCCCCCCCCCCCGTGGGTGCACCAGTGAACTGTCTGTTTACCTTAACCAAAAGAAGGCTGGGGGGGGGGACACACGATTGCACTCTTTAAATATATTTGAGGGATAAATACCAGGGAGGGAGAGGAATTATTTAAGCTTAATACCAATGTGGACACAAGAACAAATGGATATAAGCTGGCTAGTAGGAAGTTTAGACTTGAGATTAGACGAAGGTTTCTAACCATTAGAGGAGTGAGATTCTGGAAAGGCCTTCCAAGGGAAGTAGTGGGGGCGAAAGATCTATCTGGCTTCAAGATTAAACTAGATGGGTTTATGAAGGGGATGGTTTGATGAGATAACATGATCTTGGTAATTAATTGACCATTCATTATCAGTGGGAAATAGGACAATGAAGGGATGATAGGAGTTACTATAGAGAACTTTCTGGGTGTCTGGCTGGTGAGTCTTGCCCACATGCTCAGGGTTTAGCTGATCGCCATAGTTGGGGTCAGGAAGGAATTTTCCTCTAGGGCAGATTGGCAGAGGCCCTGGAGGTTTTTCGCCTTCCTCTGTAGCATGGGGCACAGCTCACAGCTGGAGGATTCTCTGCATCTTGGGGTCTTCAAAGTATTTGAAGGCTTCAATATCTGAGATATAGGTGAGAGGATTATTCTAGGAGGGGGTGGGTGAGAGTCTGTGGCCTGCAGTGTGCAGGGGGTCAGACTAGATGATCATAATGGTCCCTTCTGACTTTAAAGTCTATGAGTCTATGAGTCTGCTCAATTTAAAATCCAATAATGTGAGAGACGTTGGTCTAACCTGCTCTTAAATATCTCCAGATATGGAGATTCTACAACCTCCCTCGGCAATTATTCAGTGCTTAATCACCCTCAGTGCTTAGTTTTTCCTAATATCCAACCTAAACCTCTCTGCTGCAATTTAAACACGTTGTTTCTTGTCCTATCCTCAGAGGTGAAGGAGATCAATTTTCTCACACTTCCTTGTAACGCCCGTTAGGTACTTACAAAGTGCTATCATGTCCCTACTCAGTCTTCTCTTTTCCAAACAAAATAATTCCAAGTCTTTCAGTCTTCCAGCATAGGGCACGTCATCTAGATCTTTCATCATTTTTACCGCTCTTCACTGGACCCTCTCAAATTTCTTCACAGCTTTCTTGAAATGTGGGGCTTAGAACTTCATGCAATACTCCAATAAATGCCAACTCAGCACCAAGTACAGTGGAAGAATTACTTTGCGTGTCTTGCTCACAACAGTTCTGCAGCCAAGAATCACATTTGCTTTAAGAATTGTCAATGGGCTAATGAGCCGTTCCTTGTCCCCTGAAAGCCTAACGGCTTGGTGATCAACACTACGACGCGGATAAATCCTTGTTTTTCCTCCTGTACATCCGAACAGTGATTGTTCCTATGAAGACCTGTGGGGTACTGAAATCCAGTTGCACCTTGTGATATGCCATGGGAAAAGCAGTGCCAAACAGGATTCGCACTCTGAGGGCCAGACTATTTAAGCGCTTGGAAGCCATAGCCCTGGGCCTTCAGCTGGCTTGTCAAGCTGCCTGGCCCACTGTAAGGGAAAACAAATAACTTTGAGGGACTGGGGACCTCAGTCAGAGTAAAAAACCAACAACTTTAATTGGAACATTTTCACCTGAAATAAGAACAGCTGTCTGAGGTAAGACTCTGCCTGCAACACGTTTCATGGCGAATTACATCAAGCTGCTCATTTTCTATAGTTTAATTTAGAAACTTACTTTGATGTGCCTGTTTTTAGGGGGCTGCCTAAGGTCACAGAGACAAAGACCCAACCAGTCCGACCAGTGGAGAGCAGGGACAGAACAAAGGAAGTGAGGTTTGGGGGGAAGAAGCAGTTTCTGGTGGGGAAACATGAAGGGAACAGACTAAGCTGAAGGCTGAGGGTTGAGGGGGCAATAGATCCCCTAACCCAAGGGGTCTGAGGCATCCTTGCCCCGAATCCTGTAACCACATCATGCCTGTGCTGTGCTGTATCCTGGAGAAGCAATACACCCCTTCTATTCTACTGTCTGGCGGAATCTCATCTTGCTGCTATGGGGATGCAGGATCCGATGTGATATACCTCTGCTTTGGCAAAGCTTTTGATACAATCTCCCACAATGTTCTAGCCAGCAAGTTAAGGAAGTATAGATTGGATAAATACAAAGTGGAGAGAAATGGATTTGGATAAATGTAAGGTGGCTAGAAAGCTGGCTAGATTGTTCAGCCCAACAGGCAGTGAGCCACAGCTCGATGTCTGGTTGGCGGTAGGTGTCAAGTGGAGTGCCCCAAAGAGGTTCTAGGGCCAGTTTTGTTGAACATCTGTATTACTAACCTGGATGAGGGGATAGATTGCACCCTCTGCAAGTTTGCAGATGACACTAAGCTAAGGGGAGAGGTAGATACACTGGAGGGCAGGGATAGAGTCCAGAGTGACCTGGACAAATTGGAGTGACACCAAAGCTTGGGGGTTTGGGTTTCTCTTATGGGTTTATAAAATGATAATTCCCTGCCCCCCCTAGAGCTACATGTACTACCCTGGATTAAGCTCTGATGCTAGAACTAGCAGCATAGCCTTGGTAGCACAGACTAACTGTCCGCAGCCATCTGAGATCCCAAGTACAGATACAGCTGTGTGTCGCCAGCCCCTGGCTCTGCTGCCCTGTTCTCAATGCTTATTTCATGCTGCTAATTTGATCAAAGTTCAGGCATGTTACTCCAGCTGGGAGTGACACCTCCCACTATAGGGTGGACAAATCCATGTTTGAGCTTTAAATACCCTCCAGTCCTGATACCTTTGATCAGCCCTCTTATCTACTGCCTGAGAAACAAGGAGGTCCATCAGGCCCTGAGAAAAGCTGTTATGAAACTGGTTGATTTCAGACAGACACGGAGTGTGAAAGCGCAAACTTTGATATACAGTAAAATAGAGAAGAACTGATGTATGCTCTTACATCTGACTCATTGGACTCATTGAAGAGAGACCTTACTTCACCTTGTCTCTTGTTTGATTTCTTGCTTTCTGCCTGTAGTTCTACTTTCTCAGCATTTCTCTCCCATCCAGAACACACCACACGATCCATCGTCTATAGCCAAGCCCTTCGATACAACCACATCTGCTCTAACCCCACTGACAGAGACCAGAAGCTTCAGGATCTCTACCAAGCATTTATAAATCTCAACTACCCACCCAGAGAAATAAAAAAGCAAATTGAAAGAGCCAGACGAATACCTAGAAACCATCTACTTCAAGACAGACCCAAGAAAACCAACAATAGAACACCACTTGTCATCACCTACAACCCCCAACTTAAACCTGTCCAACACATTATCAATAAACTACAGCCTATATTGGAACAGGATACCATACTCAAAGAGGCTCTGGGAGACAGACCCATAGTCTCCTATAGACAACCACCTAACCTCAAGATGATTCTTACCAACCACCACAGGACATACCACACTAATACCAACCCTGGTACCTTCCCTTGCAACAAACCCCGTTGCCAGCTTTGTCCACATATTCACTCTGCTGATACCATTATTGGACCTAACCAAGTGAGTTATAAGATCAAGAACACATATTCCTGCGCATCCAGAAATATAATCTATGCTATCATGTGCCGAAAGTGTCCGTCTGCTATGTACATTGGACAAACATCTCAGACACTTCGCCAAAGGATTAATGCCCACAAAACAGATATCAGACAAGATCACAAAGAGAAAACAGTTTCTTGTCACTTTAACCAGAAAGGACACTCTCTAAATGACTTAGCCACCTGCATTCTGCTACAAAGACCTTTTACATCTGCACTTGAAAGGGAATCCTCTGAACTGTCATTCATGTTAAAATTCGACACTTGCCAACAAGGACTTAACAAGAATTTGAACTTTCTCACCCATTACCAAGACAGTTTCCCCAATTATCACCTGTAATACCATTAACTCACAAACATCCCACTCTCCCTACCTTTAATATCAGCAATTCACAGACACTTACCTTCCTTCATCCCCCTTCTGTTCTGCAATGTGATTTGTCCTTTTCATATTTGTTCATTTTTTTAATTGTATCCTTTGGTATATATGGTTGTGACTATTTTCTTCCACTATTTGATCTGAGGAAGTGGGTCTGGCCCACGAAAGCTCATCATCTAATAAACCATCTTGTTAGTCTTTAAAGTGCTACATTGTCCTGCATTTTGCTTCTTTCATATCAGGCCTGTGTTTTAGTGCCACGCTCCACTTCATCTGTACAGGGACACAAGTGCCCAGATTCTGCAGGGAGCTTAACAGGTTCTGATTGATCCTGGATCTCCTCCCCACCTTCTGAATCCTACGACATTCCCATCCCATTGACGAGGCTCTTCTGTTGTCAGGTACAGCTTGGAAATTACGGGAAATATTTTGCTGCCATGGTGAGTGAATGTAGAACACGTCCGCAGGAGGGAAAGAAATGAAATTCTGTGAGGGATGAGGAGTTTGAGTGTCCCTCCAAGTAGCATTTCCTGCCTGTCCATATACTAGTGAAAGGCAAGACACCTCTGTCTCCTCCAATACTTAAAGCCCTATGGATATTGGTACAGAGAGATCAAATGCAAACAGAAGGCTTTTGGCAACAATCTCCATGCTCATAAGATCTGACTTCTCTCACTATGAAAATAAAAAGAAATGAATGAATTAATAAGAATCACAGAATCCCAGGGCTGGCAGAGACCTCAGGAGTCATCGAGTCCAGCCCCCTTCCCAAAGCAGGACCAATCCCGACTCAATCATCCGAGCCAGGGCTTTGTCAAGCCGGGACTTAAACGCTTTGGCTGTGTCTACACTGGGCCACTTATTCCGGAAAATCAGCCGCTTTTCCGGAATAAGCTGTGAGCTGTCTACACTGGCCCCTTGAATTTCCGGAAAAGCACTGACGATTTACTGTAAGAAATCAGCTGCTTTTCCGGAAAAACTATGCTGCTCCCGCTCGGGCAAAAGTCCTTTTTCCGGAAAACTGTTCAGGAAAAGGGCCAGTGTAGACAGCACAGTAGTCTTTTCTGCAAAAAAGCCCCAATCGCGAAAATGACGATCGGGGCTTTTTTCCAGAAAAGCGCGTCTACATTGGCCATGGACACTTTTCGGGAAAAAGGGCTTTTCCGGAAAAGCATCCTGCCAATGTAGACGCTCTTTTTTCTGGAAATACTTATAACGGAAAACTGTTCCGTTTTAAGCATTTCCGGAAAATCATGCCAGTGTAGACGTAGCCTTTTAGGGATGGAGATTCCCTTCTCTCCTCCAGGGAACCCATCCCAGCGCTTCCCCACCCTCCTAGGGAAAGTTTTCCCTAAGATCCTACATAGACCTCCCCTATTGTAATGTGAGACCATTGTTCCTTGTTCTGCCATCTGCTACCACTGAGAACAGCCTCTCTCCATCCCAGTGCTTCCTCAGCCTTCATGGGAAATAGGAAAAGCTATGATCCAACCTAGACCTCTCACACTGCAACGTGACTCCATGGCTTCTCGTTCTGCCATCTGCCCCCACTGAGAACAGTCTCTCGCCAGCCTCTTTGGAACCCCTTCAGGGAGTTGCAGGCTGCTCTCAAATCCCCCCTCACTCTTCTCTCTAAATAATCCCAAATCCCTCAGCCTCTCCTCTTAAGTCATGTGCAGCGGCCCCTGACTCATTTTCTTTTTGCCCTCCCCAGTGCATCCACACATAGTTTCTGCAGAGGGGGACCCAGAATTAGATGTGATACTCAGATGTGGCCTCTCTAGTGCCACAAGAACAGGTCATGAGCACAGAAAAGCAACTGACTACTTTGCCAGCCTCAGCCTACACAGCTGCCTCTGGGCCCCCTTCCTCCCAGGCAGACATGCAAGCTGTGTGTCAACATGCTTACCACCACCGTGTGAAAAAAGTGCACTAAGGAATGAAATCTCACTACACCAAGAGTCTTACTATGGTCGTTTATCCTCCGTATTTGTGGGCCTAGAGGTGGGTAAATATCGGCCTATGGGCCGGATCTGGTCTGCCAGGGTGAGCTCTTGCCAGGCCTCCCCCTCTGTATTTCCTGGCCTGGTGACAGGTGTCAGCAATCACAGCTCCCATTGAGCACACAACCACGGTGTGATTGCCCACGCCTGGGCTGGGCTAGTGAAAGGAAGAGAGAACAGGTGGCAGCAGGGTCTCCCAGGTACCAGTCTGCCGTGGGTGGGAGCTGGGTGCCCACAGCTGGACAGAGGGCCCTGGGGAAGGGGGAGCGAGAGTGTTTCTCCATTTTTGGCAGGGGCGGGGAGATGGGGGCTGGGCTGTATCTGTGAACCCAGCTCCCCAGCTCTCATTCTGGTTTCATGGAGCAGCCGTGAGTGTGGACGCCTGGAGGGGGAGGTGACTCTGCTATTAGGTTCTTGAGAGCCAATCCTGGGGGTTCAATGGGAGCCCCACTGATCTAATATTTGCTAGTGACACACAGGGACTGGCAGCTCCTGACAAACCCACCACCACCTCTTTGAGACAGGACGGCAGCAAACGCTGGGAGGCTGGACGTGCGAATAGTGATGCCAATAGAGGACAGAAAGGAAGAGGTGGGGAACGCCCAGCACCGGGGAGGAAGGTTCATTTCCATTTTGGAAACACCTTCCTGCCCAAATCCTGCAAGGAACATTCAATCCGGCATGTTCCACTGATGGGACAGGAGAACCTGTCGCTGAATACACACGGGGGCACACAAGGGATGGGCGGTGGGTAAGACATACAGCACGGCACAAACGGTTTGATGGGCGGGCGAGGGATGGAAACGGCACTTTGGAGACACTGCTCTGTCCTTGCTTTGTTGGGAACATTATGGCTTTCCCTGCATCCCTTCTGGATCAGGCCAAAGGAATTCTTGTGAGCGGCAACTCACTTGGAAGTGTGGAACGTGTCTGGTTTATGGGGAAGGCTTGTGTACATCCTAGGGACAGCAGCAAATGTGTCCCATGAGGGTTTCGCTTCTAAGCTAGTAAGTGCACACAGGCTTGGAGCTCGGTGTAGCACCAAAGTCAGAAGAAGCTTACACTGCTGTGAGAAAGGGGAAACTGAGGCACACCCACTCAAAGCAACAGTGGATAATACTAAGACACTTACACTTTAAATGGCATCACTATCTCCATTCTGGGGTTCCCGCCACACACCAACATGTTTTCAGGCAGTTGGGGGACAGAAATTCAAATTTGTCAACAAAGTCCTAAGAGAGACATCGCAGGGGTTATACATTTCAGTCTGTAACTGAAAAAATCTGTGAAAAAAACCAAAAGTCTTGAGGCCCTGGTTGGTCTTATGACCAGACCACAGCACCAGTTACTGAAATCCATTTGGAGCTCATGAATTTCCATGGGAAAAGTCAGGCAAACAAAAGATTCCCACTCTGGGGGCAAGTCTATTTAATGGATGAGAAGCCATCAGCCCTAGATCTTCAGCTGGCTTTGAAACTGCCTTGCGGGGGGAGAGCAACCACCGTGAATCTCTCTCTGTTTCATTGTGAACAGGTGACTCTGGACTGTGTACATTTGTACACAGAGAAAAGTGGACTTTTGAGGGTTTGATTTCTTCTGGGCGTTGGTTTCCTGGGTGTTCCTTTGAGGTGTAGCCTCCCTGAGCTCAGTGTCTGCATTGCTCCACAATGGTTCGTATCCCCAGTCCTGGGCCTTGTGTAAGAGAGACAAGAAGATTGCACTGTGCAGGACAGGGCGAAGAGGGGAGGGCTGGGCTTTTATAGCTCTGGGTCTGCCCCCTGGCTTCCGGTCAGTTGGCTGGGTGGGGTTAGCCTCAGCCCAACATGGTGGCCGGAAGGGTTCCTCCTCCTCCACATCTGTGGGCAGCCACTCTACCCCGTTACAGGGGCCATCACATGCCCACAGGCAGCTCTGGCTCCATGTCAAGGAGTGTACTGTGGTGTCCAAAAACTGGGCAACCAAAGCATGTATTGCGAGAGCTTTGCTGTCCCTCAGAGAGGTAGGCAAGCAGGCAGCAGAAGCTGAGAAATGGCTGTCCAGGGAGGTCCCTTTACACATGCGTCTCAGCTACCCTTAGGCAGCAGCACCCAGAAGCAATTGCTGACCTACTGCCTTGCTTGAACTAGTTCCGGTAGGATTACATGAGAGATAGCAACCAATACGAATGGACGCTATCTTTCGAAATAGAATATCGCTATTTCCTTGCGCTTTTGCTGTGTGGATGCTCTCTTTGAAAGTAATCTCTTCGGGAAAAGCTTATTCCAAAAGAAGCTTACATCCAGACATAGCTTAATGCATCCCAATATGCTGTTAGCCTTCCTGGCTACAAGGCCATGCTGTTGACTCTTATCCAGCTTCTTATACACTGCAATCCCCAGGCCTTTTACTGATGAATTGCTGCTTAGTCAACTGGTCCCCATCCTGTTGCTGTACTCGGGATTCATCCGTACTCTGCATTTGGCCTTGAGGAATGTTGTCAGATTTCTTCTGGTCCATTCTCCAATTTGTCCAAAATCACCTTCTCCTCCAGTGTACCAACCTCTCCCCGCAGCTCAGTGTTCTCTGTGAACTTGCTCAGGGTGCAAACCATCCCCTCATCCAGACCGCGAATGAAACTGTTGAACAAACCCAGCCCCAGGACCAACCGCTGGAGCATCCGCTTGATATCCGCTGCCAACTAGACATTGAGTCCCTGATGCTGCTCATTGAGCCTGAGGATCTAGCCGGCTTCCTGGACTCTGCTCGGCCATGACAATCTGAAACCATCTGGGGAACTATGGAACCCCCCCGTGTGAACAAGAGCTGGTTTCCCCAGTGTCTGCGTGACTTAGGAGTGTCAGTCCCATTCAACCCCCCTTGGAAATAGGCCTTGAAATCACTTGGGACATGCAAACAGAGAAAGGAAAGGCCTCGCCTCGCTTAGGCTGGGGTGATGTTTCATGGCTGTGAAAACATTCAGGCTTGGGCTGCAATCCAAGGTTTCGGGCCCTTCCACATAAAAGATCCTAGATCCCAAGGTCCAGAAATCTACACAGCAATGAAATGGCCCCATGAACTCTTGTCTGCTGGCACAGCCCAGCTCCAGTTAGCGTCTATGACAAGGTAAGTGGCTCTGTGGACATGGGGCAGTCAGTGCATGTGATGTGCGTGGCCAACCCAATGTCTTTACACAGCGGTACCCCCACGCGGGAAGGTGCTTCCAGTGCAGACACCTCAATCTACTGTTTGTAGTTAATAACCTTGTATATAGTTTCTCCTAAATCAGTGAACCATTAAGTGAAATGTGTGGAAGAAAATTCTCCCCTTGGTTAGCACACGTGGGCATTTTCCTCTCCACAT
This sequence comes from Pelodiscus sinensis, assembly GCF_049634645.1. Taxonomy (NCBI): domain Eukaryota; kingdom Metazoa; phylum Chordata; order Testudines; family Trionychidae; genus Pelodiscus; species Pelodiscus sinensis. The sequence goes on along the minus strand of NC_134740.1, from coordinate 8,988,587 downwards.
TGAAGAGGTGAGAACAAGACAACAAATTCCTCTCTATTGGTGGTTCGACCTAGCTCAGGTGGTGCAGCCCTGGGGTCGAACCCTAGACTACCGGTGGTGACCTCGACTGTAGCTTCCCTCAGCAGTGTCCAGTCAGGGAGCCCTGCGTGTCCCTGCAGATGGGCCTGTCCCTGTTGTGTGGGTGTGGGGAGAAGTGCGGGGATGGGACCTTGTCTGCAGCTGGCCACAGCAGCACAGTGCGAGGGGATCCCAGGCTGGGGGCTCAGAGGCTCAGGGGATCCTCAGCTCCAGGTGGAACCTTGGGGGCCAGCCCAGACGAGCTGTAGGAAAACCTGCCTAGGACAGAGCATCTGTCCACGTGCCCTGTTAAATGGAAGTACGAGAAAAATATAAAATGAGAAATTGCACAGACCAGTTAAGAAATTACTAAAGGAACAGTCTGGAAGAGTCAAATTACACTGAATAGATGGGCCTTTCGCGGAATTTCAAGGACACCCCAAGTACGTGTTTTAAGAGGTGAGTGTGAAAAAGACAATGTGTGTTTGTTTGTGTCAGGTCCTTTTCAAGCGGAAGGCAGTAGTTACTTTCTCTACATCTGATCTGTGTTAGAATCTGTGTCTCCCCTCCCCACTCTCAGAATACACAGCAGAGTGTGTGATAGAATTTGACATTGCATGACTATGTTTTGGGAGGCTGTGTAAGATGCACAAAATGCACTGAGTGACTGAGCGTGTGTGTGTAGCTTTGCAGGAACACAACCTCCCTTGAGGGAGCCCCTTGCTGTTTTAACAAAGACCTGAAATGTGGGTGCACAATAGGCCATCAGGAGCCCAACTCTCTTTCACCCTGATAGTCAGTTGGTGCCTAAATCCCTTAGTTTCCTTTAAAACTCACAGATGATGCCAACAAGGTGATTGAATATTTCTTTATGTGGCCTGTGTTTGGAGTGCCAAACCTAGAGATGACAGGGTATGTCTACACTACAAAGTTAGTTCGAACTAACGGACGTTAGTTCGAACTAACTTTAATAGGCGCTACACTAGCGCTCCGCTAGTTCGAATTTGAATCGAACTAGCGGAGCGCTTAGTTCGAACTAGGTAAACCTCATTTTACGAGGATTAAGCCTAATTCGAACTAGCTAGTTCGAATTAAGGGCTGTGTAGCCCCTTAATTCGAACTAGTGGGAGGCTAGCCCTCCCCAGCTTGCCCTGGTGGCCACTCTGGCCAACACCAGGGAAACTCGTCTGCCCCCCTCCCGGCCCCGGACCCCTTAAAGGGGCACGGGCTGGCTACGGTGCCCGTGCCAGGTGCAAGCCTGCCAGCACCCAGCTAGCAGACCCTGCACCTGGCACAGCACAGAGCCACCCACCCGATGTCCCCCAGCCCACCCCCTCTTCCCGGGACCAGGCTGGCGGCTCCCGGGAGCTTGCCCTGGACCGCAAGAGGCGGGCACCTTCCTGGGCTAGTGCGGACATCGTGGACCTTGTCCACGATCTCCGCACTAGGCACAGGAAAGTGGCCTGCTAGGGCAGGAGAGCTGCCAGCCTGGCCACCCAGGAGCAGGTGTGCATGAAAATCAAGGGGGTCCACTGAGACCCCCGACCCTGAGCCCTGAGCTTACAATGGCCGTCCTGGGTCAGACCAAAGGTCCATCTAGCCCAGTAGCCTGTCTGATGACAGCGGCCAACCCTAGGGACCCTGGAGGGGATGGACCGTAGACAGTGACCAAGCCATTTGTCTCATGCCATCCCTCTCCAGCCTTCCACAAACTTTGGGCAGGGACACCACTCCTACCCCCTGGCTAATACCACTCCATGGACCCAACCTCCATGACTTGATCTCACTTCCCTTTAAACTCTGTTCCAGTTGTAGCTTTCACAGCCTCCTGCAGCAAGGAGTTCCGCAGGTTAACTATTTGCTTTGGGAAGAACAACTTTCTCTTACTAGTTTCAAGCCTGCTACCCATTCCTTTCCTTTGGTGTCCTCTAGTCCTTCTTTATGGGAACTCATGAAGAATTTTTCTGAATGCACCCTCTCCACCCAACCCCTGCTTTTAGAGACCTCTATCCTGTCCCCCCTCCGTCTCCTCTTTTCTAAGCTGAACAGTCCCAGTCTCTGTAGCCTTTCTTCATCTGGGACCTGTTCCCAACCCCTGATCATGTAACTTGCCCTCCCCTTTCCCAACCTTTCTCTTCCCCTCTCCCACCTCCTTTTCCCAGTCTCCCCCAGTTTTGTTCAATAAAGACAGAGTCAATGTTGGAAGAAACGTTATCTTTATTTTGAACATCAATAAGAAGGGGGGCTAGGGAAGGGTAAGTGGAAGGAGGTGAGGGAGGAATGGGGTACGAGCCCCGATGGGGAGGACTGGGCTGGCTCTGCGGGCTTCTGGGGGTGGAAGCTCTCCTGCAGCCCCCCAATTACCCCCTCTCCCCAGATGGCAGCCTGCGGCAAGTGCAGCCGGGCTGATGGCCGAGTGCTGTGATGTGCCCAGTGTGGGCACTCAGGGCACTCCAAGCCAGAACTTCTTTGCAAGCGGTGCACCCCTTAGAACTGTGTGTCCGGGGTGGGGGTCGGGACCCTTTAAGCGCAGCCCTTGGCTAGCCTGAGACAGCATCTCCACGCTCTAAGTCCTCCTCTTATGCCCTGCCGGCACTGCTTCCGGCCATCCTTAAGCCCTGTTCAGAGTCCACTCAATGTGGACTTGCTAGTTCGAATTAGCAAAATGCTAGTTCGAACTAGTTTTTAGTTCTAGACGCGTTAGTTTGAATTAGCTTAGTTCGAATTAGCTAATTCGAACTAAGTTAGTTCGAACTAGCGCTGTAGTGTAGACGTACCCCCAATGACCTGTGAGTTTTAGCCAAGAATCTTTGCAATCTTTCAAATTGGGACCGTTTAATTTTTCTTCCCGGAAAGCAGCTCTCAGTTCCACTTGTAAACCTTCATGTAAACCTAACGGAATTCACTCTGGATTATCTGAGGTCAAGTAACAGCCCAGGGTGTGTGCTTAGGGTTGGGTCCTTTCTGTGTCCTTCTCTGTTTCTCAGCTACATCTTTCAAATGGCGGATTTTTTTTTCTTTGTATCTTCTGCAACATCAGATACTGGCTCGACCTTCATATTGAACCCTGGTGTTTTGTTTTTTGTCTTAGGGGATATATCTGTGTTCAGCCTCCAAGATGCACTTCCCTGCTCTCCTAGAGCTACTCAAACAACTTTTTATTGAGCTCCAGTGCTAACCATAGCAGTGCAGCCTCGGCAGCACAGACCAGCTACTCCCAACCTGATCCAATCTGAGAGCCACGCTATGAATACAGAGGTGTGTGCAAAACTTCTGCTCATTCTGCCGGCTTCTCACTGCTAATTTTATGCTGTTAACTTGATCAAAATTACTGCATGTTACCCCAGCTGGGAATGACACCTCCCAACTTGTTGCAGGACAGACGTATCCCTGTTTGAACTTTAAATACCCTTCATTTCTAATCCACTGACTTTTGTTGTGTCCTCAGCATTGGCTGAAACAACAATGACATGATGAAGATATTTCAAAATCCCAGCCTGAAAGCAGTTCCGTTAAAAGCATTTTCAGAAAATCATGCCAGTGTAGATATAGCCCATAGGTTTCTTACTGCTGTTGAGAAAGGCCTCTGTTATTTTGACTTTCTGTTGCAATAATGCAACTGCTGTGTGGACGCTGCTATTGTTTTTCCAGGATAATGGCCGTTATTCCAGAAAAATGCTTAAGTGTAGACATGTCCTTCCCAGGTCTCAGCCTATGTTGGTGTCCATGGGCCTCTTTGCTCCCAGGCAGAAATCCAATAGATGCATGAACTTTTTTTCCTGCCTATCCATATACTTGTCAGAGGCAAGGCACCTCTTTCTCCTCCGATACTGCCAGCCCTAGGGTATTGGTACAGAGATATAAAATGCAAACAGAAAGTGTTTGGCAACAATCTCCATCTTCATAAGATCTGACCTCTCTCACTATCGAAATAAAGCTAAATGAATGAATTAAAAGGAATCATAGAATCACAGAATCCCAGGGCTGGCAGAGATCTCAGGAGTCATCAAGTCCAGCCCCCTGCCCAAAGCAGGACCAACCCAACTCAATCATCCCAGCCAGGGCTTTGTCAAGCCAGGACTTACACACCTTTAGGGATGGAGATTCCACCTCCTCCCTAGGGAACCCATTCCAGCGCTTCCCCACCTCCTAGGGAAATAGTTTTTCCTAATATCCAACCTAGACCTCCCCCACTGCAACTTGAGACCACTGCTCTTCATTCTGTCATCTGGCCCCACTGAGAACAGCCTGGGTATGTCTACACTACCCCCCTAGTTCGAACTAGGGGGGTAATGTATGCATACCGAACTTGCTAATGAAGCCCGGGATTTGAATTTCCCGGGCTTCATTAGCATAAAGCCGGCTCCGCCATTTTTAAAAGCCGGCTTGTTCGAACCCCGTGCCGCGCGGCTACACGCGGCACGGGCTGGATAGTTCGAACTATGTAGCCCTTCCGATCTATCTGTGCACCTCGTTCCACGAGGCATACAGATAGTTCGGAATAGCTAGCTAGTTCGAACTATCCAGCCCGTGCCGCGTGTAGCCGCACGGCACGGGGTTCGAACAAGCCGGCTTTTAAAAATGGCGGAGCCGGCTTTATGCTAATGAAGCCCGGGAAATTCAAATCCCGGGCTTCATTAGCAAGTTCGGTATGCATACATTACCCCGCTAGTTCGAACTAGGGGGGTAGTGTAGACATACCCCCTCTCCCCATCCTCTTTGGAACCTCCCTTCAGTGAGCTGAAGACTGCTACAAAATCCCCCCCCCACACACACACTTCTGTGTTGTAGACTAAATAAGCCCAAATCCCTCAGTCTCTCCTTGTAGGTCACGTGCGCCAGCCCCCTCATCATTTTGGTTGCTCTGTGCCTGGCCCTCTCCAATGCATCCACATCGCAGTACATCAGAGCCAAATAAAGGGGGATAATCATTTTGGGGGCTGGTTGGAGGACATGATCTGTGGTGACAGCTCTCACAGGGACGGAGTTTCCCAGCTCCTGTTTTCAGGGGCTTTGAGATCGACAGATGGAAATTGCAGTTGGGAAACTGAGGCAGAGATTGCTCCCCAGCTCCACGGTGGGTTGGGATGCCCGCAGCCACTCAGGAGATGGGAAGGGCTGCCTGAGTCCCTATGGTGACAGAGGGGAGCGTTGGGTGACATGTGGTCATGGAGCTCTCCTACAGCTTGGGTCACTCCCAGTCCAGTCTCCATATGGCCCTGCCCTGCCAGAGATGGTGCCGTTTGGAGGCCTCACTGCCACAGGCCTCACCTCTACGCACCACCCACAGAATGGACTTTCAGCTGGTCACACCCCGGCGGGTTTTCTGCAGTGAGTTTCAACTTTTTCTTGAAAAGCTAAAAGCCAAAATGGTTTTGTTCATCTGCAGCCACAACCCATCGTGTGTGTCCTGAAAGTCACTGGGCACGGTTCTTTTGGGCTGCACACGAAACGCTTTGCAGCGCAGGCCTCATGCCGGTTAGTTGGTTGCCGAGAGGCTGATTTTTATTTGGGGTGTTCTATGCTCCGGGCTGAAAGTCTGAAACCTCTTTGGGAAGCATTTCTCTGAAAACTCAATTTCGTTCAAAGGAAAATTGATGAGAAACTATGGAAACACCCAACATAAACAATGGCTGACGTGACTTAGGACACGTCTACCAAGCAAAGAGAAGCCATGTCGGGCCCACGCCAGCTGACTCGCACTGAGGTGAAGTTTTATTGCTGTGAAGACATTCAGGTTGGGGCTGCAACCCAAGGTCTGGGGCCCTTCCACATCACTGGGCTTAGATCCCTCGTTCCAGCAACCAAACAGCCCCATGAACCCTCGTCTGCTGTCACAGGCCAGCTGCAGTTTTTGTGTGCTATCGAGAAATAGCTTTAGGCAGTTTTGGAATCCATCCCAACGTGTCTTGTCTTTCAATGCACCAGTAAAATCCCCGCCCACCTCTAGCCTGGAGTTTAGAAGCCCTCAGAGCTGAGCTAAGCCTGCATCACTTTTGGTCCTAAATGCATTGATTGGATGGTTGGGTTTTGAGGAGACACAGATCACTGAGCCAGTCCGTCCCAGCCCACTCCCACTGGGGCCATAAGCTCCCAACACCGAACCAGCCAGTCCCTCCATGTGAGGGATACTCTGGTCTGGCCCGGCCAGTCAGCTCGGGAGTTCACAGACAAGAGCAGGCTAATTGGTGAGGGTACCTGTAAGACTCCTCCTTACCGGTACCCGGACTGGGTACTCATGAAACAACCCAACCTATTACTGAGATATCATAATAGCAGAAATACGAATCATTTTGTGCAAGACGGTGCATTGACAGTGTCATTGGAAAAATTAGGATTTGCTGAATTTGATTATCTCATTTGTATCCCTGCATAATTTTTTATCTCTCATTATGAATATGGAGCATATATATTTATTCCCAATGTATTCACACAGCTGTACCCCACTGGGGAAGGGGCTTTCAGAGCAGACAGATCCCTGAGCCCTGTAATGAGACATTAGGGAGAACAACAGGCCTCAGGAGAAGCCCAAATCCCACAGACGGAGCCTTCCTGAGACTGCTCCAGAGAGCCTAACATTAACTGTTGTAGTGATTCTACAAGGTCAGGGCATCAGACCACGCGACTCTGGGCTCCCTCTTCTGATGTTGTTTTTCCACAGCCTGGTCCAGGCAGCTGTTTTGAAACAAAGGATCCCCCCTTTGCCAGAGCTATATAAGGCAGGGGGTGGAATCCGCCGTTTTCACTCCCCACACAAGAAGACGCCGGGAAGGAGCTGAGGAAGACAGACTGCCCTGGGGGAAGGGCTGGACCCAGGCTGAAGGCGTCTTACCCGGTGACTGGAAACCTGAGCACCCCAAGCTGCAAAGCAAATGCAAATTGTGCCTTGAGAAACAAATGGACAGACGGTACTATCGCTGCGGGTGAGAATCTGCTCGTTTCCCCACACTCTGCCCAGTGGTTTACACTGATTTTGTGTCAGGTTCATTTGCTGATAATCTGTTCTGACCGGTTTGCTGTCCCTGAAAATCACTTCAATCTACTTTTTGCAGTTAATCACCTTTTGTGTAGATTTACCCAAACCCGTTGGCCTTTAAGTGAAATGTGGGGGGAAAATTCCCTCATGCAGTGACTGGTCAGGGAGCCCTGCATGCTCCAGCACATGGGCATGTCCCTATTGTCTGAATGCAGCAGGAAGTGCGGGGATGGGACCTTGTCTGCAGGTGGTCACAGCAGCACAGTGCGAGCGGGATCCCAGGCTGGGGGCTCAGAGGCTCAGGGGATCCCCAGCTCCAGGTAGGACCTTGGGGGCCACCCCAGCCCAGATGAGCCGTAGGAAAACCTGCCTAGGACAGAGCAATGGGCAGCTCTTGGATTTAGAACATGAGAATGGCCAGACTGGGCTGGTCAAAGAATCATAGAATCCCAGGGCTGGAAGAGACCTCAGGAGTCATCTAGTCCAACCCTCTGCCCAAGGCAGGACTGACCCCAACCAAATCAACCCAGCCAGGGCTTTGTCAAGCCAAGACTTTAAAACCTCTAGGGACCAAGATTCCACCACCTCCCTAGAGAACCCATTCCAGTATTTCACCATCCTCCTACTGAAATAGTTTTCCTAATATCCAACCTAGACCTCTCTCACTGTAACTTGAGACCATTGCTCCTTGTTCTTCCATCCGTCGCTACTGAGAACAGCCTCTCTCCAACCTCTTTGGAACCTCCCTTCAGGGAGTTGAAGGCTGCTATCAAACCGTCCTCACTCCTCTCTTCTGCAGACTAAACAAACCCAAATCCCTCAGCCTCTACTTGTAGGTCATGTGCGCCAACCCCCTTATCATTTTGATCCCCCTCCGCTGGACCCTCTCCAATGCGTTGACTATTCCTCATCACTTTCCCCTCTTCTAAGTGCCTCAAGATAAATTCCTTGAGGATCCTCTCCATGATTTTTCTGGGGACTGAGGTAAGGATGACTAGTCTGTAGTTCCCTGGATCGTCCTTCTTTCCTTTTTTAAAGATGCTCTCTACATTTGCCTTTTTCCAGTCATCCGGGATCTCTCCCGATCTCCACGAGTTTTCAAAGACAATGGCCAGTGGCTCTGCAATGACATTTGCCAACTCCCTCAGTACCTTCAGAAGCATTAAATCCGGACCCATGGATTTGTGTATGTTTAGCTTTTCTAAATAGTTCCTAACCTGTTCGTTCCCCACCAAAGGCTGCCCACTTCCTTCCCATACTGTGTTGCCTAGTGCATTAGTCTGGGGGCTGATCTTGTCCGTGAAGACAGAGGCAAATAAAGCATTGAGTACTTCTGCTTTTCCTACATCATCTGTCACTAGGTTACCTCCTTCATCCAGTAAGGGCCCCACACACTCTCTGATCACCCTCTTATTGCTAACATGCTTGTAGAAACCTTTCTTTTACCCTTCACATCCCTGGCTAGCTGCAATTCTAATTGCGTTTTCGCCATCCTGATAACTCCCCTGCATTCTCGAGCAATATAGTTATACTCCTCCCTAGTCAACTGTCCCAGTTTCCACTTCTTGTAAACTTTCTTTTTGTGTTTAAGCTCACCAAGGATTTTCCCGGTGAGCCAATCTGCTCACCTACCATATTTACTTTTCTTGCTGAGCATCGGGATGGTTTCTTCCAGTGCCTTCAATAAGGGTTCTTTGAAATACTGCCAGCTCTTCTGGACTCCTTTCCCCTTCATGTTAACATCCCAGGGAATCCTGCCCATCAGATCTCTGAGGGAGTCAAAGTCCACTTTTCTGAAGTCCAGGGTGTGTATTTTACTACTCTCCTTTCTTCCTTTGGTCAGGATACTGAAATCTACCATCTCATGATCACTGCTTCCCAGGTTGTCACCCACCTCTACTTCCCCTACTAGTTTCTCCCTGTTTGTGAGCAGCAGGTCAAGCTGTGCATGGCCCTTGGTCGGTTCCTTCATCACTTATAGGAACAAATTATCTCCAACATTCTCCAAAAACGTAATGGTTTGTCTGTGTTCTTGTGTATTGGTCTCCCAACCAATGTCAAGGTGATTAAAGTCCACCATGAGAACCAGGGCCTGCAATCTGGAAGCTTCTCTCGGTTGTCTGAAGAAAGCCCTGTGTACCTCATCCACCTGATCCAGTGGTCTATAGCAGACACCAACCACAACATCACCCCTGTTGCTTCCATCTCTAAACTTAACTCATAGACTCTCAACAGGCTTTTCCCACTGCCCCAGTGCCCTGTCTTCCCACACTGGCCAACATCAGATGTTCCTGAGGGGATGAACAGAAAAGGTACGTATCAATTCATTGATCACCAATCACTCTTTCCCTTTATCTTGTGCCGTATTGTTACTGGGTTACAGCAAATGGTGTGACTGACATCGGTTATGTTATCCCTTGACTATACTTTACAATGAACCTACTGGGCGCAGCAATTTCCTTTACAATTCATCACCCTCCATGTCACACTGTCCGGGTTGCAATATAACGAAGGAGAGCCTGGTGTTTGTTGGGCTGCTTTGTGCATATGAACAGATCTGTACTTCCCCACCAGTCAACTTCCCATCTGCAGCCAGCTCCCTCCTATCTACATTATTATGTTGCTAGTAGATAATAATGGTTTTAGAGGCCAAATGGTTTAATGTGGTTTAATGGCCAAACCGTTCTGTACCACACATCATCTTGCAGCCTATAATCATGAGTCCTTTGTAGCTCAGGGAAAGACGCTCAGTCACTGAGTGCAGGTTTTTTGGGTCGGGTCCTTTACAGGGCAAAGGCAGCAGTTACTTTCTCTACGTCTGAACTGTGCTGGGATCTGTAATTCCCCTCCCCACTCCCAGAATGCTCAGTAGCAAGAGTCTAGGTGTGTTCCATGAGACAGCAATCCACCTCCGCCTTTCCCATGTTACATACACAGCCCAGTCTCTCTCACCGATGTTTGTGGATTTTTCAAACCATGTGCAGACTAAATTTCATTTGGTGCAGTAATAACAAGATCACGTGCAAAACTGGTAGGAAACCCCACCCCAAAATATCACATAGATTTTAAAACTTTGCCATAAGAGTAATTACTCCATCCAGGACATGTCAGGCATTTTGGAACTCATTATTCAAAGAAATAAAAGGAAGTACGAGAGAGAAACACAATGATGAATGGCATAGACCAGTTAAGAAACTACGGTAAAACACTTTGGAAGTCACAAGAACACCACAAGTATGTGTTGGGAGGTGTGTGTGAAAGAGACTCTGTGTGTGTGTGTGTGCGTGTGTGTGTGTGCACGTGAGAGAGAGAGAAAGAGAGAGAGAGAGAGAGCGGATAGTATATGAGTGTATTTTTGGGGGAGAGTGTGTTTGTGAGTCCAACACACAAAGTGTGTGTGCATGTGTGAGACACCGAGTGTGTGTGTAGCATAGAGGGAAGACAACCTCCTGCTGGGGGAAAAGAACCTCTCGCTCTTTTCGCAGAGACCTGAAATGTGGGTGCTTCTTAGGCCATCAGCTGCCCAACTCTCTTTCACAGTGTAAGGCAATTTGTGCCTAAATCCCTTAGGTTCCTTTAAAACTAAAACTCAACGCTAAATGTCAACAAGGTGATTGGCTTTTTCTTTCTGTGGCCTGTGTTTGGGGTGCCAGGCTTAGAAATCAGACTGACCAGAGAGCTTTAGTCAAGAATCTTTGAAATCTTTCAAACTGGGAGCATTTAATATTTTTCCTCATAAAAGCAGCTCTCAGTTCTGCCAATATAAACACACAACACTGATGCAATCGACTCTGGAGTATTTAAGGTCATGTAGTAGCAGTGTAGCCTGGGTAGCACAGACCAGCTGCCCAGCCCTAGCCCGTCTGAGTGTTGAAGGCACTTGGGTGGGTATTTCTGTAATTCATGAAGATGCAAATCACTTGGTTCCCATTTATTGGCAGCTCGACCTTGCAATGAAACGAGTCTTCCTCTGCTTATTGACTTCAATTTTCAAGTGGAGAGATGCAGTGGTATGAGATTACTGACCTCAGGTGTCCGGCCATGTAGCCAAGAGCACAACCTGTCTACATGCATCCCTGATACATTTCTGTTTCTAGATACTTGTGATGGAAGGAAGAAACCAAACGCCCATCGAGGAATTGATCCTTGTTGGGTTTGAGAACAACCCTGAACTGCAGCCCCTCCTCTTCCTGGTGTTTCTGGTGATCTACCTTGCAGCTCTGGCTGGGAACCTCCTCATCATTGTGCTGGTGGTGGCTGATCGGCACCTTCACATCCCCATGTACTACTTCGTGGCCAACTTGTCCTCTGTAGAGATCTGCTACGTCTCCACCACCCTGCCCAGGCTGCTGGCCAGTCTCGCGACTGGGGACAGAACCATTTCTCTGCAGAACTGCTACGTGCAATTTCACTTCTATATTATCCTGTCCAATGCAGAATGTCTGTTGCTCACGGCCATGTGTTGTGATCGGTATCTAGCGATCTGCCATCCCCTCCGTTACCCTGCTCTGATGAACGGCAGGGTGTGTGGCCACATGGTGGCAGGGTGCTGGATATTTGGCATTTCCTACAGCATCATGCTACACATTTTTATTCTGCAATTAACATACTGTGGTTCCAACGTATTTGACCATTTCTTTTGTGATTTTGCATCCGATGGTGGGTTCTGTGGGGAGACCCAGACTCTGCAATGGCTGACATTTATTCTGTCTGTCATATTGACTATTGGGGTCTTTCTGTGTACCCTGGCAACCTACATTTGTATCATTGCCACCATCCTGAGAATCCCTTCCAGGACTGGGAGGCAAAAGGCCTTTTCAACCTGCTCCTCGCACCTCATTGTGGTTACGGTTTACTATTTGACCGGATTGACAATCTATCTGGTTCCACTGGCCAAACCTCCTATGATTGTGCACAAAATATTGTCTGTCATGATCACAGTCCTGATACCTTTGATCAACCCTTTTATCTACTGCCTGAGGAACAAGGAGGTCCATCAATCCCTGAAAAAATCTGTTATGAAACTGGTTGCTTTCAGACACAGGCATGGAGTGTGAAAGGACAAACACTGAAGTACATTAAAATAGAGACAAACTGATGTATTCTCTTACACCTGACCCAATTGACTCTTTAAAAAGAGGGTTACCCCAAACTGACCTTACTTCACATTTCATTGACTGGGCTCTTTTGTTATCAATAACATCATGGAAATTAAGTGAAATATTTTGCTGCCACAGTGAATGAAAGTAGAACAGAACTCTAGATGCGAAAACAAAATATGACATTCTGTGCAGGTTTGGGAGTTTTAGTGTCCTTCCAAGTGGCATTTCCTGCCTGTCAAGGCACCTCTCTCTCTTTCCATACTGAGAACCATATGGATATTGACACAGAGGTGAAATGCAAACGGAAGATGTTTGGAAACAATTTTCCATGCTCATTAGAGCTGATTTTGCTCACTACCAAAATAAAAGGAAATGGTAGAATTGAAAAGAACAGGACATGAGCACCGAAAAGCCACCGGCAACTTTGCCAATTTCAGCCTATACAGCTGCCCAGTAGGAATAAGAAATCCTCCGGAAAAGGGCTTATTTTCCGGAGAATCATGTCTAGACTGGCGCTTTTCTCCGGCTTATCCCCAAGCCAGAAAAAAGCGGCAGCCATGTAAATGCAAATGCTGTGGGGGATATTTAAATCCCCTGCGGAATTTGCAATTCCAAAGTCTACATTAGCATCCCTTTTCCGGAAAGGGGTGCCAATGTAGACACAGCCACAGAGTCCAGCCCCCTGCCCTCAGCAGGACCAACCCCAACTCCATCATCCCAGCTAGGGCTTTATCAAGCCGAGACTTAAAAACCTCTAGGGATGGAGATTCCACCCCCTCCCTAGGGAACCCATCCCAGCGCTTCCCCACCCGCCTAGGGAAATAGTTTTTCCTAATATCCAACCTAGACTCCCTCACTGCAACTTGAGTCCATTGCGCCTTGTTCTGCATCTGCCCCCACTGAGAACAGCCTCTCTCCAGCCTCTTTGCAACCCCCCTTCGGGAAGTTGAAGGCTGCTCTCAAATCCCCTCTCACTCTTCTCTTCTGCAGACTAAAGAAACCCAAATCCCTCAGCCTTTCCCCATAGGTCATGTGCTCCAGCACCCGAATCATTTTGGTCACCCACCGCTGGACCCTCTCCAATGCATCCACATCCTTCTTTGGGGGTCCAGAACTGGACAAAATATTCCAGATGTGGTCTATCCAGAGCCGAATAAAGGAGAATAATCAGTTCTCTAGATCTGCTGGCAATGCTCCTCCTAATGCACCCTAATATGCCATTAGCCCTCTTGGCTACAAGGGCGCCCTGTTGACTCATATCCAGCTTCCCATCTGCTGTAACCCCCAGGTCCTTTTCTGCAGAACTGCTACTTAGCCAGTCAGTCCCCAGCCTGTAACAATGTTTGGGATTCTTCCATCCCAAGGGCAGGACTTTGCACTTGTCCTTGTTGAAGCTCATCATTTTTCTTTTGGCCCAAACCTCTAATTTGTCTATGGCCACGAATTGTTTTCTCCAGTGCGTCCACATCCTCTCTGCAGAGGGGGGCCCAGAATGAGACACGATACTCCACGTGTGGCCTCTCATGGGCACCCAAAAGCACCAGGCAATTTTTCCAATCTCAGCCTACATAGCTGCCCATGGGCCTCCTTCCTCCCAGAGTGAAATGCAATTGATGCACAAACATTTTTACCTCCAAAGAGTCCGAAAAAAGTGCACTAAGGAATGAAATCTCACTACACCATGATTCCTGCTATGTTAGTTCATCCTCTATATTTGTGGGCACAAAGGCTGGTAAATACAGGCCCACGGGCTGGATCTGGTTTGCCAGGGTTAGCTCTTGCAAGGCCACCTCCTCTGTATTCACCTTCCTGGTGACAGGTATCACCAGTGACAGCTCTCATTAGCCACAGATCACATTGGCCAAACGACTGTGGTGGGCTAATGAAAGGGAAAAAGGGGAAAGGTGGCAGCAGGGTCTCCCAGGTAAAAGCAGCTGGCTTAACATGGCATCAAATCAAGACTATGGCTAAGGATTGCAAGAGATGGAGAATCACTGTGGAGGCCCTATGATCCATCAGAAGCCCAAAGGACTAGTAGATAGAGTCACTGAAGGACCAGTCTGCCGTGGCTGAGAGCTGGGTGCCCACAGCTGGACAGGAGACAGGGGGACCTGGGGAAAGGGGAGCAAGAGTGTTTCTCCATTTTTGACAGGAGGACAGGTCAGGGACTCAGTCAGGGAGCCCTGGGTGTCCCTGCAGATTGGCGTGTCCCTATTCTGTGGCTGAAGGAGGAAGTGCGGGGATGGGACCTTGTCTGCAGCTGGCCACAGCAGCACAGTGCGAGGGGATCCCAGGCTGGGGGCTCAGAGGCTCAGGGGATCCCCAGCTCCAGGTAAAACTTTGGGAGCCAACCCAGCCCAGACGAGCTGTAGGAAAACCTGCCTAGGAAAGTGAAATGCATGGTTCTTGAATTTAGCATGTAAGAATGGCCAGACTGGGCTGGTCCAAAGTCCATCTGCCCCAGTGCCCTGTCTCCCATCACTGGCCAACAGAACAGGTACCTGTCTACTGATTCATCCCCTCTCGCTCTTTCCTTTCCTCTCCTGCCGTATTGTTACTGGGTGACAGCAAACGATGTGACTGACATTGGTCATGTGATCGCTTGACTATAATTTACAATGAACCAAGAGGGCACAGCGATTTTCTTTGCAATTCATCACCCTCCATGTAACACTGTCCAGGTTGCAACACAACGAAAGGGAGGCTGGTGTTTGTTTGGCTGCTTTGTGCGCATCGACAGATTGGTACTTCCCCACCAGCCAACTTCCTGTCCGCAGCCAGCCCCCTTCTGTGTACCTTATTACAGGGGGAAGGCAGCAGTTACTTTCCCCACATCCAATCTATGCTGAGATCTGTGTCTCCCTCCCCACTCCCAAAATTCACAGCAGTGGAGTGCAGGTGGGTTTTACAATACATTAATCCAACTACGCCTTTCCTGTCCTATGTACACAGTCCTTTCCCTCTCACCGACATCCCTGTGTTTTTCTAAATCCAAGTGTAGAATGAATTTCGTTCTGTGCAGTAATATCAAGGTAACGTACGTATGTGCACAACTGGGAGGAACCATCATCCCAAGGTATTATGGAGATTTTAAAAATTTGCCATAGGGGTAGGTGGTCCATCTAGAATGTGTCAGGCATTGGGGTATGTCGACACTCCACTATTTTGAATTTATTTCGAAATAGCAGTTTGCCTGTGTAGACGCTATTAAAGTTAATTAGAAATAATTGGTGTTATTTCGAATTAACTTTGTAGTGTAGACATATCCTGTGATTCCAACACACTGTCTTTCACATTCTAAACCAGTTAAAACAAGGGAACCGGATTGGAATACTGAGCACAGAAACTCAGACTGTGCCCACTGCTCCTTGAAGCTGTCCAGCAAGTGGGTGGACACCGTCTAGAGGAACTCTGCCTGGATGCGTAAGACCAGGGAGGAACGGAAGGAGGCCCCATGGTTGCAGAGCACCCCCTCATCAAGCATCCTCCTCCTGGTATTGTGTATAGCGGCTTTTGCCAGGGCCAGGAGGAGAATGCTGGATGAGGAGGTCTTGCAACTTTACGGGGCCATGGATGGGGTGTGCATCATGAAATGTTGAGGGGAAAAGTGCAGCCAGAACCTCAATAGGTGGTTTCAGAGAAGCCAGAAAAGGGGCTGAAATCTGGCGCATTCCAGATATGCATGCCCCAGGTTTTCCTTCATGCCACAAAAAGCTGACGTGACCGGCCTGGCAGGCAGCGGCATGGAAGAGATGCATGGAAGGGCAAGGGATTTCTATGCCAGTTTATTCTTCCCAAATCCAACCGACGCCTGCAGGCTGTGCTGCGCCGAATTCCTGATGGTCAGTGTGGACGACTGAGGGCTACTGAAGCTGCCTTTCACTTTGGCCAAGTTCTCGGAAGCCCTCTATCTCATGCCTACCAACAAAACCCCGGGCATGGATGGGCTGACCATGAAGTTTTACCGCGTGTTGTGGAGTGTCCTCAGCCCAACTTGTCACCGTTTGGGCCAAGTCCTTGGAGATCAGGGTCCTCCCTCTGTTGTGCAGGTGAGCAGTGCTCAGCTTGCTGCTGAAGAAGGGGGACCTCCATGGCCCTCGGAACTGGTGTCTGGTCTCGCTTCTCAACATGGACTAAAAAGCCACAGCCAATGCCATCCCAGGCTGCAGCATGTTTGCTAATCTGTATCTGGTCCGGGATCTCGTGGGGTGTGTCTAGACTACATGGCTCCATCGACAGAGCCATGTAGATAAGTTTACTAAACACAGGAAAATGAAGCGGCGATTTAAATAATCGCCGCTTCATTTACATCAAAATAGCCACTGCGCTGTCGATCAGCTGTTTGGTGGCACAGCAGGGCAGTCTGGATGTGCCGCGGTCCACAAGGGAAGCCTTTGTCAACCGCTCCGGTATGCCTCGTGAAATGAGGTTTATCAGAGTGGTCGACAAAGGCTTCCCTTGTTGACTGTGGCGCATCCAGACTGCTCCACTGTGCCGCCAAACAGCTGATCAGCACAGCGCGGTGGCCATTTTGACGTAAATGAAGCAGCTATTATTTAAATCGCCGCTTCATTTTCCTGTGTCTAGTAAACTCATCTACATGGCTCCGTCGACGGAGCCATGTAGTCTAGACATACCATGGGAGTTTGGGTGTAAGGATGGTCTGTTGTTCACTCTCCTGTCCCAGGAGCAAGAAAAGGCATTTGACAAGGTGGACCATGGGTATCTCTTGGGCACTCTGCAGGCATTTGACTTCGGGCCTCATTTTGTGGGCTTTCTCTGGGTGCTGCATGCCTCTACAGTGTGTCTGATCAGGTTCAACTGGACCCTGACCGAGGTGGTCTGCTTCGGGCGGAGAGCATGTCAGGGGTGTCAGCTGTTCGGCCAGCTGTTTGCTCTGACGATTGGATTTTTCCTCTGTCTCCTCTGCTGGAGAACCACAGCTGTGACTGGTCCTGTCAATGTACGCCAAGGACGTGGTCCTTGTGGTTCAGGACTGAGATGACCTGGTGCGGGTGGAGGCCTCCCAAGCCGTCAGCTCAATGGCCTCCACTGCCCAGGTCAACTGGGTCAAGAGCTCTGAGTGGTCAGGGATGGGTGGCAGGTAGGCTCCCTCTCACTCATGCTTCAGGCCATCAGGTGGAGCATGGGTCCGCTGCTCTATCTTGGCATTTTTCTATCCACCACACATCCCCTTCCACTGGATAACTATAGGGTTTGGAGGCCAGGGTGCATGAGTGGCGGTGAAGAGAACTCTCCTTGTAGGTCATGTGCTCCTGCCCCCTCATCATTTTTGTTGTCCCCTGCTGATATCTTTCCATTTTATCCTCTCTGGAATGGGGGACCCAAAACTGGAAGATGTGGCAGCACCAGTGCCAATAGAGGGGAATAACCACTTCCCAAGATCTGCTGGCAATGCTACACTCTAAGGGTATGTCTACACTACCCTCCTAGTTCGAACTAGCGGGGTAATGTATGCATACCGCACTTGCTAATGAAGCCTGGGATTTGAATTTCCCGGGCTTCATTAGCATAAGTGGGGAGCCGCCATTTTTAAAACCCCGCTGGTTCGAACCCCGTGCAGCGCGGGGTGTGTTTCTCTGCACCCTTCTGCAGGTCGTCCACGCCATCGACGACGTCCTGCTCCCGAGAGTCATCCGCCTCCATGACTTAGATGCTGCGGTGGCCGGCTTCACTGCCCTCGGGTTCCCCAACTGCAGGGGAGCCCTGTATGCAACCCACATCCCCGTCCGGGCCCCGGAGCATCGAGCGGCCCATTTTGTGAACAGCAAGGGGTACTGCTCTATCGTACTCCAGGCCCTTGTGGACCACCGTGGCTGCTTCCTGGATGTTTATGCGGGCTGGTCTGGCAGGGCACATGACTCCAGCATCCTATGCAACTCTGGCCTGTTTCACAGGCTGGAGGTGGGCACTGACTTCCCCCGGCGGGAGTTGACTGTCGGGGATGTGCCGATGCCCATCTGCGTCATGGGGGACGCGGCCTCCCCCCTGCTGACCTGGCTAATGCGGCCCTACACGGGGCAGCCGGACCAGAACCTGGCCCAGTTCAACGACCACCTCAACCGGGCCTGCAACCAAGTGGAGTGCGCCCTTGGCAGCTTGAAAGCCTGGTTCCGTTGTTTGCTCACCCGTCTGGAGATGGGTGAGCGGAATGTCCCGGAGGTACTGGCCGCGTGCTGCGTGCTCTACAATCTTGTGGAGCGGAGCGGGGAGGCCTTCCTCTCCGCATGGATGGCAGGTGAGGGCCAGGACTACCAACAGCCCAGCACAGCTGCCATCCACCAGGCACACCAGGATGGGGTGTGCATCCGGGAGGCCCTGACCGACATGTTCTCCCAGGCCCCATAGTAGGGTCACCTCGGTCTCCCTTTACAACTCCCTCCCCTCCCCTCCCCTTCCCTCCCCTCCCCTCCCCTTCCCTCCCCTCCCCTCGCAATAAACCACAAACGCAGTTTTTTCTTGAACACAAAAACTTGTACTTTTTATTTACAATGGGGAGAGGGGAGATCTAGGATGGGAGGGGAAGGAGACCTTGAACGGGGAGGGGAGGAGCTACACCTGGGAGGGGTGGCCCCTGCGACTGCTCCTGCAGGGGCGGACCTGCACATAGGGGACAGGCCGCGTTGGGGCAGGCAACACGGAGAGGTGGGCAGGAGGGGCAGGGACAGGAGCAGGAGGGGCCATTGCAGGAGAGGGCAGGGGCAGTGCTAGGGGAGGGATGGTGGGTGCACGGGGCAAGGCCGTGCCATAGTGGATGACATGGCTAATGTGTGCAGTGAGAGTGGCTATTGAATCCGCCATGTGGACGCACTGGGCCTGGAAGGCGCCCCAGGCCTCCTGGTGCCAATGCAGGTCCGCCTGCACGCGCCGAGTGCTGGCTGCCTCGATGCGCTCAACGGCCTGCACATGGTGCCGAAGGAGCTGGTCCCGGTGGCGGAGCTGTCGGCTTGGGGGTTGGGCGGCTGGGGGTGCTGCCGCTGCTGCAGGGCTAGAGGGACCCGGCTTGAGCTTGGTCCTGCTACAGGGAAGAGAAGAAAGGGTGGGTCAGTCAGGCAGGCCGGCCATTGTCCCCACACCTCATGCCCCCACCCATGAGCCAGGTGACACCACAGTTGTGTGGCTTGGGCCCACTTGGTAACCCCCCTCCCTCCCATGTTGTATGTTTGCATACAGGACTGCCCTTAGAGTAGGGTCCTCCTCCATGTATTGGAACCACCGGTCTGTGTCCTGGCCCCGTGGAGGCGGGAGGGTGCTTGTGTTGTGTTAACCTGTGGAACTCCCTGCTGGTGGAGGCTGTGAGGCTTTGGGCTAATCACTGGTGTTAGACAGGGAGCGAGATGAATCCCCACACAGTGCCTGGGAGCGCATCTGGCAGACGTGGTCTGGGCTCTCAGATCGCCTCGCGTGGGATATCTCCTGGACGGAACCAGGAGAGTGACTGGGGAGTGTCCCATCCTTGCAGCAAAACTCAAGTGGCCCTAGGGCCGGCCAGAGCGCTTCCCCCCTCCCCCTCCCACTAGCCCTCACACACGTAGCCCAGGGATATGTGTGGCCGCAGTGGGGACTTCCCTCAGGGAGCCAGCCAAGGCACCGGGAGCAGGCGAGGGGCTCGGTGGGGGCCACGCTCACGGGCTGTGATGCTGTGGTTTTCCCAGGAGCAGCTGGCTGTGCCTCACACCAGGCATGGGACAGTGTGCCGTTCTGTGTGCCTCACACCAGGCATGGGACAGTGTGCCGTTCTGTGTGCCGCACACCAGGCATGGGACAGTGTGCCGTTCTGTGTGCCGCACACCAGGCATG
This sequence comes from Pelodiscus sinensis, assembly GCF_049634645.1. Classification (NCBI taxonomy): domain Eukaryota; kingdom Metazoa; phylum Chordata; order Testudines; family Trionychidae; genus Pelodiscus; species Pelodiscus sinensis. Next base: position 8,968,631 of record NC_134740.1, on the reverse strand, counting down.
GGACAGTGTGCCGTTCTGTGTGCCTCACACCAGGCATGGGACAGTGTGCCGTTCTGTGTGCCGCACAGCCAGGCATGGGACAGTGTGCCGTTCTGTGTGCCTCACACCAGGCATGGGACAGTGTGCCGTTCTGTGTGCCGCACAGCCAGGCATGGGACAGTGTGCCGTTCTGTGTGCCTCACACCAGGCATGGGACAGTGTGCCGTTCTGTGTGCCTCACACCAGGCATGGGACAGTGTGCCGTTCTGTGTGCCTCACAGCCAGGCATGGGACAGTGTGCCGTTCTGTGTGCCTCACAGCCAGGCATGGGACAGTTTGCCGTTCTGTGTGCCGCACACCAGGCATGGGACAGTGTGCCGTTCTGTGTGAAGCACACCAGGCATGGGACAGTGTGCCGTTCTGTGTGCCGCACAGAAAGGCATGGGACAGTTTGCCGTTCTGTGTGCCGCACACCAGGCATGGGACAGTGTGCCGTTCTGTGTGAAGCACACCAGGCATGGGACAGTGTGCCGTTCTGTGTGTCGCACACCAGGCATGGGACAGTGTGCCGTTCTGTGTGCCGCACACCAGGCATGGGACAGTGTGCCGTTCTGTGTGCCGCACACCAGGCATGGGACAGTGTGCCGTTCTGTGTGCCTCACAGCCAGGCATGGGACAGTGTGCCGTTCTGTGTGCCGCACACCAGGCATGGGACAGTGTGCCATTCTGTGTGAAGCACACCAGGCATGGGACAGTGTACCGTTCTGTGTGCCGCACACCAGGCATGGGACAGTGTGCCGTTCTGTGTGCCGCACACCAGGCATGGGACAGTGTGCCATTCTGTGTGAAGCACACCAGGCATGGGACAGTGTACCGTTCTGTGTGCCGCACACCAGGCATGGGACAGTGTACCGTTCTGTGTGCCGCACACCAGGCATGGGACAGTGTGCCGTTCTGTGTGCCGCACACCAGGCATGGGACACTGTGCCATTCTGTGTGAAGCACACCAGGCATGGGACAGTGTACCGTTCTGTGTGCCGCACACCAGGCATGGGACAGTGTGCCGTTCTGTGTGCCGCACACCAGGCATGGGACAGTGTGCCGTTCTGTGTGAAGCACACCAGGCATGGGACAGTGTGCCATTCTGTGTGCCGCACACCAGGCATGGGACAGTGTGCCGTTCTGTTTGCCGCACACCAGGCATGGGACAGTGTGCCGTTCTGTGTGCCGCACACCAGGCATGAGACAGTGTGCCATTCTGTGTGCCGCACACCAGGCATGGGACAGTGTGCCGTTCTGTGTGCCTCACACCAGGCATGGGACAGTGTGACGTTCTGTGTGCCTCACAGCCAGGCATGGGACAGTGTGCCGTTCTGTGTGCCTCACACCAGGCATGGGACAGTGTGCCGTTCTGTGTGCCTCACACCAGGCATGGGACAGTGTGCCGTTCTGTGTGCCGCACAGCCAGGCATGGGACAGTGTGCCGTTCTGTGTGCCTCACACCAGGCATGGGACAGTGTGCCGTTCTGTGTGCCGCACAGCCAGGCATGGGACAGTGTGCCGTTCTATGTGCCGCATACCAGGCATGGGACAGTGTGCCGTTCTGTGTGCCTCACACCAGACATGGGACAGTGTGCCGTTCTGTGTGCCGCACACCAGGCATGGGACAGTGTGCCGTTCTGTGTGCCTCACAGCCAGGCATGGGACAGTGTGCCGTTCTGTGTGCCGCACACCAGGCATGGGACAGTGTGCCGTTCTGTGTGCCGCACACCAGGCATGGGACAGTGTGCCGTTCTGTGTGCCTCACAGCCAGGCATGGGACAGTGTGCCGTTCTGTGTGCCGCACAGCCAGGCATGGGACAGTGTGCCGTTCTGTGTGCCTCACAGCCAGGCATGGGTCAGTGTGCCGTTCTGTGTGCCGCACACCAGGCATGGGACTGTGTGCCGTTCTGTGTGCCTCACACCAGGCATGGGGCAGTGTGCCGTTCTGTGTGCCTCACACCAGGCATGGGACAGTGTGCCGTTCTGTGTGCCGCACACCAGGCATGGGACAGTGTGCCGTTGTGTGAAGCACACCAGGCATGGGACAGTGTGCCATTCTGTGTGCCGCACACCAGGCATGGGACAGTGTGCCGTTCTGTGTGCCGCACACCAGGCATGGGACAGTGTGCCGTTCTGTGTGCCGCACACCAGGCATGGGACAGTGTGCCGTTCTGTGTGCCTCACAGCCAGGCATGGGACAGTGTGCCGTTCTGTGTGCCTCACACCAGGCATGGGACAGTGTGCCGTTCTGTGTGCCGCACACCAGGCATGGGACAGTGTGCCGTTCTGTGTGCCTCACAGCCAGGCATGGGACAGTGTGCCGTTCTGTGTGCCGCACACCAGGCATGGGACAGTGTGCCGTTCTGTGTGCCTCACAGCCAGGCATGGGACAGTGTGCCGTTCTGTGTGCCTCACACCAGACATGGGACAGTGTGCCGTTCTGTGTGCCGCACACCAGGCATGGGACAGTGTGCCGTTCTGTGTGCCTCACAGCCAGGCATGGGACAGTGTGCCGTTCTGTGTGCCGCACACCAGGCATGGGACAGTGTGCCGTTCTGTGTGCCGCACACCAGGCATGGGACAGTGTGCCGTTCTGTGTGCCTCACACCAGACATGGGACAGTGTGCCGTTCTGTGTGCCGCACACCAGGCATGGGACAGTGTGCCGTTCTGTGTGCCGCACACCAGGCATGGGACTGTGTGCCGTTCTGTGTGCCTCACACCAGGCATGGGGCAGTGTGCCGTTCTGTGTGCCTCACACCAGGCATGGGACAGTGTGCCGTTCTGTGTGCCGCACACCAGGCATGGGACAGTGTGCCGTTGTGTGAAGCACACCAGGCATGGGACAGTGTGCCATTCTGTGTGCCGCACACCAGGCATGGGACAGTGTGCCGTTCTGTGTGCCGCACACCAGGCATGGGACAGTCTGCCGTTCTGTGTGCCGCACACCAGGCATGGGACAGTGTGCCGTTCTGTGTGCCTCACAGCCAGGCATGGGACAGTGTGCCGTTCTGTGTGCCTCACACCAGGCATGGGACAGTGTGCCGTTCTGTGTGCCTCACAGCCAGGCATGGGACAGTGTGCCGTTCTGTGTGCCTCACACCAGACATGGGACAGTGTGCCGTTCTGTGTGCCGCACACCAGGCATGGGACAGTGTGCCGTTCTGTGTGCCTCACAGCCAGGCATGGGACAGTGTGCCGTTCTGTGTGCCGCACACCAGGCATGGGACAGTGTGCCGTTCTGTGTGCCGCACACCAGGCATGGGACAGTGTGCCGTTCTGTGTGCCTCACACCAGACATGGGACAGTGTGCCGTTCTGTGTGCCGCACACCAGGCATGGGACAGTGTGCCGTTCTGTGTGCCTCACAGCCAGGCATGGGACAGTGTGCCGTTCTGTGTGCCGCACACCAGGCATGGGACAGTGTGCCGTTCTGTGTGCCGCACACCAGGCATGGGACAGTGTGCCGTTCTGTGTGCCTCACAGCCAGGCATGGGACAGTGTGCCGTTCTGTGTGCCGCACAGCTAGGCATGGGACAGTGTGCCGTTCTGTGTGCCTCACACCAGGCATGGGACAGTGTGCCGTTCTGTGTGCCGCACAGCTAGGCATGGGACAGTGTGCCGTTCTGTGTGCCTCACAGCCAGGCATGGGACAGTGTGCCGTTCTGTGTGCCTCACACCAGGCATGGGACAGTGTGCCGTTCTGTGTGCCGCACAGCTAGGCATGGGACAGTGTGCCGTTCTGTGTGCCGCACACCAGGCATGGGACAGTGTGCCGTTCTGTGTGCCTCACAGCCAGGCATGGGACAGTGTGCCGTTCTGTGTGCCTCACAGCCAGGCATGGGACAGTGTGCCATTCTGTGTGCCTCACACCAGGCATGGGACAGTGTGCCGTTCTGTGTGCCTCACACCAGGCATGGGACAGTGTGCCGTTCTGTGTGCCGCACACCAGGCATGGGACAGTGTGCCGTTCTGTGTGCCGCACAGCCAGGCATGGGACAGTGTGCCGTTCTGTGTGCCGCACACCAGGCATGGGACAGTGTGCCGTTCTGTGTGCCGCACACCAGGCATGGGACAGTGTGCCGTTCTGTGTGCCGCACAGCTAGGCATGGGACAGTGTGCCGTTCTGTGTGCCGCACACCAGGCATGGGACAGTGTGCCGTTCTGTGTGCCGCACACCAGGCATGGGACAGTGTGCCGTTCTGTGTGCCGCACACCAGGCATGGGACAGTGTGCCGTTCTGTGTGCCTCACAGCCAGGCATGGGACAGTGTGCCGTTCTGTGTGCCTCACACCAGGCATGGGACAGTGTGCCGTTCTGTGTGCCTCACACCAGGCATGGGACAGTGTGCCGTTCTGTGTGCCGCACACCAGGCATGGGACAGTGTGCCGTTCTGTGTGCCTCACAGCCAGGCATGGGACAGTGTGCCGTTCTGTGTGCCTCACAGCCAGGCATGGGACAGTGTGCCGTTCTGTGTGCCTCACAGCCAGGCATGGGACAGTGTGCCGTTCTGTGTGCCTCACACTAGGCATGGGACAGTGTGCCGTTCTGTGTGCCGCACACCAGGCATGGGACAGTGTGCCGTTCTGTGTGCCTCACACCAGGCATGGGACAGTGTGCCGTTCTGTGTGCCTCACACCAGGCATGGGACAGTGTGCCGTTCTGTGTGCCTCACAGCCAGGCATGGGACAGTGTGCCGTTCTGTGTGCCTCACACCAGACATGGGACAGTGTTCCGTTCTGTGTGCCTCACAGCCAGGCATGGGACAGTGTGCCGTTCTGTGTGCCTCACAGCCAGGCATGGGACAGTGTGCCGTTCTGTGTGCCGCACACCAGGCATGGGACAGTGTGCCGTTCTGTGTGCCTCACACCAGGCATGGGACAGTGTGTCGTTCTGTGTGCCGCACACCAGGCATGGGACAGTGTGCCGTTCTGTGTGCCTCACACCAGGCATGGGACAGTGTGCCGTTCTGTGTGCCTCACACCAGGCATGGGACAGTGTGCCGTTCTGTGTGCCTCACAGCCAGGCATGGGACAGTGTGCCGTTCTGTGTGCCTCACAGCCAGGCATGGGACAGTGTGCCGTTCTGTGTGCCTCACAGCCAGGCATGGGACAGTGTGCCGTTCTGTGTGCCTCACAGCCAGGCATGGGACAGTGTGCCGTTCTGTGTGCCGCACACCAGGCATGGGACAGTGTGCCGTTCTGTGTGCCTCACACCAGGCATGGGGCAGTGTGCCGTTCTGTGTGCCTCACACTAGGCATGGGACAGTGTGCCGTTCTGTGTGCCTCACAGCCAGGCATGGGACAGTGTGCCGTTCTGTGTGCCGCACACCAGGCATGGGACAGTGTGTCGTTCTGTGTGCCGCACACCAGGCATGGGACAGTGTGCCGTTCTGTGTGCCTCACACCAGGCATGGGGCAGTGTGCCGTTCTGTGTGCCGCACACCAGGCATGGGACAGTGTGCCGTTCTGTGTGCCTCACACCAGGCATGGGACAGTGTGCCGTTCTGTGTGCCTCACACCAGGCATGGGACAGTGTGCCGTTCTGTGTGCCGCACACCAGGCATGGGACAGTGTGCCGTTCTGTGTGCCTCACACCAGGCATGGGACAGTGTGCCGTTCTGTGTGCCTCACACCAGGCATGGGGCAGTGTGCCGTTCTGTGTGCCGCACACCAGGCATGGGGCAGTGTGCCGTTCTGTGTGCCTCACACTAGGCATGGGACAGTGTGCCGTTCTGTGTGCCTCACACTAGGCATGGGACAGTGTGCCGTTCTCCGTGCTTCACCCTTGCGGAGCTGTGGGCTCTGGGCTGAGTCCCTGGGGCCCTGGCCGGTTCCAGCCGGCATCCACCCTTCCCCCTGGTCCCGCCGGATGTGTGTGAGCAGCACGGTCCCAGGCGTGCCCTGGAGCTGCCTGCCGCAGCCACGTGGTTGCACGTGCTGCATAGTGCATAATGCTACACAGCCCGTGCAGCTCACGTGGCCTGAGTGACCTGCTCTCCCCCTCAGCGCTGGCCTCGTCCTCTGACCCGCTGCTGCTGTCTCCGTCCCCCACCTCGGTGGTCCTGGTGACAGGGGGGCGCATGCACGTGTCCACAGGGACGGCCGGTCCCTGCGGTGCTGGCTGGCCCAGGGTGGTGTGGAGCCTTCGGTAGCGGGGGCAGGTGTCGGCTCCTGCCCCCTGGCCCTCACTGGCTCGGACATAGCCCAGGCGCAGCTCTTTCACTGTAGCCCCGACTTGCTCCAGGGTCCGGGCTGGATGTCCCTGCTGGGCAGGTGCCTGGGCAAGTCGGCATTCCGGCACCGGGAGCGGGTGACGTGCAGGGCCTCCTCCTCCCAGAGGTCCAGCTCCCCCGAGGACCAGGATGTGTGTGTATTGTGGTATGGCCATGGGGGGTGCTGCCTGTGGCGGGGTGTGTGTGTATTGTGATAGGGCCATGAGGGGGCTCTGTGTGGTGTGTGTGTATTGTGATGGGGTCGGGGGGGCTATATGTGATGGGTGTGTGTGTGTGTATTGTGGTATGGCCATGGGGGGTGCTGCCTGTGGCGGGGCGTGTGTGTATTGTGGTATGGCCATGGGGGGTGCTGCCTGTGGCGGGGCGTGCGTGTATTGTCATAGGGCCATGGGGGGTGCTGCCTGTGGCAGGGGCGTCTGTGTATTGTGATAGGGCCATGGGGGGGTGCTGCCTGTGGCGGGGCGTGCGTGTATTGTGATAGGGCCATGGGGGGTGCTGCCTGTGGCGGGGCGTGCGTGTATTGTGATAGGGCCATGGGGGGTGCTGCCTGTGGCGGGGCGTGTGTGTATTGTGATAGGGCCATGGGGGTTGCTGCCTGTGGCGGGGCGTGCGTGTATTGTGATAGGGCCATGGGGGGGTGCTGCCTGTGGCGGGGCGTGCGTGTATTGTGATAGGGCCATGGGGGGTGCTGCCTGTGGCGGGGCGTGTGTGTATTGTGATAGGGCCATGGGGGGTGCTGCCTGTGGCAGGGGCGTGTGTGTATTGTGGTATGGCCATGGGGGGTGCTGCCTGTGGCGGGGCGTGTGTGTATTGTGATAGGGCCATGGGGGGTGCTGCCTGTGGCAGGGGTGTGTGTATTGTGATAGGGCCATGGGGGGTGCTGCCTGTGGCGGGGCGTGTGTGTATTGTGATAGGGCCATGGGGGGTGCTGCCTGTGGTGGGGCGTGCGTGTATTGTGGTATGGCCATGGGGGGTGCTGCCTGTGGCGGGGCGTGTGTGTATTGTGATAGGGCCATGGGGGGTGCTGCCTGTGGCGGGGCGTGCGTGTATTGTGGTATGGCCATGGGGGGTGCTGCCTGTGGCGGGGCGTGCGTGTATTGTGATAGGGCCATGGGGGGTGCTGCCTGTGGCGGGGCGTGCGTGTATTGTGGTATGGCCATGGGGGGTGCTGCCTGTGGCGGGGCGTGCGTGTATTGTCATAGGGCCATGGGGGGTGCTGCCTGTGGCGGGGCGTGCGTGTATTGTGATAGGGCCATGGGGGGTGCTGCCTGTGGCGGGGCGTGCGTGTATTGTCATAGGGCCATGGGGGGTGCTGCCTGTGGCGGGGCGTGTGTGTATTGTCATAGGGCCATGGGGGGTGCTGCCTGTGGCGGGGCGTGTGTGTATTGTGATAGGGCCATGGGGGGTGCTGCCTGTGGCAGGGGTGTGTGTATTGTGATAGGGCCATGGGGGGTGCTGCCTGTGGCGGGGCGTGTGTGTATTGTCATAGGGCCATGGGGGGTGCTGCCTGTGGCGGGGCGTGTGTGTATTGTGATAGGGCCATGGGGGGTGCTGCCTGTGGCGGGGCGTGTGTGTATTGTGATAGGGCCATGGGGGTGCTGCCTGTGGCGGGGCGTGTGTGTATTGTCATAGGGCCATGGGGGGTGCTGCCTGTGGCGGGGCGTGTGTGTATTGTGATAGGGCCATGGGGGGTGCTGCCTGTGGCGGGGCGTGCGTGTATTGTCATAGGGCCATGGGGGGTGCTGCCTGTGGCGGGGCGTGCGTGTATTGTCATAGGGCCATGGGGGGTGCTGCCTGTGGCGGGGCGTGCGTGTATTGTGATAGGGCCATGGGGGGTGCTGCCTGTGGCGGGGCGTGCGTGTATTGTGATAGGGCCATGGGGGGTGCTGCCTGTGGCGGGGCGTGCGTGTATTGTCATAGGGCCATGGGGGGTGCTGCCTGTGGCGGGGCGTGTGTGTATTGTGATAGGGCCATGGGGGGTGCTGCCTGTGGCGGGGCGTGCGTGTATTGTCATAGGGCCATGGGGGGTGCTGCCTGTGGCGGGGTGTGTGTGTATTGTGATAGGGCCATGGGGGGTGCTGCCTGTGGCGGGGCGTGTGTGTATTGTGATAGGGCCATGGGGGGTGCTGCCTGTGGCGGGGCGTGTGTGTATTGTGATAGGGCCATGGGGGGTGCTGCCTGTGGCGGGGCGTGCGTGTATTGTGATAGGGCCATGGGGGGTGCTGCCTGTGGCGGGGCGTGTGTGTATTGTGATAGGGCCATGGGGGGTGCTGCCTGTGGCGGGGCGTGCGTGTATTGTGATAGGGCCATGGGGGGTGCTGCCTGTGGCGGGGCGTGCGTGTATTGTGATAGGGCCATGGCGGGTGCTGCCTGTGGCGGGGCGTGCGTGTATTGTGATAGGGCCATGGGGGGTGCTGCCTGTGGCGGGGCGTGTGTGTATTGTGATAGGGCCATGGGGGGTGCTGCCTGTGGCGGGGCGTGCGTGTATTGTGATAGGGCCATGGGGGGTGCTGCCTGTGGCGGGGCGTGCGTGTATTGTGATAGGGCCATGGGGGGTGCTGCCTGTGGCGGGGCGTGTGTGTATTGTCATAGGGCCATGGGGGGTGCTGCCTGTGGCGGGGCGTGCGTGTATTGTGATAGGGCCATGGGGGGTGCTGCCTGTGGCGGGGCGTGTGTGTATTGTCATAGGGCCATGGGGGGTGCTGCCTGTGGCGGGGCGTGCGTGTATTGTGATAGGGCCATGGGGGGTGCTGCCTGTGGCGGGGCGTGTGTGTATTGTGATAGGGCCATGGGGGGTGCTGCCTGTGGCGGGGCGTGCGTGTATTGTGATAGGGCCATGGGGGGTGCTGCCTGTGGCGGGGCGTGCGTGTATTGTGATAGGGCCATGGGGGGTGCTGCCTGTGGCGGGGCGTGTGTGTATTGTCATAGGGCCATGGGGGGTGCTGCCTGTGGCGGGGCGTGCGTGTATTGTGATAGGGCCATGGGGGGTGCTGCCTGTGGCGGGGCGTGTGTGTATTGTCATAGGGCCATGGGGGGTGCTGCCTGTGGCGGGGCGTGCGTGTATTGTGATAGGGCCATGGGGGGTGCTGCCTGTGGCGGGGCGTGCGTGTATTGTGATAGGGCCATGGGGGGTGCTGCCTGTGGCAGGGGTGTGTGTATTGTGATAGGGCCATGGGGGGTGCTGCCTGTGGCGGGGCGTGCGTGTATTGTGATAGGGCCATGGGGGGTGCTGCCTGTGGCGGGGCGTGTGTGTATTGTCATAGGGCCATGGGGGGTGCTGCCTGTGGCAGGGGTGTGTGTATTGTCATAGGGCCATGGGGGGTGCTGCCTGTGGCAGGGGTGTGTGTGTATTGTGATAGGGCCATGGGGGGTGCTGCCTGTGGCGGGGCGTGCGTGTATTGTGATAGGGCCATGGGGGGTGCTGCCTGTGGCGGGGCGTGTGTGTATTGTCATAGGGCCATGGGGGGTGCTGCCTGTGGCGGGGCGTGCGTGTATTGTCATAGGGCCATGGGGGGTGCTGCCTGTGGCGGGGCGTGCGTGTATTGTCATAGGGCCATGGGGGGTGCTGCCTGTGGCGGGGCGTGCGTGTATTGTCATAGGGCCATGGGGGGTGCTGCCTGTGGCGGGGCGTGCGTGTATTGTGATAGGGCCATGGGGGGTGCTGCCTGTGGCGGGGCGTGTGTGTATTGTCATAGGGCCATGGGGGGTGCTGCCTGTGGCGGGGCGTGTGTGTATTGTGATAGGGCCATGGGGGGTGCTGCCTGTGGCGGGGCGTGTGTGTATTGTCATAGGGCCATGGGGGGTGCTGCCTGTGGCGGGGCGTGTGTGTATTGTCATAGGGCCATGGGGGGTGCTGCCTGTGGCGGGGCGTGCGTGTATTGTGATAGGGCCATGGGGGGTGCTGCCTGTGGCGGGGCGTGTGTGTATTGTGATAGGGCCATGGGGGGTGCTGCCTGTGGCGGGGCGTGTGTGTATTGTCATAGGGCCATGGGGGGTGCTGCCTGTGGCAGGGGTGTGTGTATTGTGATAGGGCCATGGGGGGTGCTGCCTGTGGCGGGGCGTGTGTGTATTGTGATAGGGCCATGGGGGGTGCTGCCTGTGGCAGGGGTGTGTGTATTGTGATAGGGCCATGGGGGGTGCTGCCTGTGGCAGGGGTGTGTGTATTGTGATAGGGCCATGGGGGGTGCTGCCTGTGGCGGGGCGTGTGTGTATTGTGATAGGGCCATGGGGGGTGCTGCCTGTGGCGGGGCGTGCGTGTATTGTCATAGGGCCATGGGGGGTGCTGCCTGTGGCGGGGCGTGCGTGTATTGTGATAGGGCCATGGGGGGTGCTGCCTGTGGCGGGGCGTGTGTGTATTGTGATAGGGCCATGGGGGGTGCTGCCTGTGGCGGGGCGTGCGTGTATTGTCATAGGGCCATGGGGGGTGCTGCCTGTGGCGGGGCGTGTGTGTATTGTCATAGGGCCATGGGGGGTGCTGCCTGTGGCGGGGCGTGCGTGTATTGTGATAGGGCCATGGGGGGTGCTGCCTGTGGCGGGGCGTGCGTGTATTGTCATAGGGCCATGGGGGGTGCTGCCTGTGGCGGGGCGTGCGTGTATTGTGATAGGGCCATGGGGGGTGCTGCCTGTGGCGGGGCGTGTGTGTATTGTGATAGGGCCATGGGGGGTGCTGCCTGTGGCGGGGCGTGCGTGTATTGTCATAGGGCCATGGGGGGTGCTGCCTGTGGCGGGGCGTGTGTGTATTGTCATAGGGCCATGGGGGGTGCTGCCTGTGGCGGGGCGTGTGTGTATTGTGATAGGGCCATGGGGGGTGCTGCCTGTGGCGGGGCGTGCGTGTATTGTCATAGGGCCATGGGGGGTGCTGCCTGTGGCGGGGCGTGCGTGTATTGTGATAGGGCCATGGGGGGTGCTGCCTGTGGCAGGGGTGTGCGTGTATTGTCATAGGGCCATGGGGGGTGCTGCCTGTGGCGGGGCGTGCGTGTATTGTGATAGGGCCATGGGGGGTGCTGCCTGTGGCGGGGCGTGTGTGTATTGTCATAGGGCCATGGGGGGTGCTGCCTGTGGCGGGGCGTGCGTGTATTGTGATAGGGCCATGGGGGGTGCTGCCTGTGGCGGGGCGTGTGTGTATTGTGATAGGGCCATGGGGGGTGCTGCCTGTGGCAGGGGTGTGTGTATTGTGATAGGGCCATGGGGGGTGCTGCCTGTGGCGGGGCGTGTGTGTATTGTGATAGGGCCATGGGGGGTGCTGCCTGTGGCGGGGCGTGCGTGTATTGTGATAGGGCCATGGGGGGTGCTGCCTGTGGCGGGGCGTGCGTGTATTGTGATAGGGCCATGGGGGGTGCTGCCTGTGGCGGGGCGTGTGTGTATTGTGATAGGGCCATGGGGGGTGCTGCCTGTGGCAGGGGTGTGTGTATTGTCATAGGGCCATGGGGGGTGCTGCCTGTGGCGGGGCGTGCGTGTATTGTCATAGGGCCATGGGGGGTGCTGCCTGTGGCGGGGCGTGTGTGTATTGTCATAGGGCCATGGGGGGTGCTGCCTGTGGCGGGGCGTGTGTGTATTGTGATAGGGCCATGGGGGGTGCTGCCTGTGGCGGGGCGTGTGTGTATTGTGATAGGGCCATGGGGGGTGCTGCCTGTGGCGGGGCGTGCGTGTATTGTCATAGGGCCATGGGGGGTGCTGCCTGTGGCGGGGCGTGTGTGTATTGTCATAGGGCCATGGGGGGTGCTGCCTGTGGCGGGGCGTGTGTGTATTGTCATAGGGCCATGGGGGGTGCTGCCTGTGGCGGGGCGTGTGTGTATTGTGATAGGGCCATGGGGGGTGCTGCCTGTGGCAGGGGTGTGTGTATTGTGATAGGGCCATGGGGGGTGCTGCCTGTGGCAGGGGTGTGTGTATTGTGATAGGGCCATGGGGGGTGCTGCCTGTGGCGGGGGTGTGTGTATTGTGATAGGGCCATGGGGGGTGCTGCCTGTGGCAGGGGTGTGTGTATTGTGATAGGGCCATGGGGGGTGCTGCCTGTGGCAGGGGTGTGTGTGTATTGTGATAGGGCCATGGGGGGTGCTGCCTGTGGCGGGGCGTGTGTGTATTGTGATAGGGCCATGGGGGGTGCTGCCTGTGGCGGGGCGTGTGTGTATTGTGATAGGGCCATGGGGGGTGCTGCCTGTGGCGGGGCGTGTGTGTATTGTGATAGGGCCATGGGGGGTGCTGCCTGTGGCGGGGCGTGTGTGTATTGTCATAGGGCCATGGGGGGTGCTGCCTGTGGCGGGTCGTGCGTGTATTGTGATAGGGCCATGGGGGGTGCTGCCTGTGGCGGGGCGTGTGTGTATTGTGATAGGGCCATGGGGGGTGCTGCCTGTGGCGGGGCGTGCGTGTATTGTGATAGGGCCATGGGGGGTGCTGCCTGTGGCGGGGCGTGTGTGTATTGTGATAGGGCCATGGGGGGTGCTGCCTGTGGCGGGGCGTGTGTGTATTGTCATAGGGCCATGGGGGGTGCTGCCTGTGGCGGGGCGTGCGTGTATTGTGATAGGGCCATGGGGGGTGCTGCCTGTGGCGGGGCGTGTGTGTATTGTGATAGGGCCATGGGGGGTGCTGCCTGTGGCGGGGCGTGCGTGTATTGTGATAGGGCCATGGGGGGTGCTGCCTGTGGCGGGGCGTGTGTGTATTGTGATAGGGCCATGGGGGGTGCTGCCTGTGGCGGGGCGTGCGTGTATTGTGATAGGGCCATGGGGGGTGCTGCCTGTGGCGGGGCGTGTGTGTATTGTGATAGGGCCATGGGGGGTGCTGCCTGTGGCGGGGCGTGCGTGTATTGTCATAGGGCCATGGGGGGTGCTGCCTGTGGCGGGGCGTGTGTGTATTGTGATAGGGCCATGGGGGGTGCTGCCTGTGGCGGGGCGTGTGTGTATTGTGATAGGGCCATGGGGGGTGCTGCCTGTGGCGGGGCGTGTGTGTATTGTCATAGGGCCATGGGGGGTGCTGCCTGTGGCGGGGCGTGTGTGTATTGTGATAGGGCCATGGGGGGTGCTGCCTGTGGCGGGGCGTGCGTGTATTGTCATAGGGCCATGGGGGGTGCTGCCTGTGGCGGGGCGTGCGTGTATTGTGATAGGGCCATGGGGGGTGCTGCCTGTGGCGGGGCGTGCGTGTATTGTGATAGGGCCATGGGGGTGCTGCCTGTGGCGGGGCGTGCGTGTATTGTCATAGGGCCATGGGGGGTGCTGCCTGTGGCGGGGCGTGTGTGTATTGTGATAGGGCCATGGGGGGTGCTGCCTGTGGCGGGGCGTGTGTGTATTGTCATAGGGCCATGGGGGGTGCTGCCTGTGGCGGGGCGTGTGTGTATTGTGATAGGGCCATGGGGGGTGCTGCCTGTGGCGGGGCGTGCGTGTATTGTCATAGGGCCATGGGGGGTGCTGCCTGTGGCGGGGCGTGTGTGTATTGTCATAGGGCCATGGGGGGTGCTGCCTGTGGCGGGGCGTGTGTGTATTGTGATAGGGCCATGGGGGGTGCTGCCTGTGGCGGGGCGTGCGTGTATTGTCATAGGGCCATGGGGGGTGCTGCCTGTGGTGGGGCGTGCGTGTATTGTGATAGGGCCATGGGGGGTGCTGCCTGTGGCGGGTCGTGCGTGTATTGTGATAGGGCCATGGGGGGTGCTGCCTGTGGCGGGGCGTGCGTGTATTGTGATAGGGCCATGGGGGGTGCTGCCTGTGGCGGGGCGTGTGTGTATTGTGATAGGGCCATGGGGGGTGCTGCCTGTGGCGGGGCGTGTGTGTATTGTGATAGGGCCATGGGGGGTGCTGCCTGTGGCGGGGCGTGTGTGTATTGTCATAGGGCCATGGGGGGTGCTGCCTGTGGCAGGGGTGTGTGTATTGTGATAGGGCCATGGGGGGTGCTGCCTGTGGCAGGGGTGTGTGTATTGTGATAGGGCCATGGGGGGTGCTGCCTGTGGCGGGGCGTGTGTGTATTGTGATAGGGCCATGGGGGGTGCTGCCTGTGGCGGGGCGTGCGTGTATTGTGATAGGGCCATGGGGGGTGCTGCCTGTGGCAGGGGTGTTTGTATTGTGATAGGGCCATGGGGGGTGCTGCCTGTGGCGGGGCGTGTGTGTATTGTCATAGGCCCATGGGGGGTGCTGCCTGTGGCGGGGCGTGTGTGTATTGTCATAGGGCCATGGGGGGTGCTGCCTGTGGCGGGGCGTGCGTGTATTGTGATAGGGCCATGGGGGGTGCTGCCTGTGGCGGGGCGTGTGTGTATTGTGATAGGGCCATGGGGGGTGCTGCCTGTGGCGGGGCGTGTGTGTATTGTGATAGGGCCATGGGGGGTGCTGCCTGTGGCAGGGGTGTGTGTGTATTGTCATAGGGCCATGGGGGGTGCTGCCTGTGGCGGGGCGTGTGTGTATTGTGATAGGGCCATGGGGGGTGCTGCCTGTGGCGGGGCGTGCGTGTATTGTGATAGGGCCATGGGGGGTGCTGCCTGTGGCGGGGCGTGTGTGTATTGTGATAGGGCCATGGGGGGTGCTGCCTGTGGCGGGGCGTGCGTGTATTGTGATAGGGCCATGGGGGGTGCTGCCTGTGGCGGGGCGTGTGTGTATTGTGATAGGGCCATGGGGGGTGCTGCCTGTGGCGGGGCGTGTGTGTATTGTGATAGGGCCATGGGGGGTGCTGCCTGTGGCGGGGCGTGCGTGTATTGTCATAGGGCCATGGGGGGTGCTGCCTGTGGCGGGGCGTGTGTGTATTGTCATAGGGCCATGGGGGGTGCTGCCTGTGGCGGGGCGTGCGTGTATTGTGATAGGGCCATGTGGGGTGCTGCCTGTGGCGGGGCGTGTGTGTATTGTGATAGGGCCATGGGGGGTGCTGCCTGTGGCGGGGCGTGTGTGTATTGTGATAGGGCCATGTGGGGTGCTGCCTGTGGCGGGGCGAGTGTGTATTGTGATAGGGCCATGGGGGGTGCTGCCTGTGGCGGGGCGAGTGTGTATTGTGATAGGGCCATGGGGGGTGCTGCCTGTGGCGGGGCGTGCGTGTATTGTGATAGGGCCATGGGGGGTGCTGCCTGTGGCAGGGGTGTGTGTATTGTGATAGGGCCATGGGGGGTGCTGCCTGTGGCGGGGCGTGCGTGTATTGTGATAGGGCCATGGGGGGTGCTGCCTGTGGCGGGGCGTGTGTGTATTGTGATAGGGCCATGGGGGGTGCTGCCTGTGGCGGGGCGTGTGTGTATTGTGATAGGGCCATGGGGGGTGCTGCCTGTGGCAGGGGTGTGTGTGTATTGTGATAGGGCCATGGGGGGTGCTGCCTGTGGCGGGGCGTGTGTGTATTGTGATAGGGCCATGGGGGGTGCTGCCTGTGGCGGGTCGTGCGTGTATTGTGATAGGGCCATGGGGGGTGCTGCCTGTGGCGGGGCGTGTGTGTATTGTCATAGGGCCATGGGGGGTGCTGCCTGTGGCGGGGCGTGTGTGTATTGTGATAGGGCCATGGGGGGTGCTGCCTGTGGCGGGGCGTGTGTGTATTGTGATAGGGCCATGGGGGGTGCTGCCTGTGGCGGGGCGTGCGTGTATTGTGATAGGGCCATGGGGGGTGCTGCCTGTGGCGGGGCGAGTGTGTATTGTGATAGGGCCATGGGGGGTGCTGCCTGTGGCGGGGCGTGTGTGTATTGTGATAGGGCCATGGGGGGTGCTGCCTGTGGCGGGGCGTGTGTGTATTGTGATAGGGCCATGGGGGGTGCTGCCTGTGGCGGGGCGTGTGTGTATTGTGATAGGGCCATGGGGGGTGCTGCCTGTTGCAGGGGTGTGTGTGTATTGTGATAGGGCCATGGGGGGTGCTGCCTGTGGCGGGGCGTGTGTGTATTGTGATAGGGCCATGGGGGGTGCTGCCTGTGGCGGGGCGTGTGTGTATTGTGATAGGGCCATGGGGGGTGCTGCCTGTGGCAGGGGTGTGTGTGTATTGTGATAGGGCCATGGGGGGTGCTGCCTGTGGCGGGGCGTGTGTGTATTGTGATAGGGCCATGGGGGGTGCTGCCTGTGGCGGGGCGTGTGTGTATTGTGATAGGGCCATGGGGGGTGCTGCCTGTGGCAGGGGTGTGTGTATTGTGATAGGGCCATGGGGGGTGCTGCCTGTGGCGGGGCGTGTGTGTATTGTGATAGGGCCATGGGGGGTGCTGCCTGTGGCGGGGCGTGTGTGTATTGTGATAGGGCCATGGGGGGTGCTGCCTGTGGCAGGGGTGTGTGTATTGTGATAGGGCCATGGGGGGTGCTGCCTGTGGCGGGGCGTGCGTGTATTGTCATAGGGCCATGGGGGGTGCTGCCTGTGGCGGGGCGTGTGTGTATTGTGATAGGGCCATGGGGGGTGCTGCCTGTGGCGGGGCATGTGTGTATTGTGATAGGGCCATGGGGGGTGCTGCCTGTGGCGGGGCATGTGTGTATTGTGATAGGGCCATGGGGGGTGCTGCCTGTGGCGGGGCATGTGTGTATTGTGATAGGGCCATGGGGGGTGCTGCCTGTGGCGGGGCGTGCGTGTATTGTCATAGGGCCATGGGGGGTGCTGCCTGTGGCGGGGCGTGTGTGTATTGTCATAGGGCCATGGGGGGTGCTGCCTGTGGCGGGGCGTGTGTGTATTGTCATAGGGCCATGGGGGGTGCTGCCTGTGGCGGGGCGTGTGTGTATTGTGATAGGGCCATGGGGGGTGCTGCCTGTGGCGGGGCGTGCGTGTATTGTGATAGGGCCATGGGGGGTGCTGCCTGTGGCGGGGCGTGTGTGTATTGTGATAGGGCCATGGGGGGTGCTGCCTGTGGCAGGGGTGTGTGTATTGTGATAGGGCCATGGGGGGTGCTGCCTGTGGCGGGGCATGTGTGTATTGTGATAGGGCAATGGGGGGTGCTGCCTGTGGCAGGGCGTGTGTGTATTGTCATAGGGCCATGGGGGGTGCTGCCTGTGGCGGGGCGTGCGTGTATTGTGATAGGGCCATGGGGGGTGCTGCCTGTGGCGGGGCGTGCGTGTATTGTGATAGGGCCATGGGGGGTGCTGCCTGTGGCGGGGCGTGTGTGTATTGTGATAGGGCCATGGGGGGTGCTGCCTGTGGCGGGGCGTGTGTGTATTGTCATAGGGCCATGGGGGGTGCTGCCTGTGGCGGGGCGTGCGTGTATTGTGATAGGGCCATGGGGGGTGCTGCCTGTGGCGGGGCGTGTGTGTATTGTGATAGGGCCATGGGGGGTGCTGCCTGTGGCGGGGCGTGCGTGTATTGTGATAGGGCCATGGGGGGTGCTGCCTGTGGCGGGGCGTGTGTGTATTGTGATAGGGCCATGGGGGGTGCTGCCTGTGGCGGGGCGTGTGTGTATTGTGATAGGGCCATGGGGGGTGCTGCCTGTGGCAGGGGTGTGTGTATTGTGATAGGGCCATGGGGGGTGCTGCCTGTGGCGGGGCGTGTGTGTATTGTGATAGGGCCATGGGGGGTGCTGCCTGTGGCGGGGCGTGTGTGTATTGTCATAGGGCCATGGGGGGTGCTGCCTGTGGCGGGGCGTGTGTGTATTGTGATAGGGCCATGGGGGGTGCTGCCTGTGGCGGGGCGTGTGTGTATTGTCATAGGGCCATGGGGGGTGCTGCCTGTGGCGGGGCGTGTGTGTATTGTCATAGGGCCATGGGGGGTGCTGCCTGTGGCGGGGCGTGCGTGTATTGTCATAGGGCCATGGGGGGTGCTGCCTGTGGCGGGGCGTGTGTGTATTGTGATAGGGCCATGGGGGGTGCTGCCTGTGGCGGGTCGTGCGTGTATTGTGATAGGGCCATGGGGGGTGCTGCCTGTGGCGGGGCGTGCGTGTATTGTGATAGGGCCATGGGGGGTGCTGCCTGTGGCGGGGCGTGTGTGTATTGTGATAGGGCCATGGGGGGTGCTGCCTGTGGCGGGGCGTGTGTGTATTGTGATAGGGCCATGGGGGGTGCTGCCTGTGGCGGGGCGTGCGTGTATTGTGATAGGGCCATGGGGGGTGCTGCCTGTGGCGGGGCGTGTGTGTATTGTGATAGGGCCATGTGGGGTGCTGCCTGTGGCGGGGCGAGTGTGTATTGTGATAGGGCCATCGGGGGTGCTGCCTGTGGCGGGGCGAGTGTGTATTGTGATAGGGCCATGGGGGGTGCTGCCTGTGGCGGGGCGTGTGTGTATTGTGATAGGGCCATGGGGGGTGCTGCCTGTGGCGGGGCGTGTGTGTATTGTGATAGGGCCATGGGGGGTGCTGCCTGTGGCGGGGCGTGTGTGTATTGTGATAGGGCCATGGGGGGTGTTGCCTGTGGCGGGGCGTGCGTGTATTGTGATAGGGCCATGGGGGGTGCTGCCTGTGGCAGGGGTGTGTGTATTGTGATAGGGCCATGGGGGGTGCTGCCTGTGGCGGGGCGTGTGTGTATTGTGATAGGGCCATGGGGGGTGCTGCCTGTGGCGGGGCGTGTGTGTATTGTGATAGGGCCATGGGGGGTGCTGCCTGTGGCAGGGGTGTGTGTGTATTGTGATAGGGCCATGGGGGGTGCTGCCTGTGGCGGGGCGTGTGTGTATTGTGATAGGGCCATGGGGGGTGCTGCCTGTGGCGGGTCGTGCGTGTATTGTGATAGGGCCATGGGGGGTGCTGCCTGTGGCGGGGCGTGTGTGTATTGTCATAGGGCCATGGGGGGTGCTGCCTGTGGCGGGGCGTGTGTGTATTGTGATAGGGCCATGGGGGGTGCTGCCTGTGGCGGGGCGTGTGTGTATTGTGATAGGGCCATGGGGGGTGCTGCCTGTGGCGGGGCGTGTGTGTATTGTGATAGGGCCATGGGGGGTGCTGCCTGTGGCGGGGCGTGTGTGTATTGTGATAGGGCCATGGGGGGTGCTGCCTGTGGCGGGGCGTGTGTGTATTGTCATAGGGCCATGGGGGGTGCTGCCTGTGGCGGGGCGTGTGTGTATTGTGATAGGGCCATGGGGGGTGCTGCCTGTGGCGGGGCGTGTGTGTATTGTGATAGGGCCATGGGGGGTGCTGCCTGTGGCGGGGCGTGTGTGTATTGTGATAGGGCCATGGGGGGTGCTGCCTGTTGCAGGGGTGTG
Source organism: Pelodiscus sinensis (assembly GCF_049634645.1). Lineage (NCBI taxonomy): Eukaryota > Metazoa > Chordata > Testudines > Trionychidae > Pelodiscus > Pelodiscus sinensis. Next base: position 8,949,348 of record NC_134740.1, on the reverse strand, counting down.
TGTGTATTGTGATAGGGCCATGGGGGGTGCTGCCTGTGGCGGGGCGTGCGTGTATTGTGATAGGGCCATGGGGGGTGCTGCCTGTGGCAGGGGTGTGTGTGTATTGTGATAGGGCCATGGGGGGTGCTGCCTGTGGCGGGGCGTGTGTGTATTGTGATAGGGCCATGGGGGGTGCTGCCTGTGGCGGGGCGTGTGTGTATTGTGATAGGGCCATGGGGGGTGCTGCCTGTGGCAGGGGTGTGTGTATTGTGATAGGGCCATGGGGGGTGCTGCCTGTGGCGGGGCGTGCGTGTATTGTGATAGGGCCATGGGGGGTGCTGCCTGTGGCGGGGCGTGCGTGTATTGTGATAGGGCCATGGGGGGTGCTGCCTGTGGCGGGGCGTGTGTGTATTGTGATAGGGCCATGGGGGGTGCTGCCTGTGGCAGGGGTGTGTGTATTGTGATAGGGCCATGGGGGGTGCTGCCTGTGGCGGGGCATGTGTGTATTGTGATAGGGCCATGGGGGGTGCTGCCTGTGGCGGGGCGTGCGTGTATTGTGATAGGGCCATGGGGGGTGCTGCCTGTGGCGGGGCGTGCGTGTATTGTGATAGGGCCATGGGGGGTGCTGCCTGTGGCAGGGGCGTGTGTGTATTGTGATAGGGCCATGGGGGGTGCTGCCTGTGGCGGGGCGTGCGTGTATTGTGATAGGGCCATGGGGGGTGCTGCCTGTGGCGGGGCGTGCGTGTATTGTGATAGGGCCATGGGGGGTGCTGCCTGTGGCGGGGCGTGTGTGTATTGTGATAGGGCCATGGGGGGTGCTGCCTGTGGCGGGGCGTGCGTGTATTGTGATAGGGCCATGGGGGGTGCTGCCTGTGGCGGGGCGTGTGTGTATTGTGATAGGGCCATGGGGGGTGCTGCCTGTGGCGGGGCGTGCGTGTATTGTGATAGGGCCATGGGGGGTGCTGCCTGTGGCAGGGGTGTGTGTATTGTGATAGGGCCATGGGGGGTGCTGCCTGTGGCGGGGCGTGTGTGTATTGTGATAGGGCCATGGGGGGTGCTGCCTGTGGCGGGGCGTGTGTGTATTGTCATAGGGCCATGGGGGGTGCTGCCTGTGGCGGGGCGTGTGTGTATTGTGATAGGGCCATGGGGGGTGCTGCCTGTGGCGGGGCGTGTGTGTATTGTCATAGGGCCATGGGGGGTGCTGCCTGTGGCGGGGCGTGCGTGTATTGTCATAGGGCCATGGGGGGTGCTGCCTGTGGCGGGGCGTGTGTGTATTGTCATAGGGCCATGGGGGGTGCTGCCTGTGGCGGGGCGTGCGTGTATTGTGATAGGGCCATGGGGGGTGCTGCCTGTGGCGGGTCGTGCGTGTATTGTGATAGGGCCATGGGGGGTGCTGCCTGTGGCGGGGCGTGCGTGTATTGTGATAGGGCCATGGGGGGTGCTGCCTGTGGCGGGGCGTGCGTGTATTGTGATAGGGCCATGGGGGGTGCTGCCTGTGGCGGGGCGTGTGTGTATTGTCATAGGGCCATGGGGGGTGCTGCCTGTGGCGGGGCGTGTGTGTATTGTGATAGGGCCATGGGGGGTGCTGCCTGTGGCGGGGCGTGTGTGTATTGTGATAGGGCCATGGGGGGTGCTGCCTGTGGCGGGGCGTGTGTGTATTGTGATAGGGCCATGGGGGGTGCTGCCTGTGGCGGGGCGTGTGTGTATTGTGATAGGGCCATGGGGGGTGCTGCCTGTGGCGGGGCGTGTGTGTATTGTGATAGGGCCATGGGGGGTGCTGCCTGTGGCGGGGCGTGTGTGTATTGTGATAGGGCCATGGGGGGTGCTGCCTGTGGCGGGGCGTGCGTGTATTGTGATAGGGCCATGGGGGGTGCTGCCTGTGGCAGGGGTGTGTGTGTATTGTCATAGGGCCATGGGGGGTGCTGCCTGTGGCGGGGCGTGTGTGTATTGTGATAGGGCCATGGGGGGTGCTGCCTGTGGCGGGGCGTGTGTGTATTGTGATAGGGCCATGGGGGGTGCTGCCTGTGGCGGGGCGTGTGTGTATTGTGATAGGGCCATGGGGGGTGCTGCCTGTGGCGGGGCGTGCGTGTATTGTGATAGGGCCATGGGGGGTGCTGCCTGTGGCGGGGCGTGCGTGTATTGTGATAGGGCCATGGGGGGTGCTGCCTGTGGCGGGGCGTGCGTGTATTGTGATAGGGCCATGGGGGGTGCTGCCTGTGGCGGGGCGTGTGTGTATTGTCATAGGGCCATGGGGGGTGCTGCCTGTGGCGGGGCGTGTGTGTATTGTCATAGGGCCATGGGGGGTGCTGCCTGTGGCGGGGCGTGTGTGTATTGTGATAGGGCCATGGGGGGTGCTGCCTGTGGCGGGGCGTGCGTGTATTGTGATAGGGCCATGGGGGGTGCTGCCTGTGGCGGGGTGTGCGTGTATTGTCATAGGGCCATGGGGGGTGCTGCCTGTGGCGGGGCGTGCGTGTATTGTGATAGGGCCATGGGGGGTGCTGCCTGTGGCGGGGCGTGTGTGTATTGTGATAGGGCCATGGGGGGTGCTGCCTGTGGCGGGGCGTGTGTGTATTGTGATAGGGCCATGGGGGGTGCTGCCTGTGGCGGGGCGTGCGTGTATTGTGATAGGGCCATGGGGGGTGCTGCCTGTGGCGGGGTGTGCGTGTATTGTGATAGGGCCATGGGGGGTGCTGCCTGTGGCGGGGCGTGCGTGTATTGTGATAGGGCCATGGGGGGTGCTGCCTGTGGCGGGGCGTGTGTGTATTGTGATAGGGCCATGGGGGGTGCTGCCTGTGGCGGGGCGTGTGTGTATTGTGATAGGGCCATGGGGGGTGCTGCCTGTGGCGGGGCGTGCGTGTATTGTGATAGGGCCATGGGGGGTGCTGCCTGTGGCGGGGCGTGTGTGTATTGTGATAGGGCCATGGGGGGTGCTGCCTGTGGCGGGGCGTGCGTGTATTGTGATAGGGCCATGGGGGGTGCTGCCTGTGGCAGGGGTGTGTGTATTGTGATAGGGCCATGGGGGGTGCTGCCTGTGGCGGGGCGTGTGTGTATTGTGATAGGGCCATGGGGGGTGCTGCCTGTGGCGGGGCGTGTGTGTATTGTCATAGGGCCATGGGGGGTGCTGCCTGTGGCGGGGCGTGTGTGTATTGTGATAGGGCCATGGGGGGTGCTGCCTGTGGCGGGGCGTGCGTGTATTGTGATAGGGCCATGGGGGGTGCTGCCTGTGGCGGGGCGTGCGTGTATTGTGATAGGGCCATGGGGGGTGCTGCCTGTGGCGGGGCGTGCGTGTATTGTGATAGGGCCATGGGGGGTGCTGCCTGTGGCGGGGCGTGCGTGTATTGTGATAGGGCCATGGGGGGTGCTGCCTGTGGCGGGGCGTGTGTGTATTGTGATAGGGCCATGGGGGGTGCTGCCTGTGGCGGGGCGTGTGTGTATTGTGATAGGGCCATGGGGGGTGCTGCCTGTGGCGGGGCGTGCGTGTATTGTGATAGGGCCATGGGGGGTGCTGCCTGTGGCGGGGCGTGTGTGTATTGTGATAGGGCCATGAGGGGTGCTGCCTGTGGCAGGGCGTGCGTGTATTGTGATAGGGCCATGGGGGGTGCTGCCTGTGGCGGGGCGTGTGTGTATTGTGATAGGGCCATGGGGGGTGCTGCCTGTGGCGGGGCGTGCGTGTATTGTGATAGGGCCATGGGGGGTGCTGCCTGTGGCGGGGCGTGTGTGTATTGTGATAGGGCCATGGGGGGTGCTGCCTGTGGCGGGGCGTGCGTGTATTGTGATAGGGCCATGGGGGGTGCTGCCTGTGGCAGGGGTGTGTGTGTATTGTGAGGGGGCCAGAGAGGGAGTGTTGTGGCAGGGGTGTGTGTGTAGTTTAATAATGTCTTCACTTTTTTCATTGTATCCTTTGGTATATATGGTTGTGCCAAATCCCTTCCTGAATATGATCTGAGGAAGTGGGTCTGGCCCACGAAAGCTCATCACCTAATAAACCATCTTGTTAGTCTTTATAGTCCTGCCTTTTGTTTAAGCGGGGGATTCGGAGTGTATTGTAGTAGGGCCCTGTGGTAGGGGTGGTGTGTGGCGGGGGGCCCTGAGCGTATTGTGATGGTGCTGGGGGGTGTGGGGAGGGCTGTGTGGCAGGGTGTGTGTGTATTGTGAAGGGGTCAGGGTGCGCTGTGTTGTGGTGGGGGGATTGTGTGTATTGTGGTAGGACCATGGGGAGGCTGTGTGTGTGATGGGGGGGACCTGCGCATATTGTGAGGGGGCCGCGGGGAGGGCTGTGTGTGTGGCAGGGTGTGTGTATTGTGATGGGGCCGGGGGGGGCTGTGTGTGTGGCAGGGTGTGTGTATTGTGATGGGGCCGGGGGGGCTGTGTGTGGTGGGGGGGGGGTGTACTGTGATAGGGCCATGGGGGCCTGTGTGGGTGGCAGGGTGTGTGTATTGTGATGGGGCCGGAGGGGGCTGTGTGTGTGGTGGGGGGGTGTACTGTGATAGGGCCATGGGGGCCTGTGTGTGTGGCAGGGTGTGTGTATTGTGATGGGGCCGGGGGGGGGGCTGTGTGTGTGGTGGGGGGGTGTACTGTGATAGGGCCATGGGGGCCTGTGTGTGTGGCAGGGTGTGTGTATTGTGATGGGGCCGGGGGGGCTGTGTGTGTGGTGGGGGGTGTACTGTGATGGGGCCGGGGGGGGCTGTGTGTGTGGCAGGGTGTGTGTATTGTGATGGGGCCGGGGGGGCTGTGTGTGTGGCGGGGGGGTGTACTGTGATAGGGCCGGGGGGGCTGTGTGTGGCAGGGGGGTGTACTGTGATGGGGCCGGGGGGGCTGTGTGTGTGGCAGGGGGGTGTACTGTGATGGGGCCGGGGGGGGCTGTGTGTGGTGGGGGGTGTACTGTGATGGGGCTGGGGGGGCTGTGTGTGGCAGGGGGGTGTACTGTGATAGGGCCATGGGGGCCTGTGTGTGTGGCAGGGTGTGTGTATTGTGATGGGGCCGGGGGGGGCTGTGTGTGTGGCAGGGGGGTGTACTGTGATGGGGCCGGGGGGGCTGTGTGTGTGGCGGGGGGTGTACTGTGATGGGGCCGGGGGGGGCTGTGTGTGTGGCAGGGGGGTGTACTGTGATGGGGCCGGGGGGCCTGTGTGTGTGGCGGGGGGGTGTACTGTGATAGGGCCATGGGGGCCTGTGTGTGTGGTGGGGGGTGTACTGTGATGGGGCCGGGGGGGCTGTGTGTGTGGCGGGGGGTGTACTGTGATAGGGCCATGGGGGCCTGTGTGTGTGGCGGGGGGTGTACTGTGATGGGGCCGGGGGGGCTGTGTGTGTGGTGGGGGGTGTACTGTGATGGGGCCGGGGGGCCTGTGTGTGTGGCGGGGGGTGTACTGTGATGGGGCCGGGGGGCCTGTGTGTGTGGCGGGGGGTGTACTGTGATGGGGCCGGGGGGGGCTGTGTGTGTGGCGGGGGGTGTACTGTGATGGGGCCGGGGGGGCTGTGTGTGTGGCGGGGGGTGTACTGTGATAGGGCCGGGGGGGCTGTGTGTGTGGTGGGGGGTGTACTGTGATGGGGCTGGGGGGGCTGTGTGTGTGGCGGGGGGTGTACTGTGATGGGGCTGGGGGGGCTGTGTGTGTGGCGGGGGGTGTACTGTGATGGGGCTGGGGGGGCTGTGTGTGTGGCGGGGGGTGTACTGTGATAGGGCCGGGGGGGCTGTGTGTGTGGCGGGGGGGTGTACTGTGATAGGGCCGGGGGGGCTGTGTGTGTGGCGGGGGGGTGTACTCTGATGGGGCCGGGGGGGGCTGTGTGTGGCGGGGGGTGTACTGTGATGGGGCCGGGGGGCCTGTGTGTGTGGCAGGGGGGTGTACTGTGATAGGGCCGGGGGGGCTGTGTGTGTGGCGGGGGGGTGTACTGTGATAGGGCCGGGGGGGCTGTGTGTGTGGCGGGGGGTGTGTATTGTGATAGGGCCGGGGGGGCTGTGTGTGTGGCGGGTGGTGTACTGTGATAGGGCCGGGGGGGCTGTGTGTGGTGGGGGGTGTACTGTGATGGGGCTGGGGGGGCTGTGTGTGTGGCAGGGGGGTGTACTGTGATAGGGCCGGGGGGGCTGTGTGTGTGGCGGGGGGTGTACTGTGATAGGGCCGGGGGGGCTGTGTGTGTGGCGGGGGGTGTACTGTGATGGGGCCGGGGGGGCTGTGTGTGTGGCGGGGGGTGTACTGTGATAGGGCCGGGGGGGCTGTGTGTGTGGCGGGGGGTGTACTGTGATAGGGCCGGGGGGGCTGTGTGTGGTGGGGGGTGTACTGTGATAGGGCCGGGGGGGCTGTGTGTGGTGGGGGGTGTACTGTGATGGGGCTGGGGGGGCTGTGTGTGGCAGGGGGGTGTACTGTGATAGGGCCATGGGGGCCTGTGTGTGTGGCAGGGTGTGTGTATTGTGATGGGGCCGGGGGGGGCTGTGTGTGTGGCAGGGGGGTGTACTGTGATGGGGCCGGGGGGGCTGTGTGTGTGGCGGGGGGGTGTACTGTGATAGGGCCGGGGGGGCTGTGTGTGGCAGGGGGGTGTACTGTGATGGGGCCGGGGGGGCTGTGTGTGTGGCAGGGGGGTGTACTGTGATGGGGCCGGGGGGGGCTGTGTGTGGTGGGGGGTGTACTGTGATGGGGCTGGGGGGGCTGTGTGTGGCAGGGGGGTGTACTGTGATAGGGCCATGGGGGCCTGTGTGTGTGGCAGGGTGTGTGTATTGTGATGGGGCCGGGGGGGGCTGTGTGTGTGGCAGGGGGGTGTACTGTGATGGGGCCGGGGGGGCTGTGTGTGTGGCGGGGGGTGTACTGTGATGGGGCCGGGGGGCCTGTGTGTGTGGCGGGGGGGTGTACTGTGATAGGGCCATGGGGGCCTGTGTGTGTGGCGGGGGGTGTACTGTGATGGGGCCGGGGGGGCTGTGTGTGTGGTGGGGGGTGTACTGTGATGGGGCCGGGGGGCCTGTGTGTGTGGCGGGGGGTGTACTGTGATGGGGCCGGGGGGCCTGTGTGTGTGGCGGGGGGGGGTACTGTGATGGGGCCGGGGGGGGCTGTGTGTGTGGCGGGGGGTGTACTGTGATGGGGCCGGGGGGGCTGTGTGTGTGGCGGGGGGTGTACTGTGATAGGGCCGGGGGGGCTGTGTGTGTGGTGGGGGGTGTACTGTGATGGGGCTGGGGGGGCTGTGTGTGTGGCGGGGGGTGTACTGTGATGGGGCTGGGGGGGCTGTGTGTGTGGCGGGGGGTGTACTGTGATAGGGCCGGGGGGGCTGTGTGTGTGGCGGGGGGGTGTACTGTGATAGGGCCGGGGGGGCTGTGTGTGTGGCGGGGGGGTGTACTCTGATGGGGCCGGGGGGGGCTGTGTGTGGCGGGGGGTGTACTGTGATGGGGCCGGGGGGCCTGTGTGTGTGGCAGGGGGGTGTACTGTGATAGGGCTGGGGGGGCTGTGTGTGGCAGGGGGGTGTACTGTGATAGGGCCATGGGGGCCTGTGTGTGTGGCAGGGTGTGTGTATTGTGATGGGGCCGGGGGGGGCTGTGTGTGTGGCAGGGGGGTGTACTGTGATGGGGCCGGGGGGGCTGTGTGTGTGGCGGGGGGGTGTACTGTGATAGGGCCGGGGGGGCTGTGTGTGGCAGGGGGGTGTACTGTGATGGGGCCGGGGGGGCTGTGTGTGTGGCAGGGGGGTGTACTGTGATGGGGCCGGGGGGGGCTGTGTGTGGTGGGGGGTGTACTGTGATGGGGCTGGGGGGGCTGTGTGTGGCAGGGGGGTGTACTGTGATAGGGCCATGGGGGCCTGTGTGTGTGGCAGGGTGTGTGTATTGTGATGGGGCCGGGGGGGGCTGTGTGTGTGGCAGGGGGGTGTACTGTGATGGGGCCGGGGGGGCTGTGTGTGTGGCGGGGGGTGTACTGTGATGGGGCCGGGGGGCCTGTGTGTGTGGCGGGGGGGTGTACTGTGATAGGGCCATGGGGGCCTGTGTGTGTGGCGGGGGGTGTACTGTGATGGGGCCGGGGGGGCTGTGTGTGTGGTGGGGGGTGTACTGTGATGGGGCCGGGGGGCCTGTGTGTGTGGCGGGGGGTGTACTGTGATGGGGCCGGGGGGCCTGTGTGTGTGGCGGGGGGTGTACTGTGATGGGGCCGGGGGGGGCTGTGTGTGTGGCGGGGGGTGTACTGTGATGGGGCCGGGGGGGCTGTGTGTGTGGCGGGGGGTGTACTGTGATAGGGCCGGGGGGGCTGTGTGTGTGGTGGGGGGTGTACTGTGATGGGGCTGGGCGGGCTGTGTGTGTGGCGGGGGGTGTACTGTGATGGGGCTGGGGGGGCTGTGTGTGTGGCGGGGGGTGTACTGTGATAGGGCCGGGGGGGCTGTGTGTGTGGCGGGGGGGTGTACTGTGATAGGGCCGGGGGGGCTGTGTGTGTGGCGGGGGGTGTACTGTGATAGGGCCGGGGGGGCTGTGTGTGTGGCGGGGGGTGTACTGTGATAGGGCCGGGGGGGCTGTGTGTGGTGGGGGGTGTACTGTGATAGGGCCGGGGGGGCTGTGTGTGTGGCGGGGGGTGTACTGTGATAGGGCCGGGGGGGCTGTGTGTGTGGCGGGGGGGTGTACTGTGATAGGGCCGGGGGGGCTGTGTGTGTGGCGGGGGGTGTACTGTGATAGGGCCGGGGGGGCTGTGTGTGTGGCGGGGGGTGTACTGTGATAGGGCCGGGGGGGCTGTGTGTGGTGGGGGGTGTACTGTGATAGGGCCGGGGGGGCTGTGTGTGTGGCGGGGGGTGTATTGTGATAGGGCCGGGGGGGCTGTGTGTGTGGCGGGTGGTGTACTGTGATAGGGCCGGGGGGGCTGTGTGTGGTGGGGGGTGTACTGTGATAGGGCCGGGGGGGCTGTGTGTGTGGCGGGGGGTGTACTGTGATAGGGCCGGGGGGGCTGTGTGTGTGGCGGGGGGTGTACTGTGATGGGGCCGGGGGGGCTGTGTGTGTGGCGGGGGGTGTACTGTGATAGGGCCGGGGGGGCTGTGTGTGTGGCGGGGGGTGTACTGTGATAGGGCCGGGGGGGCTGTGTGTGGTGGGGGGTGTACTGTGATAGGGCCGGGGGGGCTGTGTGTGGTGGGGGGTGTACTGTGATAGGGCCGGGGGGGGCTGTGTGTGTGGTGGGGGGTGTACTGTGATGGGGCCGGGGGGGGGGCTGTGTGTGGTGGGGGGTGTACTGTGATAGGGCCGGGGGGGGCTGTGTGTGTGGTGGGGGGTGTACTGTGATGGGGCCGGGGGGGGGGGGCTGTGTGTGGTGGGGGGTGTACTGTGATAGGGCCATGGGGGCTGTGTGTGGTGGGGGGTGTACTGTGATAGGGCCGGGGGGGGGCTGTGTGTGGTGGGGGGTGTACTGTGATAGGGCCGGGGGGGGCTGTGTGTGTGGTGGGGGGTGTACTGTGATAGGGCCATGGGGGCTGTGTGTGGCGGGGGGGTGTACTGTGATGGGGCCGGGGGGGCTGTGTGTGTGGCGGGGGGGTGTACTGTGATGGGGCCGGGGGGGGGGCTGTGTGTGGTGGGGGGTGTACTGTGATAGGGCCATGGGGGCTGTGTGTGTGGCAGGGGGGTGTACTGTGATGGGGCCGGGGGGGGGCTGTGTGTGGTGGGGGGTGTACTGTGATAGGGCCATGGGGGCTGTGTGTGGTGGGGGGTGTACTGTGATAGGGCCGGGGGGGGCTGTGTGTGTGGCAGGGGGGTGTACTGTGATGGGGCCGGGGGGGGGCTGTGTGTGGTGGGGGGTGTACTGTGATAGGGCCATGGGGGCTGTGTGTGGTGGGGGGGTGTACTGTGATAGGGCCGGGGGGGCCTGTGTGTGTGGTGGAGGGTCCTGCGCATGTTGGGACAGGCCTGGGGGGTGGGGCAGGGGCCGTGGGGCGCAGCGCGTGAGGAAATCCCCTGGGCCGTGGGAGCTGTGTGGAGAGTCGGGGTGTCTCCCTCGCCCGCCTGCAGGACACAGTCCAGGCCTGGCTGCTCCGATACCCCAGGGACCAGGTCCCAGGCCCCAGTGGCAGGGCAGATATCACCCCGCGCCCCGCGCCCAGCGCCCGCACAGCAGAGCAGGGAGCGACCTCGCAGCCAGGTGGGTTCCCTCACAGCCTCCCTCTTCCCTGGCTGCTGCTGTCCTGCCCCCGCCCCGCCAGGCAGCGACTAGGCTGGAAATGAGCAGGGGGCTCTAACCCGCGGGGGTGGGGGCTCTGCAGCAGCCCGTCTGCAGTGACCTGGGGGAGAATGACGCTTTCGGGGTGAGCTGGACCAACCTGGGGGGGCTGCCTGTGACGGTGGGGCCAGGGCGCGGCAGAGCCGGGCTCCCTTCCAGCGAGTGTGCGGTGTCCCTACAGCTCCGGCTTCCCAGCTCGCCCCCCGGCCGTGCTCAGGGGGGGATTTGCACCGGGTTTGTCTGTGGCTCGGGTCGCTCCTCTCAAGCAGTGGGCGATGCCCTTGGCCGGCAGTGCACGCTGGGGGTGTCCCGGCTCAGAGGTGGAGTTTGGGACGTGGGATGCATGAATGAGACTGATTCACTGTGCGCGAGTCCCTCCTGCTGTAACCGCTGCACCCCGCTCCCCTCCCAGATCTCTGGGCAGAACCTTGCGATGCTCTTTCAGCTCCGGGCTTCCCCGATGAATCCGGCCAATGGCACCACCCCAGTGACCCACTTCATCCTGCTGGGTTTCCCCTCCCTGAGCGGGCAGAGCCGCAATCTGCTGTGTGCCGCTTTCTCCTCCGTCTACGCCGGGACGCTGGCCGGCAACCTGTGCATCGTGTGGGCTGTGGCACGGGACCCCCGCCTCCAGCGCCTGCCCATGTACATCCTGCTGGGGAACTTCTCCTGGCTGGAGACCTGCTACGTCACCACCACCATGCCCCGCTTGCTGTCCGACCTGCTGCACCCCGGCCTCCCCATCTCCTTCCACGCCTGCATCGTGCAGTTCTACATCTTCTTCTGCATGGGCACCACCGAGTGCTGCTTCCTCGCGGCCATGGGCCTGGACCGGTACCTGGCCATCTGCCAGCCCCTGCGCTACCCCGTCCTCATGTCCCCCCGCCGATGCTGGGTGCTGGCGGCCTCCTGCTGGCTCACCGGCTTCCTGTGGTTTGTGCTGCCCGTCGTCCTCATCTCCCAGCTCTCCTTCTGCGTCCTCACCCTGGACCACTTCGTCTGCGACCCGGGCCCGCTGCTGGCCGCCTCCTGCGCCCCCGCGCCCCAGGCTGAGCTGAGCTGCTACGTGCTCAGCTCCCTCATCATCTTCGGCGCCGCCCTGTTCACCCTGGCCTCCTACGGGCTCATCGTGCGGGCCGTGCTGAGGCTGCCCGCCGGGGCCGGGCGGCACAAGGCCTTCTCCACCTGCTCCTCCCACCTGGCCGTCATCACCCTCTTCTGGGGCTCCGGCATGGTCACCTACATCACCCCCTCCGCCGCGGGGGGCAGCGGGAAGATGGCCACCCTCTTCTACGCCGTGGCCACCCCGCTGCTCAACCCCCTGATCTACAGCCTGCGCAACAAGGAGATGAAGGAGGCGCTGAGGAGGACCCTGCTGGGCAAGGTGTAGGAGGCTCTGCTCAGGCTGTGGGGCCGGCCGGGCGGCAGTAGGGGGTGAGTCCTGGTCCCTCCGCTTGGGGGGAGCACACACGGCCTGGGGCAGAGGCCCCTGAGTCGCTCCCATGGCAGAGACCTGCTTTGGTGCTGTTCCCGTAGCACGGCGGGGCGTTGGGCCGGGGGAGGAAAGAGTGTGTGTGTGTGTGTGTGTGTGTGTGTGTGTGTGTGTGTGTGTGTGTGTGTGTGCATCTCTTCCCTGTTTGTGTGGCTGTGTTCCCCAGATCAGTGTGCGCCCCCTCAGAGCCAGAGAGGAAAAGCTTGTTCCTGTGCTCAGCGAGGAGCAGCAGCAAGAGCGTGACCGCTGGGCCCGGAAGCCCTGTTTGTGATGGACCACACTCCCCGTTCCCAGCCAGGACTGACCCGGGGTCCGCACCACGATCTCACCCCCCGGCCCCGCCCCACCCCCCCAGCCAGGGGCAGCCAGGAGACGACTCTCTCCAGGAGGGGTGTCTGGTTCCGGAGCGGCCACCGAACAGGAGACCCGGGTGTGCCCTCATCTTCGCGCACCAGGCCTGGCTGGACAAGTCGAGGCGCGGGATTGTCCGCTGGCGTCTCTGGCGATGGGGGGAGCCATTAAAGGCCCTTTGAATTCCTGTCTGAAGTCGTCAAAGCTTCTGCTTCTGGGGCCCAGCTGGGCAGCGGGAGGGGTCAGGCCGGGGATCCTGCGAAGCTGGGCGGAGAGGGAGGGTGGCCAGGGCAGAGAGCCGCTCGCCGGGCCGGTTCTTGCTCAGGTGTCTGGGGCTCACTGGTGACTGGCTCTGCCGTGGGAAGGGCTGGCAGGGACCGCGGCAGCCGGCTGGGTCTTCCTCCTCCAGGCTCTGCCCTGCCTGTGCAGGCCCATGGGGACTGACACTCGCTCGTCTCTGCTCTTCTCTCCCGTCTCCTTTCAGTGGCCGGGGGCCTGGGGTCTGGTCCCCCCACTCGGGGATCTGGTGGCCTCCTCTGGCTTTAAACGCTAACCCAGAAATCCACTCCCCATCCCTGCTCTAACCGCTGCTCCCCACTGCCCTCAGAGAGACCCCGGCGCCCCGGCTCCCGGTCTAGCTGGCGGGCCGCTGCCCTGCCTGGGCTGTGCCAGCTCTGGGCGCGAGTGCAGCCTGTCCGGCTCGGAGGCGGGGCTGCCAGCCACGCGGCGAATGGCACCGAGCAGGGTGCCAGGCCTGGGGGAAGGCGTCTCGCTCTGGGCGCTGGCCAGTTGGGCGCTGGCGAGGCCGATGAAGGAGCTGAGCTGAGGTGCGTCATGGTGCTTTTTCGAAATTATGCAAATGAAGTGTGGGAAATTCAAATCCCGGCTTCATTTGCAATTTTCAAGTGCCTAATTTACATCCCTCTGTCGAAAGAGGGATGGAGTCGAGACACACCCCTGCCAACCCTAGTCAGTTTCTTGGGGTGTCTGGGGGCAGGGCCGGGGGGTGGGACCAGCTTAAGCTGAGGGCGAGGGACACAGAGGGCTCTGCCCTGCTTCATCTCAAGGAGGCCCCTGTGTGCACCCCACACCCGACCCCACCAACCTCTGTGCCCTTAGCTCCCAATGCAGCCCTCACCCCGAGGTTCCTGAGCCCTTCTCTGTAGGTGGGTCGCCATGTTCGGACCTCTCCTGCCCTCCAGTGGCTGCAGTCTTCACCGCCCCCAGCCTGGCCCTGCCCTGCCAGACACCCCCACGACCCCCGTAGCCCACCGTGCACTGCCACCACAACCAGACCCCTCCAGTACTTCCAGCCCCGCATGCTCCTGCCAGGCCCCACCTCGGCCCAGGACCCAGGGAGGTGGGGAAACGAGCAACCCGCCAGTGCATTACTGACAATGGTTAACAAGGTGCTGGCTGAGTCTAGGGCCCACACGCTGGGATCCCTTCTTGGGCTCTGCTCTTCGCTTGCATTAGCAAAGAAGAAACACAAAATCCACCCCGAGAGTGAGGGTGGCAGGTGGCCTGTGATCATCGAACATTTCACCCTTCCACTCCCTGGGTACGACATGCAGCGAGCTCTTGGGAGAGGTTGCGGTGTAACAGCTGCACGGTGAGGTGGCTGCCAGGCGCTGGGATGCAGCCAACTCTGGGGAGGGGTCACTGTGTAACAGCTGCACGGTGAGGTGGCCACCAGGTGCTGAAATGCAGCCAGCTCTGGGGAGGAGTCACTGTGTAACAGCCACACAGTGAGGTGGCTGCTGGGCGGTGAGATGCAGCCAGCTCTTGGGAGGGGTTACGGTGTAACAGCTGCACAGTGAGGTGGCTGCCAGGCGCTGAAATGCAGCCAGCTCTGGGGAGAGGTCACTGTGTAACAGCTGCACGGTGAGGTGGCTGCCAGGCGCTGGGATGCAGCCAGCTCTGGGGAGGGGTCACTGTGTAACAGCCACACAGTGAGGTGGCTGCTGGGTGGTGAGATGCAGCCAGCTCTGGGGAGGGGCGCCAGGGAGCAGTGCAAGGGGAAGGCCCGTCCGGCGCTGCTGGAGGGAATGAAGGTTGCGAGACTGCCCGGTACGTCCCAGGGGACAGACGCTGCCTCCACATTGCCGGCCCCGGCTGTGATTGGCCTGTGTGGAGGGGCTGGCCTTGCTCCTTGGTGCTCCTCTGGGTGCTCACAAACCTCTTGGCTTCCCGCCCTGCTCTGGCTGCCCCCTCGCTCCCGAGCCCGGGTCCCAGAGCCCCAGTGCTGGAGAGCAGATATCAGCCCCTGGCCCAGCCCCTCCCAGCAGAGATGCAGAGCGACCTCCCAGCCAGGTGGGTTCACACGCAGCGGCCCCGGCTCTGTCCTGCCCCTGCCCCAACCCGGCAGGCACATGGCCCGGCTGGGGACGGGCTGGAGGTCTCTGGCCGTCCGAGGTCACAGGGTGCTATTTGTTTGCAGAGCCAGGCTGCTGGGGCTGGCGGGCGGCAGGGCCCAGCCCCCGGACTCCTGGCCAGTTCCATGGGCCATGTTCCTATGCGCATGCTTCAGGGTGCAGCCCCGTCGGCAGGGACGTCCCTTCGCCAGCCCCTGAGTTTTAACCTCCTCCCTCCAAGGCCCTTGCGGGTGGGTGAGCCAGAGGGGAGACCCTGTCTCCTGCTCGTCTGTCAGGGGCCTCCGCATGGGCCCCGAGTCTCAGGGGGACCTGGGCTGGGGCAGGAATTTCCCCCAGTTCAGACAGGCAGTGAGCTTGGGGGGGCGGGTTTCACCGTCCCCTGCAGCGTGTGGGGCTGGCCCCCCACCAAGCTGAGCTGGGAGCATCTTCCAAACCTTCTCTCTGCCTCGCGGGGGTCTCGGCCCCCCTCTTCCCTGCCTGGGGCCAGCGGAAGCCATGTTCCCTGTGGGCTGGGACCTGCTCCTCCTTTGGGTGGGATGGGCAGTGAGCAAAGCTGGGGGGCATCGTGGGCTGTGCTGGACGGCCGGGGATCTCGCCTGGCCTCCGGTTCTGTGGTTCCCTTCCACCGCCCCCCGTCCTCATGCCAGGAATAGAACCCAGATGTCCTGAGTCCCAGGGCTCTGTGCCCCCAAACCACCAGCCCCTGCCCCTTGGAGCCAAGCCTAGAGCTGAGCAGTCCTGAGCCCAGCCCCACGCTTTACCCCACTGGCTCCTTCACCTCCCAGAGCCAGGGAGCGAGCCCAGCAGTGCTGGCTGCCAGCCCCACACTCGCACCAGAGCGCCTGGCTCCAGCCCGGGCCCAGAGGGGGGACTCGGCCTGTGTCAGTGTCATGGAGAGAACAAGGCTACACCACACTTCGGGGGCACTGGCCTTGGGAAGCAAGGAGCACAAAGCCCTTGGCAACACCTGTGCGGGTCAGCGCCACCAAGAGACTCGGGGTGCCCTGTCTCTGCCCTGCGATGCTCAGACCGGACTGCCCCAGGGTTGTCTGCAGCCCACAATGCGAGTGGGGCCAGGGCAGTCACCTCCGGAAACACAGACACTGGCTGCAGATTTAGCGTTCCCAGAATCCCAGGGTGGGCAGAGACCTCAGGAGTCAACAAGTCCAGCTCCTGGCCCAAGGCAGGACCAACCCAACTAAATCAACCCAGCCAGGGCTTGGTCAAGCCAGGACTTAAACACCTCTAGGGATGGAGACTCCACCCCTCCCTCGGGAACCCATCCCAGCGCTTCCCCACCCGCCATGGGAAATAGTTTTTCCTAATATCCAACCCAGACCTCCCTCCGTGCAAAGTGAGCTCATTGCTCCTTGTTCTGTCATTTGCCACCACTGAGAACAGCCTCTCTCCAGCCTCTTTGGAACCCTCCTTCTCAGGAAGTTGCAGGCTGCTCTCAAATCCCCCCTCACTCTGCTCTTCTGCAAATCCCTCAGTCTCCCCTTGAAGGTCATGCGCTCCATCCCCCTCATCATTTTCAGAGTTTCTACTGGACACAGCCCAAGTGTCCATGTCCTTTCTGTAATGGGAGGCCTAGAATTGGACACACTCCAGATGTGGCCTCACCAGAGCCAAATAAAGTGAAACAATCACTACTCTAGATCTGCTGGCAATACTCCTCTTAATGCAACCCAGTATTCCTATCCCCTTCTTGGCTACAAGGGCACACTGTTGACTCATCTCCAGCTTCTCATCCACTGTAACCCCCAGGTCCTTTTCTGCAGAACTGATACTTAGCCAGTCAGTCCCCAGCCTGTACCAATGTTTGGGATTCTTCCGTCCCATGTGCAGGACTCTGCACTTGTCCTTGTTGAACCTCGTCAGATTTCTTTTGGCCCAACCCTCCAATGTGTCTAGGTCACCCTGTACCCTATCCCTGCCCTCCAGTGTATCTACCTCTCCCCGCAGCTTAGTGTTATCTGCAAACTTGCTGAGGGTGCAATCCATCCCCTCCTCCAGGGCATTAATAAAGATGTTGAACAAACCGGCCCCAGGACAGACCTTGGGTGCATTTCCCTTCATACCAGCTACCAACTGGAATCAAGTCTCCCTTTTTGAATCTTACAAATTGATTGTAAACCAGAAATAAGTACAACACACTGCTCTGAGCTTGATATTTAACCAAGTCTTGAAATTTAATTGGTGTAGAACTGTTCGCTCAATATTTCAGCTGGTGCTCGATGTAAAAACACAATAGAACCAGGAATGTAATATTTTAACCAAATCTAAAAATATGTCGAGTTATTAATTGAATGTTTAATGAAATGAAGACATTTGTATACATATCAGCTTAATATTTCAGCCATCTCTAGGAAATACAGTATATCGTTACGAAGTTAGGATATTTATCTAATCCTGAAAATATTACAAAATGTGGTCATTCATTTAATATTTTAATCAAATGTGGACAAAAGTAATATTGAATTCCCAATTTCCTTTGACAATGAAAAACAGGACTGTATTGTCATTAATTATTGCAAGCATGCTAGGAATTCATATGCTATGTAGTTATGAATGTAACATTTCTAACGAAACTGGAGACCAGCTTCATATGTACTTAGTTAAGGTTTTGATCTAATCGAGGAATTAACATTAGACTATAGTAATTTAACGTGTACAGTGATGAGGACACTGGGGGAAAACCTATATTATCTGCACCAACTGTTAATGTCTAACTTATTAGTATTAAAATCTCCGAGGGATAGCCTTGTTAGTCTGTTACCGAAACAAACTTAAAAAATAACAAATTGTCCCGCAGCACCTTAGAGACTAACAAACATTGTCTAAATTGTATCAAGAGCTTTCTTGGGCACCCACAAAGGCTCATGATATTATCTTCATTTTCTCTTAGCCTCTAAGGTGCTTCAGGACCATTTGTGTTTTTTATTAGTATCAGTAGGTAAATGTTTCCACTGGACATTGCAATGAATGTAATATCAAATTCTTCGCTTATTATTTTATTCACAACTGATATTAAAATAAAATGTAATTATCTATTTGTGGGTTTTTGTTTGTTTAAATTGAAGCTAGAATGGATAGCACAGGCAGTTATTAATTCATTTTAATTAAAATGATGAATTGCTCTCTTAGGTAGCTTTTTATATTAATAGAAATTATAAGATAGTTATGAACGCCACATGCCAAACCTATCTAGGAATTTGTACAGAATGAAATGAGCAATTTTAAGTTCTGAGTCTGACACTCAATGGGAACTGGGACTCAATGTCTCATTTTAATCAGTTTGGAAAATATAGGGGATAAGGCGGATAGGCCAAGCTATAGCTTTTCCCTCTGTGTCTGTGCAACACGTGGCACCATGAGGTTCTGGGGTGTGATGGGGGCTCCCGGAGGTCACCTCACTAATAGAAAACAAAATAATAAATAAATACTATAATTACCCACTGACTCAAACATCCATTTCCCATGTAACAATGGTTTGTAGAGTTGAATCCTACCACAGTACTAATGCCGTCCTGTTGATTGTTTCGATCACCTCCAAGGTCCTCTGATGCATCCGACCAACAGCACCACCCCAGTGACCCACTTCATCCTGCTGGGTTTCCCCTCCCTGGGCCGGCAGAGCCGCACCCTCCTCTGTGCCCTGCTCTCCTTGGCCTACGCCGCCACGGTGGTGGGGAACTTCGGCATCGTGTGGGCCGTGCTGCGGGACCCCCGCCTCCAGCGCCTGCCCATGTACATCTTGCTGGGGAGCTTCTCCTGGCTGGAGATCTGCTACGTCACCGCCACCGCGCCCCGGATGCTCTGCGACCTGCTGCACCCCGGCCTCCCCATCTCCTTCCACGCCTGCTTCCTGCAGTTCTACTTCTTCTTCTCCACGGGGGCCACTGAATGCCTCTTCCTTGCAGCCATGGCTCTGGACCGGTACCTGGCCATCTGCCAGCCCCTGCGCTACCCCGTCCTCATGTCCCCCCCACTCTGCTGGACCTTGGTCGCCTCCTGCTGGCTTGTTGGCTTCCTGTGGTTCATAGCGCCCATCGGCCTCATCTCCCGGCTCTCCTTCTGCAGCCCCGACACCCTGGACCATTTTGTCTGTGACCCGGGCCCGTTGCTGGCTGCCTCCTGCTCCCCAGCTCACTGGGCCGGTCAGTTCTGTGCCAACATGGCCTCCCTCATGCTCTTCACCACCATCTCCTTCATCCTGGCCTCCTATGGGCTCGTTCTCAGGGCCGTGCTGAGGCTGCCCTCAGGGGCCGGGCGGCACAAGGCCTTCTCCACCTGCACCTCCCACCTGGTCATCGTGGGCCTGTACTACGGCTCCGTCATGGTGAACTACGCCATCCCCACGGCCTCCGGGACCAGCGGGAAGGTGGTGACGCTGTTCTACACGGTGGGGACCCCGCTGCTCAACCCGCTGATCTACAGCCTGAGGAACAAGGAGATGAAGGAGGCTCTGAGGAGGACCCTGCTGGGGGAGCGTTAGGGGGCTCTGCGGTGACCCCCGTCTGCCAGGACTGGCAGGGGCGACGGTGACATGGGGATGGGCCCTACTGCCATGGGGGCTCTTACACACACATGGCATTTTGTGTGAGCTGTTGTGGTCACTGTGACATGACCAGTTCCTGAGGCTCCAGCCCCTGCACAGAGGGGGTGTGTGTGTGTCCTTGCTGGGGCCAGGAGCCCAGCTCAGAGCGGGTTTGCAGGGGGCAGTGCACCAAGCCGAGTGCGTGTGCGGGGAGGCCAGCTTGCCCCCTGCCTGTTTTGTGCTGCTGTGTTTGCAGATGGTCCCTGGATCAGTGTGAGCTCCCCCCTTCCCTGCCGTCCAGCAACACCCACCCATGGGTGTGTAGGGACTGAGACGTGTGCAGCTGTGGGGGACGTTGTATTTGTGTGCTTGGACCCCCTGACTCTTCCACCACCAGGGCAGCACCAGCACCCCAGCTCCTGCCCCACGGACGCAGCCCGAAGGGGATGAGACAGTAGAGCTACTGCCCTGAGGCCGGCCGACGTGCAGGCCCCTGCTTGCTTTGAACTTGAACCCCGGTGTCCAGACACCCAACCCCACGGCTCCCACCCACTGGGTCCTACTTTGCCACATCCCCCCCAGAGCTGGGTCCCAGGGATCTGACAGCCCCTCCCTCCCTGCTCTAACCACTCCACCCCACTGCCCCTAGAGAGCTAATGAGCGAGAGCCCCACCTGCTGCAAATTGTCCATGGACTCATTGGAGTCACTGGGCCAGGGTCCCAGCTGGTGTAAATGAGCCATGGCCCCACTGGTGTGAAGGGGCCAGGACCCCACAAGTCATATAATCTGCCCTTTGCCTCAGTTTCCCCAGGTGTAAAACAGGCACAATGAGAGGCCCCGAGTTTCCCGCGTGCTGCACTGGGGCTTAGACAGGGGCCTTTGCGCCTGTGCCCTGGGAGTGAGGCTAAGGCACCTTCCCTCCCTGCCGTGCACAATGGGAACCGTGAACGTCCCCCTGGGCTGGAGCACAGGCGGACACTGCAGTGCTCACAGCGACCTGCATGGGCCCGGGCATCCCGCAAATGGGCCCCACACCTGACCCCCCAGGCGCTCAAAGCCTCACTCCCGCCATCCTCACAGCGACAGGGCGGGGGCCTGCCAGCCTATGGTGGATGTGCTAGCTCTAAGAAGGCAAATCCCCATGGGGCACCAGGATCCAGCCCGGGTGCTCCGGGGCTGGGTTTGGAGGCTTGGCTGCCCCGTGCTGTGTGAGAGGGCACTGAGAAGGGATGGAGCATGCAGGGTGATGGCAAAGGCATTGGCCCCCCCCATGGGGCACTGGAGAGCAGCAGAGGCGGGCGAGGGCCTGGAGAGGAGGAGAGTCATGGGTCTGGCTTTTCAGGCCCCGAAAGGGCCCTGTGGGTCTCTCTGTTCCACCGCTGTGAAGTCCCAGTTGTGCTTGAAGGCCGGCAGCTGGCCCCACGCGCACCGACCAGCGAGAGAAGCAAATTCTCACGTGGTGGCTGCTATGTGAAGTGACAGTGGAGCCCACACACCTCGGCTGTGTTGACGCTGGCGGCTTCTTGCGCAAGAGCATCTTGCACAGGGGTTCTTTTGTAAGAAGTCTTGCGCTAGAACACGTCCACACTGCCATGTGCGCGCTGTGCTTTTGCGCAAGAGCTCCCATGGCAGTGTGGATGCTCTCTTGCGCAAGAAAGCTCTGATGGCCATTTTAGCCATAGGGCTTTCTTGCAAGAAATCCCTGCCGAGCGTCCACACTGCCCTCTTGCGCAAGAGCTCCTGCACAAAAGGTCTTACACCTGATAAAAAAGAGTGTAACTCTTGCGCAAGGAGCCCTCTCTTACCACGCCGTACTGTAAATTTCCTTGCGCAAGAGTGGGCGGGCAGTGTGGATGCTCTGCAGATTCTTGCGTAAGAACGGCTGTACTTGCGCAAGAAGCCGCGAGTGTGGACATAGCCCTGGTGTGGTTACCATGCAGTGGCACCTAGACCACAGCAACAGTTAAGACCAAGAGACCTGTACAGGTAGCTGGCTTTTAGCTCAGAGGGTCGCAGCTTCTCTACTCAGCTCAAGAGGTCCTAGGTTCAAATCCACCCGGTGGTAGATACAACAGCAATGGAGAGGAATAAAACATATTGAGCCTCTTGCTATTCTGATGCTGATTCTTATGGGTATTCGGAGGACCGACCGGAGCGTGGGGCTATTTTGATTGAAGCACAGTGTAGAAAGAGCCCACGAGCCGGCCCTTCCACCACGGAGCTCACTAGCCAGAGAGAGAAGTCAGACAAAGGGTGGGGAGGGAAAACTGAGGCACAGGGCTGGGTGTCACTTGCTCAGGTTCATGCAGCAGGTCAGTGACACAGCCAGGAGCAGCACCCAGGACCGCCCCCCATTGACATTTTCGAGGAGAGAAGCTCAGGGCTTTGCGGAGGCCTGCAGTGAAAACTAGCCGGCAGCTTTATGTCTTCTGCCATCCTCGCTGTGCATCGCCGTAGCAACTGCCCGTCCACGGTGCCCTAGACAGCACAACACGGGGGCGGCTCAGAGCCAGGAACAGCACCTCTGTGGAGTTGTGTAAACCCAGGAGGGGTGATCCCAGCCTCGGGCAGCAACTGGAAAGGGGTGGCGGGGAGGGGTCCCTTGGGGGGCGTCTACACTGCACCATTAAGTCGAGATAACAAGCATCAATTCGAAATAACAATGGACGTGCCCACACCACCATTCCGTGACTTCAAAATAATTTCAAAATAACGGACGGCAGATTCCGAAATCTGTAAACCTCATTCCATGAGGCAGGGGCAGATGACTGTTTTGCTGGGCCCCGGGCAGCATAATTCCGCAGGGCCTCCCCTTTGCCATGGCGCATGCACGGGGCTTTCTGAAGCGTGGGGCCCGGGGCGGCCGCCCCGTTCGCCCTGCCCTATATCTGCCCCTGCCATGAGGGAGCTCGTCTATTCTAAAATAGCTATTTCGAAATAAGGCGTGTGTGGACCCCTCCCCACGGCCGTTCTACGTTACTCCTCCCCAGTGCCCCCTGGACCTCTAAATCGAGATAGCACGTCCACATTAGGTAAGCCGACCTTAGACTAATTTTGAGGCTTCCCAGCAGTGTAGACGTGCTATTTCAAAATAAGTTATTTCAGAATCACTAAGCATGCAGTGTAGACGTGCTATTTTGAACTAAGCGTGCAGTGCAGACGGGCTATTTCGAACTAAGCGTGCAGTGCAGACGGGCTATTTCGAACTAAGCGTGCAGTGCAGACGGGCTATTTCGAACTAAGCATGCAGTGCAGACGGGCTATTTCGAACTAAGCATGCAGTGCAGACGGGCTATTTCGAACTAAGCGTGCAGTGCAGACGGGCTATTTCGAACTAAGTGTGCAGTGTAGACATAGCTTTGATGATTCCCTGTTCTATTCCCTGCCCCGGGGCACCTGGGGCATTGTGGGCAGACAGGCCCTGGGCTAGATGGACCTTTGGCCTGACCCAGCCTGGCTGTGCCGATGTTCTTATGGAAATTCCCAGCTCTCTGGGCCAGAAGGGACATTTAGCCCTGGGTCCGGCATCTCACCAGCCGTTCTGAGCCGCCCCGATGGAGACTCTGGCCCCACGGATATTCCAGGAGACTATGAGGCCCCAGGGCCTGGCGTGCCCCTTGCCACCCTCCACCCTGCACGTAGGGACGGCTGTGCCGGCCAGAGCTGGCACCTCCACCAGCTCAGTCAGGGTGGCTGCCCCAGGCCACGTGCTTTGGGGGGCCCCGCAGCAGCTGCCTCAAGTGTCCTAGTGACAGGAGGCAGCTGGATGATTGGAGAGGACTTTCACTGTGCTGCCCTCCCCCAGAGGGCTGCTGTGAGTGCAGGGGGCAGGGGGACGGACCATGCTGCCACCTCATGCTGGGGCCCGTCTTCCCCCTGCTCATGGAGCACAGTTGGGAGCAGGGGCAAGGCTTGGGGATGGGGTGGGGTGGAGCAGAGGGAAGGAGGAAGCAGGGCCTGTGGCAGGGGCTGCCCTGTGTCCCCTCCATCCCCCCAGGGACGGCCCTGGTGTCAGTCAATTCCCTGACAGCACTGGCTGCAGGCCACACACGCCCTGCCTGACCAGCCCTCACTGTCCAACCTCTCCCTTGGTGTGTCCACAGGGCTACAGCTTCCTCACTACACCGTCTGGCCAACAGTGTGCCCAGCAGGCAGCACTGAGAGAGGCTGGTAGCGAAAACAACCCCCAGTCTGCTCATCAAAGTGCACAGATGCAAGTGATAGCCAGTAACCCTGGGAACAAATGGTTACATAGCACACCCAATCAAATCATAGCATGCATGCCAGAGCCAACCCTCCCTGAATTTCTTCGTCTCTTGTGTGAAGTTGTAAATAACATTTCCTCATTCACTTCCCGTAAGATTTTATAACCCTTTGTCATATCCCCCCTTTACACATCTCTTTTCCAAGCTGAAAAGTCCCAGGCTTGTTAATCTCTCCTCAGATGAAATCTGTTCCTTGCCCCCAATCATGCTTCTCTTCTCCCTTCTTGGTCGAATACTAATACATCTTTTCTGAAATTATTGGATGTGATATACCTTGACTTTAGCAAAGCATTTGATATAGTCTCCCACAACGTTCTAGCCAGCAAGTTAAGGAGGTATGGACTGGAAAATGGACTAGATGGATAGAAAGCTGGCTAGATTGTCGGGCCCAACAGGTAGTGATCAACAGCTCAATGTCAGGTTGTGGGGTGGTATCAAGTGGAGATCCTCAAGGGTCAGTTTTAGCAACAGTTTGGTTCATCATGTTTATTAATGACCTGGATGAGGGGATGGATTGCACCCTCAGCAAGTTTGCGGATGACACTATGCTAAGGGGAGAGGTAGATATGCTGGAGGGCAGGGATAGGGTCCAGAGTGACTTAGACAAATTGGAGGATTGGGCCAAAAGAAATCTGATGAGGTTCAACAAAGACAAGTGCAGCATCCTGCACTTGGGATGGAAGAATCCCAAGCATAGTTACAGGCTGTGGACCGAATGGCTAAGTAGCAGTTCTGTAGAAAAGGACCCATGGATTCCAGTGGATGAGAAGCTGGACATGAATCAACAGGGACCCTTGTAGCCAAGAAGGCGAATGGCATATTAGGTTGCATTAAGGAGGAACATTTCCAGCAGAACTACAGAAGTGATTATTCCCCTTTATTCAGCTCTGGTGAGGCCACATCTGGAGTATTGTGTCCCACTATAGAAAGGATGTGGACACATTGGAGAGGGTCCAGGAAAGGGTGACCAAGATGATGAGGGGGCTGGAGCACATGACTTCTGATGAGAGACTGAGGGATTTGGGTCTGTTTAGTCTGCAGAAGAGAAGAGTGAGGGGGGATTTGAGAGCAGCCTTCAACTACCTGAAGGGGGGTTCCAAAGATACTGGAGAGAGGCTGTTCTCAGTGGGGGCAGATGCCAGAAGAAGGACCAATGGTCTCAAGTTGCAGTGGGGGAGGTCTAGGTTGGATATTAGGAAAAATTATTTCCCTAGGAGAGTGGGGCAGCACTGGGATGGGTTCCCTAGTGGTGTTTTCAGTCCTGTCTTGACAAAGCCCTGGCTGGGATGATTGAGTTGGGGTTGGTCCTGCCTTGGGAAGGGGGCTGGACTCAATGACTCCTGAGGTTCCTTCCAGCCCTAGGATTCTGTGATTCTATGAAATGTGGTAACCAGGTCTGCATGCAGTATTGAAAACGTGGGTGTACCAAGGCATTCTAGTTGGGCATGATGATACTATCTATCCCTTTCCTACCATTCTATTAGCTTTTTTGACTGACACTGCACATTGAGTGGATGTTTTCAGAGAACTGAAGCTTTTGTCGATCTTGGAGTCCATGATGACTCCAAGGTATCTTTCTTACAGGGCTAATACTAAACTACCATTTTGTATGTATAGTTGGGATTATGTTTTCTACTCTGCATTTCTTTGTATTTGCGAGCCTTGAATGTAAACTTTCATTTTCTTGTTCAAGTCACCTAGTTTCCTGAGATCCTTTCGTTACCCTTCACAACCGGCTTTGGATTTAACTAATTTGTGTCATTTTGAATTGTCTGCAAACTTTTCCACCTCCCTTTTTACCTCTCTTTCCAAATCATGTATTAATATGTTGACCAGCACTAGATAGATAGATAGATAGATAGATAGATAGATAGATAGATAGATAGATAGATAGATAGATAGATAGATAGATAGATAGATAGATATTATTCTCGTCAATGTAGCTCAAGCCTTTTTATCAGTTTTGTGAGAGCCTCTTTGACCTCTTTGTTTCTCAGGGAGTATACAATGGGGTTGAGTGCTGGGGTTATAACTGAGTACAGGACAGCAATTGCCTTGTCTCTGTCCAGGGAGTGGGCCGCAGTGGGGTGTATGTAGCTGTAAACGGCGGTAGAGTAATACAGGCTGACCACTATGAGATGGGAGGAGCAGGTGGAGAAGGCTTTCTTCTTGCCTTCTCTGGAGCGGATCTTGAGGATGGTTCTCAGGATGAAGCAGTAGGATGTCAAAGTGACCACGCAGCTCCCCAGGCCGAAGACAGCATCAGACAGAAAAGTTAGGGCTTCGTTGAGGCTGGTGTCAGAGCAGGAGAGCTGTACCACAGGCAGCAGTTCACAGAAGAAATGGTTGATGATGTTCGAGCCACAGAAGGAGAGCTGGAGCACAAGGCCGGTGTGGACGGCCGAATTGGCCAGCCCAGCTGTCCACACACCAACGATTAACCCAACCCAAACCTCCTTCCTGATGATGAGGGTGTAATGCAGAGGATGGCAGACAGCAACGTAGCGGTCAAAGGCCATCGCAGCGAGGACCAGAGCTTCGCTTCCCAGCGTCCACGTGAAGAGGTAGATCTGGGCAATGCATCCTGCAAAGTCGATGGTCTTCCTCCCCTCTAGCAGGTTGTGCAGCAATTTGGGGATGGACACTGAGCTGGACAAGAGGTTGATCAAGGACAAGTTGATGAGCAAGAAATACATGGGGGTGTGAAGGTTGTGGCTGGTCATGACAGTGAGAACTATCAGGATGTTCCCAGCAAGGGAGGCCATGTAGAGAAAGATGAACACCACAAAGAGTAACATCTGGTGTTCAGGGAGGCTGGACAGACCCAGCAGGACGAACTCGGTAACAGAGGATCGGTTCTTCATTTCCAAATCTCTGCTACTCCTCACCAGTCAACAAAAGTCAGCTCACTCGGCCAGGCCTGCAGCGGATGGAACCTGGAGCAGTTCTAAGGAGTCTGGTCCATGGGCCTCCAATGAGGCTACGCCCGTGTGCCCCAGCAGGGGCTCTGACCGATGGATTCCAATCCCACGCACCACTTCATCACAGCTGGCCCAACTTGAGTTGGACTAAAGCACCTTCCCAACCAACAGGTGGATGGACTTCATAACAGCTGACCCATGGACTCTGCAGGACCTAGTGTAAACCAGAAAGTAACCACAGTGAGATGAATGTGACATCATCAGAGGGGAGATAAGAATGCGGCACATGACACCTGCATGTTTTAACAGTATACACGACACAATGAAGGGACTAGAGTGAATTTCAAGTAGCACTTTGTAGAGGAAGAAGAGCCAGAAGAGACCCAGGTGACCATGTGTCTGATCCCTTGTGTAACCCAAGAACTTCCCCCAAAATAATTTACCGGGACCAACTTTTAGGGAAAAGATAATCTTGAGTTAGAATTTACCACTGATAGAGATACTATCATGACACTTGCCAAATTGTCACTGTGCTTATTACCCTCCCAGGTTTAAAAAATACACCTTTCCTTCTGTGTTTTAAATCGATAATTTCCAGCCACTTCATTGTTGGTTAATTCATGCTTTACCCCTCCAGGGCAGTGAGCGGAAAATCAGACCCCATGTCACTGAGAAGGGAGAACAAAAATATTTCCTCTACATTGATCAAATATTGGAGCAAGTGATATAAGCTAGGATATCTCAGGGAGCCTAAGCAATTAGTCACCAAACCCCTTTGACAAGAAATCCCAGTCTGTACAAATTGACTCAGCATGTTGGCTGAGTCTTTCTGCTTTCCTGATCTATCTCTCTAGCCAGCTATTATGAATCTATAGAAGAGCTTTTATGTTTTAAAAAGAAATCATAATAAAGAGCATGATTTAGCTCTACGTATTGAAAGCTGAGTTAGCTATTTAAAAATACTTCAAACAAATAATTATAAATTCCACGGTATCTACATAACACGTCCAGAAATCCCAAAGCAAATCAATATAGGTAATATGTGTCTGTAGATACAACACAATATACATATTGCGTGATGACCATGCAGAAAGAAAGAGGGAGAGCAGTGTTAAGAAAGAAAGAAAGAAAGAAAGAAAGAAAGAAAGAAAGAAAGAAAGAAAGAAAGAAAGAAAGAAAGAGAAAGTCGGTCAATGAAGGGTAACCCTGCCCCCAAGGGGTCAAATGAAATATGTGGAAGAACATCCATCAGTTCATCTCTATTGCACAACATGCTATAATTGGAACGAAAGCTCAGTCCTAACACTTGGCTGGCCATCCAATGAATGATGGCGTGCAATTTACCTTTCATGCACTGGGAATGTGGAAAGGGCTCAGTCTCCTTAGCTCTTCTAGTATCTCACGCAGCACAAAATCGGCACAGCTGGGAGGAGCGCGCTTGTGCTCTTAGAAGGCTGCCGTCTGGAAATAAATATTTGTTGTTTCAGCCGGCCCAGCCCTTCAGACGCTCGAAGATGCCAGAGGAGCCATTACAATGGTCTTGCCTGACCCACAGAACATGGGCCGAAGAACATCTCCCCTACTGCTGGGAAGGACCCCATCCACTCCCTCAGTGAACGATCCGCACCACAGTCCTTAAATAACCCCCCATTCCTGCCACCGGGGGAAGCACCTGATAGCTCCTTTAGACCTTCCTTATCTAAAGGAGGTGCTGCTCCTGTGTTTTAATTGCTTGTGTCAGCTTCAGTATCATGAACAGGATGCCAGAGTCCTTGGAGAGACACTGAAATAATGAGGGGAGAGAGAGAGATGGATGGATGGATGGATGGATGGATGGATGGATGGATGAATGGATGGATAGAAAAAGAAACAGACAGATGACAGACACACAGACAGATAAATACATAAATAGATAAATAGAGGAGTTGTATGGGGATAGATAGATAGATAGATAGATAGATAGATAGATAGATAGATAGATAGATAGATAGATAGATAGATAGATAGATAGGGTATGTGGACAGACAGATATGTGGGAATAGATAGATGATAGGACATAGGTTTCAAAGAAAATAGTAGAGAAGTCTCATTTTTTATTGACGATCGGTTTTGTGCAGTAGAAAGGAGATCCCCTGAAGCATGAGGCCCAGTGAAAGAGGCCTGGACAGTAAGGAGATCAAAGTGGCCATCAGCAAAAACTTTCCTTTCCCCACACAATAGGGATTTCCCAGAGTTCTCCTGGTTCTCACCTCCATGGCTTCCTCTACACCCGGCCCCCAGGGCAAACATTTTGGCAGATCTGTGCACATCACAAGACATGCATTGATATTGTGGCACATGAACTTCAATGGCAGGGTGACATTTCGTAGTAGCAGGAACGTATCTCCTGGACACTGCTGATTGATGGTAATGGGATCAGGACCCATTGACAACAGTTGTGATCTGTTGACACTTAAAAACCAATGAAGAGTCTTGCAGCACCTTGAAGACTAACAAAACACGTAGGTGGTATCAAGAGTTTTTGTGGGCACAACCCACTTCTTCTGATGTTATTCTAGTTGGACTAAGGTACCTTGGGTCAAATGTTTCACGGAATTCAGGTTCCTAGTGGGATTTCTTGAAATCAACTAACTATGTACCCAGCACTCGTTGGTTTCAATGGCCTTCGATGTCTAGAAGTTCGCGAGAAACACATTTTAGGTGCCCAAATGTGGAGGAGGAGGCCTGAGCTAAAATAGCTGTCAGGCCCTGCATGTATAAAGAAAAGTTGGCCAAAGTGAGGCTGTGAGCAGAAGTCAAGCCCTGTGATAAAACATGCTTGTAAGTTCACAGAACCTGGAAAGAGCTGGGCCGTTGTGGCAGAAAGACGCCCATTCCTCAGGCAGTCCCACAAACACATCCCGGGGGATGGTACTAGAATGATGTGGTACAGTGATATTGTGAAAAAACACACTTCCCAAAGATAGTAGGGACCCCTCCTAAAGACAAGGTCAGGATGGCAGTGTGATGGAAAGAGATGGTTTCTTCAAGCCATCATGGAGAAGTTCAAGAGTAGTAACTTGCTACTTCAGAGGGGCATTGCATAGCTTATGTAAGAAACTTGTGTAACTTGTATAAGAAAGAAGGGTCACAGAGGGTGTGTCTCTACATACACAAAGGGTTTCCCTAAGCATAATGACACCACAACTGTAGATCACACTTAAGGCCCTGATCCAAGAATTTATCTGCTTCTCTTTAAGCACATGAATGGTCTACTGAAGTCAAGGAGTTTACTCATAACCTATGGCCTTGTTGTCTATACTACTGGCAGTACATTGACCAAAATTATGCTACTCCAGTTACATGAATAACGTAACTGGAGTGGACGTAGCTTAGGTTGACTTACTGTGCTTTGTCATTGGGAGATGCTCTCTACTTGCCCTCCCTGACTCTTTTGGGGCACATGGAATATTGGAAAGTGCTGTCCCATTGATATAGCAGGTCTTAATTAGCCCCACTAAATTAACTGCTGCTTCATCAACTGCAGCAGCGCCAATAGATAGGTCAGTGTAGTCGTGGTCTCCACATGTCTTGAAGTGATCGATGGTAAATGGAGCCTTTTCAAGTTCAGAGATTCCCCCTTTGTCATTGGTACCTCTGGAAAATTCAATCTGATCTGGATCTCAATAGGGCTTGTCTGTCCTACACAGGATTTCTGTGTCAACCAAACCTGGCTCTCATTCATATCTCAACAGCCACATTAGCTTCAGGCTTTGCACACAGGGACACCAGCACATCTCTCTGGCTACTGTTGTGCAACTGAGCCAAATTAACAAAGCATTGTTGGGCTGTTCCATTGGTTTTGAAGGTGCTGTGTGAACTGATGCCTCTTGGCAATCTGGCCTGGGGACTTTGATGGAATGAAGCACATTTCCACCAGCTTGCCATCTGCCCTACTGACTGCACAGGGCTGGTGGAGAAAGAAGACAACACTCAGTGCCATCAGAAGTTGTCCTTTCTGTTGTATTAGCAAAGATGCATAGAGGAATCTATGTCTACATCAAGAGGAATGTTGTCAGCTTCATTTAAAAGTTGTATTTGTGCTGATTTAGTTTACGTCCATTTACCTTCTCCTTAGAGGCTTTGCGTGAGAGTTAGCTCTTGCCCCGATTCACAAGGGATGGAAGATCTCCCTACAGAAGGCTGCTGTATATGAAGAACAGTTGTCTTTGGTGATTCATAAGGCATTCAGGGTCTGTTCTGAAATTACAGCTTCCTTTCTGGTACTGGAAGATTGAATGAGAGGTAAGAACACTCCTCTTGCTTGCTTGCTTTCTCAACCATTCTGCTTGTAAATGGAATGTTCTGGCTTTTTTAGGATGGTATTTCAACATTTCTAAGAGTTAGGCACTAACATCTAGTGACATTAGTTGATAACGAAGTGATTATTTCCTCTCTATTCTTGTCAAAATGAAGCCAAATTTCATTTCTGTGATTCGTTGTGTTTTTTGCAGTTTTGTTAACTGTGTTTTGAAGGAATACTCATATCCACAACTGTTTTTATGAATCTTACACTATATTTTGACCAATGCAAATCTAATGTATATTTACATACATCGGTGGGATTGCTTTTAATTTAATTTCCACTGAGTCTAAACTCAATGGAGCTATAATATCATACAATGGGTGTGAAAGGAAAGATTCCCCACCTATTTTTTCAACCCTGAAAAGTTGTCAATCAAATCTGAAATGTGATGCAAAGTGTAACAATTTATTTTAAAATATTCTAATCTGAAATAAGAAAAATGACTCTGCTATGATTTCATGATAAGATTGATTTCTTTTCCCTGATAGTCTTCTCGTTATCATCATTTCTACAATTCAGTCACACCTTTGTCTTCAAAAGGGATAACCCTCATTTTCTGAAACAGGAGCAAAAGAAAAATCAGCCAAAGCCATAAAGTTATAATAGGACTAAGCATGAGGGCAAAGAGAGACATATATAATACACAATAGAGGGCTTATCAAACTCTGTGCATGCTATTCCTAACAATGAAGCAACATGTTGCTAAGTGGTTTATCATAAAAAAATGAAAATCAAATTTTGTAGGTCCTAATTAACATTAGTTGCATAGCAGATCAAATGAGAGTCATTCACCAATATCATTCATTATACTGAAGTTTGACACAAGGAACCCTGAAAGGCAAATTAAGTCCATTTTAGTGCACCTTATTATATAGAAATATATTCATTATTATGCCTTGTTCATATACTTGGTATAAGTCACATACAATAACCGTCTACTATATTGAATCCAATCTTTGAGACATTCACTTATAAAGTAGAATCTTAGTTTAGATCAGATTTTTAGTTTACAAACGATAGTGAAGATTATAGTGTGAATTTATGCCGTTTATGTCAATATTCCCAATGGCTTCACACACCTCTATTTAAAAATATGAAAGGGGTTTATTTTTTCTTTCCTCCCTCAAATATTAGGATAATGTAGATTTAGTAGCTTTAAGACATATTATTGTGCTAATATATTTTAATGTCACGAAGTTCATTCATATGCTTTGTGGAATATCTAGAGTAAAACAAGATTATCTATCTATCTATCTATCTATCTATCTATCTATCTATCTATCTATCTATCTATCTATCTATCTATCTATCTATCGTACAGACATGGTTGCCTCATCTCAAAAAAGATATATCAGCATTGGAAAATGTTTAGAAAAGGTCAACAAAAATGATTTGGGGTTTGGAATGGATCCCATATGAAGAGAGATTAAAAAGACTTGGACTTTTCAGCTTGGAAAAGAGGAGACTAAGGGGGATATGATAGAGGTTTATAAAATCATGACTGGTGTGGAAAAAGTGAATAAGGAAAAATTATTTACTTATTCCTACAATATAAGAACTAGGGGTCACCAAATGAAATTAATAGGCAACAGGATTAAAACAAAACAAAAGGAAGTTTTTCTTCACTCAGGGCACAGTCATCCTGTGGAACTCCTTGCCAGAGGATGTAGGTAAGACTAGGACCTTAACAGGTTTCAAAAAAGAGCTAGATAGATTCATGGAGGTTAGGTCCATCAATGGCTATTAGCCAGGATGGGTAGGAATGGTGTCCCTAGCCTCTGTTTGTCTGGAAATGGATGACAGGGGAGGGATCATGTGAGGATTACCTGTTGTTCCCTCCCTCTGGGGTATCTGGCTTTGGCCACAGTCAGCAGACAGGATATTGGGCTAGATGGACCTTTGGTCTGACCCAGAATGGCTGTTCTTATGTTCCTATCTATCTATCTATCTATCTATCTATCTATCTATCTATCTATCTATCTATCTATCTATCTATCTATCTATCTATCTATCTATCTATCTGTGTTGTCTCCGTCTATCTCTCTGTCTCTCTATCTCTCTTGGTAATTGTAGATGCTTTGGTTGCCACAATGCTGTAGTTTCTGATACAATACCTGACAGTAACTCTTTTGCCAACAGAAGGCACACTCAAGAAATGGAACCCAGCAACCACACCAGAGTGACCGAATTCATCATGTTGGGCCTTTTTGACCATCCTCGCCATCAGGGCCTGTTTTTTGCGCTCTTCTTGGGCATTTATATAGTTGTCCTCATGGGCAATTCTTTGATCATTGTGGCTGTGGTCCTCCACCCACCACTGCACACCCCCATGTACTTCCTCATCGCCAATTTAGCTACAGTCGACATTCTGTGCACTTCCTCGGTTCTGCCCCAAATGCTGAAAAACCTGATGCAGGAGACGCAAACTATCTCCTTTGGGGGCTGCATTGCCCAGCTCTTTTTCTTCACTTTCTCTGCCGGGACGGAACTTGTATTGCTCACTGTCATGTCATATGACCGGTACGTAGCCATCTGCCACCCCTTGCGCTATGCCCTCCTGATGAGCAAGAGAATTAGCATCAACTTAGCAGCAGGTGTCTGGATGCTGGGTGTCTTCAATTCGCTGGTGAACACCCTACTTGTGTTACGCTTAGATTTCTGTGGACCCAACCTGATCCAGCACTTCTTTTGTGAATTCCCAACCACGCTGGCACTTTCCTGCAGTTCCACCTACCTCAATGAAATTATGGTCTACATGGCTGACATCTGCCTGGCCATGGGGAACTTCTTGCTGACCGTCCTGTCCTACAGCTTCATCATCATCACCATCCTGAAAATCCAGAGTGCCAAAGGGAAGCAGAAAGCCTTCTCCACCTGCTCCTCCCACCTGCTCGTGGTCACCTTGTACTACTCCTCCATCTTCTACACCTACATCCAGCCGACCTCCAGTAACACTCTGGATAACAACAGGACGGCGGCCGTCATGTACACGCTGGTGACTCCCACCCTGAACCCCCTCATCTACAGTCTGCGCAATAAGCAGGTTAAAGTGGGTGTCCGGAAAATCTTTCCTTTCACCCCGACACAATAATTATGCACAGGGTTCACCTGATTCTTACCTCTCTTGCTCCTTCCAAGCCAACTCAATGTGTGTGGGGGGTGTATTGTTGCAGAACTATGGACTTCAACAAACGTGAATTATATGACGGTACATTCACTTCTATGTATCTACAACATTTCACAGCAGCAGGAATGTGTATTATCGACACTGCTGTATCACACTGACCAGAGATCGGGCGCTATTAACAGGAGTGGAACTGCGCTAAGTCGTGCTAGGTGGACTAATGCACATTGGAACCATATATTAAAGATATTTATGTACCTACTGAGATTCGAAATAATCACCCATGCTCTTAAAAATCATGGATTTCAATCGGCATCTGGAGTCCCGGTGCTTTTGAAAATAAAACCAGCCACCTAAATATACAAAAATAGCAGGCCCATTTTGTAGCAAGTTGCTTTGCATGCTGTCTCATCGAATCAGACTCTACAGATCTATTCCTTAATCAGTAAGCAGGGTAACAGAATAGATCTGGCCTTCTCGCTTTTCTTGAACTTCCTTCAAGACATTAAAATCCCCAAACTTTCCAGTCAGAATGGTTGAGATGTGGACAGATCCTGTTCCATGCATCATTGATTCGGCTTAAAAAATAACAACAATTTAAGAGAATACAGTTTTATCTAATTATAAAGATAGGTATTCAACATTGGAATGTAGGTGGTTGGAGTCTTTTGTCTTCAAAAGACCTGTTCTGTGGACATGGACTAACCTAACCCAGTAATCTAATCCAAGTAATAAATATTGATTAAACTATAGTTTGCTGTTACAATAATATACAGGAGAATGAGGATGGATTTTTATTTTCAGTTATTGTAGCTGAGTCCTTTGATAACCACCATCACTACATATCAATTTAACCTTTTATTAAATTCCAAGAGAAAAGGCACAGACAAACAAAATCAATCAACAGAAATATTGAACACTAGAACTGGAAGGGACCTCAAGAGGTCATTGAGTTTAGTCCTCTGCCCTCATGGCAGGACCAAGCAGCATCTAGAGCATCCCTGATAGATGTCTATCTAAGGGTATGTCTACACTACAGAGTTAGTTCGAACTAACTTAGTTCGAATTAGTTAATTCGAACTAAGCTAATTCGAACTAACGCGTCTAGAACTAAAAACTAGTTCGAATTAGCGTTTTGCTAATTCGAACTAGCAAGTCCACATTGAGTGGACCCTGAACAGGGCTTAAGGATGGCCGGAAGCAGTGCCGGCAGGGCATCAGAGGAGGACTTAGAGCGTGGAGATGCTGTCTCAGGCTAGCCGAGGGCTGCGCTTAAAGGGACCCGACCCCCACCCCGGACAGACAGTTCTCAGGGGTGCCCCGCTTGCAAAGCAGTCCTGGCTTGGAGTGCCCGGAGTGCCCACACTGGGCACATCACAGCACTCGGCCATCAGCCCGGCTGCACTTGCCGCAGGCTGCCATCTGCGGAGAGGGGACAATTGGGGGGCTGCAGGAGAGCTTCCATCCCCAGAAGCCCGCAGAGCCAGCCCAGTCCTCCCCATCGGGGGCTCGTACCCCATTCCTCCCTCACCTCCTTCCACTTACCCTTCCCTAGCCCCCCTTCCTGATGTACAAAATAAAGATAACGTTTCTTCCAACACTGACTCTGTCTTTATTGAACAAAACTAGGGGAGACTGGGAAAAGGAGGCGGGAGAGGGGAAGAGAAAGGATGGAAGAGGGGAGGGCAACTAACATGATCAGGGGTTGGGAACAGGTCCCAGATGAAGAGAGGCTACAGAGACTGGGACTGTTCAGCTTAGAAAAGAGGAGATGGAGCGGGGACAGGATAGAGATCTCTAAAAGCAGGGGTTGGGTGGAGAGGGTGCATAAAGAAAAGTTCTTCATGAGTTCCCATAAAGAAGGACTAGAGGACACCAAAGGAAAGGAATGGGTAGCAAGCTTCAAACTAGTAAGAGAAAGTTGTTCTTCACAAAGCAAAGAGTCAACCTGTGGAACTCCTTGCTGCAGGAGGCTGTGAAGGCTAGAACTAGAACAGAGTTTAAAGGGAAGTGAGATCAAGTCATGGAGGTTGGGTCCATGGAGTAGTCTTAGCCAGGGGGTAGGAGTGGTGTCCCTGCCCAAAATTTGTGGAAGGCTGGAGAGGGATGGCACGAGACAAATGGCTTGGTCACTGTCTTCGGTCCATCCCCTCCAGGGTCCCTAGGGTTGGCCACTGTTGGCAGACAGGCTACTGGGCTAGATGGACCTTTGGTCTGACCCAGGACGGCCATTGTAAGCTCAGGGCTCAGTGTCGGGGGTCTCAGTGGACCCCCTTGATTTTCATGCACACCTGTTCCTGGGTGGCCAGGCTGGCAGCTCTCCTGCCCTAGACGGCCACTTTCCTGTGCCTAGTGCGGAGATCGTGGACGAGATCCACGATGTCTGCACTAGCCCAGGAAGGTGCCTGCCTCTTGCGGTCCAGGGCAAGCTCCCGGGAGCCGCCAGCCTGGTCCCGGGAAGAGGGGGTGGGCTGGGGGACATCGGGTGGGTAGCTCTGTGCCGTGCCAGGTGCAGGGTCTGCTGGCTGGGTGCTGGCAGGCTTGCACCTGGCACGGGCACTGTAGCCAGCCCGTGCTCCTTTAAGGGGTCCGGGGCCGGGAGGGGGGCATAGAGTTTCCCTGGTGTTGGCCAGAGTGGCCACCAGGGAAACCTGGGGAGGGCTAGCCTCCCACTAGTTCGAATTAAGGGGCTACACACCCCTTAATTCGAACTAGTAAGTTCGGACTAGGCTTAATCCTCATAAAATGAGGTTTTCCTAGTTCGAACTAAGCGCTCCGCTAGTTTGATTCAAATTCGAACTAGCGGAGCGCTAGTGTAGCGCCTATGAATGTTAGTTCGAACTAACGTCCGTTAGTTCGAACTAACATTGTAGTGCAGACATACCCCATGTGTGTTAGTTTCCTTATAGATACATAATGACACTGACCATCCGTAATAACACTAGTTGAGCTCTGTGGACGAAAAGCCCTCTCCTAAAGCTAGTGATTATTAATAGTCGCTTTTTGAAAGAATGATGTCCCCAATAAACATACATACAGAACGTTTCAGTAAGATTTGGTGATCTTTGCAATAAGCAAAAGGGCCATTTCTGTGCGTATCTGTTTGTTTTTCCTGCACAGCCCACATTGGAGTAATTATTCTGAATTGCTCTGGGGAAACACAGCCCCATGGCAATCTGTATATTAGGCTGGAAACTCATCTTAGCATAACCCCTCTTACGCACTCAGCAGATGAACTGTGATTGCCGTAAGGGATGCGTACAGGATGTGGAGACTGTGGTAGAGTGGGAAACACCCCAAGTACTGTTACACAGCAGATCCATAATTTCACAAGATTTCTAAGCAGAATCTTCCTCTAGCAAGAGGGCGTTGGAGAAGAGGAGCAGCAGCCAGACCCAGCATGTGAGCATGTACGTAGCTGCCAAAACTGTTAGCTACTTAATGTGTTGAAACAACAATAAGTCCTGTGACACCTTATAGACTTAACAGATTTGTTGGAGCATAAGCTTTTGTGGGCAAAGACTCAGTTTGTCAGATGCATGTCGTGGCAATTCCAGAGGCAGGTGTAAATATACAGGCACATGAAAAGAAGGGAGTACCAATCAAGAGGAAGGCCGGAGATAAAGAGGTCAATTCAGCCAGGGAGGATGTGTCCCACTTCCAGCAGCTGATGTGGTGGCGTGAACACGGAGAGAAGAGAAACTGCTTTTGTAGCTGGCTGGCCATTCACAGTCTTTGTTCAATCCTAAATTGATTGTGTCAAATTTGCAAATGAATTGTAGCTCTGTGGTTTCTCTGTGAAGTCTTTTAATGTGCTAAGCAAGGAACTGAAGGAGATGTGCCAGTGCTAGTGAAGCCAATGAAACAAATTGCCCTTCAATTCTACTATAACCCATTTGTCCCCTTACGGAGCAGTTAGCTCATTCAGGTTGCCTCTTCTTTTTTTAATTTATTTTGATTACACTCAGAAAGGAACCTCTGCTTTGCCTGGCACTGCACTGAGACAGCCATGTAGTGATGTAGAAGGGTTCTGCTTTACATTTGAAAAATATTTTTTCCTATTGACAAGTTTCAATATAGATAGACAGAGAGACAGACAGACAAGGTGTGGGGATGGAGAGAGCGAGCGAATGAACGATATGGATGGATGGGTGGATAGATGGATAGGTAGACAGACAGACAGACAGATAGATGCAATGTTGCATTCTTGCAGTGCCCAATGCCTGCTATTTAAAATGAAATCAAAATATCTTAATTGCCTGTAGTGCATGTGGTATAATGGAGAGACACACAGTCTGTGTTCCAGTTGTCAAGATGCTAGTTTTCATAGACCTACTACGTGCTGAGAAGGACGAATTCTGCCAGTGTGTTTTTCACATGCCCCATGTGTGTATGAAGATGGGAATACAATCTTCAGTAACCGTTACATTTTGGAAGGAGGACCATTTGATCGGGCATGGTGAAAGGAACATTGGCTTAGATCCTCCCATTGTATAAATTATTGTAACTTCAAATACGTCAACTGCGAGATTGTAATTTACATAAATCGTAGAGCTGTCCCCTGGCTGTTTACTGTAATACCTAGCACCTCTACCAGTTCCTTTCCCAGCATAGTGTCACCCTTTAAGAATACTTTAAAGGAGAGAATTTGAAAGTCCCAAGGAAAACGTAGGTATCCAACTTCAGCTGGAGTCAGCGGAAGTCGGGCATCTAACCCTGCGTCTTTCAAAATCGCCCTCGATTTCCTTCTAGACACAGTTAAAAGCATTTTTATCAGCTATTATGATTGAATCCTGGATCTACCATTATTCGGTGTTTTCCTGATGCTGCAGCTCATAGAGTCATAACAATAGGGTTTCCATTGGAGGGGGAAAAAGTTTTTTCTAGCTTCACAGTTTCACAGAAAAAGCTGGAAAGTGTGACAGCAGTGTAATGCAAATACTCAACCCCTCTCCCCAATGCCCCCCCCCCTCCCGAGGGCAAGGAAACAGATCTTAAGATGTGTTAATCTAAAGAGTTTGGTAAGTCTTGGGGAGCCGACTGGTGATTGTTTCTGTTTTTGAGGTGGGTGCTGCTGTAGTTGTCACCCCTGTTTAACCCCCACTGGTTTGGAAATTAGTTTGAGAACCATTGTCTGGTTGTGGACTGGCTTGTTTGACATAGGCAAATGACTGAGATAATCCCACTTGCAGTTGCTGTAAGTGACAGTGCTTCCCAGGGAGTGGGTCTCTGCATGGGCAGTGCCCTTCTTGCCTGGCATGTTGAAGGCAGCTGGAATTTCATCATTTATTTTAATGTGACCACAAAGACCTCCTTAGATCAGGTCAGATTGTTTCTCTTCAGAAAATATTGACAAAGCAATTTAAAAAAACACTGTTTCTGTTTCTGTGGAGATTTTCCACTGAACATTTTGAATTTTCTTCCAAAACAAAATCAAATTCTGAAATATTTCTGCCAAACATTGAAATATTTTGATTAAAAACTGAGAATGCTTCTGAAATGTCATCCATGTGCCTTGTGGAAGTTGTAGTTTGATGGCCTCTTTCTCTTCGGTAGGCTGGACTCCCTGAAAGGACAGGGAGTGGTCCTGTAGCACCTTAGGGTATGTCTACACTACCCTCCTAGTTCGAACTAGGAGGGTAATGTATGCATACCGCACTTGCTAATGAAGCCCGGGATTTGAATTTCCCGGGCTTCATTAGCATAAGCGGGGAGCCGCCATTTTTAAATCCCCGCTGCTTCGAACCCCGTGTAGCGCGGCTACACGGGGCTCGAACTAGGTAGTTCGGACTAGGGTGCCTATTCCGAACTACCGGTACACCTCGTTTCACAAGTCCTGTGGCACCATAAAGACTAACACATTTGTTTGGGTAGAAGTGTTGGTGGGCTGGAACCCCCTGCATTAGACGAAGGGCTGCTCAGTTAGTTAACTAAAAACACCAAGAATTTGGTTTGTGCCAAACACTAGAGAGGGCACACGAGTACTGCACCTTTTGTGAGCGGTGGTCGGGAGGAAGAATATTTAGTTTCAAAACATGGCTGTGTTTTTGAGACAAAAACTTCGACACAAATATTTTTATTTTATTTTGTACTAGCAGAAATACCCTGCTTCGCCCAGGGAAAATATAGTAAAAGGTGTGGTAAATGAACTACATAAATTACTGTAACATCACATACTTTATTGGAAATACTTTTTCTTTTATCATACTACTTTAAAAAATTAACATAGCTAGTGCTGTGCTTGCAAAACGCATTGCCTAGTGGAGAACACATGAAGTACTTAGTTCGTAACCATAGGGAAAGGATCTCATAGTTACCGTTTATGTGACACGCCTAACAGAAGAGTCAGCAAATGCCTATGATCAGGCGCTACTAAAAGCTAATTATTGGTGGACCCAATTGGGGCTCTGGGGGAGCCGGGGGACTGATTTTGAGATATAACCAATCCAGTTATTTAAGTTAGGAAATCAGTAATATCTGTTCAAAATTTCGTGTTTCCCAGGACATGCCTATGATCAGGTGCTACTAAAAGCTAACTAGTGGCCCAATTGGGGCCCTGGAAGACCTGATTTCGAGATATAACCAATCCAGGTATTGAAGTTAGGAAATCAGTAGAATCTGTGCAAAATTTTGTGTTTCTATGATCAGGTGCTAGTAAAAGCTAATTATCAATGGGCCCAATTGGGATTCTGGGGGAACCGGGGGAACCTATTTCGAGATATAACCAATCCAGCTATTCAAGTCAGGAAATCAGTAGTATCCTTTCAAAATGTGGTGTTTCTAGCTCTGACCATTTCAGAGATCTTTCTGGACAAACAAACAAACGTATGGAAATATTTATAAGATTATTTGGGCGCATCTTTTGCTTTTGTTTCAATTCGTCAGAGAGAGAAAAAATAGCCCATTTTTTCCTTGTGGAAAATGGGGTGGGGGGGCAGTGAAAAATAACCTCAGTCACCCCCAAAATCAATCATTTATTTCTCTCCACCAAAAAAACCAACAAAACCGTACTTTTAAAACTTGCAGGTTGTGTCTATACTGTCAAGTTTTTCTGCAAAATCATCTGCTTTTGCGGAAAAACTTGCCAGCTGTCAACACTGGCCGCTTGAATTTCCTCAAAAGCACTGACGATCTCATGTAAGATTGTCAGTGTTCTTGCGGAAATACTATGCTGCTCCCGTTCGGGCAAAAGTCTTTTTCTGAAAAACTTTTGCACAAAAGGGCCAGTGTAGACAGCAGAGATTTGTTTTCCACAAAAAAAGCCCCGATTGCAAAAAGTGCTTTTGCGGAAAAGCGTCCTGCCAATCTAAAAATGCTTTTAACGGAAAAGTTTTCTGTTAAAAGCATTTCCGGAAAATCATGGCAGTGTAGACGTAGCCGCAGAGTATATCTATAAACACACACACACACCATTTTGGTCAGCTCTAATCATTGCTATCAAAAGAAAGTGTGATCCCTACTAATGACCATTTGAGTTAATGGGGACTGAGGGTATTAGGGCTAGAGAGGTGCACATAACAGATAGGGGAGCACAGCCATAAAATAAAATAAAATAAAATAGTTTAACCCTAATTGCAAATGACTTTTTCAGAATGTCTGGCACATTAGAAACATTAGGGAAAAATCATTTTGGGGTGGTGCTATGAGCTTTTTTGTTTATTTCCTGAACTGTTTAATTCTGCACATTTTTAATAAAAACAAAGGAATCATAGAACCATAGAATACCAGAACTGGAAGGGACCTTGAGAGGTCATCGGGTCCAGTCCCCTGCCCTTACGGCAGCACCAAACACTGTCTAGACCATCCCTGACCGAGGTCTGTCTATTAGATCTATTCCTCCAACATATCGCACATACAGCGGCTTCCCCGATAGTATCAGTTGCCTTTGAAATTAGACATTCAATTTTTTTTCTGTTTCTTTGGGTTTTCGCTCCACAGATCTCTTGCCTCCGTTCATTTCCCATTGGAATTAATTGTTTACCCTGAATTCTCCTTTGGGCTGGTAATAAGACTGTTCCAATAGCTTTGTGGGTCCCCCCCCCCCTTTTGAAACATAGAATCCTAGAACACTAGGACTGGAAGGGACTTCAAGAGGTCATGGAGTCCAGTCCCCTGCCCTCATGGCAGGACCCAGCACTGTCTAACTCATCCCAGACAGGTGTCTGTCCAACCTGCTCTTAAATATCTTCAGTGATGGAGATTCCACAACCTGCCTAGGCAATTTATTCTGGTGTTTAACCACCCTGACAGGTAGGAACTTTTTCCTAATGTCCAACCTCAACCTCCCTTGGTGCAGTTTAAGTCCATTGCTTCTTGTCTTACCCTCAGAGGCCAAGGAGAACCATTTTTCTCCCTCTTCCTTGTAACACCTTATTAGGTGGTTAAAACCCCCTATTGTGTCCCCGCTCAGTCTTCTCTTTTCTAAACTAAACAAGCCCAATTCTTTCAGTCTTCCCTCATAGCTCATGTTCTCTAGACTTTTAATCATTCTTGTTGCTCTTCTCTGGACCCTCTCCAATTTCTCCACATATTTCTTGAAATGCGGTGCCCGGAACTGGATACAATACTCCAACTGAGGCCTAATCAGTGCAGAGTAGAGCGGAAGAATGACTCCTCGTGTCTTGCTCACAGCACTCCTGTTAATGCGCCCCAGAGTCATGTTTATTTGGGTTTTTTGTCGGTGGTGGGTTTTTTGCAAAAGTGTCACATGGTTGACTCAGATTTGGGGAAATGAATGTCTGGATTAGAGCTCAGACTGATGTCGAAGGTGTGTCCCATCGATTCCCAGCCATCTCGTGGGTGATGCGTGAGACCCACACATGATTCCCCACAGTGGAGTAGAGACTGAATCAGTGAGCAACTGTTTATCCGCACGTGTCCTTCCTCTGGCATTATTGTTGCTGCTGATCTATTTTGTCTAGATCTACTCTATGCCTGAGAGTGCCCATCAAATGAAGAAGTGGGTTTCACCCACCAAAACTCCTTATCCTATATATTTATTTTTGTTAGTCTCTAAGGGTACGTCTACACTAGCCCCCTAGTTCGAACTAGGGAGGCTAATGAGGATAAATCCCTTAGTTCGAATTAACAGTTAAACCTCATGAGGTTTAAACCTAATGAGGTTTAACTGTTAATTCGAACTAAGGGGTTTATCTCAGAATCGTGCTTCTCTGCCGCGTGTA
Organism: Pelodiscus sinensis; assembly: GCF_049634645.1. Taxonomy (NCBI): domain Eukaryota; kingdom Metazoa; phylum Chordata; order Testudines; family Trionychidae; genus Pelodiscus; species Pelodiscus sinensis. The sequence continues at coordinate 8,906,628 of NC_134740.1, read as the reverse complement.
GACGCGGGCAGTTACTTCGGGCTAGTCAATTTCCAGAATGACGACCGGCCAGGAACATGCTAATCAAGTGAGGGATATTTAAATCCCACACTTCATTAGCAATTTCTGTCACCCTCATTAGCCTCCCTAGTTCAAACTAGGGCACTAGTGTAAACGTACCCTTAGGTGCCACAGGACCACGCGTTTTTTTTTATATATTTGAGAGAGTTTGTGAGGGAGCGACTCTGTTCATCCATCTGTTTGTTCAAGAACTCCTCCTGAATGGTACGAGGTAGGCCCACTGAATCAGAAGCTTCCTCTTCTCCAAACTTAAAGCACGGTCAGAGTTTGGTTGTATCGGGACAATGGGACACGCCTGGAATCCAACTGTTTTTCAGAACATGGAAAGGGAGGGGGTGCCCACAGGGGGGCAGCACGGGTGTCAGAAATGGGGACCGGGAGAGCTATAACCCCATTGGCACAGCGGGATGGAGGTAAGCTTCCTGCACACTGCTCTGTGAAGCAAGGTCCCTACCACAGGCAGAACCAGGGAGCTGTCCTCTGGCCAGTGCAGCTCCCGATGCATCCAGCCCTGAGACGTCTGCCACCCAGGGAGTGCGGCCTTCACCACAGGGAGCCACCACTCAGGAAGTGCTGCCCTAACCAGCTCCTCCACCCCTGCCCCCGCACACCAAGACCCCAGCCCTGAGCCCTTCCTCACCAGCAAATCTTCTCTTCAGCCCCTCCACACATGGCAACCCCCTGCCCTGAGTTCCTCTGTACCCCCAATCCTGAGTTCTGCACCCCCCCATCCTCAGTCCCCTGCCTGGATCCCTCTTCAACACCCAAAACCTGATTCCAACACCTCACCCCAACCCTGACTCCTTTACCCCATACACCCCAGCCCTGCCTCCCCCACAAATCCTGCCTCCTGCTCCTACACACAACCCCAAGCCCTGACCCCCTCCACACCCCATCCCTCTCTTCTGTACCCCCCTCCCCCACACCCTCATTCCCCTGCCCTTAAGGACCCAAGCAATGCTGGGTAACTGTTCTAGTAATTAAATATGCACGGGGCAAGGACTCTGGGTGTCCCCATCTATGTGTCCTCCACACATACCATATTCTTCCTCTGGCCCAGTGACCAGTAAAGTGGAACAGCTTCCACAGGGGAGACAGTGAAAGCACCACCCCAACACCCCATAGCCTGGCGGTTGGGGAACTTGTGGAGGAAGGAAGCCGTGCTGGAGGTCTGATCATGAGTCTTCTCTATTTCAGTTGGGTGCTCTGTGTAGAAGTGCCTACCCCACTACCTCTGGCTCTCCAGCTTTGTGAATGGAGCCAGTATCTGTCCCACAATATTAGCATGTGTATAGTCAGAACTGGTCAAATGAACCATTTAGAAGTGTCCCCAGTTTATTTTATTTTCAATTAGAACAATCAGCCTAAAGTGTGAACTACTTTGGTTGACCCAAATCTGAACTTTTTCAGTTAAAAAAAAAAAGTTTGGATCATAAAATTCCACCCAGCTCTATTCAGGACTTAAAGACCTGGTATCTCATGGGTCGGTGTGTGTCCTGTATCATTCTCAATAACTGAGCCATAAATGATAAGGCTGAGAGTTTCAAAGGCCTCTCGGTTGAGCTATTTCAAATTTTTCAGATAAAACATTTTCCTATTGAAATAAAATTAGGGATGTCAAATTATTAAAAGATTCATCATAATAAATAATTAGATTAAAATATAATCACAATTAATCAGTGTTACAATCAGACTAATAATACAATGCCATTTGTTTAAATATTTTGGATGTTTTCTACATTTTCAAATATACTGATTTTAATTACAACACAGAGTACAAAGTGCTTAGTACGTTATTATTTTTATTACAAATTTTTGCACTGAAAAGGTAAACCAAATAAATTGCATTTTTCAATTAACCTTATACAAGTAAACAATGTAAAATATAAAACAATGTACAGGAAGTCCCCGGGTTACGTACAAGATAGGGACTGTAGGTTTGTTCTTAAGTTGAATCTGTATGTAAGTCGGAACTGGCGTCCAGATTCAGCCGCTGCTGAAACTGACCGCCAGTTCTGACTTACATACAGATTCAACTTAAGAACTCCAAGCTTCCCCAAGTCAGCTGCTGCTGAAACTGATCAGCGGCTGATTCCAGGAAGCCTGGGGCAGAGCAACTCTGCCTCGGGCTTCCTGTAGTCAGCGCTGGTCAGTTTCAGCAGCGGCTGACTTGGGGACGCCTGGGGCAGAGCAGCTGCGGTGCTGCTGGGTTGCTCCAGTAGCACCGCTCCTCGGCGCTACTGGACCAACCCAGCAGCACCCCAGCTGCTCTGCCCCAGGCGTCCTGATTCAGCCACTGCTGAAACTGACCAGCAGCGGCTGAATCAGGACCTGGGGCAGAGCAGCTGGGGTGCTGCTGGGTTGGTCCAGTAGTGCCCAGAGCGGCCCTGCAGGACCAATCGGCAGCGCCCCAGCTGCTCTGCCCCAGGGTCCAAAACAAAAGCCTGGTCTGCTGGGGGGGGGGCACACTAGCTGCGTCCCCCCCCAGCAGACCAGGGACACGGGGAGCAGAGCCGCAGTGGCAGCGGGGTGCCGCGCCTCTGAGGCTTTGCTCTGGCAAAGTCTCAGAGGCGCGGGACCCTGCCGCGACTGCAGCTTCAGTCCCAGTGCCTGTGGTCTGCTGGGGACGGTCCCCAGCAGACCACAGGCACCGGGACTGAAGCCGCAGCAGCGGCGGGTTTCCGTGCTTCTGAGGCTTTTCTCTGGCAAAGCCTCAGAAGCGCAGGAACCCGCCCGGTGCCCTTGGTCTGCTGGAGATGGTCTCCAGCAAACCAGGGGCGCCAGAGCAGCTTATGAACGGGGCTTTCTCGCCCCGGAGCTCGCAGGTAGCAATCCGCCATCTCGACCTCCGGGGCGAGAAAGCCCCGTTCGTAAGTGCGGATCCGACATAAGTCGGATCCGCGTAAGTTGGGGACTGCCTGTAAATCTGTATAGCCTACAAGTCCACTCAGTCCTATTTCTTGTTCGGCCAATTGCTCAGATGAGTTTGTTTACATTTGCGGGTGATAATGCTTAGCATATCTGGTATATAAATACCTGGCAATGCCAGCTACAAAAGTACCATTGAATGCCTCTTCTCACTTTCAGCTGACATGGTAAATAAGAAGCATATTGTATCATCTTAATGTCCTTTGAAGAAAAAAAAAGGTTCAGTCTGAGTAAAATTTGAGCTGTCAAAATATGTTTAAATAAAATTTGTTTTAGTTAGACACCCACACACAGAGGTTAAAATTGAAAAATGTCCAAACTTCACACAATAAATAGAGAAAATTAAAATTTCATTTTTCCATTTTAATTCAGGATTAAAACAAATGCCAAAACCACAGACTAGAGAAGTTGCAGCAACCAGACCTTCATCCTCAACAGTCTCCAGAGCTCCAGAAATGGAGAACCAAAGCGTTGTGACCACATTCATCATGGTAGGACTCTCCAGTGACACCCAACTGCAGGTCTTACTCTTCGTCCTTTTCCTCTCCATCTACATCATTGCTCTACTTGGCAATTTACTCATCATGGCTGCCGTCCTTTCCAGTTCTAAGCTGCAGAGACCCATGTACTTTTTCCTCTTCCATTTGGCCGTAGTGGACATCATCTGCACCTCCACCATCATCCCCCAAATGCTGGGGAACCTAGTGGTGGTCAGGAAATCTATCTCTTACCCAGGGTGTATGGCCCAGCTCTACTTCTTCACTTGGTGTTTGGGGGTAGAGATGGTGCTCTTCACTGTCATGGCTTACGACCGCTATGTGGCTGTTTGCCATCCTTTGCGCTACAGCATCATGATGAACAAGACCACGTGCATGGGCCTGTCTGCCCTCGTGATGGTCATTGCTGTGGTCAACGCTTTGGTGCACACGGGCCTCGTCCTGCAGCTGACCTTCTGCGGGCCCAACATTATTAACCATTTCTTCTGTGAGATCCCATCTCTGCTGGTTCTCTCCTGCACCTCGGTGCGGATAAATGAGGTCATGTTCTTCACAGCAGACATCTTCCTAGCTATGGGAGACTTCCTGCTGACCAGTGTCTCTTACTGCTTCATTGTCAGGGCCATCTTAAGGATCAAAACAACTGAAGGGAGGAGAAAAGCCTTCTCCACCTGCTCCTCCCACCTCATTGTGGTATCTCTTTATTACTCCGCTGTCATCTACACCTACATTCGCCCAGCCTCCAGTTACTCCTTCAACAAGGACAAGATCATTGCCACCCTGTACAGTCTGGTAACGCCGACTGTCAACCCTATCGTCTACACCCTTCGGAATAAAGATGTCAAGATGGCCATCAAGAAAATGCTTCCACACCTTGGGAAATAGGTCAGGGTGGGACAAACCTTGGCAGGTTCGGTGGCAAGTCAGGAGTTTCAGTGTTGGCTTCACTATGGAAAAAGGACTCAGAAGAAACTCATGTAGGTTTCAAGCGGGACTTTCTAACTGGTCAAATGCTGATTTCCTAAATGGCTGAAACTTTTGGAACTAATTGAAACTCTGTTTCAGATGAAAGAAAGAAAGAAAGAAAGAAAGAAAGAAAGAAAGAAAGAAAGAAAGAAAGAAAGAAAGAAAGAAAGAAAGAAAGAAAGAAAGAAAGAAAGAAAGAAAGAAAGAAAGAAAGAAAGAAAGAAAGAAAGGGTATGTCTAGACTACACCTCTCTGTCAACAGAGAGATGAAGATTAGGCACGTCAAAATTGCTAATCAATAGGGGATTTAAATATCCCGTGCTTCATTAGCATAAACATGTCCGCCGCTTTTTTTGACATTTTTTGAGGTATACAGCATCTGTCAATAAAGGGTTTATGGTCAACAGATCCACTTCTAGACTGCCGTTTTGTGTCAACAAAACTCCACGTGGAAAAAAAAGCGGTGGCCATGTTTATGCTAATGAAGCGCAGGATATTAAAATCCCTGCTTCATTAGCAATTTCAACATGCCTAATCTTCATCTCTCTGTTGACAGAGAGGTGTAGTCTAGACATAGCCAAAGTTACCAGACTTGTGATATACAAGCTTTGAAATATAACCTATTGTTTCATAGCATTATAGTTTTCATTCTTCATTTCTAAATTTTCCCAGCTGTGAAATAGGGGAAAGAACACCTGTCTACATCTCGGAAGCATTATCATTTCATTTCTCCATCTGAGGACTGTCTCCAATGGTGATTCCACTGCATGAAGCTGGGCTCCAGAAAAAAGGCACATTTCCATCCTGCAGGACATTTTCGGTTTGCAACTAGGCCATACAGGGATGTTGTGATTGGATGGTTTAAGCAGATGTTTGTTTGAGCATCAAACGTATGATGTAGGGGGGTGAAGGCTGGTGGCAGGCTGTGCAGTGACTGACACAAACACGGTTCATGATCACCAGCTCAACGAATGCGTATTCTTCTGATTCCCCAGCCAGCTCGCTCCACGCACACAACAATGGTTAGAGAGGAACATTGTGAACATTCCAATATGATAATGCTCTTTATCCCCTCTAGTGGCTGAATGAAATTTACAAGTCTACTGCTCAGTGCCTGTGACCCATCCTGCAACTCAGCCAAGGGGGGGGAAAGGTTTTCGATCCAGGTTTTGGTCTCTCATCACACAAATGCAGAGGAGAAATGAAGGCTGGAGGTCCCAATGTTGGGAGGGATTATGAGGACATAGAGGATTGCAACTGAACCTGGTCTTTGTTGTTGCTATAGTGATCTACGGTTCATTACATGATATAACAATGGAGCGCACGGGTTGGGTGTGTCTTTGCTTACAACAGGACGGGGTTCAGCACAACGCCATGGGTCACATGTCCATCTCTCTCTCCATCGTACATATACAATCCTAAGTACTGCTGTCTCTGTCTCTCAGCCCTGGTCTATAGTAAGGAGTTATTTTGAAATAATCCTCCTTAGGTCGAATTTATATGGGGAGAGTCCACACAACCAAGCCCATTATTTCGTATAACGGGATGGTTATTTTGAAATCTGTCCTCCTGCTTTCCTCGCAGAATAATGGTGATTTCAAAATAGTTATTTCAAGATGTTTGGACACTCCGGTGCTGCTATTTTGAAATAACAAGAGTAATTCAAAGTAATTACTCCCCAGTACTTCTTCTGGCTCTAATTTGAGGTAGCGTATCCCCATTAATGGAGGCTGCCTCAGACTAATTTGGAGGCTCCCCCGTAGTGGGGACAGGCTATCTCTGGAGTTGTTACATTGATTTTAGTTATTTCAAAATAGTTTCCTAGTGGGGACATGACCTCATAATCTATAACCTATCTATGTGCTCACCTCACCTGTAGGCTTGGGAAATGCAGTTATCGTATGGGCAGGGAACTAAGGCACAGAGGTCCGGTCTACACTAGACCAGGAAGGTATGCAACTCTAGCTACACAAAATGTGTAGCTGAAGTTGGCTTACTTTAGCCAACCCTTGGTGGAGTCCTCACAGCAGGAGGATGATGGGAGCAAACACTCCTTTTGGCTTCCCTTCTTCCTCGCAAAAGGAGGAGCACCAGATGCCGACAGGGGCTGCCCTCAGCATTTGATTTAGCGGGTATCCACTAGACCCACTAAATCAAATGCCAGAAGATTGAACTCTGGAGCATCGAGAGTCCAGTAAATATAGATCTGCTCAGAGTATCTGTACTCCAACCAAGTATCTGTACTCCAACAAAGTTACTTTGGGTGACACCCACTGTTAACACTTCAGGTACAACAATGGAAAAGCCAGAGAGGGCTGATGGACCATCAGTGAGAACAATGGACTGTGAAAAGACTGGGCCTTCCTATGAACCCCCCATTTTACTAATGACTCCTGAATGCGGGTGTAACCCAAAAACCTGCTGGGTGTGTGGTACTCTCTAGCGGCAGCAAGACAACTTATAGAGAGGATAATAATGAGTCTGTTCTACAGCCTTAGCTGAGAGCCAGCAGGATTTTAGCTCAAGCTGTAACGGCTCATGCACTAAGCTCCAGAGTTCCCTGTTCAGTTCCGCCTGTCGGAGTTACACTGTGATGCAGCAGTCAGGTGATCTGGTCCTCTCAAACTGGCCCTCATCTTTGATCTGAGGAAGTGGGTCTGGCCCACGAAAGCTCATCATCTAATAAACCATCTTGTTAGTCTTTAAAGTGCTACATTGTCCTGCATTTTGCTTCTGGCCCTCATCTTGGACTGATGGACTTCTCCTGGCGGGTGGGAATCAAACAAAGGGTTCCTGCCTGATGGACATCCTATCAAAGGCAGAGGAAGGAAACAATCACTCAAGGCCTTCAGTTTGTGTCTCCTCCGGTTCCCCACCCAAAGGGGAAACAAAAGGACTCAGAGCAGAGGAGGGAGAACTGCTGGACCCAGGCTAGAAAGACACCTCTGGATTCTGAAGGACTCTATCTGAAACAATAGCTAGAGGGAGAAACTATTATTTGTTACCAATGTCTGTGTATTTTTTCTTAGTTGCCTGCTTCGCTCTTTTTGGTATTTAATAACTTGTTTCTGGTTTATACTATAACCCGGTTTATATAATTTCTAACTGGGGGAGGAGGACGTTGTGCCAACCTTCCTCCACATTGAGGGAGGAGGCAAATTTCACATACTGTTTGTCATACTCCAAGGGATGTGGGCAGCTGGGGTTCCTTGACCCGAGCCTAACCAGAACAGATCTGAGTGTCTGTAGCCTTCTACCGCTGGGTGTGACCCTGCCTGGGAGCTTGGGAGCTTGGCCAAGCAAGGCCAGGTAAAGGAGGCCCAGGCTGGCAGATACGCTGACTCAATGGTATCTTAGTTGCACCCCAAAGGGGTCCTAAGCCACCATTAACCCCCTTTCCTCCCTGTGCTACTCAGGAGCAGGCCACACACACTGTGTGATGTTGCCCAGAAATAAAATCCCGAGAATCCCAGTGGTGACTTTGATTAGCTGGGAATCCTCTACTCATCCGTCTGCTGCCCCTTTACTCCTCATACAATGTAAAAATGATGGTAGCTCCACGTGGTGGCCCCTGTACCCACTCTGGAATGTGGGGCCCCTCAAGGAATAACCCATTCTAATAATGACCCATGGCATGGGTCGCACTCAGAAATGCCAGGGACCAATAACATATGCACTGATGTTGGGTGAACCCATCTTCACTCAACAACTGAAGGAAACAGTAACAGATTGTGATTAATTGTCACTACTCATTTAAAAGCAGAGTGGGAAATTAAATAAAATCAATAACAAATAAAAATAAAATAACAGCCAATAACAAATGCAGGTGACAGCCAATGGCTTTTGAACTCTGCCATAGATTCTCATGACTATGCAGCACTTTAGAACAGATGAGGGAGGTGAGGTTAGTGTCTATAAGATAATGGTATTAGAGGTGATAATTGGGGAAGCTATATCTAATATTATCTCATAGGCACTAACCTCCCCTACTCATCCCCCCTCTGTTCTAAAATCTGATTTGTCTATTTTATATGTATTCACTTTTTTGATTGTATCCCTTTGGTATATATGGTTGTGCCAATTTTCTTCCACTATTTGATCTGAGGAAGTGGTCTAGCCCACGAAAGCTCATCACCTAATAAACCATCTTGTTAGTCTTTAAAGTGCTGCATAGTCCTGCCTTTTGTTTCAGCAAGACCAGACTAACATGGCTACATCTCTATTACTATAGATTCTCATGGTATTCACCTGGCCACCCTGTCCCCCACCCTGGCCTGTGCACCCCTCTGGATTGCAGTGTTCCAGACACTGGATTCAAGATCTAAGGGGGGGACTGACACAGCACTGGGCAGGTTCTGGGTATCAGTCCAGCCAAGGCAACCAGCTGCACAGTCTTCCAAGGTTGGAACTGCCCCCCGAATGTCCCCACAGCTGGGTCCTGGCTCTAGGGGAAGATCTCTCAGCCTCTTCTCAGACACAGTCTCTGCATATGCACTTGGAGAGGGACTCTGGCAGGTACTAGAGCAGGTATTTGTGAGTGTGGTGAGAGATGTGTGTATACTGGGAGGGATTTTTGGAGGATTGTAGAGGGGATATTTGGGGATGTGCAGAGGGGGTGTTTTCTATTAAATGTATCTGGGGAGGATGGAGGGGATATTTTAGAGTCAGGGAGGGGTGTGTACTCGGAGCAGTATCCTGGTATTTAGGGGAGCGAGGAGATGTGAGTGTGTGTATTGGGGCTGGAGGGACTACTTGGGGATGGGGAGGGGTGTGTGTACTGTGAGGTGTATCTGAGGGTTGCAAGAGTGGGGGAGGGGGATTTGGGAGGTGATGGAGTGGGTTTATATAGACAATGCTAGAAGGGGTCCTTGGAGTGGGGGATGGGATGTCTGTGCCGGGTGGGATACCTGGAGATGCTGGAGAGGTGTTTGGGGGTGGGGTGGGGGGGTCAGTGTGCACTGGGAGTGGTATCTGGGGGCTGTTGGAAGGGCATTGGCTTTGGAGAGGGATATGTGCATACTGGGAGGGGTAAACGGGGGAGGAGGAGGGGATGTTTCCCAATGCACTGCCATCCCAAAGTCAGAACCCCTACACCCCCCAGCTCTTTAGAGTGGGAGATAAAACTGGGGAGTTCTCAGCGCCTGTTTTCTTTGGCTCCAGAACAGAAATTAGAACTCAGGAGTCCTGCTCCCAGCTTCCCCTGCAACCCTCCTTCCAGAGCCAGTTCGAACCCAGAAACCCTGGATGCCACCTGCCTCCTCCACTAGTCAACTAACCTTCACCCTTTGCAGACCCAGAGCGTGTACCTGGAAATCCTGACTCTCAACCCACTAGACTCCCCACTCAGGACTGGAAATATCACCCGAGAGTCCCGAAGGAGCTCTGATGTACAATAGCAGAGCTGCGAGCAGATGACTGTGTTCTTCAAAAGCCACAGGGGTGGACACACTGGTAGCTCTAATGTCAGCGCCAGACAGACTGGGTGGAAGTATAGCACAGAAGAGGATAACCAGACATGGGCATACATGATTTATTGGGGAAAAGTCGGCACAGCTTTTGTAAAGGGAAATCTTGCCCCAGAAATCTATACAAATTCTTTGAGGGTATGTCTACACTACCCTCCTAGTTCGAACTAGGAGGGTAATGTACGCATACCGCACTTGCTAATGAAGCCCGGGATTTGAATTTCCCGGGCTTCATTAGCATAAGCGGGGAGCCGCCATTTTTAAATCCCCGCTGCTTCGAACCCCGTGTAGCGCGGCTACACGGGGCTCGAACTAGGTAGTTCAGACTAGGGTGCCTATTCCGAACTACCGGTACTCCTCGTTTCACGAGGAGTAACGGTAGTTCGGAATAGGACCCTAGTCCGAACTACCTAGTTCGAGCCCCGTGTAGCCGCGCTACACGGGGTTCGAAGCAGCGGGGATTTAAAAATGGCGGCTCCCCGCTTATGCTAATGAAGCCCGGGAAATTCAAATCCCGGGCTTCATTAGCAAGTGCGGTATGCATACATTACCCCGCTAGTTCGAACTAGCGGGGTAGTGTAGACATACCCTGAGAGTGTCAACAAGGGTACATCTAGACTACAGGCTTTTGTCAACAGAAGTTTTGTCAACAAATACTGTTGACAAAGCTTCTGTCAACAAAGAGCGTTTAGACTACAACCAGTTCTGTCGACAAAGCAAGCCACTTTGTCAACATGAGAGTGTAGACACAAAGGACAGTGTAGATGCAATAAGACCTTCTGTCCACAGAACTGTCGACAAAAGGCGTTATTCCTCGTAGAATTAAATGGTTTACAGCCATTGACAAAACTGCTGAGTTCTGTCAACGTTATGTCGACAGAACATGGCGGCAATGTAGACACAAGTCTAGTTTTGTCGACAAAACCCTGTAGTCTAGACACATCCCAACAGTCTGAACAAGGCTGATTCTGTGGATACAATCTACTACAGAGTTCACAAGCCCTAGACAAGGACCCCAAAGGGGAAACACTTGCCCGGTGCTCTGCTAGATAGTTTTCTTCTTCCAGCTTTTGAGAGGTGGTCGGACCCAGTGGGTTAGAGAAGGGAGACATAAGTTGTCAGCACAACTGGGATCTACTTCTAGCTCTTGGAGGGAAGTGAAGTCTAGTGGGTCAAAGCAGGGGCCAGGGAGGATGAGAAGGCAGAATTTCTGGGTGGTGCCCATTGCCCTAGGAAGGAGTAAGAAAGTGGGATCCAGGGAGTTAGCACACGGTGTGGGAGTCTGGACTCCTGGGTCAAAGCTTAAGGCCAAAGGGGACCAAGTCAGATCATCTGGCCTGACCTGTAAGACACAGGCCACGAACCTGACCCATTCACTGAAAGAAGACCAAAGTGGGACCACGACCCCCATAGGGGCAGGGAAATAATTATATGAAATTGATCCAGATAATCCTGACAAGTGAGATATTTATAATGCAGGGAGTGGGGTGGCAACCTCTCCCAAGTCATGGCCAATCAGACCAGCATGGTGGGTGGAATTAGTTCCTTACCCCATGCATGGCGACCAGCTGGGCCTGAGGCTTGGTCTACACTAGAGCGGAAAGTCGACTTAAGATACGCAATCACATAGCTGGAGTTGACATATCTTAAATTGCCATCCACACAGCAAGAAGTTGATGGCTTCCCTTACTACTCCTGAGGAGCAGGATTTCACTAGACCCGCTAAATCGAATCCCCGAAGATGGAGCGCAGCGGCATTGATATTCTGCGTAATGTAGACGTGACTTGAGAGTGTAAGTAGGAACCAGCCAGCCAAAGATCTGAGCCAGAGTGCGGGGTGTCACCTCAGAGCCCTGGCCCACCTCATCACATGTCCCATCTCCAGCACTGATCGCTTCTGATTTTGCAGAGGAAAAACTCAACAATCCAAGCAACCTCTTCTACAGAACAAAAATAGATCATATTTCTCCCCTAAACCTAATTGTTTTCTGCAATAACAGCATTTGGGGGGTGGTTCCAGAGAGTTAGAGTCCTTCTCATTTCTAGCATTGCTATGGAAGAGGGATAAGGTCTTGTGAGTTGGATGCAGGGCAATTGGTTCTATTCAGGCTGTAGGAGAAGAGTGTGGCCCATTCCATACAAACATGATATTGCCGCGATTTGGGTCCCAGCTCTCACTCCCAAGACATCGTTAGGTTGCTCCTAATTGACGACAGAGAAAAGGAGAATGGGAAGTTGCCCCCTGGATCAGATCTCTAGGGAACAATAATGAAACTCAGCTGCACAATACGGGTGGAGATCGGACTCAGCCTTTGTGTGCACACATTGGGTTTTATTATCCTATCCTCTGCAAACACGGACATGGAGCAGTGCTCATGGCCTCCAGCAGGGGCTCATGAGCCCATGCAACTTTGGCCCCTCAACTCCACCGTGGCCGAAGCATCAGTAAATGATCATATCACAGATCACGCAAAATGCCGTGTGTGCTCCCCCTGCAGCCAGAACCACCTGGAGCAGTAGGGCCCAAACCCATGGCCCCTTCTTCCCCATCAGTCCCAACCTATGGGGGTCCCTGCAGAGCCTACTATGGCCCCCCCAGCAGGGTCCTCCTCAGAGCCCCTTTCATCTCTTTGTTCCTCAGGCTGTAGATCAGCGGGTTGAGCAGCGGGGTCCCCACTGCATAGAACAGCGTCACAACCTTCCCGATGGTCCCAGAGGTTGTCGGGATGGAGTAATTGACCATGACGGAGCCAAAGAACAGGCTCACGATGGCCAGGTGGGAGGTGCAGGTGGAAAAGGCCTTGTGCCGCCCAGCCCCTGCAGGCAGCCTTAGTACTGCTGTGATGATGAGCCCGTAGGAGGCCAGGATGAAGGAGACAGTGCTCAAGATCTTAAGGGAGCTTGCAGTGGAGCAGATCTGACCAGCCCAGTGAGCTGGGGAGCAGGAGGCAGCCAGCAACGGGGCTGGGTCACAGACAAAATGGTCCAGGGTGTAGGGGCTGCAGAAGGAGAGCCGGGACATGAGGCTGATAGGCGCTATGAACCACAGGAAGCCAAAGAGCCAGCAGGAGGCGACCAAGGTCCAGCAGAGCTGGTGGGACATGAGGACGGGGTAGCGCAGAGGCTGGCAGATGGCCAGGTACCGGTCCAGAGCCATGGCTGCGAGGAAGAAACACTCGGTGGCTCCCAGGGAGAAGAAGAAGTAGAACTGCAGGAAGCAGGCATGGAAGGAGATGGGGAGACCAGGGGACAGCAGGTTGCAGAGCATTTGTGGTGCAGTGGATGTGACGTAGCAGATCTCCAGCCAGGAGAAGTTCCCCAGCAGGATGTACATGGGCAGACGCTGGAGGCGGGGGTCCCGCAGCACGGCCCACACGATGCAGAAGTTCCCCACCACTGTGGCAGCATACGCCAAGGAGAGCAGAGCAAAGAGGAGCTCCCGGCTCTGCCGGCCCAGGGAGGGGAAACCCAGCAGCAGGAACTGGGTCACTGTGGCGGTGCTGTTGGCCGGATGCATCAAAGGACCCTGGAGGTGATAGAAATGAGACAGAGACAGTCACCGGACGTCAAAATCTCTGACCCACCCCCACCCCCACCCCCACCGCCCTGTATCACATCTCACACTCACGCTGGGTTTCTTTCCCTTTAGGAAACGTTTAGGCTATTCGACCAGCTGCTCTTCCTGGGCAATGCTCACTTGCTCTTCCTTCCATGGTGGGGTCAGCTTCTCTGGGCCCGGCCAGGATCCCAAACCCCATCGGAGCCACTCAGCATCACGGGGGGTTCTCAGAGAAACTGCATCACAGTCCCTCCCTGGACATCAAGGCTGAAATTAAATGGCCTAGGTTGAGCAGCACATTTAGGCACCTAAATCCATTTGACGGTCTGATATTAAATTTGTATTGCGAGTGGGATTAGGCTCCCAAACCACTGACTACCCTTTTGCAAATGGGATTAGGCTCCTAACCCTTCCCCCCATCGCTCTACTGGGCTCAAGAAGACATTCTACAGTTCGATAGATAGTGATTATCCCTAAGGTCCCCTCAGAAGGACAATCAAGATTTAATACAAAAAAATAAATTAATTTCCTATGGCATCTATTCCTCCCTTAAATTCACACACACACATAATGCAAAAAATACATTATATTTATTACCAATTGTACACAAAATAGTAAGTTAAGATTTAGATATTTTATTCTTTGCTACCACTAATGAAAATATTTAGTTACTAAGGTGCAGGTGACCAAAGCTCACAGGTAAGTGAAGAACACGGAGGCCTGGGAGATGAGTTGGGAATGGGAGGGAACATGGGCTATAAGAGTGGAGAAAAAGGAGGGACAAGGCAGAACTGGGAGGCAAGGACAAAGACGTAGCTTAGATGCCTATGTACAAATGCAAGAAGCCTATGTAATAAGCAGCAAGAACTAGAAATGCTAATAAATAAACACAACGACGACATTGTTGGTATCACAGAGGCTTGGTGGGATAATACACGCATTTGGAATATTGGCATAGAAGGGAGCAGCTTGTTCAGGAAGGATAGGTGGGGCCAAAAGCGAGGAGGTGGTGCCTTATACATTCAAAATAGACACACTTGGACTGAGGTGGAGATGGATGTGGGGAGCAGATGTGTTGAAAGTCTCTGGGTTAGGTAAAAATAAGGGTGATGTCATGCTAGGGGTCTATTACAGGCCACCTACCCAGGTAGAAGAGGCGCATGAGGCTTTTTTTAAACAACTAACAAAATAATCCAAAGTGCAGGATTTGGTGGTGATGGGGGATTTCAACTATCCAGACATTGTTGGGAAGCTAACACAGTGGGGCACAGACCATCCAATAAGTTCTTGGACTGTATTGGAGACAATTCTTTATTTCAGAAGGTTGAAAAAGCTAGTGGGGGAGAAGCTGTTCTAGATTTGATTTTAACGAATGGGGTGGAGCTGGTTGAGAATTTGAAAGTGGAAGGCAGCTTGGGTGAAAGTGGTCATGAATTCATAGAGTTCATGACTCTAAGGAATGGTAGAAGAGAGAACAGAAAAACAGAGACAATGGATTTCAGGAGGCAATTTTCGTAAACTCAGAGAGCTGATTAGCAAGGTCTCATGGAAAGCAGAACTAAGGGGGAAAACAACTGAAGAGAGTTGGCAGTTTTTCATGAGGCATTATTAAGGGCCCAAAAGCAAACTATTTCACCACAAATTGGGGTAGATGGACTTTCAGACTGGCCCAGTGAGTTCTAACACTGAGAGCAATATGTTGCACTTTCTTGGGCATGTTTTCCTGTAACCCATTTCTGATCGGTTTCTCCTCTTTGCTCCTGGAACTGGGGTTTCACTGAGCCCTCCCACCCATCAGTCTGGGATCACTCGCACATCAGGCACCTCTGGCAAGCTGCAGGCTCACTCCTGCTCCTACGCTTTCTCAAGCATCCACACAGCTTTGGATACACGCAGTTGTTGTTACACGCATACTCTATGATGAGCCTCTGGATGAAATGATAGGGAAACTACTATAATGATAACTATCAGCCTATGACACCAGAGCTGTAGAACCCTAGTGAGGCTACCCCTAACATGGCTACCCCTCTGATACAGACAAGTCTGTTAACGATAAAGAATCTGAGCAGATTACCAGAAAGCAAACAAAAATCCTCACAAACTCAGCATAACAGGCTGCTCTGAGTCCATAGAAATGAGCAGATTCTCACCATGCCCAGTGATACGAGGCATCTGGCAGATTCTCAAGGCACAAGTTGCATTTGCTTTGTCACTTGGGTTTTTCAGGCTTCCGTACCCTGGGTACCTTTCACCTGGGGCCAGCACTTTCCCCAGGTCCGTCCTTGCTCTTCAGATCTTTCCAGGAGTCCTCTTGTGCAGGGAGTGAAGAACTGCTGGTTTCACTTCCTGCCTTCAATAGCTTCAGAAAAGGGTGGGAATCCTTTGTTTCAAAGTCTGTTCCCAAGACTAGGCTTTGGAAAAACACAAACAGGCCCCTGTAGAACCACCCGTTAATTACAGACTCCCTGGAGCATTCTGACGAAGGCTTGCTAAGTGGGAGTTCATCTTTTTGCCTAACAACTCATTACCATTAAAAGACCCTTCCCAATGGACTGTCTAGCACCTTCCCAAGTGGGAGGTACCCAGGTGTAAGGACATTGGAAATAAAGACGCTTAGTCCATATGCATAAATTCAGATAAAAAATAATGCACGAATACAAATAGGCTAATCATATTTAGCACATCATAACTTTTCCAGTGACACCTTGAATGACCTGTCTTGCAAAATTATCCATGCTTTAGTCCTACCACAGTAAAATATTCAATATTGGGGTTTAGTGTCACAGATTCTACTTTCTTCCATGTTCCTTCTGGATCGATCAAGAATCCCATTCTTTCTGACATGATGCCTGAATAGGCATGTTTCCTTTCTAAATTCATGTATTTTATATTACCAGTGGCACTCTAACCTCATCCCTTCCTTCAGATCTCATGGATAAGATTGGAAAATGTAGTTCAAAGACAGTCCCTACTGATATTGACAGACTTCAATTATCTCTGGAAACTGAGATTCGGTTCATGTCTGGATGCCACAGAACTTGCAAATGTTGTTGTTAATCCCTTCAAAAAATATCACTCTCTCCCCTGGCTGGTAAATCCTCCTTCCTATGAAATAATGTAATCACCCTTCTTATTTCTACTGGTGGGAATTTGAAACGGTTGCAGAGAGGAAAGTGAATATTTATTTTTATAGAAACAAAAAACAATGGTACCACTTGTAACCATCATTGGTAATGAATTGTTACCAATCCCAAATGGGAAGTCCTGGAAAATAATAGATTCCAAAGGAAAATAATGGAGACCAGAGAACTGTTGACCCAAAAGATAAAACAAAAAGGAAAGGGAATGTCTCATTCAAAGGAAATTAGTGCAGGGAGAACTTCTGATTTCAGTGGAAGTCCCTATTCTTCTGACGGGTTAGATGAGAAGGTCTCTTGCTTCAATTCTCCATATACTCCGTATAGATGTCAATCAGGCATAAAAGACCTTCCTAACAGACATGAATATGCAATACCCACCAATTTCATTGAAAAAATGGTGTTAAAATGCTCATGCAATATATTCTAGAGGTTCTCCCAAGTGTCTGAAGGTGAATTGTCACACTATTTGTTAGCTGAGAAACCATACGAATTAACCAGTGAAGGTCTGGATCTGTAAATCATCACTCACATGATGTAGACCAATGTTTCTTAAACTGTGTTCCGCGGCACACCGGTATGCCATGAGGCAGTCGGAGGTGTGTCGCGGAGAAAAACAGAATTAAAAATGGCTGCTCTGAAACAGGCAGGCAACCTTTTTGCCCCTCCCCCTCAATAACTTTCCCCGACCCTATTTTTCCTCAATAACTTCCCCCTCCAATCCTTTCCTCTGTGGCTCTGTGGGCCTGGAGCAGCACAAGGCCTTTCCAAACCCAACCCCAACCACCCCCCTCTTAAATTCTCACATTAGAGTTTAGGTGGAACTCAACTGATTTTCTGTTAGCTCAGTCCCAGTGGGCTCCCTTAGTGGCCGGTGTCTCAGCTGTTGTCGCTCTGCTCTCTCCCCACGCTTTGAACCTGTGTCACTCCCAGGACCACGGCATCCTCTTCAGGACACTCCCCCCCCCCAGCAGCGCCCACTGCTCCAATCTCGTCTCCCCTTCGGGGTGTCAGCAACCCTTTGCCTCAGCTGCCGCCAAGGCCAACTGCAGCCCCGTTGAGCACTCCCCTCAGGGGAAGCCACAGTCTGCAAAGGCCACGCCTCAGTGGGCTAGGTGCAATGCTAGGGGAAAGGGGGACCCAAGGCCACCCACTGATCTATGCCCTTGAGAGGCAGCCTTGTCCTGCCTCAATAACTTCCCCCGACCCTATTTTTCCTCAATAACTTCCCCCTCCAATCCTTTCCTCCACCCCCGACCTTTTTTTTTTCTCAACAAAAAAATCCTTGATGTTCCCCATTGAAAAAAAAAATATTGTTTGGTGATCCTCAGTCTTAAAAAGTTTAAGAAACACCGATGTAGACGCAGCCTTCATCACCATTTCCGTTAGGGAGAAGCAAAAAACGTGGTTTTCTCTTGCTGTGGTTAGGCAAAAAGTCTGGAGAGCAACACTGACTAAGGACCATACATCCGTTTCAGTGCCCCAGATTCCAGAGTTCCCAGCAGTCGGCCTAGGACAGAGGCCAATGACAGTTTTAGGGTCTAGAAGGTCCAGCTGGAATGAAGGGCCTGTTGTGCTGGGTTTTGGAAAAGAGCAAACAGTGAGAAACATCCCTCCACTGCACAGGCATTGCTGCCCATGGCTGGGATTCCCAAAGGTGACGGAGGCAACATTATAAATGCAGACTAAATAGACAAGAGAGAAATGCTCTGTGGGCCTGGAGCAGCACAAGGCCTTTCCAAACCCAACCCCAACCACCCCCCTCTTAAATTCTCACATTAGAGTTTAGGTGGAACTCAACTGATTTTCTGTTAGCTCAGTCCCAGTGGGCTCCCTTAGTGGCCGGTGTCTCAGCCGTTGTCGCTCTGCTCTCTCCCCACGCTTTGAACCTTTGTCACTCCCAGGACCACGGCATCCTCTTCAGGACACTCCCAGCAGCGCCCACTGCTCCAATCTCGTCTCCCCTTCGGGGTGTCAGCAGCCCTATCGCCTCAGCTGCCGCCAAGGCCAACTGCAGCCCCGTTGAGCCCTCCCCTCAGGGGAAGCCACAGTCTGCAAAGGCCACGCCTCAGTGGGCTAGGTGCAATGCTAGGGAAAGGGGGACCCAAGGCCACCCACTGATCTATGTCAGGACCCAGGGACCCTTGAGTGGCAGCCTTGTCCTGCCTCCTTCTCTCCCCTCCTTTCCATGGGCTCCTTCCCTGTGGCCCCTTGCACCTTCCAGGCCCTTATTTACCTGGGAGGTACCAGCCCAGAGCCCCCCTCTTTAGCTCTCCCACCCAGTGTTGCTCAGCCCAGGTGCTTCTCCTCCGCTGGGAGCCAGTTTTGCACCCTCGCTGGGCAGGACCCAACTGCCTCTGCTTTGCTGCTTTGCTCGTTACAAATGTCTCTTTGATAGACCAGGGCTCTGTGCAGGCTTCCTCCAGCCTGCACTGACCCTTCTGGCCAGAGGGGGGCAGCTTCCCCACTACAGGTTGCAATGCAGAAAGATGCTTAGGGGATTTGGACACCTAATTCCATTAGTCCGCTTGCCCGATTTAAGCTTTCTCTTCTCTCTTCTCCTGACCTTTCCAGTTTCGTGGGACTCAAATGATGCACTTGAAATGGCCCCCGTCCTAGCCAATACACTGGTGCCTGAAACTGGGACCCACAGAGCTCTAAACTGCAGTTGTTCCAAATCACTGGGGGCACCCTGTGGCCCACTGGGCTCCTATGCATGGCCTGAGAGACATTTTCTTTACCTTTGTCCAGCTACAGGTTTGCCTGATGAGCTTGGTTTTCATGTGCATGTTTTTCCTGTCTGCATTGCTCAAGTGACACACATGTAAAACCAGGGCCTGTGAAGGGAGACGTGTGTCGATTGGCCACAACCTCAGCTCCCTCTGCATCCAATCCAAGCACTGCTACGGTTCAATCAGCACAGCCTCAGACCCTAGGTACGCAAGCACACTGGAAAAATACCCTATCCCCATAGCCCATCTTGGTCATGACAACCTTGCAGCCTCACTAGAGGACATAGGTCCACCAAGGTGGCCCACTCACTAGCCGAGGTTGCCCATCACTGCGGTCGTGTGCCCAGCCTGCTTATAACTCACATCCAAGGTAATTCAGGTTGACCATGCTGACCATTGGGATAGAAATACTCCTAGCTGTCCCGGTGAAATTTACCCAAAGTCTTTGTCATTTATTTATCATAGAATTCTAGAACCCCAGGGCAGGCAGAGACCTCAGGAGTCATCGAGTCCAGCCCCCTGCCCAAAGCAGGACCAGCCCCAACTCAATCATCCCAGCCAGGGCTTTGTCAATCTGGGACTTAAAACACCTCTAGGGATGGAGATTCCACCCTCTCCCTAGGGAACCCATTCCAGTGCTTCCCCACCCTTCTAGGGAAATAGTTTTTCCTAATATCCCACCTAGACCTCCCCCACTGTAACTTGAGCCCATTGCTTCTCGTTCTGCCATCTGCCTCCACTGAGAACAGCCTCTCTCCAGCCTCTTCGGAACCCTCTTCAGGGAGTTGCAGGCTGCTCTCAAAACCCAGACTAAATAAGCCGGAATCCCTCAGCCCCTCCTCATAGGTCATATGCTCCAGCCCCCTCATCATTTTGGCTGCCCACATTTAGGGCAGCAGTTTTCTACCACTGGTCCACGGACAGGTGGTGGGCCACAGACCCCTGCCTGCCGGGCTGAGAAAACTGCCTGGGCACCCACCCACTTTTGATTAGCCCTTCCCACTGGCGTTCCCCATATCGGAATTCCTTTCCACCCACTTCACCATGCAGTAGGAGGGCGAGTGGGGCAGTGGGCAGTTGGGTGTGCGGTGGCTGGGGCTGAGGTCACTGGGGCAACCTCACCATGGCCCTGGTTTCAGCTCCAGCAGCCGCTATGCTGCCTGGCTGGCAGGGCCACGTGGAAAGCACTGGTGGGGGGCAGCCAAGGCCTGCTCTGGCAGCCAGGACCAGGGCTTGCCATGACCATGTGGTGGGGAGGCTAGGACCTACCATGTGGCAGGGGGCGGGGGACTGCCGTGGCTCTGTGGTGGTGGGGGCCTGATGGCCACGTGGTGGTGGGGGGCTGGGACTGGGACCTGCTCTGGGGGCCAACTCAAGAAAGATGAAGTAAGGTCAAATAGGGCATGTGTATTCAATGAGTCAAAATGGCCACGTGTAAAAATATCAGTTCACCTGTATTTATCTGCTAAACTGTGACCTTTCACACTCCATGCCTGTGTCTGAAAGCAACCAATTTCAGAATAGCTTTTCTCAGGGACTGATGGACCTCCTTGTTTTTCAGAGTTCTCAGCGCCTGTTTTCTTTGGCTCCAGAACAGAAATTAGAACTCAGGAGTCCTGCTCCCAGCTTCCCCTGCAACCCTCCTTCCAGAGCCAGTTCGAACCCAGAAACCCTGGATGCCACCTGCCTCCTCCACTAATCAACTAACCTTCACCCTTTGCAGACCCAGAGCGTGTACCTGGAAATCCTGACTCTCAACCCACTAGACTCCCCACTCAGGACTGGAAATATCACCCGAGAGTCCCGAAGGAGCTCTGATGTACAATAGCAGAGCTGCGAGCAGATGACTGTGTTCTTCAAAGGCCACAGGGGTGGTCACACTGGTAGCTCTAATGTCAGCGCCAGACAGACTGGGTGGAAGTATAGCACAGAAGAGGATAACCAGACATGGGCATACATGATTTATTGGGGAAAAGTCGGCACAGCTTTTGTAAAGGGAAACCTTGCCCCAGAAATCTATACAAATTCTTTGAGAGTGTCAACAAGGGTACATCTAGACTACAGGCTTTTGTCAACAGAAGTTTTGTCAACAAATACTGTTGACAAAGCTTCTGTCGACAAAGAGCGTTTAGACTACAACCAGTTCTGTCGACAAAGCAAGCCACTTTGTCAACATGAGAGCGTAGACACAAAGGACAGTGTAGATGCAATAAGACCTTCTGTCCACAAAACTGTCGACAAAAGGCGTTATTCCTCGTAGAATGAGGTTTACAGCCATTGACAAAACTGCTGAGTTCTGTCAACGTTATGTCGACAGAACATGGCGGCAATGTAGACACAAGTCTAGTTTTGTCGACAAAACCCTGTAGTCTAGACACATCCCAACAGTCTGAACAAGGCTGATTCTGTGGATACAATCTACTACAGAGTTCACAAGCCCTAGACAAGGACCCCAAAGGGGAAACACTTGCCCGGTGCTCTGCTAGATAGTTTTCTTCTTCCAGCTTTTGAGAGGTGGTCGGACCCAGTGGGTTAGAGAAGGGAGACATAAGTTGCCAGCACAACTGGGATCTACTTCTAGCTCTTGGAGGGAAGTGAAGTCTAGTGGGTCAAAGCAGGGGCCAGGGAGGATGAGAAGGCAGAATTTCTGGGTGGTGCCCATTGCCCTAGGAAGGAGTAAGAAAGTGGGATCCAGGGAGTTAGCACACGGTGTGAGAGTCTGGACTCCTGAGTCAAAGCTTAAGGCCAAAGGGGACCAAGTCAGATCATCTGGCCTGACCTGTAAGACACAGGCCACCAACCTGACCCATTCACTGAAAGAAGACCAAAGTGGGACCACGACCCCCATAGGGGCAGGGAAATAATTATATGAAATTGATCCAGATAATCCTGACAAGTGAGATATTTATAATGCGGGGAGTGGGGTGGCAACTTCTCCCAAGTCATGGCCAATCAGACCAGCATGGTGGGTGGAATTAGTTCCTTACCCCATGCATGGCGACCAGCTGGGCCTGAGGCTTGGTCTACACTAGAGCGGAAAGTCGACTTAAGATACGCAATCACATAGCTGGAGTTGACATATCTTAAATTGCCATCCACACAGCAAGAAGTTGATGGCTTCCCTTACTACTCCTGAGGAGCAGGATTTCACTAGACCCGCTAAACCGAATCCCCGAAGATGGAGCGCAGCGGTGTTGATATTCTGCGTAATGTAGACGTGACTTGAGAGTGTAAGTAGGAACCAGCCAGCCAAAGATCTGAGCCAGAGTGCGGGGTGTCACCTCAGAGCCCTGGCCCACCTCATCACATGTCCCATCTCCAGCAGTGATCGCTTCTGATTTTGCAGAGGAAAAACTCAACAATCCAAGCAACCTCTTCTACAGAACAAAAATAGATCATATTTCTCCCCTAAACCTAATTGTTTTCCCCAATAACAGCATTTGGGGGGGTGGTTCCAGAGAGTTAGAGACCTTCTCATTTCTAGCATTGCTACGGAAGAGGGATAAGGTCTTGTGAGCTGGATGCAGGGCAATTGGTTCTATTCAGGCTGTAGGAGAAGAGTGTGGCTCATTCCATACAAACATGATATTGCCGCGATTTGGGTCCCAGCTCTCACTCCCAAGACATCGTTAGGTTGCTCCTAATTGACGACAGAGAAAAGGAGAATGGGAAGTTGTCCCCTGGATCAGATCTCTAGGGAACAATAATGAAACTCAGCTGCACAATACGGGTGGAGATCGGACTCAGCCTTTGTGTGCACACATTGGGTTTTATTATCCTATCCTCTGCAAACACGGACATGGAGCAGTGCTCATGGCCTCCAGCAGGGGCTCATGAGCCCATGCAACTTTGGCCCCTCAACTCCACCGTGGCCGAAGCATCAGTAAATGATCATATCACAGATCACGCAAAATGCCGTGTGTGCTCCCCCTGCAGCCAGAACCACCTGGAGCAGTAGGGCCCAAACCCATGGCCCCTTCTTCCCCATCAGTCCCAACCTATGGGGGTCCCTTCAGAGCCTACTATGGCCCCCCCAGCAGGGTCCTCCTCAGAGCCCCTTTCATCTCTTTGTTCCTCAGGCTGTAGATCAGCGGGTTGAGCAGCGGGGTCCCAACTGCATAGAACAGCGTCACCACCTTCCCGCTGGTCCCAGAGGCTGTCGGGATGGAGTAATTGACCATGACGGAGCCAAAGAACAGGCTCACGATGGCCAGGTGGGAGGTGCAGGTGGAAAAGGCCTTGTGCCGCCCAGCCCCTGCAGGCAGCCTTAGTACTGCTGTGATGATGAGCCCGTAGGAGGCCAGGATGAAGGAGACAGTGCTGAAGATCATAAGGGAGCTTGCAGTGGAGCAGATCTGACCAGCCCAGTGAGCTGGGGAGCAGGAGGCAGCCAGCAATGGGGCCGGGTCACAGACAAAATGGTCCAGGGTGTAGGGGCTGCAGAAGGAGAGCCGGGAGATGAGGACAATGGGCGCTATGAACCACAGGAAGCCAAAGAACCAGCAGGAGGCGACCAAGGTCCAGCAGAGCTGGGGGGACATGAGGACGGGGTAGCGCAGAGGCTGGCAGATGGCCAGGTACCGGTCCAGAGCCATGGCTGCGAGTAAGAAACACTCGGTGGTTCCCAGGGAGAAGAAGAAGTAGAACTGCAGGAAGCAGGCGTGGAAGGAGATGGGGAGACCAGGGGACAGCAGGTCGCAGAGCATTTGTGGTGCAGTGGATGTGACGTAGCAGATCTCCAGCCAGGAGAAGTTCCCCAGCAGGATGTACATGGGCAGACGCTGGAGGCGGGGGTCCCGCAGCACGGCCCACACGATGCAGAAGTTCCCCACCACTGTGGCAGCATACGCCAAGGAGAGCAGAGCAAAGAGGAGCTCCCGGCTCTGCCGGCCCAGGGAGGGGAAACCCAGCAGCAGGAACTGGGTCACTGTGGCGGTGCTGTTGGCCGGATGCATCAAAGGACCCTGGAGGTGATAGAAATGAGACAGAGACAGTCACCGGACGTCAAAATCTCTGACCCACCCCCACCCCCACCCCCACCGCCCTGTATCACATCTCACACTCACGCTGGGTTTCTTTCCCTTTAGGAAACGTTTAGGCTATTCGACCAGCTGCTCTTCCTGGGCAATGCTCACTTGCTCTTCCTTCCATGGTGGGGTCAGCTTCTCTGGGCCCGGCCAGGATCCCAAACCCCATCGGAGCCACTCAGCATCACGGGGGGTTCTCAGAGAAACTGCATCACAGTCCCTCCCTGGACATCAAGGCTGAAATTAAATGGCCTAGGTTGAGCAGCACATTTAGGCACCTAAATCCATTTGACGGTCTGATATTAAATTTGTATTGCGAGTGGGATTAGGCTCCCAAACCACTGACTACCCTTTTGCAAATGGGATTAGGCTCCTAACCCTTCCCCCCATCGCTCTACTGGGCTCAAGAAGACATTCTACAGTTCGATAGATAGTGATTATCCCTAAGGTCCCCTCAGAAGGACAATCAAGATTTAATACAAAAAAAAAATTAATTTCCTATGGCATCTATTCCTCCCTTAAATTCACACACACACATAATGCAAAAAATAAATTATATTTATTACCAATTGTACACAAAATAGTAAGTTGAGATTTAGATATTTTATTCTTTGCTACCACTAATGAAAATATTTAGTTACTAAGGTGCAGGTGACCAAAGCTCACAGGTAAGTGAAGAACACGGAGGCCTGGGAGATGAGTTGGGAATGGGAGGGATCATGGGCTATAAGAGTGGAGAAAAAGGAGGGACAAGGCAGAACTGGGAGGCAAGGACAAAGACGTAGCTTAGATGCCTATGTACAAATGCAAGAAGCCTATGTAATAAGCAGCAAGAACTAGAAATGCTAATAAATAAACACAACGACGACATTGTTGGTATCACAGAGGCTTGGTGGGATAATACACGCATTTGGAATATTGGCATAGAAGGGTGCAGCTTGTTCAGGAAGGATAGGTGGGGCCAAAAGCGAGGAGGTGGTGCCTTATACATTCAAAATGTACACACTTGGACTGAGGTGGAGATGGATGTGGGGAGCAGATGTGTTGAAAGTCTCTGGGTTAGGTAAAAATAAGGGTGATGTCATGCTAGGGGTCTATTACAGGCCACCTACCCAGGTAGAAGAGGCGCATGAGGCTTTTTTTAAACAACTAACAAAATCATCCAAAGTGCAGGATTTGGTGGTGATGGGGGATTTCAACTATCCAGACATTGTTGGGAAGCTAACACAGTGGGGCACAGACCATCCAATAAGTTCTTGGACTGTATTGGAGACAATTCTTTATTTCAGAAGGTTGAAAAAGCTACTGGGGGAGAAGCTGTTCTAGATTTGATTTTAACGAATGGGGTGGAGCTGGTTGAAAATTTGAAAGTGGAAGGCAGCTTGGGTGAAAATGGTCATGAATTCATAGAGTTCATGACTCTAAGGAATGGTAGAAGAGAGAACAGAAAAACAGAGACAATGGATTTCAGGAGGCAATTTTCGTAAACTCAGAGAGCTGATTAGCAAGGTCTCATGGAAAGCAGAACTAAGGGGGGAAACAAATGAAGAGAGTTGGCAGTTTTTCATGAGGTATTAGTAAGGGCCCAAAAGCAAACTATTTCACCACAAATTGGGGTAGATGGACTTTCAGACTGGCCCAGTGAGTTCTAACACTGAGAGCAATATGTTGCACTTTCTTGGGCATATTTTCCTGTAACCCATTTCTGATCGGTTTCTCCTCTTTGCTACCTGGAACTGGGGTTTCACTGAGCCCTCCCACCCACCAGTCTGGGATCACTCGCACATCAGGCACCTCTGGCAAGCTGCAGGCTCACTCCTGCTCCTACGCTTTCTCAAGCATCCACACAGCTTTGGATACACGCAGTTGTTGTTACACGCATACTCTATGATGAGCCTCTGGATGAAATGATAGGGAAGCTACTATAATGATAACTATCAGCCTATGACACCAGAGCTGTAGAACCCTAGTGAGGCTACCCCTAACACGGCTACCCCTCTGATACAGACAAGTCTGTTAACGATAAAGAATCTGAGCAGATTACCAGAAAGCAAACAAAAATCCTCACAAACTCAGCATAACGGGCTGCTCTGAGTCCATAGAAATGAGCAGATTCTCACCATGCCCAGTGATACGAGGCATCTGGCAGATTCTCAAGGCACAAGTTGCATTTGCTTTGTCACTTGGGTTTTTCAGGCTTCTGTACCCTGGGTACCTTTCACCTGGGGCCAGCACTTTCCCCAGGTCCGTCCTTGCTCTTCAGATCTTTCCAGGAGTCCTCTTGTGCAGGGAGTAAAGAACTGCTGGTTTCACTTCCTGCCTTCTATAGCTTCAGAAAAGGGTGGGAATCCTTTGTTTCAAAGTCTGTTCCCAAGACTAGGCTTTGGAAAAACACAAACAGGCCCCTGTAGAACCACCCATTAATTACAGGCTCCCTGGAGCATTCTGACGAAGGCTTGCTAAGTGGGAGTTCATCTTTTTGCCTAACAACTCATTACCATTAAAAGACCCTTCCCAATGGACTGTCTAGCACCTTCCCAAGTGGGAGGTACCCAGGTGTAAGGACATTGGAAATAAAGACGCTTAGTCCATATGCATAAATTCAGATAAAAAATAATGCACGAATACAAATAGGCTAATCATATTTAGCACATCATAACTTTTCCAGTGACACCTTGAATGACCTGTCTTGCAAAATTATCCATGCTTTAGTCCTACCACAGTAAAATATTCAATATTGGGGTTTAGTGTCACAGATTCTACTTTCTTCCATGTTCCTTCTGGATCGATCAAGAATCCCATTCTTTCTGACATGATGCCTGAATAGGCATGTTTCCTTTCTAAATTCATGTATTTTATATTACCAGTGGCACTCTAACCTCATCCCTTCCTTCAGATCTCATGGATAAGATTGGAAAATGTAGTTCAAAGACAGTCCCTACTGCTATTGGCAGACTTCAATTATCTCTGGAAACTGAGATTCGGTTCATGTCTGGATGCCACAGAACTTGCAAATGTTGTTGTTAATCCCTTCAAAAAATATCACTCTCTCCCCTGGCTGGTAAATCCTCCTTCCTATGAAATAATGTAATCACCCTTCTTATTTCTACTGGTGGGAATTTGAAATGATTGCAGAGAGGAAAGTGAATATTTATTTTTATAGAAACAAAAAACAATGGTACCACTTGTAACCATCATTGGTAATGAATTGTTACCAATCCCAAATGGGAAGTCCTGGAAAATAATAGATTCCAAAGGGAAATAATGGAGACCAGAGAACTGTTGACCCAAAAGATAAAACAAAAAGGAAAGGGAATGTCTCGTTCAAAGGAAATTAGTGCAGGGAGAACTTCTGATTTCAGTGGAAGTCCCTATTCTTCTGATGGGTTAGATGAGAAGGTCTCTTGCTTCAATTCTCCATATACTCCGTATAGATGTCAATCAGGCATAAAAGAGCTTCCTAACTGACATGAATATGCAATACCCACCAATTTCATTGAAAAAATGGTGTTAAAATGCTCATGCAATATATTCTAGAGGTTCTCCCAAGTGTCTGAAGGTGAATTGTCACACTATTTGTTAGCTGAGAAACCATACAAATTAACCAGTGCGGGTCTGGATCTGTAAATCATCACTCACATGATGTAGACCAATGTTTCTTAAACTGTGTTCCGCGGCACACCAGTATGCCATGAGGCAGTTGGAGGTGTGTTGAGGAGAAAAACAGAATTAAAAATGGCTGCTCTGAAACAGGCAGGCAACCTTTTTGCCCCTCCCCCTCAATAACTTTCCCCGACCCTATTTTACCTCAATAACTTCCCCCTCCAATCCTTTCCTCCACCCCCCGACCTTTTTTTTTTCTCAACAAAAAAATCCTTGATGTTCCCCATTGAAAAAAAATATTGTTTGGTGATCCTCAGTCTTAAAAAGTTTAAGAAACACCAATGTAGATGCAGCCTTCATCACCATTTCCATTAGGGAGAAGCAAAAAACGTGGTTTTCTCTTGCTGTGGTTAGGCAAAAAGTCTGGAGAGCAATACTGACTAAGGACCATACATCCGTTTCAGTGCCCCAGATTCCAGAGTTCCCAGCAGTCTGGCCTAGGACAGAGGCCAATGACAGTTTTAGGGTCTAGAAGGTCCAGCTGGAATGAAGGGCCTGTTGTGCTGGGTTTTGGAAAAGAGCAAACAGTGAGAAACATCCCTCCACAGCACAGGCATTGCTTCCCATGGCTGGGATTCCCAAAGGAGACGGAGGCAACATTAAAAATGCAGACTAAATAGACAAGAGAGAGGCTCTGTGGGCCTGGAGCAGCACAAGGCCTTTCCAAACCCAACCCCAACCACCCCCCTCTTAAATTCTCACATTAGAGTTTAGGTGGAACTCAACTGATTTTCTATTAGCTCAGTCCCAGTGGGCTCCCTTAGTGGCCGGTGTCTCAGCCGTTGTCCTCTGCTCTCTCCCCACGCTTTGAAACTGTGTCACTCCCAGGACCACGGCATCCTCTTCAGGACACTCCCCCCCCCCCCCCCAGCAGCACCCACTGCTCCAATCTCGTCTCCCCTTCGGGGTGTCAGCAACCCTTTGCCTCAGCTGCCGCCAAGGCCAACTGCAGCCCCGTTGAGCCCTCCCCTCAGGGGAAGCCACAGTCTGCAAAGGCCACGCCTCAGTGGGCTAGGTGCAGTGCTAGGGAAAGGGGGACCCAAGGCCACCCACTGATCTATGCCCTTGAGTGGCAGCCTTGTCCTGCCTCCTTCTCTCCCCTCTTTTCCATGGGCCCCTTCCCTGTGGCCCCTTGCACCTTCCAGGCCCTTATTTACCTGGGAGGTACCAGCCCAGAGCCCCCCTCTTTAGCTCTCCCACCCAGTGTTGCTCAGCCCAGGTGCTTCTCCTCCGCTGGGAGCCAGTTCTGCACCCTCGCTGGGCAGGACCCAACTGCCTCTGCTTTGCTGCTTTGCTCGTTACAAGTGTCTCTTTGATAGACCAGGGCTCTGTGCAGGCTTCCTCCAGCCTGCACTGACCCTTCTGGCCAGAGGGGGCAGCTTCCCCACTACAGGTTGCAATGCAGAAAGATGCTTAGGGGATTTGGACACCTAATTCCATTAGTCCACTTGCCCGATTTAAGCTTTCTCTTCTCTCTTCTCCTGACCTTTCCAGTTACGTGGGACTCAAATGATGCACTTGAAATGGCCCCCGTCCTAGCCAATACACTGGTGCCTGAAACTGGGACCCACAGAGCTTTAAACTGCAGTTGTTCCAAATCACTGGGGGCACCCTGTGGCCCACTGGGCTCCTATGCATGGCCTGAGAGACATTTTCTTTACCTTTGTCCAGCTACAGGTTTGCCTGATGAGCTTGGTTTTCATGTGCATGTTTTTCCTGTCTGCATTGCTCAAGTGACACACATGTAAAGCCAGGGCCTGTGAAGGGAGACGTGTGTCGATTGGCCACAACCTCGGCTCCCTCTGCATCCAATCCAAGCACTGCTACGGTTCAATCAGCACAGCCTCAGACCCTAGGTACGCAAGCACACTGGAAAAATACCCTATCCCCATAGCCCATCTTGGTCATGACAACCTTGCAGCCTCACTAGAGGACATAGGTCCACCAAGGTGGCCCACTCACTAGCCGAGGTTGCCCATCACTGCGGTCATGTGCCCAGCCTGCTTATAACTCACATCCAAGGTAATTCAGGTTGACCATGCTGACCATTGGGATAGAAATACTCCTAGCTGTCCCGGTGAAATTTACCCAAAGTCTTTGTCATTTATTTATCATAGAATTCTAGAACCCCAGGGCAGGCAGAGACCTCGGGAGTCATCGAGTCCAGCCCCCTGCCCAAAGCAGGACCAGCCCCAACTCAATCATCCCAGCCAGGGCTTTGTCAATCTGGGACTTAAAACACCTCTAGGGATGGAGATTCCACCCCCTCCCTAGGGAACCCATCCCAGCACTTCCCCACCCTTCTAGGGAAATAGTTTTTCCTAATATCCAACCTAGACCTCCCCCACTGCAACTGAAGCCCATTGCTCCTTGTTCTGCCGTCTGCCCCCACTGAGAACAGCCTCTCTCCAGCCTCTTTGGAACCCCCTTCAGGGAGTTGCAGGCTGCTCTCAAAACCCAGACTAAATAAGCCGGAATCCCTCAGCCCCTCCTCATAGGTCATATGCTCCAGC
Organism: Pelodiscus sinensis; assembly: GCF_049634645.1. Taxonomy (NCBI): domain Eukaryota; kingdom Metazoa; phylum Chordata; order Testudines; family Trionychidae; genus Pelodiscus; species Pelodiscus sinensis. The sequence continues at coordinate 8,876,081 of NC_134740.1, read as the reverse complement.
CCCCTCATCATTTTGGCTGCCCAAATTTAGGGCAGCAGTTTTCTACCACTGGTCCACGGACAGGTGGTGGGCCACAGACTCCTGCTTGCCGGGCTGAGACACACTGCCTGGCCACCCACCTGCTTTTGATTAGCCCTTCCCACTGGCGTTCCCCATATCGGAATTCCTTTCCACCCACTTCACCATGCAGTAGGAGGGCGAGTGGGGCAGTGGGCAGTTGGGTGTGCTATGGCTGGGGCTGAGGTCACTGGGGCAACCTCACCATGGCCCTGGTTTCAGCTCCAGCAGCCGCTATGCTGCCTGGCTGGCAGGGCCACGTGGAAAGCACCGGTGGGGGGCAGCCGAGGCCTGCTCTGGCAGCCGGGACCAGGGCCTGCCATGACCATGTGGTGGGGAGGCTAGGACCTACCATGTGGCAGAGGGTGGGGGACTGCCATGGCTCTGTGGTGGTGGGGGGGCTGGGACTGGGACCTGCTCTGGGGGCCTACTCAAGAAAGATGAAGTAAGGTCAAATAGGGCATGTGTATTCAATGAGTCAAAATGGCCACGTGTAAAAATATCAGTTCACCTGTATTTAACTATCTGCTAAACTGTGACCTTTCACACTCCATGCCTGTGTCTGAAAGCATGCAATTTCAGAATAGCTTTTCTCAGGGACTGATGGACCTCCTTGTTTTTCAGAGTTCTCAGCGCCTGTTTTCTTTGGCTCCAGAACAGAAATTAGAACTCAGGAGTCCTGCTCCCAGCTTCCCCTGCAACCCTCCTTCCAGAGCCAGTTCGAACCCAGAAACCCTGGATGCCACCTGCCTCCTCCACTAATCAACTAACCTTCACCCTTTGCAGACCCAGAGCGTGTACCTGGAAATCCTGACTCTCAACCCACTAGACTCCCCACTCAGGACTGGAAATATCACCCGAGAGTCCCGAAGGAGCTCTGATGTACAATAGCAGAGCTGCGAGCAGATGACTGTGTTCTTCAAAGGCCACTGGGGTGGTCACACTGGTAGCTCTAATGTCAGCGCCAGACAGACTGGGTGGAAGTATAGCACAGAAGAGGATAACCAGACATGGGCATACATGATTTATTGGGGAAAAGTCGGCAAAGCTTTTGTAAAGGGAAACCTTGCCCCAGAAATCTATACAAATTCTTTGAGAGTGTCAACAAGGGTACATCTAGACTACAGGCTTTTGTCAACAGAAGTTTTGTCAACAAATACTGTTGACAAAGCTTCTGTCGACAAAGAGCGTTTAGACTACAACCAGTTCTGTCGACAAAGCAAGCCACTTTGTCAACATGAGAGCGTAGACACAAAGGACAGTGTAGATGCAATAAGACCTTCTGTCCACAAAACTGTCGACAAAAGGCGTTATTCCTCGTAGAATGAGGTTTACAGCCATTGACAAAACTGCTGAGTTCTGTCAACGTTATGTCGACAGAACATGGCGGCAATGTAGACACAAGACTAGTTTTGTCGACAAAACCCTGTAGTCTAGACACATCCCAACAGTCTGAACAAGGCTGATTCTGTGGATACAATCTACTACAGAGTTCACAAGCCCTAGACAAGGACCCCAAAGGGGAAACACTTGCCCGGTGCTCTGCTAGATAGTTTTCTTCTTCCAGCTTTTGAGAGGTGGTCGGACCCAGTGGGTTAGAGAAGGGAGACATAAGTTGCCAGCACAACTGGGATCTACTTCTAGCTCTTGGAGGGAAGTGAAGTCTAGTGGGTCAAAGCAGGGGCCAGGGAGGATGAGAAGGCAGAATTTCTGGGTGGTGCCCATTGCCCTAGGAAGGAGTAAGAAAGTGGGATCCAGGGAGTTAGCACACGGTGTGAGAGTCTGGACTCCTGGGTCAAAGCTTAAGGCCAAAGGGGACCAAGTCAGATCATCTGGCCTGACCTGTAAGACACAGGCCACCAACCTGACCCATTCACTGAAAGAAGACCAAAGTGGGACCACGACCCCCATAGGGGCAGGGAAATAATTATATGAAATTGATCCAGATAATCCTGACAAGTGAGATATTTATAATGCGGGGAGTGGGGTGGCAACCTCTCCCAAGTCATGGCCAATCAGACCAGTATGGTGGGTGGAATTAGTTCCTTACCCCATGCATGGCGACCAGCTGGGCCTGAGGCTTGGTCTACACTAGAGCGGAAAGTCGACTTAAGATACGCAATCACATAGCTGGAGTTGACATATCTTAAATTGCCATCCACACAGCAAGAAGTTGATGGCTTCCCTTACTACTCCTGAGGAGCAGGATTTCACTAGACCCGCTAAACCGAATCCCCGAAGATGGAGCGCAGCGGTGTTGATATTCTGCGTAATGTAGACGTGACTTGAGAGTGTAAGTAGGAACCAGCCAGCCAAAGATCTGAGCCAGAGTGCGGGGTGTCACCTCAGAGCCCTGGCCCACCTCATCACATGTCCCATCTCCAGCAGTGATCGCTTCTGATTTTGCAGAGGAAAAACTCAACAATCCAAGCAACCTCTTCTACAGAACAAAAATAGATCATATTTCTCCCCTAAACCTAATTGTTTTCCCCAATAACAGCATTTGGGGGGGTGGTTCCAGAGAGTTAGAGACCTTCTCATTTCTAGCATTGCTACGGAAGAGGGATAAGGTCTTGTGAGCTGGATGCAGGGCAATTGGTTCTATTCAGGCTGTAGGAGAAGAGTGTGGCCCATTCCATACAAACATGATATTGCCGCGATTTGGGTCCCAGCTCTCACTCCCAAGACATCGTTAGGTTGCTCCTAATTGACGACAGAGAAAAGGAGAATGGGAAGTTGCCCCCTGGATCAGATCTCTAGGGAACAATAATGAAACTCAGCTGCACAATACGGGTGGAGATCGGACTCAGCCTTTGTGTGCACACATTGGGTTTTATTATCCTATCCTCTGCAAACACGGACATGGAGCAGTGCTCATGGCCTCCAGCAGGGGCTCATGAGCCCATGCAACTTTGGCCCCTCAACTCCACCGTGGCCGAAGCATCAGTAAATGATCATATCACAGATCACGCAAAATGCCGTGTGTGCTCCCCCTGCAGCCAGAACCACCTGGAGCAGTAGGGCCCAAACCCATGGCCCCTTCTTCCCCATCAGTCCCAACCTATGGGGGTCCCTGCAGAGCCTACTATGGCCCCCCCAGCAGGGTCCTCCTCAGAGCCCCTTTCATCTCTTTGTTCCTCAGGCTGTAGATCAGCGGGTTGAGCAGCGGGGTCCCCACTGCATAGAACAGCGTCACAACCTTCCCGATGGTCCCAGAGGTTGTCGGGATGGAGTAATTGACCATGACGGAGCCAAAGAACAGGCTCACGATGGCCAGGTGGGAGGTGCAGGTGGAAAAGGCCTTGTGCCGCCCAGCCCCTGCAGGCAGCCTTAGTACTGCTGTGATGATGAGCCCGTAGGAGGCCAGGATGAAGGAGACAGTGCTCAAGATCTTAAGGGAGCTTGCAGTGGAGCAGATCTGACCAGCCCAGTGAGCTGGGGAGCAGGAGGCAGCCAGCAACGGGGCTGGGTCACAGACAAAATGGTCCAGGGTGTAGGGGCTGCAGAAGGAGAGCCGGGACATGAGGCTGATAGGCGCTATGAACCACAGGAAGCCAAAGAGCCAGCAGGAGGCGACCAAGGTCCAGCAGAGCTGGTGGGACATGAGGACGGGGTAGCGCAGAGGCTGGCAGATGGCCAGGTACCGGTCCAGAGCCATGGCTGCGAGGAAGAAACACTCGGTGGCTCCCAGGGAGAAGAAGAAGTAGAACTGCAGGAAGCAGGCATGGAAGGAGATGGGGAGACCAGGGGACAGCAGGTTGCAGAGCATTTGTGGTGCAGTGGATGTGACGTAGCAGATCTCCAGCCAGGAGAAGTTCCCCAGCAGGATGTACATGGGCAGACGCTGGAGGCGGGGGTCCCGCAGCACGGCCCACACGATGCAGAAGTTCCCCACCACTGTGGCAGCATACGCCAAGGAGAGCAGAGCAAAGAGGAGCTCCCGGCTCTGCCGGCCCAGGGAGGGGAAACCCAGCAGCAGGAACTGGGTCACTGTGGCGGTGCTGTTGGCCGGATGCATCAAAGGACCCTGGAGGTGATAGAAATGAGACAGAGACAGTCACCGGACGTCAAAATCTCTGACCCACCCCCACCCCCACCCCCACCGCCCTGTATCACATCTCACACTCACGCTGGGTTTCTTTCCCTTTAGGAAACGTTTAGGCTATTCGACCAGCTGCTCTTCCTGGGCAATGCTCACTTGCTCTTCCTTCCATGGTGGGGTCAGCTTCTCTGGGCCCGGCCAGGATCCCAAACCCCATCGGAGCCACTCAGCATCACGGGGGGTTCTCAGAGAAACTGCATCACAGTCCCTCCCTGGACATCAAGGCTGAAATTAAATGGCCTAGGTTGAGCAGCACATTTAGGCACCTAAATCCATTTGACGGTCTGATATTAAATTTGTATTGCGAGTGGGATTAGGCTCCCAAACCACTGACTACCCTTTTGCAAATGGGATTAGGCTCCTAACCCTTCCCCCCATCGCTCTACTGGGCTCAAGAAGACATTCTACAGTTCGATAGATAGTGATTATCCCTAAGGTCCCCTCAGAAGGACAATCAAGATTTAATACAAAAAAATAAATTAATTTCCTATGGCATCTATTCCTCCCTTAAATTCACACACACACATAATGCAAAAAATACATTATATTTATTACCAATTGTACACAAAATAGTAAGTTAAGATTTAGATATTTTATTCTTTGCTACCACTAATGAAAATATTTAGTTACTAAGGTGCAGGTGACCAAAGCTCACAGGTAAGTGAAGAACACGGAGGCCTGGGAGATGAGTTGGGAATGGGAGGGAACATGGGCTATAAGAGTGGAGAAAAAGGAGGGACAAGGCAGAACTGGGAGGCAAGGACAAAGACGTAGCTTAGATGCCTATGTACAAATGCAAGAAGCCTATGTAATAAGCAGCAAGAACTAGAAATGCTAATAAATAAACACAACGACGACATTGTTGGTATCACAGAGGCTTGGTGGGATAATACACGCATTTGGAATATTGGCATAGAAGGGAGCAGCTTGTTCAGGAAGGATAGGTGGGGCCAAAAGCGAGGAGGTGGTGCCTTATACATTCAAAATAGACACACTTGGACTGAGGTGGAGATGGATGTGGGGAGCAGATGTGTTGAAAGTCTCTGGGTTAGGTAAAAATAAGGGTGATGTCATGCTAGGGGTCTATTACAGGCCACCTACCCAGGTAGAAGAGGCGCATGAGGCTTTTTTTAAACAACTAACAAAATAATCCAAAGTGCAGGATTTGGTGGTGATGGGGGATTTCAACTATCCAGACATTGTTGGGAAGCTAACACAGTGGGGCACAGACCATCCAATAAGTTCTTGGACTGTATTGGAGACAATTCTTTATTTCAGAAGGTTGAAAAAGCTAGTGGGGGAGAAGCTGTTCTAGATTTGATTTTAACGAATGGGGTGGAGCTGGTTGAGAATTTGAAAGTGGAAGGCAGCTTGGGTGAAAGTGGTCATGAATTCATAGAGTTCATGACTCTAAGGAATGGTAGAAGAGAGAACAGAAAAACAGAGACAATGGATTTCAGGAGGCAATTTTCGTAAACTCAGAGAGCTGATTAGCAAGGTCTCATGGAAAGCAGAACTAAGGGGGAAAACAACTGAAGAGAGTTGGCAGTTTTTCATGAGGCATTATTAAGGGCCCAAAAGCAAACTATTTCACCACAAATTGGGGTAGATGGACTTTCAGACTGGCCCAGTGAGTTCTAACACTGAGAGCAATATGTTGCACTTTCTTGGGCATGTTTTCCTGTAACCCATTTCTGATCGGTTTCTCCTCTTTGCTCCTGGAACTGGGGTTTCACTGAGCCCTCCCACCCATCAGTCTGGGATCACTCGCACATCAGGCACCTCTGGCAAGCTGCAGGCTCACTCCTGCTCCTACGCTTTCTCAAGCATCCACACAGCTTTGGATACACGCAGTTGTTGTTACACGCATACTCTATGATGAGCCTCTGGATGAAATGATAGGGAAACTACTATAATGATAACTATCAGCCTATGACACCAGAGCTGTAGAACCCTAGTGAGGCTACCCCTAACATGGCTACCCCTCTGATACAGACAAGTCTGTTAACGATAAAGAATCTGAGCAGATTACCAGAAAGCAAACAAAAATCCTCACAAACTCAGCATAACAGGCTGCTCTGAGTCCATAGAAATGAGCAGATTCTCACCATGCCCAGTGATACGAGGCATCTGGCAGATTCTCAAGGCACAAGTTGCATTTGCTTTGTCACTTGGGTTTTTCAGGCTTCCGTACCCTGGGTACCTTTCACCTGGGGCCAGCACTTTCCCCAGGTCCGTCCTTGCTCTTCAGATCTTTCCAGGAGTCCTCTTGTGCAGGGAGTGAAGAACTGCTGGTTTCACTTCCTGCCTTCAATAGCTTCAGAAAAGGGTGGGAATCCTTTGTTTCAAAGTCTGTTCCCAAGACTAGGCTTTGGAAAAACACAAACAGGCCCCTGTAGAACCACCCGTTAATTACAGACTCCCTGGAGCATTCTGACGAAGGCTTGCTAAGTGGGAGTTCATCTTTTTGCCTAACAACTCATTACCATTAAAAGACCCTTCCCAATGGACTGTCTAGCACCTTCCCAAGTGGGAGGTACCCAGGTGTAAGGACATTGGAAATAAAGACGCTTAGTCCATATGCATAAATTCAGATAAAAAATAATGCACGAATACAAATAGGCTAATCATATTTAGCACATCATAACTTTTCCAGTGACACCTTGAATGACCTGTCTTGCAAAATTATCCATGCTTTAGTCCTACCACAGTAAAATATTCAATATTGGGGTTTAGTGTCACAGATTCTACTTTCTTCCATGTTCCTTCTGGATCGATCAAGAATCCCATTCTTTCTGACATGATGCCTGAATAGGCATGTTTCCTTTCTAAATTCATGTATTTTATATTACCAGTGGCACTCTAACCTCATCCCTTCCTTCAGATCTCATGGATAAGATTGGAAAATGTAGTTCAAAGACAGTCCCTACTGATATTGACAGACTTCAATTATCTCTGGAAACTGAGATTCGGTTCATGTCTGGATGCCACAGAACTTGCAAATGTTGTTGTTAATCCCTTCAAAAAATATCACTCTCTCCCCTGGCTGGTAAATCCTCCTTCCTATGAAATAATGTAATCACCCTTCTTATTTCTACTGGTGGGAATTTGAAACGGTTGCAGAGAGGAAAGTGAATATTTATTTTTATAGAAACAAAAAACAATGGTACCACTTGTAACCATCATTGGTAATGAATTGTTACCAATCCCAAATGGGAAGTCCTGGAAAATAATAGATTCCAAAGGAAAATAATGGAGACCAGAGAACTGTTGACCCAAAAGATAAAACAAAAAGGAAAGGGAATGTCTCATTCAAAGGAAATTAGTGCAGGGAGAACTTCTGATTTCAGTGGAAGTCCCTATTCTTCTGACGGGTTAGATGAGAAGGTCTCTTGCTTCAATTCTCCATATACTCCGTATAGATGTCAATCAGGCATAAAAGACCTTCCTAACAGACATGAATATGCAATACCCACCAATTTCATTGAAAAAATGGTGTTAAAATGCTCATGCAATATATTCTAGAGGTTCTCCCAAGTGTCTGAAGGTGAATTGTCACACTATTTGTTAGCTGAGAAACCATACGAATTAACCAGTGAAGGTCTGGATCTGTAAATCATCACTCACATGATGTAGACCAATGTTTCTTAAACTGTGTTCCGCGGCACACCGGTATGCCATGAGGCAGTCGGAGGTGTGTCGCGGAGAAAAACAGAATTAAAAATGGCTGCTCTGAAACAGGCAGGCAACCTTTTTGCCCCTCCCCCTCAATAACTTTCCCCGACCCTATTTTTCCTCAATAACTTCCCCCTCCAATCCTTTCCTCTGTGGCTCTGTGGGCCTGGAGCAGCACAAGGCCTTTCCAAACCCAACCCCAACCACCCCCCTCTTAAATTCTCACATTAGAGTTTAGGTGGAACTCAACTGATTTTCTGTTAGCTCAGTCCCAGTGGGCTCCCTTAGTGGCCGGTGTCTCAGCTGTTGTCGCTCTGCTCTCTCCCCACGCTTTGAACCTGTGTCACTCCCAGGACCACGGCATCCTCTTCAGGACACTCCCCCCCCCCCAGCAGCGCCCACTGCTCCAATCTCGTCTCCCCTTCGGGGTGTCAGCAACCCTTCGCCTCAGCTGCCGCCAAGGCCAACTGCAGCCCCGTTGAGCACTCCCCTCAGGGGAAGCCACAGTCTGCAAAGGCCACGCCTCAGTGGGCTAGGTGCAATGCTAGGGGAAAGGGGGACCCAAGGCCACCCACTGATCTATGCCCTTGAGAGGCAGCCTTGTCCTGCCTCAATAACTTCCCCCGACCCTATTTTTCCTCAATAACTTCCCCCTCCAATCCTTTCCTCCACCCCCGACCTTTTTTTTTTCTCAACAAAAAAATCCTTGATGTTCCCCATTGAAAAAAAAAATATTGTTTGGTGATCCTCAGTCTTAAAAAGTTTAAGAAACACCGATGTAGACGCAGCCTTCATCACCATTTCCGTTAGGGAGAAGCAAAAAACGTGGTTTTCTCTTGCTGTGGTTAGGCAAAAAGTCTGGAGAGCAACACTGACTAAGGACCATACATCCGTTTCAGTGCCCCAGATTCCAGAGTTCCCAGCAGTCGGCCTAGGACAGAGGCCAATGACAGTTTTAGGGTCTAGAAGGTCCAGCTGGAATGAAGGGCCTGTTGTGCTGGGTTTTGGAAAAGAGCAAACAGTGAGAAACATCCCTCCACTGCACAGGCATTGCTGCCCATGGCTGGGATTCCCAAAGGCGACGGAGGCAACATTATAAATGCAGACTAAATAGACAAGAGAGAAATGCTCTGTGGGCCTGGAGCAGCACAAGGCCTTTCCAAACCCAACCCCAACCACCCCCCTCTTAAATTCTCACATTAGAGTTTAGGTGGAACTCAACTGATTTTCTGTTAGCTCAGTCCCAGTGGGCTCCCTTAGTGGCCGGTGTCTCAGCCGTTGTCGCTCTGCTCTCTCCCCACGCTTTGAACCTTTGTCACTCCCAGGACCACGGCATCCTCTTCAGGACACTCCCAGCAGCGCCCACTGCTCCAATCTCGTCTCCCCTTCGGGGTGTCAGCAGCCCTATCGCCTCAGCTGCCGCCAAGGCCAACTGCAGCCCCGTTGAGCCCTCCCCTCAGGGGAAGCCACAGTCTGCAAAGGCCACGCCTCAGTGGGCTAGGTGCAATGCTAGGGAAAGGGGGACCCAAGGCCACCCACTGATCTATGTCAGGACCCAGGGACCCTTGAGTGGCAGCCTTGTCCTGCCTCCTTCTCTCCCCTCCTTTCCATGGGCTCCTTCCCTGTGGCCCCTTGCACCTTCCAGGCCCTTATTTACCTGGGAGGTACCAGCCCAGAGCCCCCCTCTTTAGCTCTCCCACCCAGTGTTGCTCAGCCCAGGTGCTTCTCCTCCGCTGGGAGCCAGTTTTGCACCCTCGCTGGGCAGGACCCAACTGCCTCTGCTTTGCTGCTTTGCTCGTTACAAATGTCTCTTTGATAGACCAGGGCTCTGTGCAGGCTTCCTCCAGCCTGCACTGACCCTTCTGGCCAGAGGGGGGCAGCTTCCCCACTACAGGTTGCAATGCAGAAAGATGCTTAGGGGATTTGGACACCTAATTCCATTAGTCCGCTTGCCCGATTTAAGCTTTCTCTTCTCTCTTCTCCTGACCTTTCCAGTTTCGTGGGACTCAAATGATGCACTTGAAATGGCCCCCGTCCTAGCCAATACACTGGTGCCTGAAACTGGGACCCACAGAGCTCTAAACTGCAGTTGTTCCAAATCACTGGGGGCACCCTGTGGCCCACTGGGCTCCTATGCATGGCCTGAGAGACATTTTCTTTACCTTTGTCCAGCTACAGGTTTGCCTGATGAGCTTGGTTTTCATGTGCATGTTTTTCCTGTCTGCATTGCTCAAGTGACACACATGTAAAACCAGGGCCTGTGAAGGGAGACGTGTGTCGATTGGCCACAACCTCAGCTCCCTCTGCATCCAATCCAAGCACTGCTACGGTTCAATCAGCACAGCCTCAGACCCTAGGTACGCAAGCACACTGGAAAAATACCCTATCCCCATAGCCCATCTTGGTCATGACAACCTTGCAGCCTCACTAGAGGACATAGGTCCACCAAGGTGGCCCACTCACTAGCCGAGGTTGCCCATCACTGCGGTCGTGTGCCCAGCCTGCTTATAACTCACATCCAAGGTAATTCAGGTTGACCATGCTGACCATTGGGATAGAAATACTCCTAGCTGTCCCGGTGAAATTTACCCAAAGTCTTTGTCATTTATTTATCATAGAATTCTAGAACCCCAGGGCAGGCAGAGACCTCAGGAGTCATCGAGTCCAGCCCCCTGCCCAAAGCAGGACCAGCCCCAACTCAATCATCCCAGCCAGGGCTTTGTCAATCTGGGACTTAAAACACCTCTAGGGATGGAGATTCCACCCTCTCCCTAGGGAACCCATTCCAGTGCTTCCCCACCCTTCTAGGGAAATAGTTTTTCCTAATATCCCACCTAGACCTCCCCCACTGTAACTTGAGCCCATTGCTTCTCGTTCTGCCATCTGCCTCCACTGAGAACAGCCTCTCTCCAGCCTCTTCGGAACCCTCTTCAGGGAGTTGCAGGCTGCTCTCAAAACCCAGACTAAATAAGCCGGAATCCCTCAGCCCCTCCTCATAGGTCATATGCTCCAGCCCCCTCATCATTTTGGCTGCCCACATTTAGGGCAGCAGTTTTCTACCACTGGTCCACGGACAGGTGGTGGGCCACAGACCTCTGCCTGCCGGGCTGAGACACACTGCCTGGGCACCCACCCACTTTTGATTAGCCCTTCCCACTGGCGTTCCCCATATCGGAATTCCTTTCCACCCACTTCACCATGCAGTAGGAGGGCGAGTGGGGCAGTGGGCAGTTGGGTGTGCGGTGGCTGGGGCTGAGGTCACTGGGGCAACCTCACCATGGCCCTGGTTTCAGCTCCAGCAGCCGCTATGCTGCCTGGCTGGCAGGGCCACGTGGAAAGCACTGGTGGGGGGCAGCCAAGGCCTGCTCTGGCAGCCAGGACCAGGGCTTGCCATGACCATGTGGTGGGGAGGCTAGGACCTACCATGTGGCAGGGGGCGGGGGACTGCCGTGGCTCTGTGGTGGTGGGGGCCTGATGGCCACGTGGTGGTGGGGGGCTGGGACTGGGACCTGCTCTGGGGGCCTACTCAAGAAAGATGAAGTAAGGTCAAATAGGGCATGTGTATTCAATGAGTCAAAATGGCCACGTGTAAAAATATCAGTTCACCTGTATTTAACTATCTGCTAAACTGTGACCTTTCACACTCCATGCCTGTGTCTGAAAGCAACCAATTTCAGAATAGCTTTTCTCAGGGACTGATGGACCTCCTTGTTTTTCAGAGTTCTCAGCGCCTGTTTTCTTTGGCTCCAGAACAGAAATTAGAACTCAGGAGTCCTGCTCCCAGCTTCCCCTGCAACCCTCCTTCCAGAGCCAGTTCGAACCCAGAAACCCTGGATGCCACCTGCCTCCTCCACTAATCAACTAACCTTCACCCTTTGCAGACCCAGAGCGTGTACCTGGAAATCCTGACTCTCAACCCACTAGACACCTCACTCAGGACTGGAAATATCACCCGAGAGTCCCGAAGGAGCTCTGATGTACAATAGCAGAGCTGCGAGCAGATGACTGTGTTCTTCAAAGGCCACTGGGGTGGTCACACTGGTAGCTCTAATGTCAGCGCCAGACAGACTGGGTGGAAGTATAGCACAGAAGAGGATAACCAGACATGGGCATACATGATTTATTGGGGAAAAGTCGGCACAGCTTTTGTAAAGGGAAACCTTGCCCCAGAAATCTATACAAATTCTTTGAGAGTGTCAACAAGGGTACATCTAGACTACAGGCTTTTGTCAACAGAAGTTTTGTCAACAAATACTGTTGACAAAGCTTCTGTCGACAAAGAGCGTTTAGACGACAACCAGTTCTGTCGACAAAGCAAGCCACTTTGTCAACATGAGAGTGTAGACACAAAGGACAGTGTAGATGCAATAAGACCTTCTGTCCACAAAACTGTCGACAAAAGGCGTTATTCCTCGTAGCATGAGGTTTACAGCCATTGACAAAACTGCTGAGTTCTGTCAACGTTATGTCGACAGAACATGGCGGCAATGTAGACACAAGTCTAGTTTTGTCGACAAAACCCTGTAGGCTAGACACATCCCAACAGTCTGAACAAGGCTGATTCTGTGGATACAATCTACTACAGAGTTCACAAGCCCTAGACAAGGACCCCAAAGGGGAAACAATTGCCCGGTGCTCTGCTAGATAGTTTTCTTCTTCCAGCTTTTGAGAGGTGGTCGGACCCAGTGGGTTAGAGAAGGGAGACATAAGTTGTCAGCACAACTGGGATCTACTTCTAGCTCTTGGAGGGAAGAGAAGTCTAGTGGGTCAAAGCAGGGGCCAGGGTGGATGAGAAGGCAGAATTTCTGGGTGGTGCCCATTGCCCTAGGAAGGAGTAAGAAAGTGGGATCCAGGGAGTTAGCACACGGTGTGGGAGTCTGGACTCCTGGGTCAAAGCTTAAGGCCAAAGGGGACCAAGTCAGATCATCTGGCCTGACCTGTAAGACACAGGCCACCAACCTGACCCATTCACTGAAAGAAGACCAAAGTGGGACCACGACCCCCATAGGGGCAGGGAAATAATTATATGAAATTGATCCAGATAATCCTGACAAGTGAGATATTTATAATGTGGGGAGTGGGGTGGCAACCTCTCCCAAGTCATGGCCAATCAGACCAGCATGGTGGGTGGAATTAGTTCCTTACCCCATGCATGGCGACCAGCTGGGCCTGAGGCTTGGTCTACACTAGAGCGGAAAGTCGACTTAAGATACGCAATCACATAGCTGGAGTTGACATATCTTAAATTGCCATCCACACAGCAAGAAGTTGATGGCTTCCCTTACTACTCCTGAGGAGCAGGATTTCACTAGACCCGCTAAATCGAATCCCCGAAGATGGAGCGCAGCGGCATTGATATTCTGCGTAATGTAGACGTGACTTGAGAGTGTAAGTAGGAACCAGCCAGCCAAAGATCTGAGCCAGAGTGCGGGGTGTCACCTCAGAGCCCTGGCCCACCTCATCACATGTCCCATCTCCAGCACTGATCGCTTCTGATTTTGCAGAGGAAAAACTCAACAATCCAAGCAACCTCTTCTACAGAACAAAAATAGATCATATTTCTCCCCTAAACCTAATTGTTTTCCCCAATAACAGCTTTTGGGGGGTGGTTCCAGAGAGTTAGAGACCTTCTCATTTCTAGCATTGCTATGGAAGAGGGATAAGGTCTTGTGAGTTGGATGCAGGGCAATTGGTTCTACTCAGGCTGTAGGAGGAGAGTGTGGCCCATTCCATACAAACATGATATTGCCGCGATTTGGGTCCCAGCTCTCACTCCCAAGACATCGTTAGGTTGCTCCTAATTGACGACAGAGAAAAGGAGAATGGGAAGTTGCCCCCTGGATCAGATCTCTAGGGAACAATAATGAAACTCAGCTGCACAATACGGGTGGAGATAGGACTCAGCCTTTGTGTGCACACATTGGGTTTTATTATCCTATCCTCTGCAAACACGGACATGGAGCAGTGCTCATGGCCTCCAGCAGGGGCACATGAGCCCATGCAACTTTGGCCCCTCAACTCCACCGTGGCCGAAGCATCAGTAAATGATCATATCACAGATCACGCAAAATGCCGTGTGTTCTCCCACTGCAGCCAGAACCACCTGGAGCAGTAGGGCCCAAACCCATGGCCCCTTCTTCCCCATCAGTCCCAACCTATGGGGGTCCCTTCAGAGCCTACTATGGCCCCCCCAGCAGGGTCCTCCTCAGAGCCCCTTTCATCTCTTTGTTCCTCAGGCTGTAGATCAGCGGGTTGAGCAGCGGGGTCCCAACTGCATAGAACAGCGTCACCACCTTCCCGCTGGTCCCAGAGGCTGTCGGGATGGAGTAATTGACCATGACGGAGCCAAAGAACAGGCTCACGATGGCCAGGTGGGAGGTGCAGGTGGAAAAGGCCTTGTGCCGCCCAGCCCCTGCAGGCAGCCTTAGTACTGCTGTGATGATGAGCCCATAGGAGGCCAGGATGAAGGAGACAGTGCTGAAGATCATAAGGGAGCTTGCAGTGGAGCAGATCTGACCAGCCCAGTGAGCTGGGGAGCAGGAGGCAGCCAGCAATGGGGCCGGGTCACAGACAAAATGGTCCAGGGTGTAGGGGCTGCAGAAGGAGAGCCGGGACATGAGGCTGATAGGCGCTATGAACCACAGGAAGCCAAAGAACCAGCAGGAGGCGACCAAGGTCCAGCAGAGCTGGTGGGACATGAGGACGGGGTAGCGCAGAGGCTGGCAGATGGCCAGGTACCGGTCCAGAGCCATGGCTGCGAGGAAGAAACACTCGGTGGCTCCCAGGGAGAAGAAGAAGTAGAACTGCAGGAAGCAGGCATGGAAGGAGATGGGGAGACCAGGGGACAGCAGGTTGCAGAGCATTTGTGGTGCAGTGGATGTGACGTAGCAGATCTCCAGCCAGGAGAAATTCCCCAGCAGGATGTACATGGGCAGACGCTGGAGGCGGGGGTCCCGCAGCACGGCCCACACGATGCAGAAGTTCCCCACCATTGTGGCAGCATACGCCAAGGAGAGCAGAGCAAAGAGGAGCTCCCGGCTCTGCCGGCCCAGGGAGGGGAAACCCAGCAGCAGGAACTGGGTCACTGTGGCGGTGCTGTTGGCCGGATGCATCAAAGGACCCTGGAGGTGATAGAAATGAGACAGAGACAGTCACCGGACGTCAAAATCTCTGACCCACCCCCACCCCCACCCCCACCGCCCTATATCACATCTCACACTCACGCTGGGTTTCTTTCCCTTTAGGAAACGTTTAGGCTATTCGACCAGCTGCTCTTCCTGGGCAATGCTCACTTGCTCTTCCTTCCATGGTGGGGTCAGCTTCTCTGGGCCCGGCCAGGATCCCAAACCCCATCGGAGCCACTCAGCATCACGGGGGGTTCTCAGAGAAACTGCATCACAGTCCCTCCCTGGACATCAAGGCTGAAATTAAATGGCCTAGGTTGAGCAGCACATTTAGGCACCTAAATCCATTTGACGGTCTGATATTAAATTTGTATTGCGAGTGGGATTAGGCTCCCAAACCACTGACTACCCTTTTGCAAATGGGATTAGGCTCCTAACCCTTCCCCCCATCGCTCTACTGGGCTCAAGAAGACATTCTACAGTTCGATAGATAGTGATTATCCCTAAGGTCCCCTCAGAAGGACAATCAAGATTTAATACAAAAAAATAAATTAATTTCCTATGGCATCTATTCCTCCCTTAAATTCACACACACACATAATGCAAAAAATACATTATATTTATTACCAATTGTACACAAAATAGTAAGTTGAGATTTAGATATTTTATTCTTTGCTACCACTAATGAAAATATTTAGTTACTAAGGTGCAGGTGACCAAAGCTCACAGGTAAGTGAAGAACACGGAGGCCTGGGAGATGAGTTGGGAATGGGAGGGATCATGGGCTATAAGAGTGGAGAAAAAGGAGGGACAAGGCAGAACTGGGAGGCAAGGACAAAGACGTAGCTTAGATGCCTATGTACAAATGCAAGAAGCCTATGTAATAAGCAGCAAGAACTAGAAATGCTAATAAATAAACACAACGACGACATTGTTGGTATCACAGAGGCTTGGTGGGATAATACACGCATTTGGAATATTGGCATAGAAGGGAGCAGCTTGTTCAGGAAGGATAGGTGGGGCCAAAAGCGAGGAGGTGGTGCCTTATACATTCAAAATGTACACACTTGGACTGAGGTGGAGATGGATGTGGGGAGCAGATGTGTTGAAAGTCTCTGGGTTAGGTAAAAATAAGGGTGATGTCATGCTAGGGGTCTATTACAGGCCACCTACCCAGGTAGAAGAGGCGCATGAGGCTTTTTTTAAACAACTAACAAAATCATCCAAAGTGCAGGATTTGGTGGTGATGGGGGATTTCAACTATCCAGACATTGTTGGGAAGCTAACACAGTGGGGCACAGACCATCCAATAAGTTCTTGGACTGTATTGGAGACAATTCTTTATTTCAGAAGGTTGAAAAAGCTACTGGGGGAGAAGCTGTTCTAGATTTGATTTTAACGAATGGGGTGGAGCTGGTTGAGAATTTGAAAGTGGAAGGCAGCTTGGGTGAAAGTGGTCATGAATTCATAGAGTTCATGACTCTAAGGAATGGTAGAAGAGAGAACAGAAAAACAGAGACAATGGATTTCAGGAGGCAATTTTCGTAAACTCAGAGAGCTGATTAGCAAGGTCTCATGGAAAGCAGAACTAAGGGGGAAAACAACTGAAGAGAGTTGGCAGTTTTTCATGAGGCATTATTAAGGGCCCAAAAGCAAACTATTTCACCACAAATTGGGGTAGATGGACTTTCAGACTGGCCCAGTGAGTTCTAACACTGAGAGCGATATGTTGCACTTTCTTGGGCATGTTTTCCTGTAACCCATTTCTGATCGGTTTCTCCTCTTTGCTACCTGGAACTGGGGTTTCACTGAGCCCTCCCACCCACCAGCCTGGGATCACTCGCACATCAGGCACCTCTGGCAAGCTGCAGGCTCACTCCTGCTCCTACGCTTTCTCAAGCATCCACACAGGTTTGGATACACGCAGTTGTTGTTACATGCATACTCTATGATGAGCCTCTGGATGAAATGATAGGGAAGCTACTATAATGATAACTATCAGCCTATGACACCAGAGCTGTAGAACCCTAGTGAGGCTACCCCTAACACGGCTACCCCTCTGATACAGACAAGTCTGTTAACGATAAAGAATCTGAGCAGATTACCAGAAAGCAAACAAAAATCCTCACAAACTCAGCATAACGGGCTGCTCTGAGTCCATAGAAATGAGCAGATTCTCACCATGCCCAGTGATACGAGGCATCTGGCAGATTCTCAAGGCACAAGTTGCATTTGCTTTGTCACTTGGGTTTTTCAGGCTTCCGTACCCTGGGTACCTTTCACCTGGGGCCAGCACTTTCCCCAGGTCCGCCCTTGCTCTTCAGATCTTTCCAGGAGTCCTCATGTGCAGGGAGTGAAGAACTGCTGGTTTCACTTCCTGCCTTCTATAGCTTCAGAAAAGGGTGGGAATCCTTTGTTTCAAAGTCTGTTCCCAAGACTAGGCTTTGGAAAAACACAAAGAGGCCCCTGTAGAACCACCCCTTAATTACAGGCTCCCTGGAGCATTCTGACGAAGGCTTACTAAGTGGGAGTTCATCTTTTTGCCTAACAACTCATTACCATTAAAAGACCCTTCCCAATGGACTGTCTAGCACCTTCCCAAGTGGGAGGTACCCAGGTGTAAGGACATTGGAAATAAAGACGCTTAGTCCATATGCATAAATTCAGATAAAAAATAATGCACGAATACAAATAGGCTAATCATATTTAGCACATCATAACTTTTCCAGTGACACCTTGAATGACCTGTCTTGCAAAATTATCCATGCTTTAGTCCTACCACAGTAAAATATTCAATATTGGGGTTTAGTGTCACAGATTCTACTTTCTTCCATGTTCCTTCTGGATCGATCAAGAATCCCATTCTTTCTGACATGATGCCTGAATAGGCATGTTTCCTTTCTAAATTCATGTATTTTATATTACCAGTGGCACTCTAACCTCATCCCTTCCTTCAGATCTCATGGATAAGATTGGAAAATGTAGTTCAAAGACAGTCCCTACTGATATTGACAGACTTCAATTATCTCTGGAAACTGAGATTCGGTTCATGTCTGGATGCCACAGAACTTGCAAATGTTGTTGTTAATCCCTTCAAAAAATATCACTCTCTCCCCTGGCTGGTAAATCCTCCTTCCTATGAAATAATGTAATCACCCTTCTTATTTCTACTGGTGGGAATTTGAAACGGTTGCAGAGAGGAAAGTGAATATTTATTTTTATAGAAACAAAAAACAATGGTACCACTTGTAACCATCATTGGTAATGAATTGTTACCAATCCCAAATGGGAAGTCCTGGAAAATAATAGATTCCAAAGGAAAATAATGGAGACCAGAGAACTGTTGACCCAAAAGATAAAACAAAAAGGAAAGGGAATGTCTCATTCAAAGGAAATTAGTGCAGGGAGAACTTCTGATTTCAGTGGAAGTCCCTATTCTTCTGATGGGTTAGATGAGAAGGTCTCTTGCTTCAATTCTCCATATACTCCATATAGATGTCAATCAGGCATAAAAGACCTTCCTAACAGACATGAATACGCAATACCCACCAATTTCATTGAAAAAATGGTGTTAAAATGCTCATGCAATATATTCTAGAGGTTCTCCCAAGTGTCTGAAGGTGAATTGTCACACTATTTGTTAGCTGAGAAACCATACGAATTAACCAGTGAAGGTCTGGATCTGTAAATCATCACTCACATGATGTAGACCAATGTTTCTTAAACTGTGTTCCGCGGCACACCGGTATGCCATGAGGCAGTCGGAGGTGTGTCGCGGAGAAAAACAGAATTAAAAATGGCTGCTCTGAAACAGGCAGGCAACCTTTTTGCCCCTCCCCCTCAATAACTTTCCCCGACCCTATTTTTCCTCAATAACTTCCCCCTCCAATCCTTTCCTCTGTGGCTCTGTGGGCCTGGAGCAGCACAAGGCCTTTCCAAACCCAACCCCAACCACCCCCCTCTTAAATTCTCACATTAGAGTTTAGGTGGAACTCAACTGATTTTCTGTTAGCTCAGTCCCAGTGGGCTCCCTTAGTGGCCGGTGTCTCAGCTGTTGTCGCTCTGCTCTCTCCCCACGCTTTGAACCTGTGTCACTCCCAGGACCATGGCATCCTCTTCAGGACACTCCCCCCCCCCCAGCAGCGCCCACTGCTCCAATCTCGTCTCCTCTTCGGGGTGTCAGCAACCCTTCGCCTCAGCTGCCGCCAAGGCCAACTGCAGCCCCGTTGAGCACTCCCCTCAGGGGAAGCCACAGTCTGCAAAGGCCACGCCTCAGTGGGCTAGGTGCAATGCTAGGGAAAGGGGGACCCAAGGCCACCCACTGATCTATGTCAGGACCCAGGGACCCTTGAGTGGCAGCCTTGTCCTGCCTCCTTCTCTCCCCTCCTTTCCATGGGCTCCTTCCCTGTGGCCCCTTGCACCTTCCAGGCCCTTATTTACCTGGGAGGTACCAGCCCAGAGCCCCCCTCTTTAGCTCTCCCACCCAGTGTTGCTCAGCCCAGGTGCTTCTCCTCCGCTGGGAGCCAGTTCTGCACCCTCGCTGGGCAGGACCCAACTGCCTCTGCTTTGCTGCTTTGCTCGTTACAAGTGTCTCTTTGATAGACCAGGGCTCTGTGCAGGCTTCCTCCAGCCTGCACTGACCCTTCTGGCCAGAGGGGGGCAGCTTCCCCACTACAGGTTGCAATGCAGAAAGATGCTTAGGGGATTTGGACACCTAATTCCATTAGTCCGCTTGCCCGATTTAAGCTTTCTCTTCTCTCTTCTCCTGACCTTTCCAGTTACGTGGGACTCAAATGATGCACTTGAAATGGCCCCCGTCCTAGCCAATACACTGGTGCCTGAAACTGGGACCCACAGAGCTCTAAACTGCAGTTGTTCCAAATCACTGGGGGCACCCTGTGGCCCACTGGGCTCCTATGCATGGCCTGAGAGACATTTTCTTTACCTTTGTCCAGCTACAGGTTTGCCTGATGAGCTTGGTTTTCATGTGCATGTTTTTCCTGTCTGCATTGCTCAAGTGACACACATGTAAAGCCAGGGCCTGTGAAGGGAGACGTGTGTCGATTGGCCACAACTCGGCTCCCTCTGCATCCAATCCAAGCACTGCTACCGTTCAATCAGCACAGCCTCAGACCCTAGGTACGCAAGCACACTGGAAAAATACCCTATCCCCATAGCCCATCTTGGTCATGACAACCTTGCAGCCTCACTAGAGGACATAGGTCCACCAAGGTGGCCCACTCACTAGCCGAGGTTGCCCATCACTGCGGTCGTGTGCCCAGCCTGCTTATAACTCACATCCAAGGTAATTCAGGTTGACCATGCTGACCATTGGGATAGAAATACTCCTAGCTGTCCCGGTGAAATTTACCCAAAGTCTTTGTCATTTATTTATCATAGAATTCTAGAACCCCAGGGCAGGCAGAGACCTCAGGAGTCATCGAGTCCAGCCCCCTGCCCAAAGCAGGACCAGCCCCAACTCAATCATCCCAGCCAGGGCTTTGTCAATCTGGGACTTAAAACACCTCTAGGGATGGAGATTCCACCCTCTCCCTAGGGAACCCATTCCAGTGCTTCCCCACCCTTCTAGGGAAATAGTTTTTCCTAATATCCCACCTAGACCTCCCCCACTGTAACTTGAGCCCATTGCTTCTCGTTCTGCCATCTGCCTCCACTGAGAACAGCCTCTCTCCAGCCTCTTTGGAACCCTCTTCAGGGAGTTGCAGGCTGCTCTCAAAACCCAGACTAAATAAGCCGGAATCCCTCAGCCTCTCCTTGTAGGTCATATGCTCCAGCCCCCTCATCATTTTGGCTGCCCACATTTAGGGCAGCAGTTTTCTACCACTGGTCCACGGACAGGTGGTGGGCCACAGACCCCTGCCTGCCGGGCTGAGAAAACTGCCTGGGCACCCACCCACTTTTGATTAGCCCTTCCCACTGGCGTTCCCCATATCGGAATTCCTTTCCACCCACTTCACCATGCAGTAGGAGAGCGAGTGGGGCAGTGGGCAGTTGGGTGTGCGGTGGCTGGGGCTGAGGTCACTGGGGCAACCTCACCATGGCCCTGGTTTCAGCTCCAGCAGCCGCTATGCTGCCTGGCTGGCAGGGCCACGTGGAAAGCACTGGTGGGGGGCAGCCAAGGCCTGCTCTGGCAGCCAGGACCAGGGCTTGCCATGACCATGTGGTGGGGAGGCTAGGACCTACCATGTGGCAGGGGGCGGGGGACTGCCGTGGCTCTGTGGTGGTGGGGGCCTGATGGCCACGTGGTGGTGGGGGGCTGGGACTGGGACCTGCTCTGGGGGCCTACTCAAGAAAGATGAAGTAAGGTCAAATAGGGCATGTGTATTCAATGAGTCAAAATGGCCACGTGTAAAAATATCAGTTCACCTGTATTTAACTATCTGCTAAACTGTGACCTTTCACACTCCATGCCTGTGTCTGAAAGCAACCAATTTCAGAATAGCTTTTCTCAGGGACTGATGGACCTCCTTGTTTTTCAGAGTTCTCAGCGCCTGTTTTCTTTGGCTCCAGAACAGAAATTAGAACTCAGGAGTCCTGCTCCCAGCTTCCCCTGCAACCCTCCTTCCAGAGCCAGTTCGAACCCAGAAACCCTGGATGCCACCTGCCTCCTCCACTAATCAACTAACCTTCACCCTTTGCAGACCCAGAGCGTGTACCTGGAAATCCTGACTCTCAACCCACTAGACTCCCCACTCAGGACTGGAAATATCACCCGAGAGTCCCGAAGGAGCTCTGATGTACAATAGCAGAGCTGCGAGCAGATGACTGTGTTCTTCAAAGGCCACTGGGGTGGTCACACTGGTAGCTCTAATGTCAGCGCCAGACAGACTGGGTGGAAGTATAGCACAGAAGAGGATAACCAGACATGGGCATACATGATTTATTGGGGAAAAGTCGGCACAGCTTTTGTAAAGGGAAACCTTGCCCCAGAAATCTATACAAATTCTTTGAGAGTGTCAACAAGGGTACATCTAGACTACAGGCTTTTGTCAACAGAAGTTTTGTCAACAAATACTGTTGACAAAGCTTCTGTCGACAAAGAGCGTTTAGACTACAACCAGTTCTGTCGACAAAGCAAGCCACTTTGTCAACATGAGAGCGTAGACACAAAGGACAGTGTAGATGCAATAAGACCTTCTGTCCACAAAACTGTCGACAAAAGGCGTTATTCCTCGTAGAATGAGGTTTACAGCCATTGACAAAACTGCTGAGTTCTGTCAACGTTATGTCGACAGAACATGGCGGCAATGTAGACACAAGTCTAGTTTTGTCGACAAAACCCTGTAGTCTAGACACATCCCAACAGTCTGAACAAGGCTGATTCTGTGGATACAATCTACTACAGAGTTCACAAGCCCTAGACAAGGACCCCAAAGGGGAAACACTTGCCCGGTGCTCTGCTAGATAGTTTTCTTCTTCCAGCTTTTGAGAGGTGGTCGGACCCAGTGGGTTAGAGAAGGGAGACATAAGTTGCCAGCACAACTGGGATCTACTTCTAGCTCTTGGAGGGAAGTGAAGTCTAGTGGGTCAAAGGAGGGGCCAGGGAGGATGAGAAGGCAGAATTTCTGGGTGGTGCCCATTGCCCTAGGAAGGAGTAAGAAAGTGGGATCCAGGGAGTTAGCACACGGTGTGAGAGTCTGGACTCCTGGGTCAAAGCTTAAGGCCAAAGGGGACCAAGTCAGATCATCTGGCCTGACCTGTAAGACACAGGCCACCAACCTGACCCATTCACTGAAAGAAGACCAAAGTGGGACCACGACCCCCATAGGGGCAGGGAAATAATTATATGAAATTGATCCAGATAATCCTGACAAGTGAGATATTTATAATGCGGGGAGTGGGGTGGCAACCTCTCCCAAGTCATGGCCAATCAGACCAGCATGGTGGGTGGAATTAGTTCCTTACCCCATGCATGGCGACCAGCTGGGCCTGAGGCTTGGTCTACACTAGAGCGGAAAGTCGACTTAAGATACGCAATCACATAGCTGGAGTTGACATATCTTAAATTGCCATCCACACAGCAAGAAGTTGATGGCTTCCCTTACTACTCCTGAGGAGCAGGATTTCACTAGACCCGCTAAACCGAATCCCCGAAGATGGAGCGCAGCGGTGTTGATATTCTGCGTAATGTAGACGTGACTTGAGAGTGTAAGTAGGAACCAGCCAGCCAAAGATCTGAGCCAGAGTGCGGGGTGTCACCTCAGAGCCCTGGCCCACCTCATCACATGTCCCATCTCCAGCAGTGATCGCTTCTGATTTTGCAGAGGAAAAACTCAACAATCCAAGCAACCTCTTCTACAGAACAAAAATAGATCATATTTCTCCCCTAAACCTAATTGTTTTCCCCAATAACAGCATTTGGGGGGGTGGTTCCAGAGAGTTAGAGACCTTCTCATTTCTAGCATTGCTATGGAAGAGGGATAAGGTCTTGTGAGCTGGATGCAGGGCAATTGGTTCTATTCAGGCTGTAGGAGAAGAGTGTGGCCCATTCCATACAAACATGATATTGCCGCGATTTGGGTCCCAGCTCTCACTCCCAAGACATCGTTAGGTTGCTCCTAATTGACGACAGAGAAAAGGAGAATGGGAAGTTGCCCCCTGGATCAGATCTCTAGGGAACAATAATGAAACTCAGCTGCACAATACGGGTGGAGATCGGACTCAGCCTTTGTGTGCACACATTGGGTTTTATTATCCTATCCTCTGCAAACACGGACATGGAGCAGTGCTCATGGCCTCCAGCAGGGGCTCATGAGCCCATGCAACTTTGGCCCCTCAACTCCACCGTGGCCGAAGCATCAGTAAATAATCATATCACAGATCACGCAAAATGCCGTGTGTGCTCCCCCTGCAGCCAGAACCACCTGGAGCAGTAGGGCCCAAACCCATGGCCCCTTCTTCCCCATCAGTCCCAACCTATGGGGGTCCCTGCAGAGCCTACTATGGCCCCCCCAGCAGGGTCCTCCTCAGAGCCCCTTTCATCTCTTTGTTCCTCAGGCTGTAGATCAGCGGGTTGAGCAGCGGGGTCCCCACTGCATAGAACAGCGTCACCACCTTCCCGCTGGTCCCAGAGGCTGTCGGGATGGAGTAATTGACCATGACGGAGCCAAAGAACAGGCTCACGATGGCCAGGTGGGAGGTGCAGGTGGAAAAGGCCTTGTGCCGCCCAGCCCCTGCAGGCAGCCTTAGTACTGCTGTGATGATGAGCCCGTAGGAGGCCAGGATGAAAGAGACAGTGCTGAAGATCATAAGGGAGCTTGCAGTGGAGCAGATCTGACCAGCCCAGTGAGCTGGGGAGCAGGAGGCAGCCAGCAATGGGGCCGGGTCACAGACAAAATGGTCCAGGGTGTAGGGGCTGCAGAAGGAGAGCCGGGACATGAGGCTGATGGGCGCTATGAACCACATGAAGCCAAAGAACCAGCAGGAGGCGACCAAGGTCCAGCAGAGCTGGGGGGACATGAGGACGGGGTAGCGCAGAGGCTGGCAGATGGCCAGGTACCGGTCCAGAGCCATGGCTGCGAGTAAGAAACACTCGGTGGCTCCCAGGGAGAAGAAGAAGTAGAACTGCAGGAAGCAGGCATGGAAGGAGATGGGGAGACCAGGGGACAGCAGGTTGCAGAGCATTTGTGGTGCAGTGGATGTGACGTAGCAGATCTCCAGCCAGGAGAAGTTCCCCAGCAGGATGTACATGGGCAGACGCTGGAGGCGGGGGTCCCGCAGCACGGCCCACACGATGCAGAAGTTCCCTACCATTGTGGCAGCGTACGCCAAGGAGAGCAGAGCAAAGAGGAGCTCCCGGCTCTGCCGGCCCAGGGAGGGGAAACCCAGCAGCAGGAACTGGGTCACTGTGGCGGTGCTGTTGGCCGGATGCATCAAAGGACCCTGGAGGTGATAGAAATGAGAAAGAGACAGACATCGGACGTCAAAAAATCTCTGACCGACCCCCACCCCCACCGCCCCGTCTCACATCTCACACTCACGCTGGGTTTCTTTCCCTTTAGGAAACGTTTAGGCTATTCGACCAGCTGCTCTTCCTGGGCAATGCTCACTTACTCCTCCTTCCATGGTGGGGTCAGCTTCTCTGGGCCCGGCCAGGATCCCAAACCCCATCGGAGCCACTCAGCATCACGGGGGGTTCTCAGAGAAACTGCATCACAGTCCCTCCCTGGACATCAAGGCTGAAATTAAATGGCCTAGGTTGAGCAGCACATTTAGGCACCTAAATCCATTTGACGGTCTGATATTAAATTTGTATTGCGAGTGGGATTAGGCTCCCAAACCACTGACTACCCTTTTGCAAATGGGATTAGGCTCCTAACCCTTCCCCCCATCGCTCTACTGGGCTCAAGAAGACATTCTACAGTTCGATAGATAGTGATTATCCCTAAGGTCCCCTCAGAAGGACAATCAAGATTTAATACAAAAAAATAAATTAATTTCCTATGGCATCTATTCCTCCCTTAAATTCACACACACACATAATGCAAAAAATACATTATATTTATTACCAATTGTACACAAAATAGTAAGTTAAGATTTAGATATTTTATTCTTTGCTACCACTAATGAAAATATTTAGTTACTAAGGTGCAGGTGACCAAAGCTCACAGGTAAGTGAAGAACACGGAGGCCTGGGAGATGAGTTGGGAATGGGAGGGGTCATGGGCTATAAGAGTGGAGAAAAAGGAGGGACAAGGCAGAAGCAAGGACAAAGACGTAGCTTAGATGCCTATGTACAAATGCAAGAAGCCTATGTAATAAGCAGCAAGAACTAGAAATGCTAATAAATAAACACAACGACGACATTGTTGGTATCACAGAGGCTTGGTGGGATAATACACGCATTTGGAATATTGGCATAGAAGGGTGCAGCTTGTTCAGGAAGGATAGGTGGGGCCAAAAGCGAGGAGGTGGTGCCTTATACATTCAAAATGTACACACTTGGACTGAGGTGGAGATGGATGTGGGGAGCAGATGTGTTGAAAGTCTCTGGGTTAGGTAAAAATAAGGGTGATGTCATGCTAGGGGTCTATTACAGGCCACCTACCCAGGTAGAAGAGGCGCATGAGGCTATTTTTAAACAACTAACAAAATCATCCAAAGTGCAGGATTTGGTGGTGATGGGGGATTTCAACTATCCAGACATTGTTGGGAAGCTAACACAGTGGGGCACAGACCATCCAATAAGTTCTTGGACTGTATTGGAGACAATTCTTTATTTCAGAAGGTTGAAAAAGCTAGTGGGGGAGAAGCTGTTCTAGATTTAATTTTAACGAATGGGGTGGAGCTGGTTGAGAATTTGAAAGTGGAAGGCAGCTTGGGTGAAAGTGGTCATGAATTCATAGAGTTCATGACTCTAAGGAATGGTAGAAGAGAGAACAGAAAAACAGAGACAATGGATTTCAGGAGGCAATTTTCGTAAACTCAGAGAGCTGATTAGCAAGGTCTCATGGAAAGCAGAACTAAGGGGGAAAACAACTGAAGAGAGTTGGCAGTTTTTCATGAGGCATTAGTAAGGGCCCAAAAGCAAACTATTTCACCACAAATTGGGGTAGATGGACTTTCAGACTGGCCCAGTGAGTTCTAACACTGAGAGCGATATGTTGCACTTTCTTGGGCATGTTTTCCTGTAACCCATTTCTGATCGGTTTCTCCTCTTTGCTACCTGGAACTGGGGTTTCACTGAGCCCTCCCACCCACCAGCCTGGGATCATTTGCACATCAGGCACCTCTGGCAAGCTGCAGGCTCACTCCTGCTCCTACGCTTCCACACAGGTTTGGATACACGCAGTTGTTACAAGCATGCTCTATGATGAGCCTCTGGATGAAACAACGATAGGGAAGCTACTATAATGATAACTACCAGCCTATGACACCAGAGCTGTAGAACCCTAGTGAGGTCAAACCACCGATCAGTAGGAATTTGTTATCCCGTTTACCTCTCCCTCAATGTGTAGAGGAACACATACTTTGTAGAAAGCCACACTGGTTTAGGTAAAACTACAGACAAGTCTGATGTGCATCTGACGAAGTGGGTCTTTGCCCACGAAAGATTAGGCTCCAACACTTCAGTTAGTCTATTAGGTGCCACAGGACTCCTCGCCGCTCTTGCAGATTCAGACTAACACGGCTACCCCTCTGATACAGACAAGTCTGTTAACGATAAAGAATCTGAGCAGATTACCAGAAAGCAAACAAAAATCCTCACAAACTCAGCATAACGGGCTGCTCTGAGTCCATAGAAATGAGCAGATTCTCACCATGCCCAGTGATACGAGGCATCTGGCAGATTCTCAAGGCACAAGTTGCATTTGCTTTGTCACTTGGGTTTTTCAGGCTTCCGTACCCTGGGTACCTTTCACCTGGGGCCAGCACTTTCCCCAGGTCCGTCCTTGCTCTTCAGATCTTTCCAGGAGTCCTCTTGTGCAGGGAGTGAAGAACTGCTGGTTTCACTTCCTGCCTTCTATAGCTTCAGAAAAGGGTGGGAATCCTTTGTTTCAAAGTCTGTTCCCAAGACTAGGCTTTGGAAAAACACAAACAGGCCCCTGTAGAACCACCCGTTAATTACAGGCTCCTTGGAGCATTCTGACGAAGGCTTACTAAGTGGGAGTTCATCTTTTTGCCTAACAACTCATTACCATTAAAAGACCCTTCCCAATGGACTGTCTAGCACCTTCCCAAGTGGGAGGTACCCAGGTGTAAGGACATTGGAAATAAAGACACTTAGTCCATATGCATAAATTCAGATAAAAAATAATGCACGAATACAAAGAGGCTAATCATATTTAGCACATCATACCTTTTCCAGTGACACCTTGAATGACCTGTCTTGCAAAATTATCCATGCTTTAGTCCTACCACAGTAAAATATTCAATATTGGGGTTTAGTGTCACAGATTCTACTTTCTTCCATGTTCCTTCTGGATCGATCAAGAATCCCATTCTTTCTGACATGATGCCTGAATAGGCATGTTTCCTTTCTAAATTCATGTATTTTATATTACCAGTGGCACTCTAACCTCATCCCTTCCTTCAGATCTCATGGATAAGATTGGAAAATGTAGTTCAAAGACAGTCCCTACTGCTATTGGCAGACTTCAATTATCTCTGGAAACTGAGATTCGGTTCATGTCCGGATGCCACAGAACTTGCAAATGTTGTTGTTAATCCCTTCAAAAAATATCACTCTCTTCCCTGGCTGGTAAATCCTCCTTCCTATGAAATAATGTAATCACCCTTCTTATTTCTACTGGTGGGAATTTGAAATGATTGCAGAGAGGAAAGTGAATATTTATTTTTATAGAAACAAAAAACAGTGGTACCACTTGTAACCATCATTGGTAATGAATTGTTACCAATCCCAAATGGGAAGTCCTGGAAAATAATAGATTCCAAAGGGAAATAATGGAGACCAGAGAACTGTTGACCCAAAAGATAAAACAAAAAGGAAAGGGAATGTCTCGTTCAAAGGAAATTAGTGCAGGGAGAACTTCTGATTTCAGTGGAAGTCCCTATTCTTCTGATGGGTTAGATGAGAAGGTCTCTTGCTTCAATTCTCCATATACTCCGTATAGATGTCAATCAGGCATAAAAGAGCTTCCTAACTGACATGAATATGCAATACCCACCAATTTCATTGAAAAAATGGTGTTAAAATGCTCATGCAATATATTCTAGAGGTTCTCCCAAGTGTCTGAAGGTGAATTTTCACACTATTTGTTAGCTGAGAAACCATACGAATTAACCAGTGAGGGTCTGGATCTGTAAATCATCCCTTGACCTCACATGACGTGGACCAATGTTTCTTAAACTGTGTTCCGCGGCACACCAGTATGCCATGAGGCAGTCAGAGGTGTGTTGAGGAGAAAAACAGAATTAAAAATGGCTGCTCTGAAACAGGCAGGCAACCTTTTTGCCCCTCCCCCTCAATAACTTTCCCCGACCCTATTTTACCTCAATAACTTCCCCCTCCAATCCTTTCCTCCTCCCCCCCCCCCGACCTTTTTTTTTTCTCAACAAAAAAATCCTTGATGTTCCTCATTGAAAAAAAATATTGTTTGGTGATCCTCAGTCTTAAAAAGTTTAAGAAACACCAATGTAGATTCAGCCTTCATCACCATTTCCGTTAGGGAGAAGCAAAGAACATGGTTTTCTCTTGCTGTGGTTAGGCAAAAAGTCTGGAGAGCAACACTGACTAAGGACCATACATCCGTTTCAGTGCCCCAGATTCCAGAGTTCCCAGCAGTCTGGCCTAGGACAGAGGCCAATGACAGTTTTAGGGTCTAGAAGGTCCAGCTGGAATGAAGGGCCTGTTGTGCTGGGTTTTGGAAAAGAGCAAACAGTGAGAAACATCCCTCCACTGCACAGGCATTGCTGCCCATGGCTGGGATTCCCAAAGGAGACGGAGGCAACATTAAAAATGCAGACTAAATAGACAAGAGAGAGGCTCTGTGGGCCTGGAGCAGCACAAGGCCTTTCCAAACCCAACCCCAACCACCCCCCTCTTAAATTCTCACATTAGAGTTTAGGTGGAACTCAACTGATTTTCTGTTAGCTCAGTCCCAGTGGGCTCCCTTAGTGGCCGGTGTCTCAGCCGTTGTCGCTCTGCTCTCTCCCCACGCTTTGAACCTGTGTCACTCCCAGGATCACGGCGTCCTCTTCAGGACACTCCCCCCCCCCCCCCCCAGCAGCGCCCACTGCTCCAATCTCGTCTCCCCTTCGGGGTGTCAGCAGCCCTTCGCCTCAGCTGCCGCCAAGGCCAACTGCAGCCCCGTTGAGCCGTCCCCTCAGGGGAAGCCACAGTCTGCAAAGGCCACGCCTCAGTGGGCTAGGTTCAGTGCTAGGGAAAGGGGGACCCAAGGCCACCCACTGATCTATGTCAGGACCCAGGGACCCTTGAGTGGCAGCCTTGTCCTGCCTCCTTCTCTCCCCTCTTTTCCATGGGCCCCTTCCCTGTGGCCCCTTGCACCTTCCAGGCCCTTATTTACCTGAGAGGTACCAGCCCAGAGCCCCCCTCTTCAGCTCTCCCACCCAGTGTTGCTCAGCCCAGGTGCTTCTCCTCTGCTGGGAGCCAGTTCTGCACCCTCGCTGGGCAGGACCCAACTGCCTCTGCTTTGCTGCTTTGCTCGTTACAAGTGTCTCTTTGATAGACCAGGGCTCTGTGCAGGCTTCCTCCAGCCTGCACTGACCCTTCTGGCCAGAGGGGGCAGCTTCCCCACTACAGGTTACAATGCAGAAAGATGCTTAGGGGATTTGGACACCTAATTCCATTAGTCCGCTTGCCCGATTTAAGCTTTCTCTTCTCTCTTCTCCTGACCTTTCCAGTTACGTGGGACTCAAATGATGCACTTGAAATGGCCCCCGTCCTAGCCAATACACTGGTGCCTGAAACTGGGACCCACAGAGCTCTAAACTGCAGTTGTTCCAAATCATTGGGGGCACCCTGTGGCCCACTGGGCTCCTATGCATGGCCTGAGAGACATTTTCTTTACCTTTGTCCAGCTACAGGTTTGCCTGATGAGCTTGGTTTTCATGTGCATGTTTTTCCTGTCTGTATTGCTCAAGTGACACACATGTAAAACCAGGCCATGTGAAGGGAGACGTGTGTCGATTGGCCACAACCTCAGCTCCCTCTGCATCCAATCCAAGCACTGCTACGGTTCAATCAGCACAGCCTCAGACCCTAGGTACGCAAGCAACTGGAAAAATACCCTATCCCCATAGCCCATCTTGGTCATGACAACCTTGCAGCCTCACTAGAGGACGTAGGTCCACCAAGGTGGCCCACTCACTAGCCGAGGTTGCCCATCACTGCGGTCATGTGCCCAGCCTGCTTATAACTCACATCCAAGGTAATTCAGGTTGACCATGCTGACCATTGGGATAGAAATACTCCTAGCTGTCCCGGTGAAATTTACCCAAAGTCTTTGTCATTTATTTATCATAGAATTCTAGAACCCCAGGGCAGGCAGAGACCTCAGGAGTCATCGAGTCCAGCCCCCTGCCCAAAGCAGGACCAGCCCCAACTCAATCATCCCAGCCAGGGCTTTGTCAAGCAGGGACCTAAATACCTCTAGGGATGGAGATTCCACCCCCTCCCTAGGGAACCCATCCCAGGGCTTCCCCACCCTCCTAGTGAAATAGTTTTTCCTAATATCCCACCTAGACCTTCCCCACTGCAACTTGAGCCCATTGCTCCTTGTTCTGCCACCCGCCACCACTGAGAACAGCCTCTCTCCAGCCTCTTTGGAACCTCCCTTCAGGGAGTTGCAGGCTGCTCTCAAAACCCAGACTAAATAAGCCGGAATCCCTCAGCCTCTCCTTGTAGGTTATATGCTCCAGCCCCCTCATCATTTTGGCTGCCCAAATTTAGGGCAGCAGTTTTCTACCACTGGTCCACGGAGAGGTGGTGGGCCACAGACCCCTGCCTGCTGGGCTGAGACACACTGCCTGGCCACCCACCCGCTTTTGATTAGCCCTTCCCACTGGCGTTCCCCATATCGGAATTCCTTTCCACCCACTTCACCATGCAGTAGGAGGGCGAGTGGGGCAGTGGGCAGTTGGGTGTGCTATGGCTGGGGCTGAGGTCACTGGGGCAACCTCACCGTGGCCCTGGTTTCAGCTCCAGCAGCCGCTATGCTGCCTGGCTGGCAGGGCCACGTGGAAAGCACCGGTGGGGGGCAGCCGAGGCCTGCTCTGGCAGCCGGGACCAGGGCCTGCCATGACCATGTGGTGGGGAGGCTAGGACCTACCATGTGGCAGGGGGTGGGGGACTGCCGTGGCTCTGTGTTGGTGGGGGCCTGATGGCCACGTGGTGGGGGGGAGCTGGGACTGGGACCTGCTCTGGGGGCCTACTCAAGAAAGATGAAGTAAGGTCAAATAGGGCATGTGTATTCAATGAGTCAAATGGGCCATGTGTAAAAATATCAGTTCACCTGTATTTAACTATCTGCTAAACTGTGACCTTTCACACTCCATGCCTGTGTCTGAAAGCAACCAATTTCAGAATAGCTTTTCTCAGGGACTGATGGACCTCCTTGTTTCTCAGCAGTATAGGGCAGGGGTGAACAAGGCCATCAGGAACGTGTACAATACATACACTATTTTGTGCAGGATTGCAGGAGGGTTGAGCACTGGAACTGCATGGGGACATATGTCTTCTTTTTGCATGTAAAAAACGGTGGCAATATCTATATTGATCTCAGAATCAATAATGATTTAATATTTCAGCATTGCCTTGCATCTCCAAAGGGTATGCAGAGTCAGAAAATTCACTTGGAAGGACATTTAGACTACGAACCCTCCACAACATTTTATTAGAAAGAAAGAAAGAAAGAAAGAAAGAAAGAAAGAAAGAAAGAAAGAAAGAAAGAAAGAAAGAAAGAAAGAAAGAAAGAAAGAAAGAAAGAAAGGATAACTTCATTCTCAAGGAGTCAAATGGGCCATGTTTAAGGAAATACATCAGTTCATCTGCATTTTACTATATCCTAAACTGTTCCATTTCACACTCCATGCCTGTATCTGTAAGCCACCAATTTCCACATTGCTTTTCTCAGGGACTGATGGACCTCCTTGTTTCTCAAGAAGTAGATAAGAGGGTTGAGCAAGGGGATCAGGACTGCAAACCAGACAGACATTATCTTCGGGAAGATTGCGGGAGGGTTGAGCAGTGGAACCACATAGACTGTCATTATGCTCACATAGTAAACCATCACCACAATGAGGTGGGAGGAGCAGGTGGAAAAGGCCTTTTTCTTCCCTGTGCTGGAAGGGATTCTCAGGATGTTGGCGACGATACAAATGTAGGTTGCCAGGGTAAACAGAAAGATCCCAATAGTGAATATTACAGCAAAAAAAAATGTCAGCCATTGCAGAGTTTGTGTCTCGCCACAGAACGGATCTTTAACTGGTGCAAAATCACAAAAGAAATGGTCAATTTCTTTGGGGCCACAGTAAGTTAATTGCAAAATGAAAATATGTACCATGATGGCGTAGGAAATAGTGAATATCCAGCACCCTGCCACCATGTGGCCACACACTCTGCCGTTCATTAGAGCAGGGTAACGGAGGGGGTGGCAGATCGCTAGGTACCGATCATAACACATGGCCGTGAGCAGCAGACATTCTATAGTGGAGAGGATTCCATAGAAATCGAATTGCACAATACAGTTCTGAAGCGAAATGGTTCTGTCCCCGGTTAGAAGACTGCCAATCAGCCTGGGCAGGGTGGTAGAGACGTAGCAGAGCTCCACAGAGGACAAGTTGGCCACAAAGTAGTACATGGGGGTGTGAAGGTGCTGATAAGCCATCACCAGCACAATGATGAGGAGGTTCTCAGTCACAGCCGCAAGGTAGATCACTAGAAACAGTAGGAAGAGGAGGGGCTGCAGTTCAGGGCCGTTTCCAAACCCTAAGAGCATCAGTTCCATGATGGGTGTTTGATTTTTTCCTTCTGCTTTGTCCATAATTCGTATCTAGAAACAGAAAAGCATCAGACATTCATGGAGCACGTGCATGCAGGTTGTGTTCTTGGCTGCATTCCTGACAACCAGAGGACAGTTGTTTTACACCTCTGCATCTCACCACCTGAAAAATGAAGTTGTCGATAAGCAGAAAAAAAACCCTCATTCCATTAAGATGTCCAGCTTCCCATATAGGGGAACCAAGAGCAATGGATCTTAATGAGTTACAGAAATGTTCCCCCAGACTGCCTTGAACTCTCTTGGGGTATGTCTACACTACCCTCCTAGTTCGAACTAGGAGGGTAATGTATGCATACCGCACTTGCTAATGAAGCCCGGGATTTGAATTTCCCGGGCTTCATTAGCATAAGCGGGGAGCCGCCATTTTTAAATCCCCGCTGCTTCGAACCCCGTGCAGCGCGGCTACACGGGGCTCGAACTAGGGTGCTTTTCTGTTTCATGAGGAGTAACGGTAGTTCGGAATAGGCACCTAGTCCGAACTACCTAGTTCGAGCCCCGTGTAGCCACGCTGCACGGGGTTCGAAGCAGCGGGGATTTAAAAATGGCGGCTCCCCGCTTATGCTAATGAAGCCCGGGAAATTCAAATCCCGGGCTTCATTAGCAAGTGCGGTATGCATACATTACCCCGCTAGTTCGAACTAGCGGGGTAGTGTAGACATACCCTTGATCTTTAAATAAATACATTGAGCCTGGGATTTTGAAATATCTTCCTGTTAGTGTCATTTCAGCCAATCTAGAGGACATAACAAAAGGCAATAGATTGGAAAGGAAGGATTTTTAAAGTTCAAACATGGGTCCATCTCTCATGCAGCTGGGAGGTGTCATTCCCAGCTGGAGTAACATGCTTTAGCTTTGATCAAGCTAGCAAGATAAAATTAGCAAAGAGAACAGGGCAGCAGAAGCAGTGGTTATCGGATATTCAGTCGACTAGTCCACTAGGCTATTTTCCCTCCCTTGCTGCCTCTGTCAGATAGTGGCAGCAAAGGGGGAGGGAAAGGATACTTCCAAGGCAGCATTTCAAAGGGGCAGCCACTGCGGCTCAGCTGTGGGGCACTGCCTCTTTACATTGTCAAAGTGCTACGGAGCCCGGGACTCCTCAGCTAACCTCTGGTTCCGAGAGGCATTTCCCCAGAATCAGGCATTTCAGCAGAACCTCGGACAAGCTGGGGACTCTTGTACATTTCAAAGCAGGCACCCACATGCAGCCCAGAGTCAGCCAGAATTCCTGCTCCAGTGGGGGCTCTTGTACATTTCAAAGGAAGAATGTGGAAGTGCCTATCGACTAGTTGATTAAACATAATTTAACAGCCTTACTGTTTACGTACCTTGGATCTCGGATGGTTGAGGTAGCTAGTTTGTGCTGTACACTGCTACTGTTAGCAGAAGAATTCAATCAAAGGTTGTGTGTGTAGCTCTAGGGGAGCAGGGAATTACACTTTTGATGCTGAGCACAGATATGCTTCATGGGACAAGAACAAAAAGACCAAAGAGGCATATTATGGTGTTATAATTATAATGACATAGCCTATGAATTCCTAGTATGCTGACAATAATTAATGATATATTCCTCTTTTCTTTAACACAGTAAATTGGGAATTCAATATTAGTTCTCTCCATATTTAAAATATGTAATTCATAAATTCATTTTGCACTATTTTCTGTATTAGATTAATATTCTAACTTAAATTGATATATTTTAAAAACAATGACTAGTCCTGTGGCTTTTGCCCATGAGATCCCATGATATTACAGATCGATATTTGTCTCTAAAGTGCCACAGGAGTAAATTTGGTATTTAAAGTTATAAACTATCACAGCTACCCTGCTGAGACTTTTATACTGATACAATATTTTCTAGACTTGGCTATAACATTAAGATAATATGTATATAAATGTCTAAATTTCATTTTCATTACATATTCAATTGACAACATATATTTTAAGATCAACTTGACAAAGCCCTGGCTGGGATGATTGAGTTGGGATTGGTCCTGCTTTTTGCAGGGGGATGGACTCGATTTCCTCCTGAGGTCTCTGCCAGGCCTAGAATCCTATAGTGTCAAAGCATGTCACATCCACTGACTTCCTCATAATAATTTTATACCGGACAAATTTCCAGATTGAGAGTCGATTCCACTTGGCAGGTGCCTTGAAGTGGAGTATCCCAAGGGTTTGTCCTGGGGCTAGTTTTGTTCAGTCTCTTCCTTAATGACATGGAAGAGGGGCTGGTTTCCACGCTGAACAAGTTTGCAGATGACGCTAAGATAAGGGGAGGGGCAGAGCTCAGAGTATCCCAGGCAAACGAGAGGATTGGGCTAAAAGAAACCTGAAGAGGTTCACCAGGGACAAGAGCAGAGTCCTGCACTAGGAAGGAAACAATCCCAAGCGCTGTTACTGGCTGGGGACCGACTGGCCAAGCAGCAGAAAAGGACGTGGGGACACAGGGTGTGTCTAGACTACAGAGTTTTGTCGACAAAAGTGGACTTTTGTTGACAAAACTATACCTGCGTCTACACTACCACTGAGTTCTGTCAACATAACGTCGACAGAACTCAGCAGTTTTGTCGACGCTGGTAAACCTCATTTTACGAGGCATAACGCCTTCTGTCGACAGAGTTCTGTTGACAGAAGGTGTTATTGCATGTAGGGTTGTGTCTAGACTACAGGGTTTTGTCGACAAAGCAGCTTGCTTCGTCAACAGAACTGAATGTAGTCTAGACGCTCTTTGTCGACAGAAGCTTTGTCGACAGTATCTGTCTACAAAACATCTGTCGACAAAACCCTGTAGTCTAGACATACCCACAGTGTGTGAGAATCTAACAGTGTATTGGGCTGCCAGCAGACCCCTCGCAGGGTTACATGGATGGTGAATTGTACAGCAAATCGCACCCCCCCTTGCATTCATTGTAAAACACAGTCAAGAATTGTAATAACCAGCCTCAGTCACATTTGTGGCTGTAAACCAGGATAACATGGTACGTGGATGAAGGGACGGACGACACGGGAAGGGTCACTTGACAATTATCTGCTCCTCTCGTAACCTCTAAAGCACTTAGTGCTGCTGCAGTAGGTCCTGCACTGAGCAGGGAGTAGGACTAGAACCTTCTACCATCTCTTCTATCCCTAAGCGTCTATGATGCTACGGCTCTGGGAAGTGGCGTTTGCTGCGGTGGGAGGACAGGACATTGGGGTAGATGAACTTTCAGACTGGCCCAGAGTATTCTAACACTGAGAGTCATTCACTGCACTTTCTTGGGCATGTTTTCCTGTAAACCATTTGTGATCGGTTCCTCCGCATTGCTACCTGGAGCTGGGGTTTCACTGAGCCCTCCCACCCACCAGTCTGGGATCACTCTGGCAAGCTGCAGGCTTACTCCTGGGCCTACAGTTTCTCCAGCATCCACACGGGTTTGGATACACCCAGCTATAGTCATACACAGTCTCTATGAAGAGCCACCTGATGAAACAACTATAGGGAAGCTATAACCATCAGCCTGTGACCCCAGAGCAGCACCACCCTACTCAGATGAAACCACCAATCGGTAGGAAATTGTTATCCCATCTGCCTCTCTGTCAATGCCCACTACTGCTAACCAAGCTGGATTTTTTCCCACACACTTTGTTGAAAGACACA
Organism: Pelodiscus sinensis; assembly: GCF_049634645.1. NCBI lineage: Eukaryota > Metazoa > Chordata > Testudines > Trionychidae > Pelodiscus > Pelodiscus sinensis. Next base: position 8,838,986 of record NC_134740.1, on the reverse strand, counting down.
CTGGTTTAGGTAAAACTACAGACAAGTCTGTTAACAGCAAAGGATCTGAGCAGATTACCAGAAAATAAACAAAAAACCTCACAGACTCAGCATAACGGGCTGCTCTGAGTCCGTAGGAGAGAGCAGATTCTCACCCTGCCTGATGATACCAGCGTCTGGCAGATTCTCAAGACACAAGTTGCCTTTGCTTTGTCACTTGGGTTTTTCAGACTTGCGTACACTGGGTAAGATGCCTTTAGCCTGGGTCCAGCACTTTCCCAAGGTCCGTCCTTGCTCTTCAGATCTTTCCAGGAGTCCGCTTTTGCGGCGAGTGGAGAACTGCTGGTTTCACCCTCTGCCTTATGTAGCTGTAGAGAAGGGTGGGAATCCTTTGTCTGAAATTTGTTTCCTAGACTAGGCTTTGGAAAAACACAGACTGGCCCCTGTAGAGTCCACTCTCTGGAGCATTCTGAGGAAGGCTCACCAGGCGGGAGTTAAGCTTCTCCTGAAGTCTATTGTTTTGGCTAATGGCTCATTACCCTGAAAAGACCCTTCCCAATGGACTGTCCAGAACTTTCCCAAGTGCGAGGTACCCAGGTGTAAGAATACTGAAAATAAGGATACTTAGTCCCTTTGCATAATTTCAGATACAAAAGTAATGCATGAATACACATAGGCTAATCATATTCAGCACATCATAATGTCACAATGTTATAACATCATCAGCATGTTTCCTCTCTAAAGTCGCAAATTCTATTTTAACAACTGCACTCTGACCCCATCCCTTCCTTCAGATTTTATGAGATAAGACTAGAAAATGTGGTTCAAAGACAGTCCCTACTGCTATTGCTAGACTTCAATTATCTCTGGAAACTGAGATTTGGTTCCACAGCTCTTCTCAGTGAATGTTGCTGTTGACCCCTTCTACAGAAATCAGTCTCTCCCCAGGTTGGTAATTCCTCCTTCATATGAGATGATGTAATCACCCTTCACATTTCCTCTGGTGGGAATTTGAAACGGTTGCTGGGTGGAAAGTTCATACTTATTTTTATAAACAAAAAACAATGGTACGAGGACTGACTTGTTACCAATTCCAAAGGGGAAGTCAGGGAAAATAACGGATTCCAAAGGGAAATAATGCAGGCCGGAGAACTTTTGACCCAATTGGCAAAGTAAAAAGGAAAGGAAATATCTCGTTGAAAGGAAATGAATGCAGGAAGAAATGCCGATTTCAGTGGAAGTCCCTGTTCTTCTGATGGGTTAGATGAGAAGGTCTCTTGCTTCAACTCTTCATACACTCCTTCTTGATGTCAATCAGGAATAAAAGAGCTTCCTAGCTGAAATGTATATGCAATTCCCACCAATTTGGTTGAGAACGAGGGACAAAATATTCATGCAATATATTCTTGAGGTTTTCCCAAGTGTCTTGTCACACTATTTGCTAGTTGAGAAACAGTACAAATAACCAGTGAGGGTTTGGATTGGTAAAGCTTCCCTAAGCTTCATGTGATTTAGACACAGTCTTCATCAGCATTTCTGTTAGGGAGAGGCAAAGAAAATGGGCTGGGTTTCGTTTACTTTTGCTATACAAGAAATCTGGAGAGCAACACTAACTGAGGACCAAAATGCAGGACAATGTAGCACTTTAAAGACTAACAAGATGGTTTATTAGATGATGAGCTTTCGTGGGCCAGACCCACTTCCTCAGATCAAATAGTGGAAGAAAGTAGTCACAACCATATATACCAAAGGATACAATTAAAAAAAATGAACAAAGGACCACACCTCCATTTCAGTATCCCAGATTCCAGAGTTTCCATCAGTCTAGTGACTATTTTCATGCCTAGAAGGTCCAGCTGGAATGAGGGTGTCATGGCTCCTTCCCCACTCTGGCATGATAAATGCAGAAGTAGGGGCCAGCAAGTGTACCCCAAAGCCTTATCTACCAGGTTTTGGTATAAAACTTCCCCCAAAATCTTAAAAACCTAGATCTTGGGAATAAAACTTCCGCTGCCACTACCCAAATGTTGATAAAGAAATCAGGGGAAAGATCATTTGGGAAATCTCACCCCTATTATAAAAATCAGGACACACAAGTAACCACTGCCAGGTTAATAAAAAGAAAAGAGAAAACTTTATTATTACAACAATATTCCTGTTGCAAGTATAATGACTAGATGGGAAGGTAACAAAATATACTCATGGAGAAACTCCATGGGCCTAGAACTTAGTTACAAAGAAAAGCCAAAACATCTTTTAAGTGGTGCCAGACATCAGATCCCATACCCAATTCCTTTGTCCCAGTTTGAAAGTCCCACCTACATTCCTACTGGTCACTCCACCTGGCTAGGTGTAGTTAACCCCTTAATCCCCAGGCTGCTGGCTAACCCTCATCATCATGACAGAGGGGTCTATAGTGGTAGGTTTCAGAAAAGAGCAAATAGTGAGAAACGCCCCGAGGCACCAAAGATTTAGTCGTCTGTGACTGGGATTCCCAAAGGAGACTGAGGTAACATTAACAATCTAAAGAGACAAGAGAGAAATGCTCTGCTGCCCCTGGAACAGGGACTTTGCAACCCTAAAAACTCTTAAACCCTTCAATTCCCAAATTAGAGTGTATGTGGAACTCAAGTGATTGCCTGTTAATTTTTCCCTGAATTAGCTCAGTCTCCAACAGGGCTCCTCTGAGGGCCAGTGCCTAATCCATCATCGCTTTGTTCTGTCCCCACATTCCAGCTCTGGACCCGCATTGCTCCCAGGACCACGGCGTCCTCTTCAGGACACTTCCCCCAGCAGTGCCCACTACCCTGATCTCATCTCCCCTTCTAGGGTGTCAGCAGCCCTTCACCTCACCTGTTGCCATGGCCAACTGCAGCCCCAGTCTAGCCCATCACCTCGGGGCAAGCCACTGTCTGCAAAGGCCACTCCTAAGTGTGACTAGGTGGATGAGGCTTTTTTTAAACAACTAACAAAATCATCCAAAGTGCAGAATTTGGTGGTGATGGGGGGACTTCAACTATCCAGACATTGTTGGGAAGCTAACACAGTGGGGCACAGACCATCCAATAAGTTCTTGGACTGCATTGGAGATAATTCTTTATTTCAGAAGGTTGAAAAAGCTACTGGGGGGAAGCTGTTCTAGATTAGATTTTAACAAATAGGGAAGAGCTGGTTGAGAATTTGGAAGTGGAAGGCAGCTTGAGTGAAAGTGATCATGGAATAATAGAGTTCATGTTTCTAAGGAATGGTAGAAGGGAGAATAGCAAAACAGAGACAATGGATTTCAGGAAGGCAGATTTCGATAAGCTCAGAAAGCTGGTAGGTAAGGTCCCATGGGAAGCAAGACTAAGGGGAAAAACAACTGAAGAGAGTTGGCAGTTTTCCAAAGAGGCATTATTAGGGGCCCAAAAGGAAACTATTTCACTACAGAGGAAAGATAGAAAGTCTGGCAAAAGACCACCTTGGCTTAAGCAGGAGATTCTGTATAATCTAAAAATAAAAAGGAGTCGTATAAAAAGTGGAAACTAGGTCAAATTACAAAGGATGAATATAGGCAAACAATCCAGGTATGCAGAGGCATGATTAGAAAGGCAAAGGCACAACATGAGCTCAAACTAGCTGAAGACATTTTGTGTCTAGACTACAGGGTTTTTTCCCAAAAAACTCCTCTGCATCTAGACTGCTGCCACGTTCTAGCGAAAGTAAATCAAAAGAACGCAACAGTTCTTTCGACCGTGGAAAAACTCATTTTACAAGGAATAATACCTTTTTTCAAAAGTGCCCTTTCAAAAAAAGGTGGTATGTAATTCAAACTGTGCTTTTTCGAAAGAGAGCATTCAGACTACTCGCTGAAGTCTAGATCCTCTCTTTAGAAAGAGGCTTTTTTGAAAGTATCTTTCGAAAAAGCCTCTGTTGAAAGAGACTTGTAGTCTAGACGTACCCAAAAAAGGGAAGCAAGACAGTATGTTAGAAGCGAGAGGAAGACCAAGGACAGGGTAGGCCCACTGCTCAGTGAGGAGGGAAAAACAGTAACAGGACACTTGGAAATGGCAGAGATGCTTAGTAACTTCTTTGTTTCGGTCTTCACTGAGAAGTCTGTTGGAAGAATTCCTAACATAGTGCATAGTAGTGGGAAGAGGGTAGGTTGAGAAGACAAAATAAAAAAAGAACAAGTTAAAAATCATTTAGAAAATGTAGATGTCTGCAAGTCACCAGGGCCTGATGAAATGCATCCTAGAATACTCAAAGAGCTGATAGGGGAGGTATCTGAGACTTTAGCTATCATCTTTGAAAAATCATGCAAGTCAGGAGAGATTCCAGAAGACTGGAAAAGGGCAAATCCAGGGCCCATCTACAAAAAGGGAAACAAGAACAACCCAGGAAACTACAAGCCAGTGAGTTTAACTTCTGTGCCAGGAAAGATAATGGAGCAAGTAATTAAGGAATTCATCTTCAAACACCTGGAAGATAATAAGGTGTTGGGAACAGCCAGGATTGATTTGTGAAGGATAGATCATGTCAAACCAATCTGATAGCTTTCTTTGATAGGATAAGAGGACTTGTGGATAAGGGAGAAGTGGTGGACATGGTATACCTAGACTTTAGTAAGGCATTTGATACTGTCTTGCATGATATTCTTATCAATATACTAGGCAAATACAACTTAGATGGGGCTACTATAGGGTGGGTGCATAACTGGCTGGATAACCATTCTCAGAGAGTAGTTATTCATGGTTCACAATCCTTCTAGAAGGGCATAACAAGTGGGGTTCCACAGGGGTCTGTTCTGGGACCAGTTCTGTTCAATATCTTCATCAACGATTTAGATATTGGCATAGAAAGTACGCTTATTAAGTTTGCAGTTTGATACCAAGCTGGGAGAGGTTGCAAATGATTTTGAGGATATGATCATAATTCAAAATTATTTGGATAAACTGGAGAAATAGTCGGAGGTAAACAGGATGAAGTTTCATAAGGACAAATGCAAAGTGCTCCACTTAGGAAGGAACAATCAGTTTCACACATACAGGCTATGTCTACACTGGCACCCTTTTCCAGAAATGCTTAAAACAGAACAGTTTTCCATTATAAGTATTTCTGGAAAAAGCGCATCTACATTAGCAGGATGCTTTTCCGGAAAAGCACTTTTTCCGGAAAAGCATCCGTGCCAATGTAGACGTGCTTTTCCGCAAAAAAGCCCCGATTGTCATTTTTGCGATGGGGACTTTTTTGCGGAAAAGAAATCTGTGCTGTCTACACTGGCCCTTTTCTGGAACAGTTTTCTGGAAAAGGACTTTTGCCCAAATGGGAGCAGCATAGTTTTTCCGGAAAAGCACTGATGATGTTACAGTAGATCGTCAGTGCTTTTCCGGAAATTCAAGGGGCCAGTGTAGACAGCTGGCAAGTTATTCTGGAAAAGCGGCTGATTTTCCGGAATAAGTGGCCAGTCTAGACACTGAGCCACAGAGTGGGAAGCAACTGTCTAGGAAGGAGTACGGCAGAAAGGGATCTAGGAGTTATAGAGGACCGCAAGCTGACTATGAGTCAAAAATGTGATGCTGTTGCAAAAAAAGCAAACATGATTCTGGGAGGCATTAACAGCTGTGTTGTGAGCAAGACACGAGAAGTCATTCTTCCGCTCTACTCTGCGCTGATTAAGCCTCATTTGGAATATTGTGTCCAGTTCTGGGCACCACATATCAAGAAAGACGTGGAGAAATTGGAGAAGGTCCGGGAAAGACCAACAAGAATGATGAAAGTTCTAGAGAATATGAGCTGTGAGGAAAGACTGAAGGAATTGGGCTTGTTTAGTTTGGCAAGGAGAAGACTGAGGGGGGACATGATAGTGGTTTTCAAGTACCTAAAAGGGTGTCACAAGGAGGAGGGAGAAAAATTGTTCTCCTTGGCCTCTGAGGATAGAACAAGAAGCAATGGGCTTAAACTGCAGCAAAGGAGGTTGGGGTTGGACATTAGGAAAATCTTCCTGCCTGTCATGTTGGTTCAGCACTGGAATAATTTGCCCAGGGTGGTTGTGGAATCTCCATTGCTGGCGATATTTATGAGCAGGTTAGATCAGTGTTTCCCAAATGGTGCTCCACAGAACCCTGGAGTTCCACGAAAAAAAATCTGCTCCCCCACCCCCTGCAGAACCCGTAGGCAGCTCCCATTGGGGCTTTGCCACTGAGAATGGGCTTCTTGGAGTGCGCGGCTTTGGCCGCTTCACCACCCGCTGCAGCTGCCCCACCCCTGCGCATGGCGTGGCCCCTCCTCGCCCTGCAAGACAGCATTGTCCTGAAGCCTCGCAGCCGCCTCCTCCTCGTGTACAGTGGCGGCTGCTGATGCTACTGCTGTGAGGGGGAGCGGTGGCCGGCACCAAGGAGCCGCTCTCAGAACCCAGCTCAGGCTCTGCTGCCCCCCGCAGGGTGCGCTCAGACGCCCTGCCCCCATGTGCTTCAGCTCTCTCTACCCTGCGCCCCTCCCCAGCCTACTGGGGAAGTGGCAGAGTTTGATCTGGTGGGGAAGGTTGGGGTTTCTACATACTCCCCGCCGTGCCAGCGGGAAACATGGCCTGGTGCTGCAAGGGTGGGTGAGGGGGGGAGAGACTGAGATCCCCTCCTCCTCCCCCCAGCCCTCCAGGAACAAAAGCTGCCTGGAGGCTTTCCCTGCTGCAGCAGGGTGCCAGGCCAGGTAAGCGTCCTCCCTCATGCCCAGACCCCACACCCAAATCTCTCTCACTCGCCTCTCCCCAACCAAGAGCCCTCATTCCCACCTTGCTTTGACACTGTGCCCCAAGGCCCTCTTGTACCCTCCACCCTGCCCCAAGACCCCTCTTGTACCCTCCCTTCTGGCCAGGCACCCTGCCCCAAAACCCTCCTGTACCCTCCCTCCTGGCCAGGCAACCTTCCCTAAGACCCTCCTGTACCTTCTGTCCTGGACAGGCATCCTGCCCCATGACTCCTTTTGTACCCTCCCTTCCGACCAGACACCCTGCCCCAAGACCCTTCCTGTAGCCTCCCTCCTGGTCAGATACCCTGCCCCAAGTCCCCTCTTGTACCCTCCCTCCTGAGCAGGCACGCTGCCCCATGACTCCTTTTGTACCCTTCCTCCCTGCCAGACACTCTGCTCTAAGTCCCCTCTTGTACCCTCCCTCCTGACCAGGCACCCTGCCCCATGACTCCTTTTGTACCCTCCCTCCTTGCCAGACACTCACCTCTAAGTCCCCTCTTGTACCTTCCCTTCTGGCCAGACACCCTGCCCCAAGACCCCTCTTGTACCCTCCATTCCGGCCAGACACCCTGCCCCAAGTGCCCTCGTGTACCCTCCCTCCTGGCCAGGAGAACTCTGTCCCAAACTTTCTCCTGTACTCTTCTTCCTGGCCAGGACATTGCAGATCATCTTTGGGATTTATATAGAAACATCATGAAGTATTTTCCAACCATAAACGACAACAATAACTAGATTTGAAATCCATTAAGTATAACAGCAAACAGTCAGTTTTTCTATGCAAGATTTTGAAAACCTAATTGAATTCACTTCAGGTGGCCAATTAATACATTTAAAGAAGTTTCTCTGATTACGTTTTGGGGCGGCTTATGTCAAGAATTTTCAGCTTTATCAAGACGTGCAGTTCGTCAGTTGTTAACATTCACCAGCACATACTTGTGTGAAACTGGGTTCTCGAATTATGCAGCAACAGAAGCAAAATACAGAAATTGGCTGAATGCAGTCCTAGGTACGCAAACTCAACATTTTAGTATTAAAGAAAATATAAAAAGAATCGCCAAGAAAAGAAGAAAAACCACTCTTCACATTGAAAACTTCCAATCTAATTAATATTAGTTTTTGAGCTTTATTTTTTGTACACATTAAATGTGATTTTTGTTTTTAAATATGTGCAATTAAGGTTATGCGATCCACAGTTAGTTTATTTAGTTTAGCATTTGTTCATTATTATTATTATTACTTATGGCGGGGTGGGGGGGGAGTCATGGTGCTCAGGTCCGATGGGTCTTCTTTTTTTTGGTTGAGAAATTTTCATCGAAATTCTTCCGAGTTTAAAAGGGTTCCATGGCCAAATAAAACTGGGAAACACTGGGTTAGATAGATAGCCATAAGGGATGGTCTAGACAGTACTGGGTCCTGCCATCAGGACGGGGGACTGGACTCGATGACCTCGCAAACTCCCTTCCAGTTCTAGTGTCCTATAATATTCTATGGTTCTATGATACTATTATTCTAGTGCTAGAGGGACCTTTGCCCATGCAAAACTCTGGGTCCTGACCCTGGGATCCTCTGGCTGCAGCCTTGTCCTGCCTCTTTCTCTCCCCTCCACTGCCTCTTGTTCCCTTTCAGTGGGCCCCTTCCCTGTGGCCCCTTGCACCTTCCTGGCCCTTGCTTCCATGTTGCAGCCTGGGAGGTACCAGGCTGGAGCCTCCTTCTCTAGCTCCCCAGCCCAGTATTGCTCAGCCCCGGGGCTTCTCCTGTGATGGGAGCTGGTCCTGCACCCTCATTTGGCAGGCCACAACTGCCCTCTGCTTTGCTGAGCAACTCCTAATAACCTGCCCCAGCAAGCTGCCCTCTGATTTACCCATTGCAAGCATCTCTCTCATTGGCCAGGGTTCTGGAGGAGGTCAAGTTATGTGGTAACATTGGTCCCTCCTAGCGTTAGCTTTTTGATAGTTTGGAGAGTGCTCAATGGCCCAGATTAACAGTAATAAAATGGGAGGAGTTACACCAGAGAACAATTTGGTCCGTACTATTGGAAACTCTCTGCAACTTCCTTTCACTATTTCAGAAGACGTTGCTGTTAACAAATACCCAAAGGTCCCCATTGCAAATTGTCCAACCCAGTGGGACGTATTAGTGAAGACACAGTTTAGAGTCTATCCAGGAACTCTTGGGTTGTGTTTATACAGCAGTGTTTGGGACTTTCAATCCCCCAGCTGTTGCAAACTGAGGAGCTGAAGGGCCTTGACACCCGCAGCCGGGCTTGTCACTGATATGAATCCAGTTGTTTTTACTTCAGTTTCACTGTCACAAAACATGACATGAACTCTTCATATCTCTCAGGAAGTGTGAAGGGAGGAGACGGGCGAGAGTGCATCTGACAATAGATTGCCAGTGTGAAAGTGAAGCAGCCCAGTTAAATTGAAATGATCTGAGTTAGTGTAGTGGGGCAGACTGGCCGCCCACTGAGCTGAAGGAGGAGGAACCCCTCCGGACGCCATGTTGGGCTGAGGCTAACCCCGCCCTGTCACCTGACCGGAAGCCAAGAAGGGCGGGCCCAGGACTATAAAAGCCCAGGCAGCAGCCCCAGTCAGTGCAGAGCCTGCCTAGCGGCTAGAGGCCTCTCCTGGACTCCCAGCCTGGGGCGTGGGGACTGAGGCCTGGCCTGGGCCTGCTACCTGCCGGGGCCCAGAGGCAGACTACTGGCTCCCTGCCTGGGAGGCGGAGGCCCAGCACAGCCAGCCTACCCGCCCGGATGCAACGGCAGAGCAACAGGTCCAGCCTGAACCTGTGCCCCAGCGCCTGCCCCGGGACTGGGAGAAGTGGCCCCAGCTACGGTCTCCGCTACCTCGACCGGAGGCGCTGCCGGGGATTTCCACAGACCCTGACCCAGAGGCCTGGCTGGACCTGGGTCAGGGCCCCACTGACACCCACTGGCCTGCATGTGGCGCTGGCACGGGACAGGCAGGAACGGCAGCCGGGGAGAAAGCACCTTGGACTGACGGGCGAGTCTCACTTGCTGACCAGACTCCCAGGCCCTGGGCTCTGGGGCCAGGCCCCCCTGTGGGTCAGAGCCCCTCGACACAGCCAGCACCTGGAGCCCAGCTGAGCCCTAGTGACCTGCAAGCGGCCACGGACTGGACCGGACCGCCCCGGTGGGACGAGACTCTCCTGGACTCCCTGCCTCCACCGCTGGACACCCAGGTACCGCCCGAGGGGGAGAACGGAAGGGGCCCAGGGATAGTGGGGGCTGTTAAAAGCCCCTCGGCCGACGCATTTCTGGCTGGAGCCCCCGCTGAGCCCCAGCAGCCTGCACCGCTGCCCTGGGGCCCTGGGCCGGGGCACAGTGGAGTGGGTGGGCCTGTGCCCCCCCCCCGCCACCCACGTATTGGGTGGCAGCCTCCCCCTTCGCCACTGCCACAGGCGATCCGCCTGCACCCCTCCTGAACAAGGAGCTACCTGACTGTGTGTATTTGTTGCCACGCCCTGGACTGAGGGCCTGGCTACCGGTCAGAAACCGACTGTGTTGGGTAACTGTCGCACCCAGCACCAAGGGCTGACCACCCCTTATAAACTGACCGTGGTGGTTTGTTACTGTCACACCCTGAACTAAGGGCTGGACCGTGCCCAGTGAACTAACGGGGCCGGCCTTAAAGGGGCAGTGCCGTGGGGTGGACTGGCCACCCAATGAGCTGGAGGAGGAGGAACCCCTCCGGACAGGCAAACTGACTACAGTTAGAAAGGAGAAATAGCTTCTCGGGAAGGCACCCGGACAGGAAGAAGAGGTTTTCTTGTTCAATGGAGGGGAAAAGTCGATGTAGGTGGATAGTGTGAGTCTGCGCCCCATGTTCTTCATAGTGGTGGAATCATTGCATGGCTCTCACATAACGGCGGGACATTTTGCGGAAGCAAATCATTTCAGGGGACATCAGATCGTTGAAGGTGACATGGAAAGTTTTTATTCTCTGACTGTGATGATCCCATTGGTAACCATTGCTCGTGTTTGTAACTGAAGTGATTACTAATGATGACCTGTCCGTATGTGCAATGTAATTACATCTGGGAGCTCCCACGGGGCAAGACTCTTTATGTGGAGCTAGGGGGTTGGGAAGGGCCTGTTCATGTTAATGAGTCATTGGGGGAATCAGTCATTGGGGGCCTGAGGAGAAGTTTCTCTCCTACCAGGTTAGGCTGCCAGAGACACTCCTGTGACTCTCCCAGGGCAGGGGACCAGGAGAAATGATGCTGGGATGCTGTATTTTTCCACTTACTGGTCTAGGAATCAAGCTGAAAACAAAGGGTCCCGCCCCATCCTCACCTTATATAAGGCAGGGAGCTGGCTCATTGGATGCTTTTTTTCCCCACACTCCTGGAAACAGCAGAGAAACACCAAATAAGCTGGGGAACAGCTTGAACCAAGACTAAATGACACTCCAGCCTGCGTCTAGAAAGCTGAGCTGCAAGGCCAATGGCACCTGTGCATTGAGAGTCTGCCCGTCTGCCGGATTCCTCCGTCAGGGTGAGGAACTGCTCATTCCCAGTCACTGTCACCAGGGTGTTAGGCATAGTTACCGGTCTTTCTTACTTGCTGGAATTTGATTGTGTTCTATTTGTATTGATAGCAGGAATGTGCAACTGCTATTTAAACAGATCTGTTCATAAAGTGCTCATAACATGTGGAGAAATCAACCATCTCCATTTCCCTCTCATTTCTGGTCCCATTCTGTCTCTACATCTCCCCGGTTTTTCATTGTTCTCCAGGCAGTTTCTCCCTTCTGGATTCAAAATAACGACTCTTCTTTCCTTGTCATGAGTTGTCATGTTTATTTCACTTCCATTTCTATATATGGGTTTTTTCTTTGGATCTCAGTTCTGCCTCTGTAAATCCAGATAAAAATGGTGCAATTTACCCACCAATCTCTCTAACCATTGGTGTGGTCTATTTCTGGTGGGGGGGTTTCTGTGTTGATCTGTTTCTCAGCTGCGTCTCTCAAGTGGTGCAATTAACATTATTCCAGTCTGCTTGGACAGGCGATAGCAGGACAGGCCTTCATACACACCACGGACTCCTTGGTCTTTTTGTTTTTGTCTCATGGAGCATATTTGTGCTCAGCAACAAAACAGTAATTCCTTGCTCTGTTACAGCTACACACACAACTTTTGATTGAACTCTCCCGCTAACCACAGCAGTGTGGTCTGCACAGCACAGACTAGCTAACCCAACCCAATCCCATCTGAGATCCAAGCTACATACCCAGGTGTGTGTCTCAAACCACGGCCTCCGCAGCCCTGTTCTCCCTGATCATTTTACCTTACGAGCTTGATCAAAACTAGCATGTGTTACTCCAGCTGGGAATGACACCTCCAGGTGCATGACAGACAGACCCATGTTTGAACTTTAAACATTCTTCCTTTCCAATTGATTGACTTTTCTTATGTCCTCCACATTGGCTGATAGGACACTGACATGAGGAAGATATTTCCAAATCCAAACCTCAAAGTATTTATTCCTCTCAGAAGGAAGGCAGGGATGGATGGTGATCAGCCTGCTGTTGTTACCTGCACAGCATGGGCCATGTTTGTCTTCCTCCCAGAAGACAGAAGGGATTTCATCTGCACTAAGTGCAAGCTGGTCACCATTTTGGAAAAAAAAATTAGAGGACTTGAGGCCCAAGTATCGACCCTACATTCTATCAGAGAGGACAAAGACTTCCTCGATAGAAGGCAGCGTTTAATCCTGCAGGCACAGCATGCTGAAGAGCCAGTCAGGGCAGGACAGGACAAGGAAGAGAACTGGCAGCATGTAGCCTCTAGAAGGAGAAGACCAACTCAGGTATCCCCCAGGGTATGTCTACACTACCCTCCTAGTTCGAACTAGGAGGGTAATGTATGCATACCGCACTTGCTAATGAAGCCCGGGATTTGAATTTCCCGGGCTTCATTAGCATAAGCGGGGAGCCGCCATTTTTAAATCCCCGCTGCTTCGAACCCCGTGTAGCGCGGCTACACGGGGCTCGAACTAGGTAGTTCGGACTAGGGTGCCTATTCCGAACTACCAGTACACCTCGTTTCACGAGGAGTAACGGTAGTTCGGAATAGGACCCTAGTCCGAACTACCTAGTTCGAGCCCCGTGTAGCCGCGCTACACGGGGTTCGAAGCAGCGGGGATTTAAAAATGGCGGCTCCCCGCTTATGCTAATGAAGCCCGGGAAATTCAAATCCCGGGCTTCATTAGCAAGTGCGGTATGCATACATTACCCCGCTAGTTAGAACTAGCGGGGTAGTGTAGACATACCCCCATTCCTGTACCGGTAAATAACCACTTTCAGGCTCTCTCCACAGGCACTGCGGTGAACAATGCTTAGGCAGGGACCTCTCAGGAAAGAAATCAGAAGAGAATCATAGAATCATAGAATAATAGGACTGGAAGGGACCTCGAGAGGTCATCGAGTCCAGCCCCCCGCCGTCAAGGCAGGATCAAGCTCCATCTACACCATCCCTGACAGATGTCTATCTAACCTGTTCTTAAATATCTCCAGAGAGGGAGATTCCACCACCTCCCTTGGCAATTTATTCCAATATTTGACCACCCTGACAGTTAGGAATTTTTTCCTAATGTCCGATCTAAACCTCCCCTGCTGCACTTTAAGCCCATTACCCCTTGTCCTGTCCTCAGAAACCAAGAGGAACAAATTTTCTCCTTCCTCCTTGTGACACCCTTTTAGATATTTGAAAACCGCTATCATGTCCCCCCTTAATCTTCTTTTTTCCAAACTAGAACGGGGTTTGTTGCGAGGGAAGGGTTGCCAGCTTTGTCCACATATTCATTCTGCTGATACCATTATTGGACCTAACCAAGTGAGTTATAAGATCAAGAACACATATTCCTGCGCATCCAGAAATATAATCTATGCTATCATGTGCCGAAAGTGTCCGTCTGCTATGTACATTGGACAAACATCTCAGACACTTTGCCAAAGGATTAATGCCCACAAAACAGATATCAGACAAGATCACAAAGAGAAAACAGTTTCTTGCCATTTTAACCAGAAAGGACACTCTCTCAATGACTTAACCACCTGCATTCTGCTACAAAGACCTTTTACATCTGCACTTGAAAGGGAATCCTCTGAACTGTCATTCATGTTAAAATTCGACACTTTCCAAAAAGGACTTAACAAACATTTGAACTATCTCACCCATACCAAGATAGTTTCCCCAATTATCACCTCTAATACCATTAACTCACAAACATCCCACACTCCCTACCTCTAATATCATCCATTCACAGACACTTACCTTCCTTCCTCCTCCCCCCCCCCCCCCCCCGCATCCCCCTCCTGTTCTGCAATGTGATTTGTCCTTTTCATATTTGTTCATTTTTTTAATTGTATCCTTTGGTATATATGGTTGTGACTACTTTCTTCCACTATTTGATCTGAGGAAGTGGGTCTGGCCCACGAAAGCTCATCATCTAATAAACCATCTTGTTAGTCTTTAAAGTGCTACATTGTCCTGCATTTTGCTTAAGCATTGTTACAGGCTGGGGACCGAATAGCTAAGTAGCAGTTCAGCAGAAAAGGACCTGGGGGTTACAGTGGATGAGAAGCTGGATATGAGTCAACTCTGTGCCCTTGCAGCCAAGAAGGCTAATGGCATATTAGGGTGCATTGGGAGGATTATTATCAGCAGATCCAGAGATGTCATTATTCCCCTTTATTCGGCCCTGGTGAGGCCACATCTAGAATCTTGTGTCCAGTTCTGGGCCCCACGCAATAGGAAGGATGTGGATGCATTGGAGAGGGTCCAGTGGAGAGCTACCGAAATAATTAAGGGGCTGGAGTGCAAGACCTATGAGGACAGATTGAGTGATTTGGGTTTGTTTAGTCTGCAGAAGAGAAGAGTGAGGGGGGATTTGATAGCAGCCTTCAACTTCCTGAACGGAGGTTCCAAATAGGATGGAGAGAGGCTGTTCTCAGTGGTGACGGATGGCAGAACAAGGAGAAATGGTCTCAAGTTACAGTGGGAGAGGACTAGGTTGGACATTAGGAAAATCTTTCCCTAGGAGGGTGGGAAGCCCTGGAATGGGTTACCTAAGGAGGTGGTGTAATCTCTATCCGTAGATCTTTTTAAGTCTTGGCTTGACAAAGCCCTGGCTGGGTTGATTTAGTTGGGGTTGGTCCTGCCTTGGGCAGGGTGGCCGGACTTGATGACCTCCTCAGGTCTCTTCCAGTTCTATGATTCAAAGACCAAAAGAGTTCAGGGCAGTTTCGTGGTATATTTCTGTCATTCAATAAGATCCAATGTTCTTGTTTCCCCGATATTAAAAGCTCAACATCTTAATAGAATGAATCTTTGATTACTGAAAATTTCATTTTTCAGGTGGAGAGATGCAGAGGTGTAAAACTTCTATCCTCAGGTTTTCAGGAATGTAGCCAACAGCACAACCTGCCTGCACATGCTCCATGAATGTCTGATGCTTTTCTGTTTCTAGAAACGAGTTATGGAGAATGTCAGAGATGGAAATCGAACACCCATCGTAGAACTGATCCTCTTAGGATTTAGTAACAGCCCTGAATTGCAGCCCGTCCTCTTCCTGCTATTAGTGGTGATTTACATTGTGGCTGTGGCTGGGAACCTCCTCATCATTGTGCTAGTTGTGACTGATCCGCACCTTCACACCCCCATGTACTTCTTCGTGGCCAACTTGTCTGCTGTGGAGATCTGCTACGTCTCCACCACCCTGCCCAGGCTGCTGGCCAGTCTCCTAACCGGGGACAGAACCATTTCTCTACAGAACTGTATTGTGCAATTCGAATTCTATGGAATCCTCTCCACTGTAGAATGTCTGATTCTCACGGCCATGTGTTATGATCGGTACCTAGCGATCTGCCACCCCCTCCGCTATACCGTCCTGATGAATGGAAGGGTTTGCAGCCACATGGTGGCAGGGTGCTGGATATTCACTATTTCCTACGCCATTATGGTACATATTTTCATTTTGCAATTAACTTACTGTGGCCCCAAAGAAATTGACCATTTCTTTTGTGATTTTGCACCAGTTAAAGATCCGTTCTGTGGCGAGACACAAACTCTGCAATGGCTGATATTTTTTTTTGCTGTAATATTCACTATTGGGTTTTTTTTGTTTACCCTGACAACCTACATTTGTATCATCACCACCATCCTGAGAATCCCTTCCAGCACCGGGAGGAAAAAGGCCTTTTCCACCTGCTCCTCCCACCTCATTGTGGTTATGGTTTACTATGTGAGCATAATGACAGTCTTTGTGGTTCCACTGCTCAACCCTCCCGCAATCCTGCACAAAATGATGTCAGTCTTGTACGTAGTCCTGATCCCTTTGGTCAACCCTCTTATCTACTGCCTGAGAAATAAGGAGATCCATCAGTCCCTGAGAAAAGCTATTCTGAAACTCTCTGCTTTCAGACACAGTCTGTAGTGTGAACGGTCCCATTTTAGAATATAGTAAAATAGCGATGAACTGATGTATTTCTTTTCCCATGGCCATTGACTTTCTTTCTTTCTTTCTTTCTTTCTTTCTTTCTTTCTTTCTTTCTTTCTTTCTTTCTTTCTTTCTTTCTTTCTTTCTTTCTTTCTTTCTTTCTTTCTTTCTAACAAAATTTTGTGGAGGGATAGGAATCTAAATATCCTTCCAAGTGAAATTTTCTGAGTGTGCATACTCTTTTCAGACACAGGGCTATGCTGAAATATTAATATTATTATAGGTACTGAGATCAGTATAGATATTGCCACAAATATATTTACATGCAAAGAGAAGATGTATGGCCCCTGTAGTTCAGTGCTCAACCCTCCTACGATCATGAATAAATATTGTGTGTATTGTACACAGTCCTGATACCCTTGGTCACCTGTCTTATCTACTGCCTGAGAAACAAGGAGGTCCACGAACCCCTGAGAAAAGCTGTTATGAAACTGGTTACTTTCAGATAAAGGTATGGAATGGGAAAGGTCACATTTTAGCAAATAGTTAAATACAGATGAACTGTATGTCCTTTGTATGCATACTTTTTGCAGACACAAGGCAACATTGAAATATAGACATCAGTATTGATACTCAGATCAATAGAGATATTGCCACAGATATATTACATGCCAAAAGAGATTTATGGCCCTATGTGGTTCCAGTCCTCGAACCTCTTGTGGTGCTGTAAAAAATATTTTCTGTCATTCCCAGTCCTGATAGCCTTGCTCAACTATGTCTTCTACTGCCTGTGAAGCAAGGAGATCCATCTGTCCCTGAGAAAAGCGATTCTGAAATTGGTTGCTTTCGGACAGACACGGAGAGTGACAGGTCACAGTACAGCAGATAGTTAAATACAGAGGAACTGAATTTGTTTTACACATGGCCCATTTGACTCATTGGTAACACGGTTACCCCTATTTCACCTACTTTATCTTTCTTGATTAGGATCTTCCGTTGTCAATTACAAATTTGAAATGAGGTGAAATATTTTGCCATCACCTTAATTGAACATCCATTAAATCATTAGCTAGATAAACAAGACATGAAATTCTGTGCAGGGTTGGGCAATTGGCGTAGCTGAAGTTGCAGAGCTTAATTCGACTTTTGCCCTGCGGTGTAGATATGCCCTAAGTGTCCTTCCAAGTGGCATTTCCTGCCTGTCCATATATTTGTCAGAGGCAAGGCACCTCTGTCTGTCGACACCGATTTCCATGTAGGTATTGATACAGAGATAAAATGCAAACTGAAGATGTTTGACAACAGTTTCCATGCTCAGAAGACCTGACATCCCTCACTTTCCAAATGAAAAGAAATGAATGAATTAAAAAGAACAGGACATGAGTACCCGAAAGCACTGGGCAACTTTTCCAATCTCAGCCTACACAGCTGTCCATGGGCCTCCTTCGCCCCGGGCAGAAATGCAATCCATGCACAGAAACTTTTACCACCCAGGTGTGAGAAATATTGACCTAAAGAATAAATCTCAGTGAGACTCTCTCTGGTATTTCTGTTCAGCCACAAAATGTTTGGTGGGTAAATAGCAGTTCGTAGCCCAGATTGGGTCTGTCTGGGTGAGTTCCTGGCAGGCCCTTGACACTGTATTGCTCTGCCCGGTCACTGGGCTAAATAAAGTGGCTTATTTGAACCAAATTAAGGGTCGGTTAGAAAAGGGAGGGAAGGAAAGCCCAGGCTCTGAGGGGAGTGTGAGGAGGGGGTTCAGGAACTGTTCCAGGACGTGGCTCACGAAGATGTGTTCGGCGTGGGCTGTGGCTGATAAGGGCTATCTGGGGGTTCCGTTTGCAGGATTCAAGTCTGTACTGGGCTGTGTGCTCCAAGGATGGAAACTTCCATTCCTAACTTCTGAGCTGCAAGCCCCACACGTGGGGTATGTCTACACTACCCTCCTATTTCGAACTAGCGGGGTAATGTAGGCATACCGCACTTGCAAATGAAGCCCGGGATTTGAATTTCCCGGGCTTCATTTGCATAAGCGGGGAGCCGCCATTTTTAAAACCCCGCTGGTTCGAACCCCGTGCAGCGCGGCTACACCGGGCACGAAGTAGGTAGTTCGAACTAGGCTTCCGAGTTTGAACTACCGTTACTCCTCATTTCACGAGGAGTAACGGTAGTTCGAACTCGGAAGCCTAGTTCGAACTACCTAGTTCGTGCCTCGTGTAGCCGCGCTGCACGGGGTTCGAACCAGCGGGGTTTTAAAAATGGCGGCTCCCCGCTTATGCAAATGAAGCCCGGGAAATTCAAATCCCGGGCTTCATTTGCAAGTGTGGTATGCCTACATTACCCCGCTAGTTCGAAATAGGAGGGTAGTGTAGACATACCCATGGTTTCTTATATGACATCATAAAAAATGAGTTTTCAATCCCAATCAATCATGTGCACAATCCTGAGAGAACTTTCCAACTTTGGGAGGGAAAAGGCCTTTTTCACCAGCTTTTTAAGATACATAAAATCAGCTGACACCCCTCAGTGATAAAGAACTGGGCATTCCTTAGCTAGGTCACCTGTCTATGGGCTTGGACCCATTTACCACAGTGGAATCACTGCTTGTTTTCCACTGGTTTAAGTCAGAGGCAAAACTGGACTAGTGACTTGAAAGAACTTTTCATAGAATTAAGTATTTTAAGGCCAGTATTATCAATAGTAGGGGAGACTGGGAAACTCAAGGCATGAACTTTAAATCTACGTCTACACTGCATCCCTCTTGCGCAAAGGACTATGCAAATGAAGCACAGATTAGCATGTTGCTATACTTCATTTGCATAATTAATTAGGAGCCTTTTTGCACAAAAAAAGCCATCTACACAATGCCTTGTTGTGCAAAAACCCCCTCTTGCGAAAGAGCCGTTCTTCCTCATTTTTTCATTTTCTCAGCCATGCACCAGGTGTGGCGGGTCGGACTCGCCCCCTCCAGAAGCTGCCGGGCCCCTGCTGAGCTCGAAGGGCGGCAACGCGGCAGTACGGAGGCAAGGCGCCGCGAAAAGTCCTGGATGGGCAGCGACGGGGTCCCCAACCCGTGCGCGGCCGGGCGGTGAGGCAGTGGCAGGATATCCGAAAGCCGGCCGGCGTGACATCACTTGTGACGTCACTATCCCGCAATCCGGAAGTGGCACAGGAAAAGGAAGTCAGGAAGGAAGTCATGGAGGAGGGGGGTTTAAAAGGAGCAGCCGGGACGACAGGAGGGGGGGGAATCCCCAGGGTGCAGAACACGGGGCGAGCGGCCAGCAGAGCTTCTCGGGCTGTGGAGGCCTTGGGGTGAGACATAACCCCGGGGTCCCCAGACCATGCGTCTACCAACGCGAGGGGGAAGAAGCGGCCCAGGGCGGGGGAGAGGACCCCGAGAGCGGGGGAGTTTAGGGGGAGCTTGACCCCCCCCCCCGCTATTTCCGGATGTAAATCCGGCCTTTAGGGCCCTGGGTCGGGGTTCGGAGCGAGGGCGGGCCCAAACCCCCTTCCCCCAGCGGGCCGTCAGGCCAATTGATGTTAATTGGGTTGGAGGATAGTTAACCTCAGCGCACTTATAGCGAAAGTGAATGATAATAAACCGATTAGAAACTTAACAGACTAAGTAGGTTTGTTAATAGACACGGCCGGGTGATCCTTGGGTACGAGAAAACTCGCCAACACGTGGTGGAGAATAGGGGTACATTCCGACCCCGACACGGGGTGTAGGAGGAAGGGGTGCAATTGACACTATCCTTGTTAGTAGGAAGAAGGGAAAAAAATGGAAGTGAATAAGATTCTGGAATGGCTAATGGAAAATCAAAAGCAGCAGCAGCAGCAACAGACGCAGGTGCTACAGCAACTCCTTACTCAATTCCAAGACCAGCAGAACCAAATGTTGTGGGAGCTGAGAGGGACTCCTACTGGGTTACTGGCCGAGGGAATAGGAATCCGCTAGGAGGAGAAGGAGCCGGCGGCGTGGGATCACAGTTGCCCATACGCCTAACGAAATTGGGACCGGAGGATGACCCAGAGGCGTTCCTGGTTACTTTTGAAAGAGTCACGACAGCAGCCAAGTGACCACAGGAACACTGGGCGACACTCCTGGCCCCCTACCTTTCGGGACCAGCGTAGCTCATGTACCGGGGCATGTCTACCCGTGATGCACTCTGTTATTACAAGGTCAAGGAAACTATCCTAGACCAGCTAGGAGTAACCCCAGAAATGCATCACCGTCGATTCTGAGAGGCCCGGAACAACCTACACGAGCGACCACGCGCTGTGGCCCAACGCGTAAAGGAAGCAGGAATGAGGTGGCTGGAACTGGAGACAAAGACGGGCGTACAAGTGGCTGATTTAGTGATCCTGGAGCAATATGTACTGATCCTGCCTGCCGAGGGTCAACAATGGGTACGGCGCCATTTGCCTGAAATACTGGAAGAAGCGGTCACCTTAATGGAATGCTTTCTTGCAGCTGAGGGAACGGAAGGGAAGGGAACATCTGGGACCCCACGGGAGGCTAGGAAGAGTGAGCACACGGCCCAAAAGCCTACGACCACACCGCGAGCCAGGGACGGGGGGAAACCGCCGTTAGGACTATTCCCGGAAAGAAGGCTGGCTCCACGGTGGAGCAGGCCTACCAGCGGGGCAGAGACCACGCGGGAACCCGATACCGGGCCGGGACCTTCCCGTCAGGAAGAGGTGGCCCAAAAAGGGGCTTGCTATCAGTGTGGCTAAGAGGGGCATTATAAAAAGGATTGCCCCCTCATGGATTGTACTTTTGGACAGCGCCGTGGGGAAAAGGCAGGCCGGGGAGAGGCGAGCCGTGCCCAGGTAATGAAGGAAATCAAGGTAAACGGGCAGTGGGTGGAGCAGTATTGGACTCGGGCTGTGGGCAGACCCTCATCCGGAAGGAAGTGATATTCCCTGCCACGGCAAAAAGCCCCTCCGTATCCCTCCGCTGCGTCCATGGGGACATACACTCTTATCCCACAATTTGAGTGAAAATAGAGAACGGGGATCTAGCGGAGCTATGTACCGTGGCCGTAGCACCTAAGTTGGCATACTAGGCCCTGTTGGGGTGGGATTGGCCCGGTTTAAGGAGATTATTGGGACAATGGGGGGATGAGCAGGCGAGGGGGGAAGCTGAGGACTCAGAGCCGGGGACGCTGGTAGCCCATGGGGAGGAGGCCGAGAGCCAAACTTCATCAGGGCAACAGGAACAGGACCAGCCAAAGGCGAACCCTTGTCTCGAACTAGATGAAGGAGATTTCCTCACCTTGCAACTCGAGAATCCAGCCCTAAGGGGGGCCTGGGTCCAAGCAAAGGGAGAGGAGGAAAACCGGGGAGGAAACCAACCGAACCAGAACTTGGGGCCCAGATTCAAGGTAAGCAATGACTGTTTATATCGGGTGGTGCCGGGCAATCTCCCCGGAGAAGAAAAACGGCAGTTATTAGTCCCTTGACCCTGTCGATGGAAGGTCCTGGAGTTGGCACATGAGCACCCCTGGGCTGGACACCTAGGAACAGATAAAACGCAGCAAAAGGTGTTGCAACGGTTCTATTGGCCCGGTTCTATTGGTACCAAGAAATTAAGAACTTTTGTGCATCTTGCCCCAATTGCCAGAGGACGGCCACAGGCAAAGTGCCTCCCACCCCTTTGATCCCCCTCCCCGTAGATGGGACCCCATTTGAGCGAATAGCTCTCGACCTGGTGGGGCCCCTCAAGAAATCAGGGCGTGGGCACAGCTATATACTCATCATAGTAGACTATGCCACACGCTGCCGTGAGGTTATCCCCCTGAAGAAGGCGATGGCCCCTGTAATTGCCGAGGAATTGGTAAAGTTGTTTTCCTGGGTCGGTCTACCCAAAGAACTATTAACTGATCAAG
Source organism: Pelodiscus sinensis (assembly GCF_049634645.1). Lineage (NCBI taxonomy): Eukaryota > Metazoa > Chordata > Testudines > Trionychidae > Pelodiscus > Pelodiscus sinensis. The sequence continues at coordinate 8,816,927 of NC_134740.1, read as the reverse complement.
GGACGAATTTGACTTCGAAAATTATAGTCGATTTATGTAAAGTATTGCAGATTAAAAAGCTGAGGACGGCGGTTTACCATCCCCAAACAGACGGCCTCGTAGAACGATTCAACCGAACCCTGAAGGGAATGTAGCGGAAATTCGTTCAAGACGACCCTCGGGACTGGGACAAGCTGCTACCAGCCTTAATGTTTGCCATACGAGAGGTACCTCAAGCTTCATCGGGATACTCCCCCTTTGAACTATTATGTGGGCGATGGCCACGGGGGATTTTGTACCTTGTGAAGGAAGGGTGGGAGGCAAAAGTGTCCCCAGCCCTGGGGGCGGCCCAATATGTAGAAAAACTGCGAAGGAATCTACACGCCCTGGTGGATTCGGCTCAGGGCAAATTACGGAAAGCCCAGGAAGGGCAGAAAACGTATTACGATAGGAAGGCCCAGATAAGGGATTTTGAACCGGGTGACCAGGTACTCCTATTACTCCCAGTGGGCGATTCCAAATTACTAGCTCATTGGCAGGGGTCCTTTCGAGTGGTGAGGAAAGTAGGGCCAGTAGATTACGAGGTACGGGTAAATGGGAATCGGCGAGAGACCCAAATTTACCACGTTAATCTATTTAAAAAGTGGAACCAGCGGGAAGCCCTTTTAATTGAACCCTAGGCCGCCGACATAGAATTCGGACCATGGGGGGAACCCGAGGTGAGGTTCGAAGAGATACGAGTGGGGGAGGACCTTTCAGAGATACAGCAAGGACAATTATACAGTGCTCTTAAGCAATTTCAACAGGGGCTGACGAGTTGCCCTGGCCAGACCAACCTAATTCATCATGAGATTAAGACCGAACCAGGGAAGACGGTAAGAGACAATATACAACCCCTACCCAGGAAGTTATGGGATACGGTGAAAAGAGAGCTTCAGTCAATGCTAGAGTGGGGGGTAATCAGGGAATCCCATAATGAATGGAGAAGTCCTATTGTATTAGTGCCGAAACCGGATGGTTCTCTACGATTTTGCATAGACTTTCGTAAAGTTAATACTATTTCAAGTTTTGACGCCTATCCTATGCCGCGTATAGACGAGTTGCTAAGTCGCATCGGGAGAGCAGTTTACTTATCTATTTTAGATCTCACGAAGGGTTATTGGCAGATCCCATTGGCCCCAGAAACACAGGCCAAAACAGCCTTTGCCACCCCCTTCGGACTATATCAGTTCAATAATATGCCTTTCGGCCTACACGGGGCCGCGGCCACATTCCAGAGACTTATGAACCAGATTCTCAGAGACCATCAAGAGTACGCGGCTGCATATATAGATGACATCATCATATTCAGTGAATCGTGGGAGCAACATTTAGTTCATATCACGGCAGTATTAAGAGCTCTACAACAAGCAGGGCTAACGGCTAACCGCAAAAAGTGTCAGTTTGGAAAGTCAGAAGTCTCGTACCTGGGGTATACGGTAAGACGAGGAAAGCACAAACCCCTGGTAGATAAAGTCCAGGCCCTTAGCAACTACCCCACCCCAAAGACAAAACGGAAGGTACGTCCATTTCTCGGGTTGGCGGGATATTATAGGCGATTCATTGCGAACTTCTCGTCACTAGCAGCCCCCTCACAGATTTAACAAAGAAAGGACAACCCAAGAGGGTGAAGTGGACAGGGCAAGGCGACACGGCTTTCCGGGAGCTTAAAGAAAAACTGGTACGGGTCCCTGTGCTAATTCAACCAGACTTTTCGAAGCCTTTCATTCTACAAACAGATGCTTCTGAAGTGGGGTTGGGAGCCGTGCTCACCCAAGAGGAGGGAGGCGGGAAACACCCCATTTTATATTTAAGCCGTAAGCTCTTTCCCCGGGAAAAGGGATATGCAACAATCGAGAAGGAGGCACTAGTCTTAAAATGGGCCATTGACTCACTACGTTTTCTTTTAGGTGACAAGTTTACCGTGGTAACAGACCATGCCCCCCTGAAATGGATGCAAAACATGAAGGACACAAACCCACGGATTTTACGCTGGTACCTCAGTTTACAACCCTATCAATTCCAAGTAATACACTGGGCAGGCTCTGCGAACGGGAACGCGGATTGTCTGTCCCGCATAACCGAAACTCAGGGGGAGGTACTGGCAGGTATGTCAAAGGATTTGAGGGGAAAGGTGTGTGGCGGGTCGGACCCGCCCCATCCGGAAGCCGCCGGGCCCCTGCTGAGCTTGAAGGGCGGCAACGTGGCGGCACGGGGCTGAGGTGCTGCGAAAAGTCCCGGATGGGCAGCGACAGGGTCAGCAACCCGCGCGCGGCCGGGCGGTGAGGCAGTGGCAGGATATCCGGGAGCCGGCCGGTGTGACATCACTTGTGACGTCACTATCCTGCAACCCGGAAGTGGCGCGGGAAAAGGACATCAGGAGGGAAGTCATGGAGGAGGGGGGTTTAAAAGGAGCAGTCGGGACGACAGGAGGGGGGGAATCCCCAGGGTGCGGAACACGGGGCGAGCAGCCAGCAGAGCTCCTCGGGCTGTGGAGGCCTTGGGGTGAGACATAACCCCGGGGTCCCCAGACCATGCGTCTACCAACGCGGGGGGAAGAAGTGGCCCAGGGCAGGGGAGAGGACCCCAGGAGCGGGGGAGTTTAGGGGTTTCTTGACACCCCTCGCTAGATCCGAACGTAAATCCGGACTGTAGGGCCCTGGGTCAGGGTTCAGAGTGAGGGCGGGCTCGAACCCCCTTCCCCCAGCGGGCCGTCAGGCCAATTGATGTTAATTGGGTTGGAAGATAGTTAACCTCGGCGCACTTATAGCAAAAGTGAACGGTAATAAACAGATTAGAAACTTAACAGACTAAGTGGGTTTGTTAAGGGACACGGTCGGGTGACCCTTGGGTACGAGGAAACTCGCCAACACCAGGACAGGAAGAACATGCATTTTTGTTCAGCCGAGGGGGAAAGTAAATGTAAGCAGATGTAAGAGTCTGTACCCAATGAGCTTCATAGTGGAATAATTATCAGATGAGTATAACACAATGGTGGGACATTTTGTGCAAAGCAAATCATTTAACTGGACATCAGATCATTGAAGAGGACACTGGAAAATTCTGATCTTCTGAATGTGATGATCTTATGTGTATGCATGTAGCATGTTTGTGTCTGAGGTGCTGAATACTGACGACGTGTCTGTATTTGCAATGCAGTTACACCTGGGTAGCTCCCACTAAGCAAGATGATTTCACTGGAGGGAGGTGGTTGAGAAGGGCCTGTTCATGTTAATGAGCCATTAGGGGAATCAATAGGCCTGAGGAGACGTTTCTCTCCCGCCAGGTTTGGCTGCCAGAGACACTCCAGAGAGTCTGTCAATAATGGTTGTTGTGACTCTCCCAGGGCAGGGGCCAGGCCAAATGGTGTCAGACCCCATCTTGGGACTTGCGTATTTTTCCACATGCTGGTCTGGAACTCAGGTCTGAAAACAAAGGGTTCCGCCCCATCAGTACCCTACATAAGGCAGGGAGCTGGCTCATCGGTTGTTTTTTCTTCCCCACGCAAGAGGACTCCTGGAAACAGCAGAGAAACATGGAATGAGCTGGGGAACGGCTTGAACCAAGACTAAAGGACACTCCAGCCTTTAGAAAGCTGAGCTGCACAGCCAATGGCATCTGCGCTTTGAGAGCCTGCCCGTCTGCCGGCTTCCTCCATCAGGGTGAGGAACTGCTCATTCCCGGTCAATGTCACCAGGGTGTTCTGCTTAGTTTTTGGTTTTCCTTATTTGCTGGTAATTCGCTTTGTTGTCTTAGGCTATGTCTAGACTGCAAGCCTCTTTCGAAAAACAGCATCTAGACTACAGCTAGTACTTTTGAAAAAGCAAGCCACGTTTTCGAAAAAGAGCACCCAGGCAGTCTGGATGCTCTCTTTCAAAAAAGCACAGTTTCCATTGCATTGCGCCTTTTATTGAAACAGCACTTTTGAATAAAGGCATTCTTCCTCGTAAAACGAGGTTTTCCGTGGTCGAAAAAACTGCCGCATTCTTTCGATTTACTTACAAAAGAATGCGGCAGCAGTCTAGGGGAAGATTTTTTGAAAAAAGGCCACTTTTTTCGAAAAAACCCTGTCGTCTAGACACGCCCTTAGATAGCCTATGTGGTCACCTCAAATCAAACATGAGAATGTGCCTCTAAAGTGAAGTGGCTAGGAGAAAATCTCAGCCTGTTTTGCACACGGGGGCTTATTCCTCTCCACAGTGAGGAGGGCAAACTCAGACAGACATTCCGACTGGCCGGTGGTTTGACCAGAGCAGGCTGTACTCCACCGGGGTCCTAGACTGGGGAGATCATTTATGTTTAACAGCCCAGCTACGTACGGCCTCCTTCCCGTCCCACACACCCAGCATCTTCCCTGACACCAACGTTCCCTTTACTTTCTTCTAAATCTCGGTGGAAAAAGTGTTGTGGGGCGCACCAGTCCTGATGTGTTGGGTGGAGGTGAGCCGTGAGTAGGAAAACAACCCGCTACACTGTACATATGTGTGTAGATGTTAATGTAGGGAGACATGCACCACCCAGACATTTCCAAACTCACGACTTAGAGTCTTCAATTTCAGCACAAGAGTGCAGTAACATTGTGAACTGCACAGAGCAGTCATGAAACTATAACAACAGCTGTTTGAAAGCACAGCATTGAAGGGAATGTACATGCATGTCGGGAAGTAACAGCAGCATAATGAGTCAGTGCTGGGAAGTGAGTGTGAAAGAGACAAAACAAGTGAGTGTCCGTATTTGTGTGTGAAAGAGACCAAGTGTGTGTGTTTGTGTGAGAGGTATGTGTGAGAGGACAAGTAAAAAGTGAGTGTGCATGTGTGAGAGACACAGAGGCAGTGTGTTTGTGTGTGACACAGAAAGAGACAAAGAAAGTGTGTGTGTGTGTGTGTGTGATTGCTAATGGAGTTTATAAGAGATTGTGTCTTTAACACTCACACGGGGAAGTTCACAATTTCAGTATTCAGCTTTTGCCTAAATGCTTGACTATTCACATATATAATTCCGTAAATAAATTCATCAAAAACAGCTTCCCCATGTCTAAAATACACGTTTGAATTGTAATTCTGGTAGTACAAATATATGCCTCCAAATTCTCCTTTGTGCTTTCTGTCCACCCTCCTCTCCTTTTATACCCCCTCCCACTGAAAAGAGCCCTTAATGGGGCCGCTATGTGGGGGCCTGTTTTTCTAGGTTTCAGTGTTTCTGTCACACAATTATGTGGCACCGATGCCAACGCACCATTGCCGCTCCTGGTGTAGATCTAGTGCACGTGGGCACAAAATACATCAGTGGAGGAAGAGATTAGCAGGTAAGACACACAAGAAGTGTAGAGGGGGAAATGAAGAAAGCGATTTTAGGCTGATTGGCTCTGACACATTTGTATTGATAGCAGGAATGTGCAACTTCTATTTAAACAGATCTGTTCCTACAGTGCTCATAACATGGAGAAATCAGCCATCTCCATTTCCCTCTCATTTCTGATCCCATTCTGTCTCTACATCTCCCCCATTTTTCATTGTTCTCCAGGCAGTTTCTCCCTTCTGGATACAAAATAACGACTCTTCTTTCCTATTGATAAGTTTTAGTGTTTATGTGGGTTTGGCTTTGGATCTCAGTGCCGCCTCTGTAAATCCAGATAAAACTGATGCAATTTACCCATCACTGTCTCAGACCAGTGTCATGGTCTGTTTCTGGTGGGGGGTTTTTGTGTTGATCTGATTCTCAGCTGCATCTTTCAAGTGGTGCAATTAATGTTATTTCATTCTGCTGTGACAGACAATAGCTGGACAGGCCTTCATACACACCACGGCCTCTTTGGTCTTTTTTTTGTGCGTCATGGAGCATAGCTGTGCTCAGCAACAAAACGGTAATTCACTGCTCCCTTAGAGCTATCCACACAACTTTTGATTGAACTCTCCCGCTAGCCATAGCAGTGTGGTCTGCGCAGCACAGACTAGCTACCCCAATCCAATCCCATCTGAGATCCAAGCTAGGTACCCAGGTGTGTGTCCCAAACCACTTTCTCTCCTGCCCTATTCTCCCTGATCCTTTTACCTTGCGACCTTGATCAAAGCTCGTGTGTGTTACCCCAGCTGGGAATGACACCTCCCGTGTTAGATCTTTAAATGTCCTTCCATTCTAAGCCATTAACCTTTCTTATGTCCTCTACATTGGCTGATAGGACACTGACATGAAGACGTTGCAAAATCCCAGCCTCAAAGTATTTATTTAAAGATCGAGAGAGTTCAAGGCAGTTCGGTGGGACATTCTGTCCTTCATTAAGATCCAATGCCCTTGGTTCCCCTTTATGTGAAGGTCAAAATCCTGATGGAACAAGTCTTCGTCTGCTTATTGACAACGTCCTTTTACAGGTGGTGAGACGCAGAGGTGCAAAACTACTGTCCTCAGGTTTTCAGGAATGTAGCCAACAACACAACCTGTTTGCACGTGCTCCATGAATGTCTGATGCTTTTGTTTCTAGATACGAATTATGGACAAAGCAGAAGGAAGGAATCAAACACCCATTGTAGAACTGATCCTCTTAGGGTTTGGGAACAGCCCTGAACTGCTGCCCCTTCTCTTCCTGCTGTTTCTAGTCATCTATATTGCGGCTGTGGCTGGGAATCTCCTTATCATTGTGCTGGTGAGGGCTGATCCGCACCTGCACACCCCCATCTACTACTTCGTGGCCAACTTGTCCGCTGTGGAGATCTGCTACATCTCCACCACCCTGCCCAGGCTGCTGGCCAGTCTCGCAACTGGGGTCAGAACCATTTCTCTGCACAACTGCTTTGTGCAATTCGATGTTTATGGAATCCTCTCCACTGCAGAATGTCTGCTGCTCACGGCCATGTGTTATGATCGGTATCTAGCGATCTGCCACCCCCTCCGTTACCCTGCTCTGATGAGCGGCAGGGTGTGTGGCCACATGGTGGCAGGGTGCTGGATATACGGCATTTTCTACACCATCATGCTGCAAATTATCATTCTGCAATTAGTATATTGTGGTCCCAAAGAAATTGACCATTTCTTTTGTGATTTTTCCATTGTTAAAAAGCCGTTCTGTGGAAAGATACAAACTCTGCAATGGCTGGCATATTTTTTGGCTCTAATAGTTACGGTTGGGGTTTTTTTGTTTACCCTGGCAGCCTACGTTTGTATCATCACCAACATCCTGAGAATCCCTTCCAATATTGGGAGAAAAAAGTCGTTTTCCACCTGCTCCTCCCACCTCATTGTGGTTACATTTTACTATGGAAGCATAATGACATTCTTTGTTGTTCCAATGCTCAACCCTCCCACGATCCTCCTCAAAATAATGTCTGTCTGGTTTGTAGTCCTGATACCCTTGCTCAACCCTCTCCTCTACTGCCTGAGAAACAAAGATGTTCTTCAGGCCCTGAGAAAAACTATGCTGAAAATGGCTGCTTTCAGGCACAGGCATGAAGTGTGAAAGGACACTTTTTAGCATATAGTAAAATAAAGATGAACTGATAAATTTCCTTACACATATCCCATTTGACTTTGTGAGAAGAAAGCTACCTCTCATTGACTTTCTTTCTTTCTTTCTTTCTTTCTTTCTTTCTTTCTTTCTTTCTTTCTTTCTTTCTTTCTTTCTTTCTTTCTTTCTTTCTTTCTTTCTTTCTTTCTTTCTTTCTTTCTTTCTACAAAATATGAAAGTTTTGAATGTTTAGGCATGTGAGATTATGTCTACACTATACTTCTCTTTTGGAAAATGGTAAGCACTCTGAAATTTGCGTACCTTTTTCTGATTCCTTTTTCAGAAGGGCTACATCTACACTGGCATGATTTTCCGGAAATGCTTTCAACAGAAAGCTTTTCCATTAAAAGCATTTTCAGAAAAGCGCGTCTAGATTGGCAGGACGCTTTTCCGGAAACGCACTTTTTCCGGAAAAGCATCCGTGGCCAATCTAGATGCGCTTTTCCGCAAAAACAACCCAATCTCCATTTTTAGGATCGGGGCTTTTTTGCGGAAAACAGTACTGTGCTGTCTACACTGGCCCTTTTGCGCAGTGCTTTTCTGGAAATTCAAGCGGCCAGTGTAGACAGCTGGCAAGTTTTTCTGGAAAAGCGGCTGCTTTTCCGGAAAAAGTGGCCAGTCTAGGCACAGCCAAGAGGTTTTCCCAAAATTTGGCCTGTCTACACTCGGCCACATTTTGGAAGTATCTCCCATATCAGATGAGCCCTTCTTCCTCGTGAAATGAGGTTTTGTAGCCAGACATGAACCCCATCTTGTTCCCCCCCTCCCAGAAAGCAAGAAAAAGGCAGTCAGCCTTTGATGCCCTGGGAACGCAGGTGTGCTGCCTGTCCCTGACTCTACCATAAACAGAAACCAGACAGTAAATGGGCTAGCTGACGACTGGGAGGCCTCCCGTCGCCCTGATGTCTAGTATCAGTAATTGACATGCCTGCACTGTCCCAGGAGAGGACTCTTCGCCCATCACATACCAGAGGTGCCCATTGTCTGCATTTTCCCCGGTGTGAATTATGCTTTGCACCCTTCGTGGGAAACTTGGCATTCAAAGCCATTTTTCCTAATTGGCCACTTGAGACCAGGAAGAAGCCTACGTGACCCAATGGGTATAAAGAGGGTTTGAGCTCCAATCATCTATACCTGCTGGCAGGTACTGATTATCTCCCAAGGTCCGTGGGACGCCCAACCTCGCCCTACTTCTTCCCGAGGTAATGAGAGAAAGACGATGGCCACACCAAGTCTGGAACGCAGGGGTGAGAAATGTACCTGCAATGTGTTTCTTTATGTGTACACTTTAATTGTCACTCTGTTATAAGTTTAGTTACTTTATTATAGTTTCTTAAGGCAAACTGCTTCACTTCTATTGTAAACTGCCTTTGGTAAGGTGATTTAGCTATAAATTTTGGGAATAAGTGGGGTTCCCTCATTCACTTATAAATATATATATATTGAACCAGGTTTCTTTTCTTTTCTCTTTCTTTCTCCTATAAATAAGCCAGTGCGTGTCAAGCTTCTGACTTGAACCCCTGCTGCTGTACCTGAACCGAACACAAACAAAAGAACTTCAGCCGGTCAAAAGGGACAGGTATAGGAAGAGCTTGGGCGTTTTGGATTGTGTCACTCCCAGGCGACAGATCCATTGGGGCATCTCTCAGTCTTTCCCAGACTGCCCACTGCGAAGGGATCCTGTGTCCTAGCAGCTAAAATCTGAGGTGTAATAAGCTCTTCCTATAAACTCAGGGCGTCTGAGAGCCTGTTGGCTGCCCTCTGTGACGGGACCCCAGTCCTAGCAGTAAAGTCACAGACATTAAACTATTTTTCGGGGCGCCCTCCAGCCTCCTAGGCTGCCCAACTGCTGAGACTCAAAATCTCATTGCAGTGAAGACTTGGGTGTAACGCACACGCACACACTGCCCTGACCATTTCAGCTGACAGGTTTACAGAACTTCTGAAGGATCGCTTCTGTTCTTCCAAAAAGAATCTCAGAAGAGCAGATGCATTCCCTGTACACAGTGATGTTTTTTCAGGATACCTCCAGTATCCTGGAAAAAAACTCCATAGTGTAGACATAGCCCTAATGTCTTTCCAAGTGAGTTTGCATACTCTTTGCAGACATAAGACAACACTGAAATATTGATATCAAGATTGATACTGAGATCAATATAGATATTGCCACAGATATATTACATGCCAAAAGAGAGGTATGACCCCATGTGTTCCTATTATTCAGCTTCCCAAGATTCTCTACAAAATATTGTCTGTCATCTACACCGTCCTGATACCCTTGCTCAACCATGTCTTCTACTGTCTGAGAAACAAGGTGGCCCATCAAACCCTGAGAAAAGCTATTCTGAAATTGGTTGCTTTTGGACAGCAACACCGAGAGTGAAAGGTCACAGTTTAGCAGATAGTTAAATAGAGATGAACTGATTGATTTTTACACATGTCCCATTTGACACATTGAAAACAGGGTTACCTCTATTTGACCTCACTTCGTCTTTCTTGACTAACATTGTCTCTTCTCAATGACAACTTTGAAATTAGGTGAAATATTTTGTGGCCACCCTAAGCGAGCATCCATTCAAATCATTAGCTAGATAAACAAAACAAAAAATTCTGTGCAGGGTTGGGACTCCAAAGCTATGTCTGAACTGCAGGCTTCTTTCTCGAGAAGCTTTTCTCACAAGAGATCTTCTGAAAAAAATTCTTCCCAAAGAGAGGGACCGCATGGCCAAAGCTCATCCAGAAAGTGATACGCTTTTTCAAAAGTTGGTGTCTAGGCTGAACGGACGATCTCTCACAAGTAAGCTGTGATTGCCATGGATGGGATGGCCACAAGAGCACCTGGGCTTTTTCCTCTTCCCTCTTCCTCTGGAAGAACTCCCTCTTCCCTCTCCACACAGGCATTTTTGCGAAAGAGCTCCTTGGGAAAAAGGCTTTTCCCTCATATTAAGAGGATTACCACCACCAGAAAAACTCCTCTGTCCTTTTGATTTACCATCGAAAGAACACACTCCCAGGGTCGACATAACTCAAGTGTCAGAAAAACTGACGCTTTTCCGAAAAAGCTCTGCAGTGACATACCCCAACAGTCCCTCCAAGTGTCATTTCCAGCCTCTCCCTACATTTGTCAGAGTCAAGGCACCTCTGTCTGCCCATACTGATATCTATATAGTATTGATAGCGATCAAATGCAAACAGAAGGTGTTTGACAGCAGGTTTCCATGCTCAGAAGACCTGATTATCCAAATGAAAAGAAACAAATGAATTAAAAAGAGCAGGAAATGAGAACCCATAAGCATTAGGCAACTTTCCAATCTCAGTCTACACAGCTGCCCATGGGCCGCCTTCGTCCCAGGCAGAAATGCCCTCGATGCACAGAAAGTTTTACCACCGAGTTCTGAGACAAAAAAGTGACCTAAAGAACAAATCTCCGTGGGGGTGTCCGCTGTTCTCCTGTGGGGGTGCATTAACCATTCAGGACATCGCTAAGGACGATGTGAAGCAGCAATCGCGGGACAAAACGGCCAGCTCTGTGCAAGTTCTTGCAGGATGCGTTGACCAGTCTGAGCAGGCCCAGACACCTGGAAAGGCAAAATCTCCAGCAAAGTGGAGTAAGTCTGGGCGGAGGCCAGGTCCCCATTGTACCCCTGGGTAGAAGGAGGGAGGCTGGGAGGACTTCACCAGTTCATTCCCTTGTTACTCATCCTAACCCTTTTGCACAGGAAAAGGAGCCTGTAACCGGGCACCACTTCCCTGCCATGGCGCCTCCTGCTGGTCACCCAGGAATCAGCTTCCTTGTCCCTGGAGCACCCCTTTGAGCCCATCTCTCACCTAGAGTTACCTATTTTCTCCCGCTCTGGGTCCTGCCTTACCACAGGGCCTCCTATGTCTGTGGTTCTCTCCCTCAGGAAAACCTCCAACCCTCTACACCCACCTTGCCTCCGTGACACATGGCCAGTTATCACCTAGCCCCTGCCTCAGGGGCAAACTGCAGCCTGACATGGCCGCTCCGCATTGGCAAGAGGGTGGGGACCTGCTGCCTGTGCCCGTCCTGGCTGCCTCTCTCCAACCCTAGTCGCCCCAGGCCTTGTCTCCGGCCCTGCAGCCTGGGAACTTGCCTGCCCAGAGCTCCCCACCTCTGCCTGCCTTCCCCCTGCCCTGCTCTGTCCCAGGAAGCCCCCAGGTCCCCCAGCAGCCTGGTCCCTCGTGCTCCCCAGACAGAGCAAGAGTGAGAAATAACAGGTGGCTTTTTCTGAAATTTGTAAACCTCATTCTACAAGGAATAATGCCTCTTCCAAAATGGCTATTTTGAAGTACGGTCCATGTAGACTCCACATCTGCTATTTCGACTTTGCCCTACTTACAGATAGTGAAGAGTCTTTTCTTGGAGAGAGACATGTTGCCCTTCCCCCACAGTATCTGGAGAGTCAACTGCCCAGGGACAAAGGAGGGAAAAACCAAAAATTCCTTTGTTTGAAATTCCTACCTGCATTTCTATTGGCTGACTGCTACCTGGCTAGGTACAGTTAACCCCTCAATCTCCAGGCTGCTGGCCATCTCTCATGACCAATGCAGAACCACACTAGGGCTTTAATTGGGAGCATAGGGAGCACACGGCTCTCGCAGCTAAGGTTGTATCCAATCAGCACACATCTCACTTCACATGCCCTGGCTTTATGCATATGTCACTTGAGAAATACAGACAGGGGACAAAAAGCAGATGAAAACCAAGATAATCAGGCAAACCTGTGCCTGGACGGTGGCAAAGGAAATGTCTCTCAGGCCACGCTTAGGAGCCTGGTGGGTGTCCGGGCACTCCCCACTAATTCAGAGCAAGAGGAATTTACAGCTCTACGGGTCCCAGTTCCAGGCACCAGTGTGCTGGCTAGGATGGTGACACACGTGCATCGTGTGAGTCCCTCCTCCCTGGTGAGGACAGGAGAAGAGAGAAGAGAAAGTTGAAATTCGGCAAGCTGATCAATGGAATTGGGAGTCCAAATCCCCTAAGCATCCTTCTCTATTGCAGCCGGTAGTAGGGTGGCTTCCCCCTCTGGCCAGAAGAATGAAGACATGGAGGGAGCCTGCACAGAGCCCTGGCCAATGAAAGAGATGCTTGTAATGGGCAGATCGGGGCGGCTTGCTGGGGCTGCCCTATTATAAGGAGCTGCTCTGCAAAGCAGAGGCAATTGGGTCCTGCCCAACGAGTAGGAGAAGCACCGGGGCTGAGCAACACTGGGTGGGGGAGGAGAGTGGGAGGCTCCGGGCTGGTAGCTGCCATGCTGTGACATTGAAGTAAGGGCCAGAAGGTGCAAGGAGCCACAGGGAAGGGAACGAGAGTCAGTGAAGGGGAGAGAAGGAAGCAGGACAAGGCTGATTCCAGAGGGTCCCTGAGTCATAACGCAGTCGTGGGTGGGCCTGGGTTCCCCCTTCCCTCTAGCACTGAACCCAGTGACACTGAGGAGTGGCCTTTGCAGACAGTGGCTTGACCCTCAGGCGAGAAGCCCAACTGGGGCGGCAGTTGGCCATGGCGGCCGGTGAGGTGATGGGCTGCTGTAGCCAGACATGAACCCCCATTTTAACATCCATCTTTGTCTGCTTGAAACCATGCAGGGCACATAAGAGCAGGAAAACAGCATATTCTTTGAAAACCTTGGAGCAGGAGGTTTAGATATGCTGGCTCAGTGACCATGACCAACTGTAAGCAGAGATAGGAGGGTGGTCAAACTAATTGTTGACCAAGAGGCTGTACATCATGCCCTTGACTTAACCCATATTGATACGAACACACAGCCGTCCGTGGGGGGAGGAATCTCCCGCCCAACAAGAACATCCGGCACTCCTAATTTAGCTATCTTCCTCTCTTACGAGTGTAAATTAACTTGAAACTTGCTTGTAAGAACTGGCGCCACAAAGCAGACCAGTACAATTTGGTCTCTGAAGATAAGAAAGAGAATACGGGCCCCCAGGGGTATAAAGATGAGTTTAGCAGCACACTGACTTTGTGTATCAATCTACCACCTATCTGTTGGTTGGGTTTGGTGTTTGACCTCCCGAGGTTCCAGAGGGGACGCCCACCTCGTATTCGTCTTTCCGAGGAATTGAGGGACCAACCCTGGCCTGACACGCTGGAGTCGAGAGGCACAGAAGGGGGTAAAAATTGTACCTGGATGTGGTCCTTTGTTTATGTATATATATACATAGTGTTAGAGCTCTTTAAAGATTAAGCTGTCATTTGGTACCATTATTTCTATTTTCTATCTTTACCTTTTCCCTGTAACCACTTTTTAAGACCTATAAATATATATATTTGCTAGCATTTAAGAAATAGAGCAATAGCCATTGTAACCATATGATTTATAAGTTTCTTTAATAAACCTGTAACTGTTTAAGCTTTGACCTGACTCCTTCAGTTGCTGTAATAGAACCAAGAACAATTTAAAAGAACTTCAGCCGGTCATAAAGGGACAGTTATAGGAAGAGCTTGGGCGTTTGGATCTGTGTCACTCCCAGGTGACAGGGTCCGCTGGGGCACCTTTCAGCCTTTCCTGGGCTGCCCGCTGCGAAGGAACCCTGTGTTCTAGCAGCTAAAATCTTAGGTGTAATAAGCTCTTCCTACAAACCAAGGCGTCTGTTGGTCTGCTGGCCACCCTCTGCGATGGGACCCCAGTCCTAGCAGTAAAGACATGGACGTTAAACTCTCGGGGCTCCTTTCAGCCTTCTGGCTGCCCGCTGCGACGAGACTTCGTGTCTAAGCAGTTAAAGACTTAGGGGTATGTCTACACTACCCCGCTAGTGTGAACTAGCGGGGTAATGTATGCATACCGAACGTGCAAATGAAGCCCGGGATTTGAATTTCCCGGGCTTCATTTGCATAAGCCGGCCGGCGCCAATTTTAAATGCCGGCTTGTTCGAACCCTGTGCCGCGCGACTACACGCGGCACGGGCTAGATAGTTCGGACTAGCAAGCCTCGTTCCAGGACTGTACAGAAGAGAGATCCCTTGGTTCAGGTGTCTCAATGGACTGGACTTTGGCAACATGTCACCCACAATCCAAGTCCCAGAGAACAGTGTAAGAAAGAAGGGGTGGGAGGAGAGGGTGGAGAAGGCCTTTTCCCTCCCAGAACTGAAGGTGCTTCTCAGGATTGCGCACACGACGCATCGGTAGGTGGAGTGGTCAGGTGTCATTTTGAGGTGTTCTGACAGGTATTGCCCCATCAGTGGTGAGAACATTCAGTTGCATACGTGGGCTCCTTCAGGGCATTGTGTTGGTTTGCACTGAGAGCACACAAAATCACGGAAGGATTGATGATACCAAACCAGGTTTATTGTAAAGGAAGCACAGAAATAATTCCCCTGTATCAGCTGTCTACAGATACACTGAGATAATGAGAGAGACACTCAGTCAGAGCCAGGGATGAGAGACTGTCCGCCTCGGTCAGAGAATAACAGCTCTTTGGGGTCCACACAGGTACAGCCAAGTAACACATCACGCCTCGTGTATCCAGCAGCCAAGCTCTGATGTAACCTAGAGCTACCCATTGCCTCGTACATGGAGGTTTGATGAGTATCCTGCTGTCAGTTTAGACCTCCTGACCAGGCACCCTGCCCCATGACTCCTTTTGTAAACTCCCTCCTGACCAGGCACCCTGCCCCATGACTCCTTTTGTACCCTCCCTCCTTGCCAGACACTCACTTCTAAGTTCCCTCTTGTACCTTCCCTACTGGCCACACACCATGCCCCAAGACTCCTCTTGTACCCTCCATTCTGGCCAGACACCCTGCCCCAAGTGCCCTCGTGTACCCTCCCTCCTGGCCAGGAGAACTCTGTCCCAAACTTTCTCCTGTACTCTTCTTCCTGGCCAGGACATTGCAGATCATCTTTGGGATTTATACAGAAACATCATGAAGTATTTTCCAACCATAAATGACAACAATTAATGGATTTGAAATCCATTAAGTATAACAGCAAAGCCAGTCAGTTTTTCGATGCAAGATTTTGAAAACCTAATTGAATTCACTTCACGTGGCCAATTAATACAAACATTTAAAGAAGTTTCACTGATTACGTTTTGGGGCGGCTTATGTCAAGAATATTCAGCTTTATCAAGACATGCAGTTTGTCGGTTGTTAACCTTCACCAGCACATACTTGTGTGAACCTGGGTACTCGAATTATGCAGCAACAGAAGCAAAATACAGAAATTGGCTGAATGCAGTCCTAGGTACGCAAACCCAACATTTTAGTATTAAAGAAAATATAAAAAGAATTTGCCAAGAAAAGAAGAAAAACCACTCTTCACATTGAAAACTTCCAATCTAATTAATATTAGTTTTTGAGCTTTATTTTTTTGTACACATTAAATGTGATTTTTGTTTTTAAATATGTGCAGTTAAACTAAATGTGGATCGCATAACCTTATTTAGTTTAGCATTTGTTCATTATTATTATTATTACTTATGGTGGGAGTCATGGTGCTCAGGTCCGATGGGTCTTTTTTTTTTTTTTTTTTTGCTCGAGAAATTTTCATCAAAATTCTTCCGAGTTTAAAAGGGTTTGGTGGACAAATAAAATTGGGAAACACTGGGTTAGATAGATAGCTATAAGGGATGGTCTAGACAGTACTGGGTCCTGCCATCAGGACAGGGGACTGGACTCGATGACCTCGCAAACTCCCTTCCAGTTCTAGTGTCCTATAGTGTTCTATGGTTCTATGATACTATTATTCTAGTGCTAGAGGGACCTTTGCCCATGCACAACTCTGGGTCCTGACTCTGGGACCCTCTGGCTGCAGCCTTGTCCTGCCTCTTTCTCTCCCCTCCACTGCCTCTTGTTCCCTTTCAGTGGGCCCCTTCCCTGTGGCCCCTTGCACCTTCCTGGCCCTTGCTTCCATGTTGCAGCCTGGGAGGTACCAGGCTGGAGCCTCCTTCTCTAGCTCCCCTGCCCAGTATTGCTCAGCCCCAGGGCTTCTCCTGTGATGGGATCTGGTCCTGCACCCTCGTTTGGCAGGACACAACTGCCCTCTGCTTTGCTGAGCAACTCCTAATAACCTGCCCCAGCAAGCTGCCCTCTGATTTACCCATTGCAAGCATCTCTCTCATTGGCCAGGGCTCCGTGCAGGCTCCCTCCAGGATCTTAATTCTTCCAACCAAAGGGGGGCAGGTGCCCCACTAAGGCTGCAATAGAGAAAGATACTTAGGGGATTTGGACCCCCAATTCCATTAGTCACCTTCTAGAATTTCAGCTTTCTCCTCTCTCTTCCCCCAGCCTTGCCAGGTAGGAGAGACTCACACGATACACATGAAATGTCCACCATCCTAGCCAACACACTGGTGCCTGGAACTGGGCCCCACAGAGCTCTAAATGCCACTTGCTCTAATTCAGTGGGGGTACCCAGCAGCCTTTCAGGGTCCCATGCATGACCAAAGAGACATTTTCTTTACCTTTGCTGGCCCAGTGAATTTACTCCAAATCCTCATCATGTATCTAGGGGGCTTGACACTGCAACAATGTCAATGCACTGTGCCTGTGTGTGTACTATGAGGAAGCATCTAAACATCTTGAACAGTTCCAAGAAGAGTAGTTTTGGGGCAGCTTTTCGACCTGTGTTCTGGAGGAGGTCAGGTTATGTGGTGACATTGGTCCCTCCTAGCGTTAGCTTTTTGATAGTTTGGAGAGTGCTCAATGGCCCAGATTTACAGTAATAAAATAGGAGGAGTTACACCAGAGAACAATTTGGTCCGTACTATTGGAAACTCCCTGCAACTTCCTTTCAATATTTCAGAAGACGTTGCTGTTAACGAATACCCAAAGGTCCCCATTGCAAATTGTCCAACCCAGTGGGACGTATTAGTGAAGACACAGTTTAGAGTCTATCCAGGAACTCTTGGGTTGTGTTTATACAGCAGTGTTTGGGACTCTCAATCCCCCAGCTGTTGCAAACTGGGGAGCTGAAGGGCCTTGACACCCACAGCCGGGCTTGTCACTGAAATGAATCCAGTTGTTTTTACTTCAGTTTCACTGTCACAAAACATGACATGAACTCTTCATATCTCTCAGGATATGTGAAGGGAGGAGAAGGGCGAGAGTGCATCTGACAATAGATTGCCAGTGTGAAAAGCGAAGCAGCCCAGTTAAATTGAAATGATCTGAGTTAGAAAGGAGAAATATCGTCTAAGGAGGCACCCGGACAGGAAGAAGAGGTTTTCTTGTTCAATGGAGGGGAAAAGTCGATGTAGGTGGATAGTGTGAGTCTGCGCCCCATGTTCTTCATAGTGGTGGAATCATTGCATGGCTCTCACATAACGGCGGGACATTTTGCGGAAATAAATCATTTCAGGGGACATCAGATCGTTGAAGGTGACATGGAAAGTTTTTATTCTCTGACTGTGATGATCCCATTGGTAACCATTGCTCATGTTTGTAACTGAAGTGATTACTAATGATGATCTGTTTGTATGTGCAATGTAGTTAAATCTGGGAGCTCTCACGGGGCAAGACTCTTTATGTGGAGCTAGGGGGTTGGGAAGGGCCTGTTCATGTTAATGAGCCATTGGGGGAATCAACAGGCCCGAGGAGAAGTTTCCCTCCCACCAGGTTAGGCTGCCAAAGACACTCTGGAGAGTCTGTCAGTAATGGTCTTTCTGACACTCCCAGGGCAGGGGACCAGGAGAAATGACGCTGGGACTCTGCATTTTTCCACTTACTGGTCTAGGAATCAAGCTGAAAACAAAGGGTCCCGCCCCATCCTCACCTTTTATAAGGCAGGGAGCTGGCTCATCAGTTGCTTTCTTTCCCCATACAAGAAGACTCCTGGAAACAGCAGAGAAACAAGGAATGAGCTGGGGAACGGCTTGAACCAAGACTAAAGGTCAGTCCAGCCTGTGACTAGAAAGCTGAGCTGCAAAGCCAATGGCACCTGTGCATTGAGAGCCTGCCTGTCTGCCGGATTCCTCCGTCAGGGTGAGGAACTGCTCATTCCCCGTCTCTCTCACCAGGCTGTTAGGAGTAGTTTTTGGTCTTCCTTATTTGCTGGAATTTGATTGGCTCTCTTAGGTAGCCTGTGTAATCACTGCCCATCAAACTTTTCTAGTTAATTAACTCGCTTCTAGCAGAATCGAATGTGCCTTTAAAGTGATGTGTCTGGAGGGAAATCTCAGTGTGGGGAGCACAAGTGGGGTTAAAACTCTCCACACGGAGAGGGGCAAACTCATTCAGACCGGCCAAGGCTTTGACCAGAGCAGGGCTGGACATCCCCTGGGTCCTAGACTGGGGAGATCATCTATGTTTAACAGCCTCTTCCTCCTCCCATCCCACACACCCAGCATGCTCCCTGACACCAGCATCCCGTTTATTTTTTGTCTATCTCTGTGTGTAGAGAATTTTATTCTGTGCACCCACAGTGAGGTAACATGGGGATGTGCCGCCAATGGGAAAACAGTCCCATTTATGGTGTAAATATTTTTGTGCATACGAACACAAGGATAAATACTCCATCCAAAACTTTTCGAGTTTAATCTAATATACCTCTAAATTAAGGGCCGGGGAGGGGACGAATCTCAGCTTGGTTAGCACAAGGGGGTTTATTCCTGTCCACAGTGAGGGGGGGCAAACTCAGTCCTACATTCCAGCTGGTCAGCGGTTTGACCAGAGCAGGGCTGTACAGCTCCGGGGACCTAGACTGAGGAGATTAGCTGCTTGAAACCATAACATTGAAGGGAATGTGTGTGCATTTTGGGAAGTAACAGCAACCACTTGAGTCAGTGCTGGGAAGTGTGTGTGAAAAAGACAAAACAAGTGTGTATCTCTATTTGTCTGTGAGGGGGAGACATAGTGTGTGTGTTTGTGTGAGAGGTATGTGTGAAAGCACAAGTGAAAAGTGTGTGTGCATGTGTGAGAGACACCGAGACAGCGTGTTTGTGTGCGACACAAAGAGAGACAAAGAAAGTGTGTGTGTGTGTGTGTGTGTGTGTGTGTGTGTGTGTGTGTGTGTGTGTGTGTGTGTGTGTGTGCTGGTTGCTAAAGAAGTCTATGACAGACTGAGTCTTTAACACGCTCAGACCAGGAAGTTCACAATCTGAGTATTCAGCTTTTGCCAGAATGCTTGAATCTTCACATATATAATTCTTTAGATAAATTCTCCAGAAACAGCCTTCCATGTCTAAAATAGATATTTTCCTCCAAAGTCTCCTTGTGCTTTCTGTCCACTCCTGCTCTCTTTTTATACCCTCTTCCCAACTGCAGAGAGCCCTTAATGGGCTCGCTATGTGGGGGCCTGTTTTTCTAGATTTCAGTGTCTCTGTCACACACATAATGTAGCACTGATGCCAATGCCCCATTACCACTCCTGGGCTGTGTCTACACTGCACCCCTTTTCCGGAAAAGGGATGCAGATTAGACACTTTGGAATAGGCAAATCGGCGGGGGATTTAAATATCCCCCGCGGTATTCGCATTAACATGGCTGCCGCTTTTTTCTGGCTTGGGGATAAGCCGGAGAAAAGCACCAGTCTAGACGTGATTCTCCGGAAAATAAACCCTTTTCCGGAGGATCTCTTATTCGTACTTTCAAGTAGTAATAAAAGATCCTCCAGAAAAGGCTTTATTTTCTGGAGAATCACGTCTAGACTGGCGCTTTTCTCCGGCTTATCTCCAAGCCGGAAAAAAGCGGCAGCCATGTTAATGCAAATACCGCGGGGGATATTTAAATCCCCCGCCGATTTGCCTATTCCAAAGTGCTGCATTAGCATCCCTTTTCCGGAAGGGATGCCAGTGTAGACACAGCCCTGGAGAAACTCCATGGGCCTAGAATTTAGTTACGAAGGAAAGCCAAAACATTTTTTAAAAAGTGCACACACAGCAGATCCCAAACCATAAAACCATGAAACCTGAGATATTTATCTACCCAACTTACAGAAAGTGAAGAAAGCAGAGAAAAACCAAAAATTCCTTTGTCTCAGTTTGAAATTCCTACCTACATTCCTATTGGCCACTCCACCTGGCTAGGTAAGGTACATAGTTACCCCCTTAGTCCCCAGGCTGCCGGCTAACCCTCATGATCTTGACACCACCGGATCAGGTAGATGAGGTAGACGAGGCTTTCTTCAGATAACTGAGAGAATCTTCCAGATCTCAGGCCCTGGTTCTCATGGGGGACTTTAATCACCCTGACATCTGTTGGGAGAACAATACAGCAGTACACAGACAATCCAGGAAGTTTTTGGAGAATGTTGGGGATAACTTCTTGGTATCAGCTGATCAGCTGTTTGTCGGCTCAGCGCGCTAGTCTGGACGCTCCCGCGCCGACCTGAAAGCCCTTTATCAGCCTCCCGTTATGCCTTGTAGGATGCGGGAGGTCAATAAAGGGCTTTCATGTCAGCTTTCATAAAGGGCTGATCAGCTGTTTGTTGGCACAGCGCGGCAGCCATTTAAATTTAAATGAAGCTGTGATTATTTAAATCGGGGCTTCATTTCCCTTTGCCGAACAAACAACTCTACACGGCTCCGTCGACGGAGCCATGTAGTTTAGACATACCCCTAGTGACAGATGATGTGGGAAAAGCAGAAGTACTCAGTGCTTTTTTTGCCTCTGTATTCGTGGACAAGGTTAGCTCCCAGACTAATGCACTAAAAGCACAGTAGGGGCAGGAGGTGGGCAGCCCTTGGTGGGGAAAAAACAAGTTAAGACCTATTTAGAAAAGCTAGACATACACAAATCTGTGGATCCAGATTTAATGCATCCAACGGAGTTGGCAAATGTCATTGTAGAGCATTTGGCCATTATCTTTGAAAATTCATGGAGATTGGGAGAGATCCCGGATGATTGGGAAAAGGCAAATGTAGGGACCATCTTTAAAAAAGGGAAGAAAGGACAATTCAGGGAACTACAGACTGTAGCCTTACCTAAGTCCCCGGAAAAATCATGGAGAGGATCCACAAGGAATCTATTTTGAAGCACTTGGAAGAGGGGAAAGTGATCAGGAATAGTCAGCATGGATTCACAAAGGGCAAGTCATGCCTCACCAATCTGATTAGCTTCTATGATAAGGTAACTCACTCTGTGGATATGGGAAAGTCAGAGGATGTGATATTCCTTGATTTTAGCAAAGCTTTTGATACGGTCTCCCACAATATTCTTGATAGCAAGTTAAGGGAATACGGATTGGATAAGTGGACGGTAAGATGGATAGAAATCTGGCTAGACTGCCGGGCCCAAGGGGTAGTGATCAACAGCTCGATGTCAGGTTGGTGGTCGGTTTCTAGCGGAGTGCCCCAAGGATCTGTTCTGGAACCAGTTTTGTTCAACATCTTTATTAATGACCTGGATGAGGGGATGGATTTCACCCTCAGCAAGTTTGCGATGTCGTTAAACTAGGGGGAGGGGCAGATACACTAGAGAGCAGCGATAGGGTCCAGTGTGACCTGGACAAATTAGAGGACTGGGCCAAAAGAAATGTGACGAGGTTCAACAAGGACAAGTATAGAGTCCTGCACTTGGGACGGAAGAATCCCAAGCATTGTTACAGGCTGGGGACCGAATAGCTAAGTAGCAGTTCAGCAGAAAAGGTCCTGGGGGTTACAGTGGATGAGAAGCTGGATCTGAGTCAACTCTGTGCCCTTGCAGCCAAGAAGGCTAATGGCATATTAGGGTGCATTGGGAGGATTATTCTCAGCAGATCCAGAGACGTGATTATTCCCCTTTATTCGGCCCTGGTGAGGCCACATCTAGAATCTTGTGTCCAGTTCTGGGCCCCACGCAATAGGAAGGATGTGGATGCATTGGAGAGAGTCCAGTGGAGAGCTACCGAAATAATTAAGGGGCTGGAGCGCAGATTGAGGACAGATTGAGTGATTTGGGTTTGTTTAGTCTGCAGAAGAGAAGAGTGAGGGGGGATTTGGTAGCAGCCTTCAACTTCCTAAAGGGAGGTTACAAAGAGGATGGAGAGAGGCTGTTAACAATGGTGATGGATGGCAGAACAAAGAGCTATGGTCTCAAGTACCAGTGGGAGAGGACTAGGTTGGACATTAGAAAAAACTTCCCTATGAGGGTGGGAAGCACTGGAATGGGTTACCTAAGGAGGTGGTGTAATTTCTATCCTTAGAGGTGTTTAAGTCTCGGCTTGACAAAGCCCTGGCTGGGTTGATTTAGTCGGGGTTGGTCCTGCCTTGGGCAGGGTGGCCGGACTTGATGACCTCCTCAGGTCTCTTCCAGCTCTATGATTCTATGATTCAAAGACCAAAAGAGTTCAGGGCAGTTTCGTGGTATATTTCTGTCATTCATTAAGATCCAATGTTCTTGGTTCCCCTAGATTAAAAGCTCAACATCTTAATAGAATGAATCTTTGATTATTGAAAACTTCATTTTTCAGGTGGAGAGATGCAGAGGTGTAAAACTTCTATCCTCAGGTTTTCAGGAATGTAGCCAACAGCACAACCTGCCTGCACATGCTCCATGAATGTCTGATGCTTTTCTGTTTCTAGAAACGAGTTATGGAGAATGTAAGAGGAGGAAATCGAACACCCATCGTGGAACTGATCCTCTTAGGATTTAGTAACAGCCCTGAATTGCAGCCCGTCCTCTTCCTGCTATTAGTGGTGATTTACATAGCAGCTGTGGCTGGAAACCTCCTCATCATTGTGCTAGTGGTGGCTGATCCGCACCTTCACACCCCCATGTACTACTTCGTGGCCAACTTGTCCGCTGTGGAGATCTGCTACATCTCCACTACCCTGCCCAGGCTGCTGGCCAGTCTCCTGACTGGGGACAGAACCATTTCTCTACAGAACTGTATTGTGCAATTCGAATTCTATGGAATCCTCTCCACTGTAGAATGTCTGATTCTCACGGCCATGTGTTATGATCGGTACCTAGCGATCAGACATCCCCTCCGCTACACTGCTCTGATGAATGGCAGGGTTTGCTGCCACATGGTGGCAGGGTGCTGGATAGTCAGTATTTCCTACGCCATTATGGTACATATTTTCATTTTGCAATTAACTTACTGTGGCCCCAAAGAAATTGACCATTTCCTTTGTGATTTTGCACCAGTTAAAGATCCGTTCTGTGGCGAGACACAAACTCTGCAATGGCTGACATTGGTTTTGGCTGTAATATTGGCTATTTGGTTTTTTTTGTTTACCCTGGCAACCTACATTTGTATCATCGTCAGCATCCTGAGAATCCCTTCCAGCACAGGGAGGAAAAAGGCCTTTTCCACCTGCTCCTCCCACCTCATTGTGGTGATGGTTTACTATGTGAGCACAATGACAGTCTTTGTGGTTCCACTGCTCAACCCTCCTGCAATCCTGCACAAAATAATGTCAGTCTTGTATGTAGTCCTGATCCCTTTGGTTAACCCTCTTATCTACTGCCTGAGAAATAAGGAGATCCATCAGTCCCTGAAAAAAGCTATTCTGAAACTCCCTGCTTTCAGACACAGTCTGTAGTGTGAAAGGTCCCATTTTAGCATATAGTAAAATAGAGTTGAACTGATGTCTTTCTTTTCCCATGGCCATTGACTCTTTCTTTCTTTCTTTCTTTCTTTCTTTCTTTCTTTCTTTCTTTCTTTCTTTCTTTCTTTCTTTCTTTCTTTCTTTCTTTCTTTCTTTCTTTCTTTCTTTCTTTCTAACAAAATGTTATGGAGGGTTAGGAGTCTAAATATCCTTCCAAGTGAAATTTCCTGAGTGTGCATACTCTTTTCAGACACAGGGCTATGCTGAAATATTAATATTATTATAGATACTGAGATTAGTATAGATATTGCCACAAATATATTTACATGCAAAGAGATGTATGGCCCCTGTAGTTCAGTGCTGAGCCCTCCTACGATCATGAATAAATATTGTGTGTATTGTACACAGTCCTGATACCCTTGGTCACCTGTCTTATTTACTGCCTGAGAAACAAGGAGGTCCATGAGCCCCTGAGAAAAGCTGTTATGAAACTGGTTACTTTGGGTATGTCTACACTACCACCCTAGTTCGAACTAGGGGGGTAATGTAGGCATACCGCACTTGCAAATGAAGCCCGGGATTTGAATTTCCCGAGCTTCATTTGCATAAGCCGGCCGGCACCATTTTTAAATGCCGGCTCGTTCGAACCCCGTGCCGCGTGTAGCCGCGCGGCACGGGCTAGATAGTTCGAACTAGCAAGCCATTCCGCACGATCTGTACGCCTCGTTCCACAAGGCGTACAGATAGTGCGGAATGGCTTGCTAGTTCGAACTATCTAGCCCGTGCCGCGTGTAGCCGCACGGCACGGGGTTCGAACGAGCCGGCATTTAAAAATGGTGCCGGCCGGCTTATGCAAATGAAGCCCGGGAAATTCAAATCCCGGGCTTCATTTGCAAGTGCGGTATGCCTACATTACCCCGCTAGTTCGAACTAGCGGGGTAGTGTAGACATACCCTTTCAGATACAGGCATGGAATGGGAAAGGTCACATTTTAGCAAATGGTTAAATAAAGATGAACTGTATGTCCTTCCAAGTGACTGTGCATACTCTTTGCAGACCCCAGGCAACACTGAGGGTGTGTCTAGACTACAGGGCTTTGTCGACAAAAGTCGACTTTTGTCGACAAAACTATACCTGCATCCACACTGCCTTTGAGTTATGTTGGCATAACGTCGACAAAACTCAGCAGTTTTGTCGATGTAAGTAAACCTCATTCTACGAGGAATAACACCTTTTGTCGACAGAGTTCTGTCGATAGAAGGCATTATTGCATCTACACTGCCCTTTGCGTCCACACTGTTATGTCGACAAAGTTGCTTGCTTTGTCGACAGACCTGGATGTAGTCTAGACGCTCTTTGTCGACAGAAGCTTTGTCGACAGTATCTGTTGACAAAACTTCTGTCGACAAACCCCTGTAGTCTAGACATACCCTGAAATATAGACATCAGTATTGATACTCAGATCAATAGAGATATTGCCACAGATATATTACAAGAGATTTATGGCCCCATGTGGTTCCAATACTTGAACCTCCTACGGTGCTGCAAAAAATATTTTATTTCATTCCCAGTCCTGATACCCTGTCTCAACCATGTCTTCTACTGCCTGTGAAGCAAGGAGATCCATCTGTCCCTGAGAAAAGCGATTCTGAAATTGGTTGCTTTCAGACAGACACACGGAGAGTGACAGGTCACAATTCAGCAGATAGTTAAATACAGAGGAACTGAATTTGTTTTACACATGGCCCATTTGACTCATTGGTAACACGGTTACCCCTATTTCACCTTACTTTATCTTTCTTGATTAGGATCTTCCGTTGTCAATTACAAATTTGAAATGAGGTGAAATATTTTGCCATCACCTTAATTGAACATCCATTAAATCATTAGCTAGATAAACAAGACATGAAATTCTGTGCAGGGTTGGGCAATTGGCGTAGCTGAAGTTGCAGAGCTTAATTCGACTTTTGCCCTGTGGTGTAGCTGTGCCCTAAGTGTCCTTCCAAGTGGCATTTCCTGCCTATCCATATATTTGTCAGAGGCAAGGCACCTCTGTCTGTCGACACCGATTTCCATGTAGGTATTGATACAGAGATAAAATGCAAACAGAAGATGTTTGACAACAGTTTCCATGCTCAGAAGACCTGACATCCCTCACTTTCCAAATGAAAAGAAATGAATGAATTAAAAAGAACAGGACATGAGCACCCGAAAGCACTGGGCAACTTTTCCAATCTCAGCCTACACAGCTGTCCATGGGCCTCCTTCGCCCCGGGCAGAAATGCAATCCATGCACAGAAACTTTTACTACCCAGGTGTGAGAAATATTGACCTAAAGAATAAATCTCAGTGAGACTCTCTCTGGTATTTTTGTTCAGCCACCAAATGTTTGGTGGGTAAATAGCAGCTCGTAGCCCAGATCTGGTCTGTCCGGGTGAGTTCCTGGCAGGCCCTTGACACTGTATTGCTCTGCCCGGTCACTGGGCTAAATAAAGTGGCTTATTTGAACCAAATTAAGGGTCGGCTAGAGAAGGGAGGGGAGGAGAGCCCAGGCTCTGAGGGGGGTGTGAGGAGGGAGTTCAGAAACCCTTCCAAGACCTGGCTCATGAAGATGTGAAGCAGCATTTGTGGAACAAAACAACCGACTCTGGAAGTTTTTGTGGGATGCGCTGACCAGTTTGAGAGGCCCAAACCTGGGCAGAAGGAGGTGGCTGGGAGTACTTTCCCAGTTCACTCCCCTGATACTCTTGTGACGGGACATCCAGATACTCTTGTGACGGGACCCCTCTTCCGAGGGGTCACACCCGGTAAACTGGCCCTTTGCCAGTAGTCCCAGTTGGCTTAGTCTTCCATCCAGCCCCAGCCTCCAAGGCAGGATGGCCCTGTTGCCCTGTCATGGTCATGAGCATTGACCAGCAGCCTGGGGACTAAGGGGTTAACTGTAACTAGCCAGGTAGCGGTCAGCCAGTAGAAATGCAGGTAGGGATTTCAAACTTAGACAAAGGAATTTTGGGGTTTTCCCTCCTTTGTCTCTGAGACAGTTTTGTCCTCTAGATACTGAGTGGCTACGTCCAGATTCCATCCCTTTTCCGTAAAAGGGATGCAAATTAGATGTATCGCAATTGCTAATGAAGCGGGGATTTAAATCTCCCCTGCTTCATTAGCATAAAAATGGCTGCCGCTTTTTTTCGGCACGGAGCTTTGCCGGAAAAAAGTGCCAGTCTAGACGCAGATCTTGGGAAAATAAAGCCTTTTCCAAAAGATCCCTTATCCCTTTCGGAAAAGGCTTTGTTTTTTGAAAGTTCCGCATCTAGACTGGCGCTTTTTTCCGGCAAAGCTCCGTGCCAAAAAAAAGCGACAGCCATTTTTATGCTAATGAAGCTGGGGAGATTTAAATCCCCACTTCATTAGCAATTGCGATACGTCTAATTTGCATCCCTTTTACGAAAAAGGGATGCAATCTAGATGTAGCCAGGGAGACAGAAGACAGGTCTCTCTCCAAGAAAAAGATTCTTCATAATGTGTAAGTAGAGAAAAGTCTAGATAAATCTGTCATGTTTTATTGTTTTCTGTTGTGGGACTGTGGATCTGATGTCTGTGCTGTTAGAAATGGGTTTTCCTCTCTTTTGTAACTAAGTTTTGGCCCGCGGGAGCCCCCATGAGTGTATCAATTGGTGACTTTTTCCATCTAGTCACTATGCTTGTAACAGGAGTATTGTTTTGATAAGAAAAGTTCTTTATTTTTTATTAACCTGGTATTGGTTCAGTTCTGTGTCCTGGAAAATCTGTCTGTGGGATTTGCCTTCCTCTGAGCAGAGGACAGCAACCACAGACTGCAGTTGGTATTTTCTCTTTCTTTTTCAAGTTCTTTGGAGAAAAGAGCTTGTGGGTCTTGGGGCCGAAAGGGGAGCTCCTGGACTGAAGAAGCTAATTCCTGTGGGACCAGCAGGAGGCGCTGTGGCGGGAAGGTGGTGCCCGGTTACAGGCTCCTTTCCCTGTCCGGGAGGCTTAGGACGAGTAACAGGGGAGTTGAACGTGGGAAGTACTTGCAGCCTCCCAGCCACCCCCCTTCTGCCCAGGGGTACAACGGGGACCTTCTCTCTGCCCAGATTTACAACCCTCTGCTGGAGATTTGGCCTTTCCAGGTGTCTGGGCCTGCTCAGACCGGTCAGCGCATCCCGCAAGAACTTCCACAGAGATGGCCGTTTTGTGAATTAGCTGGCTTAACTCAACGGCTAATTAGAACCCTGGAAGATTGACGTCGTCAACTTCAATTTTCCTCTGCAGTGTGGAGACCTGCCTTCCGACTCCCAAACCTGCACAGAATTTGGGAACGGCCTGTTCATGTTAATGAGCCATTGGGGTGAGCCACTAGGGGAAACAATAGGAGTGAGGAGATTATCTCCCCCAGTGTAGGCTTCCAGAAACACTCCAGAAATAATAGTAAATTAATAGTTGTTGTGAGTCTCCAAAGGCAGGGGACCAGGAGCAACGACGCTGGACTCCATCTTGGGACTTCTGTGCTATCCCTCACACTGGTGTGAGGATCAAGTCTGAAAACACAGGGTTCCCGCCCCATCCTCCATCCCGTATAAGACAGGGAACGATCTCATCGGATGCATTTCGTTCAGCACACAAGAGGACTCCTGGAAACACCGGGGAAACACAGAATGAGCTGGGGGTCATGCTTGGCCAAAACTCTAGAACCTTTTTCGCCTGTGTCTGGAGTCTGAAGAGCTGTGTTTTAGCACACTGTAAAATAGAGATGAACTGATGTATTGCCTTACACAGGGAAATCCCTCTTGGCTCCGGTCTCACTCCATTCCTAAATTGCTCTTCATCCTGTTCTTTCCCTCACCTCTTCTCACTTTGAAGGTCTCTCTGCACTGAAAGTTATAGTTTTTATAGAAACCTCCAAGGAATAAAGCAATTAAAAACAAAACAAAAACCCATAACAAATAAAGAAATAATAAGATAAAATCTCTACTTTAAATAAATCCAGTAAATTACAGATTTTGGGAAGAACAGGGCTGATATCACAGAAACACTCAGCCGTAGGAGGTGGAAGACGCAGGCTGTAAACACATCCCAGAGGCACTGTAACAGGCCAGTTTGTGAAGAAACATTTCAGGACCAACATGCTCCCCATGAATAACAGGAGAAAAGGGCCCTAGGCACACTACCGGGTCTAACCCAACAGCAGGATAGATCGTAATCAAACCTTCACATACGAGGCAATGGGTAGCACTAGGTTACATCAGAGCGTGGCAGCTGGATACATGAGGAGTGATGTAGTACTTGGTTGACCTGCGTGGACCCCAAAGAGCTGTCATTCTCTGACCGAGGGGGCGTTCTCTCATCCCTGGCTCTGACTGAGTTGTGTCTCTCATCATCTTAGTCTAGCTGTAGACATGTTATACAGGGGAGCCATTTCTGTGCTTCTTTTACAATAAACCTGGTGTGGTATCATCAATCCTTCTGTGATTTTCTGGTCTTTGGGGAAGGGGGTGGTCTCTCGGGCTCTGCTGCGTGGGCTCTCGGTGCAAACCAACACAACGCCCAAAAGGGCATATGTGCGCAACTGAATGATTCTCATCACGGATGGTGCAGGAGACCTGTCAGGACACCTCACAGTGACACCTGACTACTACACCTGCCTACGCATCATGTGTGCAATCCTGAAAACACCATCCAACTCTTGGAGGGAAAAGGCCTTCTCCGCTCTTTCCTCCCACTCCTTCTTTCTTACATTGCTCTATCACTCTGTAGCCTTACATTGGGTAGGAGTCAGTAGGTGTAGAGTATCTTGAAAATGTAAGAGTATACAATGACTAATCCACTAATTAATACAAAGAATGGCACCAGTTCAACTTTCAGTCACACTCAGTAACCAGCAGGGAATTTTCTTTGAAACGACATTCAGAAATTCCTGATTCCTTATGGCTGAGATTTTCAAACAAACTTAAAGGAATTGTCACCAAGGTGGTTGGATGGGTAAACATCAAGTTATGTTCATTTTTTCAGATAATAAGAGCAACGGTTTGCAAGGTTTTCCAGACTTATTTTGGTCCTATCATGGTGCGGCACACACACCTATGGTACAAGCTTCACAGAACATTGTGATTTCATCTGTCAACTCCCAGGGTTATGTACTGTCAAGGGCAAATGTCCCTTGGGATGGATCTCACAGTTAAAATTCCTCATGAGATCGCCTATCAGGGTCCATGCGGCCCAGTGGCCTGTATCTGCATATGCGATGCCCCTCTGTCAAAGTCAACATAGCCCTGCAGCCCAGTCTTCGGGATACCCCCTAGTGGGGTAAATGTGGCCCTGTGGCCTAGTCCCGGTAAAGCTCTTCTCCCTTGAGGTAAACACTTCCCTGCGGCCTAGTCCAGGTAAGGCTCCTCACTCTTGGGGTAAATGTGGACCTACTGCCTTGTCCAGGCAAGCCCGTCTTCCCCCTCAGGGTAAATAGATCCCTGCAGCCTAGTCTAGGTAAGGCCCTCCCTCTTGGGGTAAATACGGTCCTGCGGCTTAGTCCAGATATGGCCCTGTGGATGAGTCCAGGTAAGGCCCCTCACACCTTGGGTAAATATGGTTCTGCGGCCTAGTCCGGATAATGCTCCTGGGCCTTCCTCTGCTTTGGAGCACTGCAGAGGGAGGTGTAGGGGGACCTGGGCCCTCCCACTTCATGGGGTCCCAGCCCAGGGCCCTGTTGGTAGTGGCTTGGTCCATTGCCTGCTGAGCCAAGAGTTCCTCTCCTCAACAAACCAAGCACTCGGGGTTTTCAATTTCCCGCCCTGGGCCGCTTCCTACCATCCCGCATCTCTCTGTTGCCGTAGCTTCCGTCTCCGGGGCCGTGGCTCTGTCACTGGCTGCAGCGGCAGCAGTTCCTGCTGGGGCTGTAACGGCTGCTGCGTCGGTTTGGGCTGTGGTGGCTCTTCCAGCTCTGCAGCTCCTTCCCCCTCAGCAGTCAGCCCTGAGTGAGCCGCGTCAGGGCCTTCTATAGTCCTGTTCTCCTGTGAGCATGCTCGGCAAGGCCGTGGGGGAAAGGCACTCTCAGCCAGCGGGGCCCAGCCCACAGCCTGATCTGCAGTGCAAGGCCGAGGCATCCCTCACATGGGCAAAGGGGACTATGGATTCGCTTCTACACAGAGTCAGTTAGGGATAGTTTGTTTGATAAGACTCACTACGTCACTGCTACGACAGAGTTAATGCTGCTGAGTTGTTGTCATACAGCTATTTCAGAGCGCACATCAGCAAGCGCTACAGAGGAATGCCTACAAGAGTAAATGGTACCTGGAATGTTTACGTACCTTCTACCACAGGGAGGCCCGTCCTTGATCCTTGCTTCAAGGGCTGCGGTCGATGTGGCTTTAGTTCGGGGAATCCAGGGCACCCTCCAAGGTCTCAGTCCTGATGAAACTCACCAGGCAGGGGACTCCCCACACTAGTTATAGCAAAGTTGTTTACAGGGTGTGCACATACTGGCCCATGCTGCTCTTAGCATTCTCATGACGTTAAAATCAAGGTTGATGTGATTTATCACTCACCACGTTTCTAGCTCAGCGGCATGGGCTGTGGCCGATAAGGGCCCTCTGGGGTTTCCTTTTGCAGGATTCAAATCTGTACTGGGCTGTGTACTCCAAGGATGGAAACTTCCATTCCTAACTTCTGAGCTGCAAGCCCCACATATGGTTTCTTATCTGACATCATAAAAAATGAGTTTTCAATCCCAATCAATCATGTGCACAACCCCCAGAGAACTTTCCAACTCTGGGAGGGAAAAGGCCTTTTCTACCAGCTTTTTAAGATACATAAAATCAGCTGACACACCTCAATGATAAAGAACTAGGCATTCCTTAGCTAGGTCACCTATCCATGGGCTTGGACCCGTTTACCACAGTTGAATGGCCCGCTCTTCCCTATTGGAGCCCTTGAGCATATCCCCCAGCTTTCCTTACCTCCCTTTGTCGGGCCTTCCCTACTTCCACGCCCTGCCCTGTCTACATCTTCGGCCGTTAAATAATTTTCCATTAAGGCCATGGCCTCTGCGAGGGTGGTGGGACGGTGCCACCTTACAAAGCACTGGGCCTCCGTTGGGAGGGACTTGACTAACTGTTCCAGGACAATAGTTTCTGCTACTTGGGCCACTGAATGTTTTTCTGGTTCTAGCCATCTCCAAGCCAGTCCCTTAAGACGCTGCATGAAGAGTCGAGGGTGAGTCCCCGCTTTGCAGCATTCTTGTCGAAATTTCTGGCGATATGTCTCGGGCGTTATCCCGGTCTGGTCTAGGATAGCTTCCTTAACCTTATAATAATTCAGCGCTTCGCGTTCATCCATACTCCTGTAGGCTAGTTGTGCTGGACCGGTCAAATAGGGGGCAAGGATAGTAGCCCATTGTTTGGCCGGCCAGCAGGCCGCTGTGGCCAGCCTCTCGAACATCACCAGGAAGGCCTCGGGTTCATCTTGGGGCCCCATCCTCACAAGCCATTTCAGGGGTGGCAGCCCGGGGTCAGACCCCTCTTTTCCCATGATCGGCACTCCTTGGCTAGACCAGGACATCGTCATCCACTTCTGGAACCACTGGTCTTGCTGGGCCTTCTGTTGTTCGGCGAGTTCACATATCAGTTGCCTCTGCTATTCTTGTTGCTGGACTGCCAACTGCTGAAACATCTGGGCCTGCTGATGCTGGTTCTCGGTCATCCACTCTAACACCTTTGAGGTATCCATTTTCCCCTGTTCCTGTTAAGGAGGGTGTCTATGTCCCTGTACCCCTTGCCGTCAGAGGTGTGGGGTCTCTTCCCGCATTCTCCACCACCTGTCGGGGAGCGTGCCACGGGAGCTCCACTTACCCCCTCCTGGCAATATTGCCCTTTTCCTCTGGAGCACTGGGCGGGAGGTCAGAAGGGACGCAGGGAGCCAAGGCCCCCACCCCAACACCTCTCAGTCCCCTGGGCATGCTGGATTCTCCACCAGTCCTTCAACCGCCACTACCACTTCCTAAAGACACGGTCCCTCCCAGGGGCCCCTCGAGGGTTCGCCCCTCCAGTCCAAGGGTCCTGCTACAGGGCTCGTGCACTGTGTCCTGCTCAGACCGCTACACTCGGCATGGCGCAAAGTCACTCCTGGTAACTTTGCCCTATCCCAAGGTGGAGAGGGAAGGGGAATAGGTAGGGGGACCCGCGCCCACCCTCACCTCCGGGTCCCAGCCCAGGGCCCTAAGGGTTGGGGAATGCCAACCCCCTAAGGCTGGAGAGGGGCTCCGCTCCGCAACTCTCCAACCGCGCGGGATTAGCCAGCCCTGGGATCCTTCCTACCCACCCTGTCACCTACCCTTTACTCAGTCCTGTGTACCTGGCTCTCTGGCATCTCCTGCCGGGACACCATCTGTTTCCCCAGGGGGCGCCACCTCAGTCCATCGCTTGGCTGCTGGCTGCTCTTCCCCTGGTTGGGGGGCCGGATGTCTCCCCTCTCTGGCTCCTCTGTCTCTCTCTGGCTCCTCATCCTGTTGGAGGGGTGGCTCCTCTGCCACGTTTGGCTCCCCTCCGCCCCACGCTCCAGAGGGCTGTTCTCTCCCCCCCCCCCCTCCAGTCACCAGGGGTGGATATAGGGCAGGGCGAACGGGGCAGCCACCCCAGGCCCTGCGCTTCAAAAAGCCCCGCGCATGCGCCGTGGCACCACCGCGCATGCACATGGCATCACTGCGCATGTGCCGTGGCAAAGGGGGGCGCCCCGCAAAATTATGCTGCCCGGGCCCCGCAAAAAAGTCATCTGCCCCTGCCAGTCACACTACCGGTGTTTAAAGCGCCTGGTGTCTGGCGCGAGCATGCGCACCGTCACACTCAGACAGAGAACATCGACAGCACAGAGCCTGTATTCAAAACTCCCTATGCAAGCATCATGCAGGTACATGAGCAGCATACACAGAATCAGTAGAACATCAGCTTTCATTTGACACCTCACATCACCCTCTTTGTACCGAATTTGCAGCAACCCTCCCTCCCCTATTGGCTCAGTACTGATCTGTCTGCTCACTTTAAAATCCAATAATGTGACACGGGGCAAACAACATGAGACGTGTTAGTGCTGCTCCTGTTGCTCTCAAGTGTCTTAGGCCTGGACCTGGAGCCATAGGTTTGGCACATATCCACTAGGAAATGAGCCAAAGTGTCGTCACCTTTTGTGACAGTGAAACTCATGCAAACACACCTGGATTCGTATCAGTGACAAGCCCAGCTGAGTGCGTCAAGGACCTTGAGATCCCATGTTTGCAACAATTGGGGGATTGAGAGTCCCAAACACTGCTGTATAAACACGACCCAAGGATTCCTGGATGGACTCTAAACTGTGTCTTCACTAATACGTCCCACTGGGTCGGACGGTTTGCAAAGGGGATCCTGGGGTATTATTTAACAGCAACCTTGGTTGCATCATGTCTTCTGAAATATTGAAAGGAAGTTGTAGTGAGTTTCCAATAGCACGGACCAAATTGTTCTCCGATGTAACTCCTCTCCTTTCGTTACTGTGAATCAGAGCCATTGTGCACTCTCCAAACTCTTTTGCAGCTTCTCAATACGATGTGTGATAAAAATGTGACTGTCAAAAACACAGAAGTGTTGCTGGGATTGTCACCAATCCATTCTGCACAAGGAGGGGAGGCAGAGTTCCAACACAGATGGTAGATACCAACACAGACCAAGGGAACTGGGTTTGGAGCCCTGGTCTTTTATTGCTCTAGCACTACAGCCCGATTAATGGAGAGGGGAACACGAAACAAGGTAGAAACCATTTAGTTCTATACCTCTAGCACTAAACCGTATTCCCCTTTCTTTTCAAATAAAATAAAATAAAATAAAATAAAATAAAATAAAATAAAATAAAATAAAAGAACAGTCCCTTGGAATTCCTGAATTAATGTGCCTGTCACAAATTTACCCATAGACTGTCTCCGGGCCTAAGTCTTTCCTTTTCCCTTTGTATTTTTCAGACATGGAGACTGACCAGACATGTCAGGACTGTACAGAAGAGACATCCCTTGGTTCAAGTCTCTCAGTGAATCAGACTTTGGCAACATCTCACCAACAATCCAAATCCCAGAGAACAGAGTGAAAAAGAAGGGGTGGGAGGAGAGGGAGGAGAAGTCCTTTTCCCTGCCAGAGTTGGACGGTGTTCTCAGGTTTGCACACATGATGCACTAGTCAGGAGTCACTGTGAGGTGTACTGACAGGCCTACTACTCCATCCGTGATGGGAACCATCGAGTTGTGCACGTAGGTTCCTTCTGGGTGCCGTGTTGGCCTGCACGCAGAGTCCGAGAGAGCCCCCACAGAATACAAAATCAGAGAAGGGTTGATGGTACCAGCCCAGGTTTATTGTAGATGAAGCTCAGTAACAGCTCCCCTTATCCGCTGTTTACAGCTAGACTAAGCAGATGTGCTCGTGATGAGGGACACGGGTCAGTCAAAGCCAGGGAGGAGAGACTGCCCCCTCGGTCAGAGAACGGCAACTCTTTGGAGTCCACTCCTACCCACAGATACAACCAAGGTACAAATCACTCCACATGTGTCTGGTTGCCCCCCTCTGAAGTTCCCCGATCTACCCACTGCCTCCTACATGGTGATCTGATCACTAGCTGTCACACTGTTAGTTTAGACCCTGACCTGTATCTGGGGCACTTTGTTCCTGTTATCTGTGGGGAGTGTGTTGGTCCTGAGATGTTTCTTCATGAGATGTCCTGTCACAACCCCACTGGGATGTGTTAACAGCCTGTACCTTGTACCTCTCAGGTCGGGGTGTTTCCGTGATATCAGCCCTGTTCTTGCCAACTTCTGTAATTGACTGGCTTTATTTAAAGTGGAGATTTTACCGTATTATTGCTTTGTTATTTATGTTTTGTTTTTAATTGCTTTTTCCTTTGGAGGTTTATGTAAAAACTGTAACTTTCAACACAGAGAGAGCTCCAAAGTGAGAGGAGGTGAGGGAAAGAGCAGGGTGAAGAGCAACTTAGCGATCGAGTGAGACCAGAGCCAAGAGGGATTGCCCTGTGAAAGGAAATACATCAATTCATCTCTATTTTACCGTATGATAAAACTCAGCTCTTCACACTCCATTCCTGTGTGTGAAAACAGCCAGTTTATGAATAGATTTTCTTAAGGACTGATGGACCTCCTTGTTTCTCAGGCAGTAGATAAGAGGGTTGATCAAGGGTATCAAGACTGCGTACAAGACGGACAATATTTTGTATAGCATTGCAGGAGGATGGAACAGTGGAACCATATAGGTTGTTATTACACACACATTGTAAACTGCAACTAGAATGAGGTGGGAGGAGCAGGTGGAAAAGGCCTTTTGCCTCCCAATACTGGAAGAGATTCCCAGGATGGAAATGATGATACATACGTAGGACGCCAGGGTCAGTAGAAGGACCAGAAGTGTCAATATGATAGACACAAAATTTGTCAGAATTGTCAGTTTTGCAGCGTTGCCACAAAACGGCCTTTGCATAGCTGCAAAATCACAAAAGAAATGGTCAAATTCTCTGGGACCACAGTATGTTAATTGCAGAATGTAAATCTGTAGCGTGATGCAGTAGGAAATGCCAAATATCCAGCACCCGGCCACCATGTGGCCACACACTCGGCCATTCATCAGAGCGGGGTAACGGAGGGGGTGGCAGATCGCTAGGTACCGATCAATACACATGGCCGTTAGCAGCAGACCTTCTTCATTGGACAGGATAATATAGAAATAGAATTGCACAAAGCAATTCTGCAGAGGAATGGTTCTGTCCCCGGTCGCAAGACTGGCCAGCAGCCTGGGCAGGGTGGTGGAGACGTAGCAGGTCTCCACACCAGACAAGTTGGCCACCAAGTAGTACATGGGGGTGTGAAGGTGCCGATCAGCCACCACTAGCACTAAGATGAGGAGGTTCCCAGCCACAGCCGCAATGTAGATCACTAGGAATACCAGGAAGAGGAGGGGCTGCAGCTCAGGGACATCCCCAAACCCTACGAGGATCAATTCCATGATGGGCGTTTGGTTTCTTCCTTCTGGTTTCTCCATAATTCGTATCTAGAAACAGAAAAGGATCAAATATTCAGGGAACCTGCAGACAGGTTGTGCTGTTGGCTACGTGGCCAGACACCTGGGATCCGTGACTTCATACCACTGCATCTCTTTCCTGTAGATGTTAACTTGTCAAACACCAGAGGGAGACTCATTTCATTAAGAGGTTGAGATTCCAGTATTGGTGAACCAAGAACATTTAACCTACATGAATTTACAAAAATTCCCCACCTCACTGCCTGACATCCTCTTGAAATTTAAATAAAGTCTTTGAGGGTGAGATTTGGAAATAGTTTCTTCCTGCCAGTGTCATTTCAGCCAATGCCAAGGACATAACAAAAGTCAATGGATTGAAAGGAAGGGTATTTAAAATTCAAACATGGGTACGTCTGCCCTGCAGCTGGGAGGTGTCATTCCCAGCCAGGGTAACATGCACGAGCTTTGATCACGTTAGCAGCATCAAATTAGGAGTGAGAACCCAGCAGCATGAACAGCAGTTTGGGACACATCCCTCTTTACATATCTTGGGTCTCAGGTGGGTTTGGGTTGGGACACCTAGTCTGTGCTGCCCAGGTTATTTTTGGCACCAGAGCTCAATCAAAGGTCATGCGTGTAGCTCTAGGGCAGCGGGGAATTACACTTTCAAGATTAAGCACAGAAATGTCCCCTTGAGACAAAAACCAAAACATCAAAGAGGCCACGGGTTGTATGAAGCCCTGTCCAGCTATCATCTGTCACAGCGGATTGAAATAACATTCATTGCACCTTTTGAAAGATACAGATGAGAAACAGACAAAGAGAGAAAAAAAACCACCAGAAACATACCACAGCACTGGTCTCAGATAGTGGTAGGTAAATTGCATCAGGTTTAAGTGGATTTACAGAGAAAGAATTGAGATCCGAAGCCAAAGCCACATAAAGAAATGTAAATGAGATAATCATGAAAACTCACCAAAAGAGAAAGAAGAATCTTTTATTTTTTAATCCAGAAGGGAGAAAGAGTCTGGAGAAAAAATGAAAAATTGGAGAGATATAGAGATAGAATGAGACAAAAACTGGGAGGGAAATGGAGATGGTTTATTCCTCCAAATGTTATGAGCATTTTATGAACAGGTCCATTTAAATAGAAGTAGCACACCCCTGCTATTGATGCAAAAGTGTCAATCAGCCTGAAATCTCTTCTTTGATTTTCCTCTCCACACTTCTGGTACATCTTACCTGCTAATCGCGGCATCTACTGACCTATCTTGTGCCTATGGTCACTAGATCTACACTAGGAGTGGCTATGGCGTGTTGGCATTGGTGCAACAGAGATGCATGACAGAACAATGGGAATCTAGGAAAAGAAAACCCTTTTTCCACAACACAGAGGGAAGAAAGACATTTTTGTTTCTTCCCATTTTTTACAAGTAAAAATGGTAAAAAATAAAACATCCCTGCAAGGAGCCCACAAGCTATATACATTGAGGGAGAAAAGATCCATCCATGGCTATTGGACAGGCTGGACAGGGACGATGTCCCTAACCTGTGTGTGACAGAATGCATGAGAATGCTCTGCATTCCCTTGGAGCATTGGCCAGTGTTGAAAAGATCCTGGGCTAGACGAACCTTTGCTCAGGCACGGTATCGCCATTCTTACATTCCAAATCTGAGAGCCGGTCATGGCTTTCTTAGGGCTGTAGTTATTCACTTTGCCCCAAGATAGAAGAACCAATCATGTTCTTCCCAGCATGCTGGATGCAGGGGCAGATATTTGGTTTTGTCTAAAGCTGAGTGTTGTATTTTCATTGTGCTGCTTTGCCCTTCACACCGATGATTGACAGCCGGCTGCAGTGAAGTTTCACTGTATGTGTATGCTAAAATACCTTTCCAAAGACTGCAGGCAGAACAAGGGATTTTATATCACACTAACGGTTCTACTTTTGTTTGAGGGTTCTCTGAAAACTAGTTCATCAAAATGAAGAAATCTAGACAAATGTAATTGAAGAAATCTAGACAAATGAGTTTTGCTATCTGGAAGAAAGGCATGTTGCCCCATTAAGGGCTCTCTTAGGGTATGTCTAGTCTACATGGCTCCATCCATGGAGCCATGCAGATGAGCTTTCTAGACATAGGGTAATGAAGTGGTGATTTAAATAATTGCTGCTTCATTTACATCAAAATGGCCACCCCGCTGTGCCAATCAGCTGTTTGGTGGCACAGAGCAGTAGTCTGGATGCTCCGCGGTCAACAATGGAATCTGTTGTCGACCACCCCGGTAAACCTCATTCCACGAGGCATAACGGGGTGGTCACCAAAAGCTTATATTGTTGACCGCGGAGCGTCCAGACTACTGTGCTGTGCCACCCAAATAGCTGATTGGCACAGCGGGGTGGCCATTTTGATGTAAATGAAGCAGCGATTATTTAAATTGCCGCTTCATTTCCCTATGCCTTAATGTGGGAGGAGTTGTTATAACAGGGGAGCAGGGCTGGACAGAAAGGGCATGGAGACTTTGGAAGCAAATATTTGTTCTATTAGAATTGAAATTCAAACGTATACTTTAAACAAGGGGGGTTGTTTTTGACAAACTGATGTAAAGAATTCTATGTCTGAAGATGCAAGTGTTTAAGGCTAAAGCTGAACACTCATATTGTGCCTCTAAATATCTACACAAGGACTACGTCTAGACTGGCATGATTTTTTGGAAATGGTTTTAACGGAAAAGTTTTGCGCAAAAGGACTTTTGCCTGAATGGGAGCAGCATAGTATTTCTGCAAGAAGCACTGATTTCTTACAGTAGGAAGGCAGTGCTTTTGTGGAAATTCAAGCGGCCAGTGTAGACAGCTGACAAGTTTTTCCAGAAAAGCGGCTGAATTTCTGGAAAAACTGGCCAGTCTAGACACAGCCAAGGAGTTTTTAGAGACAGGATTTTATGATCTTCCGCAACAAACTAATTCAATGTGTAAAGCAAATTTTACAATAAGGTCCTGTGGACATCTGTGTTACACTAGCGCACAGCTGGCTTTGCCAGGCCATTCAGATACTGACACATGCTGTTAAATGGCTTCGTTTCCATTCCCTGGCACTCTCAGAGGTTCGGTGTTATGCTAACAGGTCTGACGAGCTGGCCGGCTTTTCATTTTTCAGATAGTAGATCCACTCAAAGGGATGACTCTCACGAGGATGCAGGAGCTGGTGTGGGAGCACACACCCTGTTTACTTGTCCTCTTACACTCACTTCTTACACACGCATACAAGCTGTGTCTCTCTCTCCCACACACACACACACACCTACTTGTTCTGTCTCTTCCACACTCACCTCCCAGCGCTGTGTTGAGTCATTGCTATTGTTATTTCCCAACATGCATCTGCATTCCCTTTCATTGTATGCTTTCAAACAGCGGTCGCTATTGTTTTTTCACTGCTCTATGCACTTCTCAAGTTTTACTGCACTTTTGTGCTCAATTAGAATTCTCTAGGGAGTAAGTTCTGAAATGCCAAACCTGGCTTGGGTGGAGTATGAATCCCTATGTTAACATCTTCAATATAGGGCTGTTTTTCTACTGGCGGCACACACGATGGGTGCACACAACAAAATTCTCTCCACACAGAAATAAAAAAAGAAAGAAGCTGGGATTTTCCCCAGACACTTCATTTTAAAGGCACATTAGATTTAACTACATATGAGTTTATGAGCTAGAAAAGATGGATTCAAGTGATTCTAAAGACTATCGAAGGGTATGTCTACACTACCCTCCTAGTTCGAACTAGGAGGGTAATGTATGCATACCGCACTTGCTAATGAAGCCCGGGATTTGAATTTCCCGGGCTTCATTAGCATAAGCGGGGAGCCGCCATTTTTAAATCCCCGCTGCTTCGAACCCCGTGTAGCGCGGCTACACGGGGCTCGAACTAGGTAGTTCGGACTAGGGTGCCTATTCCGAACTACCGGTACACCTCGTTTCACGAGGAGTAACGGTAGTTCGGAATAGGACCCTAGTCCAAACTACCTAGTTCGAGCCCCGTGTAGCCGCGCTACACGGGGTTCGAAGCAGCGGGGATTTAAAAATGGCGGCTCCCCGCTTATGCTAATGAAGCCCGGGAAATTCAAATCCCGGGCTTCATTAGCAAGTGCGGTATGCATACATTACCCCGCTAGTTCGAACTAGCGGGGTAGTGTAGACATACCCGAAGAGAGCAAAGCAACTCACCAGCAAATAAGTAAAACCAGACACTAAGCATAACTCTCTGGTGACGCTGACTGGGAATGAGCAGCTCCTCACCCTCACAGCAGGCTCTCAAGGCACAAGTGGCATTTCCTTTGCAGCTCAGGATTCTCAGGTTTCCAAACACAGGCTGGAGTGCCCCTTAGTCTTGGTCAAGCCATTCCCCAGCTCATTCTGTGTTTCCCTGGTGTTTCCAGGAGCCCTCTTGTGCGGAGAACAAAAAGCAACCGACGAGCTCACTCCTTGCCTTAAATAGGGTGAGGATGGGGCGGGAACCCTTTGTTTTCAGACTTGATTCCCAGACCAGCATGCAGAAAAATACAGAAGTCCCAAGATGGAGTCCAGCATCATTCAGCCTGGTCCCCTGCCCTTGGAGAGTCTCAGCAACCATTATTGACAGGCTCTCAGGAGTGTCTCTGGCAGTCGAACCTGTGGGGAGATAAACTTCTCCTTGGGCACATTGATGCCCCTAATGACTCATTAACATGAACAGGCCCTTCCCAAACTGTGCAGGTTTGGGACTCGGAAGAGAGGTGTTTATACTGCAGAGGAAAATCGAAGCTGATGGTGTCAGTCTTCCAGGGTTCTAATTTGCCGTCAATTTAAGACAGCAAATTCAAACTGAGGCTTTGTCTACACTACAACTTTTGCCAGAAGAGGCAATGCAAATGAAGTGCAGATTAGCATTTTCTTGCGCTCCATTTGCATAATCTCTTCCGATCCGCTTTTCCGCAAGGGGTTTTTGCACAAAAAACAAGTAATGTGGACAATTCTGTTTTGCGCAGAAAACCCTTTTTCCACAAGATCCTTGTGCCTGTCCTGGAGACAGTTTAACTTCAGCTGTGCAATTGGTGTAGCTGATGTTGAGTAGCTTAATTCGACTTGTGTCCTGCAGTGCCAACATGCCCTAATTGTCCTTCCAAGTGGCATTTCCTGCCTGTCCACACTTTGGTCAGAATCAAGGCACTTCTGTCTGTCCATACTGATATAATACCGTGTAGGTATGGATTCAGAAGCTGCTTGGCAATAGTTTTCCATGCTCAGAAGAGCTCACGTCCCTCACTATCCAAATGAAAAGAAATGAATGAATTAAAAAGAACAGGACATGAGCACCTGAAAGCACTGGGCAACTTTTCCAGTCTCGGCCTACACAGCTGCCAATGGCCCTCCTTCGCCCCGGGCAGAAATGCAATCCATGCACAGAAACATTTAACACCCCGGTGTGAGAAAAAAATGACCTAAAAATAAATCTCAGTGATACTCTCTGCTGTTTTTGTCCAGCCTCCACATGTTTGGTGGGTGAACAGCAGCTCGTGGCCCAGATTGGGTCTGTCTGGGTGAGCCCCTGGCTGGCCCCAGACACAGTATTGGCCTGCACGGTCACTGTGTTGTTGTCCACCCCAGGGCGAGGCTAAATAAAGTGGCTTATACGAAACAAATGAAGGATCGGCTGGACAAGCGGGGGGGCGGGGGA
Organism: Pelodiscus sinensis; assembly: GCF_049634645.1. Classification (NCBI taxonomy): domain Eukaryota; kingdom Metazoa; phylum Chordata; order Testudines; family Trionychidae; genus Pelodiscus; species Pelodiscus sinensis. The sequence goes on along the minus strand of NC_134740.1, from coordinate 8,774,217 downwards.
GAGTCCAAGCTCTAAGGGGGGGTGATGTGGGGGTTCAGAAACCGTTCCAGGACGTGGCTAATGACGATGTGAAGCAGCAATTGTGGCACAAAACGGCCAGCTCTGTGGAAGTTCTTGCGGGATGCGCTGACCGGTCTGAGCAGGCCCAGACACCTGAAAAGGCAAAATCTCCAGCAAAGGGTTGTAAGTCCGGGCAGAGGAAGATCCCCGTTGTACCCCTGGGCAGAAGGGGGGTGGCTGGGAGGTTGAGAGTACTTCCCATGTTCAATTCCCCTGTTACTCATCCTAAATCTCCTGGATAGAAAAAGGCGTCTGTAACTGGGCACCACCTTCCCGCCACAGCGCCTCCTGCTGGTCCCACAGGAATTAGCTTCTTCAGTCCTGGAGCCCCCCTTTCGGCCCGTGTCTCACCCACCTGTTTGCTCCATCTCTGGGTACTGCCTCACCACAGGGCCCCCTCACTCTGGGTTCCTCCTCCTCAAGGAACTGTGTATGGGGCGTGAGCTGTGTGGGGAGTCTGACGAATCCACGTTCACTGAGCTGGTGAGAATGAACTGTGTTTGTGTCAGTCCCCGCACAACCAGTCATCAGCCTTCATCCCCCCACACAGTATGTTTGATGCTCTGGTTAAATCATCTAGTCACAACATCCCCATAAGGTCTTTCTGGAGCCCAGTTTCATGCAGTGGAATTAGCCACTGTCAACTGTGCTCAGGTGAGGAAATGAAATTATAAAGCCTCTGAGTTGGATAAGTATCCTTTTGCCTATTTCACAGCTGGGAAAATTTAGTGAGAAGGAAGGAAAAATATGAAAGCTATAAAAATAGGTTAAATAATGGCTTTTTAAGTCTGAAACATTTGCGACAGTTGATTGCTCTTTCTTTTATTCTTTCTTTCTTTTGAAACATAGTTTCAACTAGTTCCAAAAGCTTCAGCCATTTAGGAAATGGGTATATGACCAGTTAGAAAGCCCTGCATGAAAACTACGTTAGTTTCTTCTGCACCCCCTTTCCATATGGAAGTCTACAGGGGAGCTCCAGACTTGCCACTGAACAAGTCAAGGTTTGTTCCATCCTGATCTGTTTCCCAATGTGTGGAATCATTTTCCTGATGGCCAGCCTGACATCTTTATTCCATAGGGTATAGACGATAGGATTAGAGTTGGTGTCTCCAAGCTGAACAAGGTGGTGATTGGGTAAGGCTACAACACACAGTTTTTCTGGGATACCTCCGGTATCCCCGAAGAACTGTTCTGCCTCCAGAGAATGCATTTGCTCTTCCATTTTTTTGCGGAAAAGTAAATGCACTCTTTTGGAAGCCCTCATTCCTCAAGAAATAAGGAGGCTTCCAAAATAGGGTATTTTTCCGACTTTTGTCCCAGTCTAGATGGGCCAAATGTCAGAAAAGCCTCTTCCAACAAAAAAATCAAAAAAAGGTACACAAAATGCTAAGCAAAAAGTGGTAGGGTAGCCATACCCATAATCTTGTCCTTGTTGAAGGAGTAACTGGAGGTGGGCAAAGGTAGGTATGGATGACAGCGGAGTAATAATGAGATAGCACAATGAGGTGGGAGGTCTCCTCCCTTCAGTTGTTTGGAATCTCAAAATGGTCCTGATAATGAAGCTGTAAGAGACCTCGGTCAGCAGGAATTCTCCCACAGCCCGGGCAGAGACAGTCAATTAGGGCCCAGCGGGGGATGTATAAATTAGGGCTCCAGCTAGTAGGAGAAGACAGACTCACTCTTGTTCTTGTTGAGGATTAGGAGCCACCTGGCTGCCAGGGGAGCTGGAGGTTTCCTGAGACAGAGCAGGGCTGGGTAAAGGCAGGCAGCGTTGGGGAGCCCTGGCCAGGTCATCTCCCAGGCTGCAGGGAAACAGCCAGTGGCAGGCAAGGGCACCAGGTCCCAGCCCGTCGCCAACACGGAGCGGCCCTGTCAGGCTGCAGTTTGCTCATGATGCAGCGGCTAGTGACAACTAGCTGTGTGTCACAGAGGCAAGGAGGGATTAGGGGGTTGTGGGTTCCCTGGGTGGGGAGATCCCAGAGTGAAGGGGCCATATGGTGGGTCGGTACCCAGAGATGGAGAAAACAGGATACCATGTGCCAAAACGGTCGCTCCAGTGCTGAAGAAGCTAATTCCTGGGAGACCAGCAGGAGGTGCCGTGATGCCCAATTACAGGCTCCTTTCTCTGTCCAGGAGATTTAGGATAGTGCGACGGGATGTACCGACCCCGCACTGGCCGGGAGAGGAGTGGGGGCGGGAAAAGCTTATTGGGTGGAAAATGCCCCTCCCCCACCGCCCTGCCAGGCACGCTCCAGATGCAGCCCTCGTATGAAGGCCAGAGAAGCGGGTCAGTTGGGGCTGGCCACGGGGGGGAGGGAGCTCCTGCCCAAATGCAGGAGAGGCAGCCTGAGGAGCAGCAGCACGAGCCCAAGCAGCGCCCTGCGCAGCCAGACAGGGGCAGGACGTAGCCCAGGCGCAGGGAGCCAGAAGGCAGCCCGGTGAGCTTGGCACATTTTGGAGGGATTCCCTGCTGAGCACGTTGGGGGTACGCCCACCACCAATAGAGCCCTGGGCTGGGGACCAGTGGAGAGACTGATCCCAGCCACCCTACCTCCCACCCATGTTGCCCCCGAGGAAGGGGGAGCATGAACTGTCATATTCATTAGGCTGCTGGGCCTTCCCTTGGGTGACTCGGCCTCTGGGCCAAGTATATTTTGGTCATTGTGGATGACGCCACCCGCTACCTGGAGGGGAGCCCTTTATGAGTCGAGACGGCACGGGCCATCGCAGACGATCTCCTCAAGGTATTTCCGAGGGTTGGGCTTCTGAAGGAGATCCTGACGGACCAGGGGACAAATGTAACATCCAAGCTCATGGCTGAACTGTGCCACCTGCTGAACATCCACGCCCTAAAGAACACACCACCCCCAGACAGATGGATTGGTTGAGCGTTTTAACACAACTCTCAAGGCCATGCTACGCACGTTCAGAGAAGAAGACCCGCAGCTTTGGGGCAACTGGTTGCTGGCTCTGTTTTTCAACGTGAGGGAGGTACCCCAGGCATCCACCGGGTTCTCACCCTTCGAGGAGTGAAAGGAGCCACAGGGAAGGGAACGAGAGTCAGTGAAGGGGAGAGAAGGAAGCAGGACAAGGCTGATTCCAGAGGGTCCCTGAGTCATAACGCAGTCGTGGGTGGGCCTAGGTCCCCCCTTCCCTCTAGCACTGCACCCAGTGACACTGAGGAGTGGCCTTTGCAGACAGTGGCTTTACCTTCAGGCGAGAAGCCCAACTGGGGCGGCAGTTGGCCATGGTGGCCGGTGAGGTGATGGGCTGCTGTAGCCAGACGTGAACCCCCATTTTAACATCCATCTTTGTCTGCTTGAAACCATGCAGGGCACATGAGAGCAGGAAAACAGCATATTCTTTGAAAACCTTGGAGCAGGAGGTTTAGATATGCTGGCTCAGTGACCATGGCCAACTGTAAGCAGAGATAGGAGGGTGGTCAAACTAATTGTTGACCAAGAGGCTGTACATCATGCCCTTGACTTAACCCACATTGATACGAACACACAGCCGTCCGTGGGGGGAGGAATCTCCCGCCCAACAAGAACATCCAGCACTCCTAATTTAGCTATCTTCCTCTCTTACAAATGTAAATTAACTTGAAACTTGCTTGTAAGAACTGGCGCCACAAAACGGACCAGTACAATTTGGCCTCTGAAGACAAGAAAGAGAATACGGGCCCCCAGGGGTATAAAGATGAGTCCAGCAGCACATTGACTTTGTGTGTCAATCTACCACCTATCCGCTGGTCGGGTTTGGTGTTTGACCTCCCAAGGTTCCAGAGGGGACATCCACCTCGTATTCGTCTTTCCGAGGAATTGAGGGACCAACCCTGGCCTGACACGCTGGAGTCGAGAGGCACAGAAGGGGGTAAAAATTGTACCTGGATGTGGTCCTTTGTTTAAGTATATATATACATAGTGTTAGAGCTCTTTAAATATTAAGCTGTCATTTGGTACCATTATTTCTATTTTCTATCTTTACCTTTTCCCTGTAATCACTTTTTAAGATCTATATATATATTTGCTAGCATTTAAGAACTAGAGCAATAGCCATTGTAACCATATGATTTATAAGTTTCTTTAATCAACCTGTAACTGTTTAAGCTTTGACCTGACTCCTTCAGTTGCTGTAATAGAACCAAGAACAATTTAAAAGAACTTCAGCCGGTCATAAAGGGACAGTCATAGGAAGAGCTTGGGCGTTTGGATCTGTGTCACTCCCAGGTGACAGATCCGTTGGGGCACCTTTCAGCCTTTCCTGGGCTGCCTGCTGTGAAGGAACCCTGTGTTCTAGCAACTAAAATCTTAGGTGTAATAAGCTCTTCCGACAAACCGGGGCGTCTGTTGGTCTGCTAGCCACCCTCTTCGACGGGACCCCGGTCCTAGCAGTAAAGACATGGACGTTAAACTCTCGGGGCTCCTTTCAGCCTTCTGGCTGCCCACTGCGATGAGACTTCGTGTCTTAGCAGTTAAAGACTTAGGAGACACACACACACACACTGCCCTGACCGTCTGCTGACAGCGGCTGACACCCCAAAGGGGAGACGAGATAGGAGCAGTGGGCACTGCGGGGGGGGAGTATTCTGATGAGGTCCTGGAGTGAGGCGGGTCCAGAGTTAGAGCGTGGGGAGAGAGCAAATCGGTGATGGCTGAGACACCAGCCAGAAGGGGAGCCCTGCTGGGGACTGGGCTAATTCCTGGGGAGACCAGCAGTGGTTGCTGTGGCAGCAAGTCGCAATCCCATCACACGGCCTCAGGGGAAAGCTCACAGGACATCACTTGAGTTCTGCCAACACTCTAATGTGAGAATTGAAGAGGGATTTTAAGGGCTGCAAAGGCCTTGTACTGCTCCGGGGCCACAGAGCATTTTTAGCTTGTCTCCTTAGTCTGGATTTTTCATCATGCCCAAGTCTCCTTTGCCAATCACAGCCATGGAGGACATCGCCTTCAGTGCCCAGGGATGTGTCTCACTGTGTGCTCTTTTCTGAAACCCAACACCACAGGCCCCTCAGTCCAGCAGGGCCTTCTAGACACTAAAATTAGTTTGTTTCCTATGCCAGACAGATGGAAACTCTGTATTCTGGTGATCTGAACCGGAGCTATGGTCCTTAGTCAGCATTGCTCTCTCGATTTCTTGTATAGAAAAAGTGAGAGAAAACCAGCCCATGTTCTTTGCCTCTTCCCGATGGAAATGCTTCCCCATGGAATCTCCGTACCTCAGGAGATTTAAGGATGATTCACAGATCCAAACCCTCATTGATTAATTCTTGCAGTGTCTCTACCTGGCATTGAAACTACTGTAAAATTTCACGATTTCAGACACTTGGGACATTTTATTCTCATTTCTCAACCAAATGCTGAGAGTGGCGTGGACCAGTGTCACATTATTGGATTTTACGGGGAGTGAACAAATCACTGCTGCACCCATGGGGAATATTTGCACCAAATCTCTACAAAGGGGGGCCATGTGAGGTATCCATTGAAGCTTCTGTCCTACTGATTCTATATGTGCTACTCGTGTACCTGTGTGATGTCAGTGTGTGGAGTGATGCGTATGGACTCTGCACTGATACTGTGATGTTCTCTGCCTGTCCTGAGGAAGGGATGTCCAGTGAACGACTATGCTAACTAGCACAGCACCAAGGACAATGGCTCTCAAGGTGCCCAATACACACCTGAGGAATGCGTCTGGAAACCTGCAAACCAGTTGGTATCTAATGGCTGCTGACATGGGACACAGGGACAGGTCACTTGACCATGTGACCCGCTCCAGCTTGGAAGGTACCAGGGATGGATATAAAGTGCTATGAGCTGGACTCCATTTTGTCCTCAATTCTGCTACTGATCCCAGATGCAGCCTCACGAGAGACAGAGAGCCGGGAAGGGTTGCTGACCCATCCTGACAGAGGATGTACACCAGAGACTTTTAAGATAGCCGTCTGCAACATCTCTGCTGAGAATCTGCATCAAGAACTTGGTGATTGATGTATGTGATGTATTCTCCTTAACAACCTCACTCTCAACTTTTTCTTTCTTTTGCTAATAAACCTTTAGATTTTAGATGCTAAAGGATTGGCCCAGCGTAATCTTGTGGGTAAGATCAAAAATGGAAACTGACCGGAAATCTGTGGCTGGTTCTTTGGGATCGGGAGAACCTGTTTGGGGTAGGTGAGACTGGGTTCTATAACCCCTCACTTGTGTGTTAGGCCTGGGGCTGATTGGGGCACAGGGAGAGCTGGGATGTCTGAGGGGTTTTGTTTATGAGGCTTCCTACTGGCCAGATTAGCAACTGAAGTGCTTGGAGTGACTGGCGTGTGGCCTCTTTGGGAAAGGTTTCCAGTCTGGAGTTGTAAGCAGCCCTGGGTTTGAGCAATTCATCCTGAGCTGATGCCCTCAGGTGCCCAGACCCGGCCTGGTCCATCACAGCCAGTACGTGCACACCCTGGAAACAACTATGATATAACGAGCATGGGGAGTCCCATGCCCAGTGAGTTGTACCAAGGACTTAGACCTTGGAGAGTGCCCTAGATTCCCCCAGCTGAAGCCACATCAACTGTGGCCCTTTAAGGAAGGATGAGGGACCTTCTACGTTCCCTGTGGTAGAAGGAACGTAAGCATTCCACGTGCCTTTTACTTTTATATGCTTCATTTTGTAGTGCTTGCTGGTGTGTGCTCTGTAATCGCTGGGCAATTCAGCAGCTTTAACTCAGTAGTAGCAGTGACATAGTGAGACTCATAAAACAAACCATCCCAAATCAATTCTGAGTTGAAGCAAATCCAAAATCCTCTTCATCCACAACCTTGTGAGCTGACAGGTGGAATAGAAATTTTCTGTGACACTTGTAACATAGGTGTGCGTGTCGCAAAATAATAGGCAAAGCCACCCAGGCCAGAATAACTCTGGAAGACCTTGCAAACCATTGCTCATGCTATCCAGAAATGCTCTATTGCGCAAGAACTCTTGTGAAACAGGGCAGTGTGGATGCGCAGCACAGGTTTCTTGCACAAGAAAGCCCTACGGCTAAAGTGGCCATCAGAGCTTTCTTGCACACTGCCATAGATGCTCTTGCACAATAGCACATGGCAGTGTGGATGTGTTCTTGCACAAGAGTTCTTGCACAAGAACCCACCAGTATAGACATAGCCTTGGTATTTACCCATCCTACCACATTGGATTTTAAAGGGAACTATGAAGCACAGTTCCAACACAAGCTCAGAGCTGGGGAACTGGGTTTAGAGCCTTGGTCTATTATTGGGAAAGACTCTACCACCACACCCGAGTAAAGGAGAGGGAAACAAGCAAAGAAGGTAGAAACCACTAAGCTGTACAGCTCAAGCACTAAGCTGTACTCCCCGTTCTTTTGAAAAGTAATATAAATTAAAAGAAAGGACAGTCACTTAGAATTTCTGAATTCATCTGCCTGGCACAAATTTACCCACAGACGGTCTTAGGACCTAAGCCATCCCCTTTGTATTTTGCAGGCTATAGACATGTGGACTGAGTGTGAGGGTGCACACCCCCACCGTGCCTCAGTGCCCCCTGACTGTCCTCATCTAGCCCCTCTCAGGGCCAGTTACAGTCTGTATGGGTTGCTCATCATTGGCATTGGGATTATCTCCACGGTCCTGCTTACTTAAGCCGCGCTGTGATCCGCATCCAAACCAGACTTTTGTCTCCAGCCCCTAGCCAGAGGGAGTCTTGGCTGGCCCTCTCCCAGCCCTTGCTGGCTAACCCCAGCTTGTCTCCCTCCTAGGAGCTCCAGCTTCCTCCACAGTCAGCCCTTCACTCACTCCCCCCTCCAAGCAAACTGTGCTTCTCTATATACCTGCCAGCTGGGCTCTCACTCGCCCTAATGGTTTCAGCTGGCTTCTACCAGCCAATTGTGATGCCCTAGATAGTTGCCAGCTGGGATCTCCCTAGCCCAAACAGCTTCAGCTGGCCTCTCTGTTTCCAGCCCCGGCTCAGGGCCTGAGTCCTGGTCTTAAAGGGCCAGTGCAGGGCAGACGCCCTGTACAACTGAGCAGCTGAGTCAGGACTGTACAGAAGAGAGATCCCTTGGTTCAGGTGTCTCAATGGACTGGAGTTTGGCAACATGTCACCCACAATCCAAGTCCCAGAGAACAGTGTAAGAAAGAAGGGGTGGGAGGAGAGGGTGGAGAAGGCCTTTTCCCTCCCAGAACTGAAGGTGCTTCTCAGGATTGCGCACACGACGCATCGGTAGGTGGAGTGGTCAGGTGTCATTTTGAGGTGTTCTGACAGGTATTGCCCCATCAGTGGTGAGAACATTCAGTTGCATACGTGGGCTCCTTCAGGGCATTGTGTTGGTTTGCACTGAGAGCACACAAAATCACGGAAGGATTGATGATACCAAACTAGGTTTATTGTAAAGGAAGCACAGAAATAATTCCCCTGTATCAGCTGTCTACAGATACACTGAGATAATGAGAGAGACACTCAGTCAGAGCCAGGGATGAGAGACCGTCCGCCTCGGTCAGAGAATAACAGCTCTTTGGGGTCCACACAGGTACAGCCAAGTAACACATCATGCCTCGTGTATCCAGCAGCCAAGCTCTGATGTAACCTAGAGCTACCCATTGCCTCGTACATGGAGGTTTGATGAGTATCCTGCTGTCAGTTTAGACCTCCTGACCAGGCACCCTGCCCCATGACTCCTTTTGTAAACTCCCTCCTGACCAGGCACCCTGCCCCATGACTCCTTTTGTACCCTCCCTCCTGACCAGGCACCCTGCCCCATGACTCCTTTTGTACCCTCCCTCCTGACCAGGCACCCTGCCCCATGACTCCTTTTGTACCCTCCCTCCTGACAAGGCACCCTGCCCCATGACTCCTTTTGTACCCTCCCTCCTTGCCAGACACTCACTTCTAAGTTCCCTCTTGTACCTTCCCTACTGGCCACACACCATGCCCCAAGACTCCTCTTGTACCCTCCATTCTGGCCAGACACCCTGCCCCAAGTGCCCTCGTGTACCCTCCCTCCTGGCCAGGAGAACTCTGTCCCAAACTTTCTCCTGTACTCTTCTTCCTGGCCAGGACATTCCAGATCATCTTTGGGATTTATACAGAAACATCATGAAGTATTTTCCAACCATAAATGACAACAATTAATGGATTTGAAATCCATTAAGTATAACAGCAAAGCCAGTCAGTTTTTCGATGCAAGATTTTGAAAACCTAATTGAATTCACTTCACGTGGCCAATTAATACAAACATTTAAAGAAGTTTCACTGATTACGTTTTGGGGCGGCTTATGTCAAGAATATTCAGCTTTATCAAGACGTGCAGTTTGTCAGTTGCTAACCTTCACCAGCACATACTTGTGTGAACCTGGGTACTCGAATTATGCAGCAACAGAAGCAAAATACAGAAATTGGCTGAATGCAGTCCTAGGTATGCAAACCCAACATTTTAGTATTAAAGAAAATATAAAAAGAATTTGCCAAGAAAAGAAGAAAAAACACTCTTCACATTGAAAACTTCCAATCTAATTAATATTAGTTTTTGAGCTTTATTTTTTTGTACACATTAAATGCGATTTTTGTTTTTAAATATGTGCAATTAAACTAAATGTGGATCGCATAACCTTATTTAGTTTAGCATTTGTTCATTATTATTATTATTACTTATGGCGGGGTGGGGGAGTCATGGTGCTCAGGTCCGATGGGTCTTTTTTTTTGCTCAAGAAATTTTCATCGAAATTCTTCCGAGTTTAAAAGGGTTCTGTGGACAAATAAAATTGGGAAACACTGGGTTAGATAGATAGCTATAAGGGATGGTCTAGACAGTACTGGGTCCTGCCATCAGGACAGGGGACTGGACTCGATGACCTCGCAAACTCCCTTCCAGTTCTAGTGTCCTATAGTGTTCTATGGTTCTATGATACTATTATTCTAGTGCTAGAGGGACCTTTGCCCATGCACAACTCTGGGTCCTGACTCTGGGACCCTCTGGCTGCAGCCTTGTCCTGCCTCTTTCTCTCCCCTCCACTGCCTCTTGTTCCCTTTCAGTGGGCCCCTTCCCTGTGGCCCCTTGCACCTTCCTGGCCCTTGCTTCCATGTTGCAGCCTGGGAGGTACCAGGCTGGAGCCTCCTTCTCTAGCTCCCCTGCCCAGTATTGCTCAGCCCCGGGGCTTCTCCTGTGATGGGAGCTGGTCCTGCACCCTCGTTTGGCAGGACACAACTGCCCTCTGCTTTGCTGAGCAACTCCTAATAACCTGCCCCAGCAAGCTGCCCTCTGATTTACCCATTGCAAGCATCTCTCTCATTGGCCAGGGCTCCGTGCAGGCTCCCTCCAGGATCTTAATTCTTCCAACCAAAGGGGGGCAGGTGCCCCACTAAGGCTGCAATAGAGAAAGATACTTAGGGGATTTGGACCCCCAATTCCATTAGTCACCTTCTAGAATTTCAGCTTTCTCCTCTCTCTTCCCCCAGCCTTGCCAGGTAGGAGAGACTCACACGATACACATGAAATGTCCACCATCCTAGCCAACACACCGGTGCCTGGAACTGGGCCCCACAGAGCTCTAAATGCCACATGCTCTAATTCAGTGGGGGTACTCAGCAGCCTTTCAGGGTCCCATGCATGACCAAAGAGACATTTTCTTTACCTTTGCAGGCCCAGTGAATTTACCCCAAATCCTCATCATGTATCTAGGGGGCTTGACACTGCAACAATGTCAATGCACTGTGCCTGTGTGTGTACTATGAGGAAGCATCTAAACATCTTGAACAGTTCCAAGAAGAGTAGTTTTGGGGCAGCTTTTCGACCTGTGTTCTGGAGGAGGTCAGGTTATGTGGTGACATTGGTCCCTCCTAGCGTTAGCTTTTTGATAGTTTGGAGAGTGCTCAATGGCCCAGATTTACAGTAATAAAATAGGAGGAGTTACACCAGAGAACAATTTGGTCCGTACTATTGGAAACTCCCTGCAACTTCCTTTCAATATTTCAGAAGACGTTGCTGTTAACGAATACCCAAAGGTCCCCATTGCAAATTGTCCAACCCAGTGGGACGTATTAGTGAAGACACAGTTTAGAGTCTATCCAGGAACTCTTGGGTTGTGTTTATACAGCAGTGTTTGGGACTCTCAATCCCCCAGCTGTTGCAAACTGGGGAGCTGAAGGGCCTTGACACCCACAGCCGGGCTTGTCACTGAAATGAATCCAGTTGTTTTTACTTCAGTTTCACTGTCACAAAACATGACATGAACTCTTCATATCTCTCAGGATATGTGAAGGGAGGAGAAGGGCGAGAGTGCATCTGACAATAGATTGCCAGTGTGAAAAGCGAAGCAGCCCAGTTAAATTGAAATGATCTGAGTTAGAAAGGAGAAATATCGTCTAAGGAGGCACCCGGACAGGAAGAAGAGGTTTTCTTGTTCAATGGAGGGGAAAAGTCGATGTAGGTGGATAGTGTGAGTCTGCGCCCCATGTTCTTCATAGTGGTGGAATCATTGCATGGCTCTCACATAACGGTGGGACATTTTGCGGAAGCAAATCATTTCAGGGGACATCAGATCGTTGAAGGTGACATGGAAAGTTTTTATTCTCTGACTGTGATGATCCCATTGGTAACCATTGCTCATGTTTGTAACTGAAGTGATTACTAATGATGATCTGTTTGTATGTGCAATGTAGTTAAATCTGGGAGCTCTCACGGGGCAAGACTCTTTATGTGGAGCTAGGGGGTTGGGAAGGGCCTGTTCATGTTAATGAGCCATTGGGGGAATCAACAGGCCCGAGGAGAAGTTTCCCTCCCACCAGGTTAGGCTGCCAAAGACACTCTGGAGAGTCTGTCAGTAATGGTCTTTCTGACACTCCCAGGGCAGGGGACCAGGAGAAATGACGCTGGGACTCTGCATTTTTCCACTTACTGGTCTAGGAATCAAGCTGAAAACAAAGGGTCCCGCCCCATCCTCACCTTTTATAAGGCAGGGAGCTGGCTCATCAGTTGCTTTCTTTCCCCATACAAGAAGACTCCTGGAAACAGCAGAGAAACAAGGAATGAGCTGGGGAACGGCTTGAACCAAGACTAAAGGTCAGTCCAGCCTGTGACTAGAAAGCTGAGCTGCAAAGCCAATGGCACCTGTGCATTGAGAGCCTGCCTGTCTGCCGGATTCCTCCGTCAGGGTGAGGAACTGCTCATTCCCCGTCTCTCTCACCAGGCTGTTAGGAGTAGTTTTTGGTCTTCCTTATTTGCTGGAATTTGATTGGCTCTCTTAGGTAGCCTGTGTAATCACTGCCCATCAAACTTTTCTAGTTAATTAACTCGCTTCTAGCAGAATCGAATGTGCCTTTAAAGTGATGTGTCTGGAGGGAAATCTCAGTGTGGGGAGCACAAGTGGGGTTAAAACTCTCCACACGGAGAGGGGCAAACTCATTCAGACAGGCCAAGGCTTTGACCAGAGCAGGGCTGGACATCCCCTGGGTCCTAGACTGGGGAGATCATCTATGTTTAACAGCCTCTTCCTCCTCCCATCCCACACACCCAGCATGCTCCCTGACACCAGCATCCCGTTTATTTTTTGTCTATCTCTGTGTGTAGAGAATTTTATTCTGTGCACCCACACTGAGGTAACATGGGGATGTGCCGCCAATGGGAAAACAGTCTCATTTATGGTGTAAATATTTTTGTGCATACGAACACAAGGATAAATACTCCATCCAAAACTTTTCGAGTTTAATCTAATATACCTCTAAATTAAGGGCCGGGGAGGGGACGAATCTCAGCTTGGTTAGCACAAGGGGGTTTATTCCTCTCCACAGTGAGGGGGGGCAAACTCAGTCCTACATTCCAGCTGGTCAGCGGTTTGACCAGAGCAGGGCTGTACAGCTCCGGGGACCTAGACTGAGGAGATTAGCTGCTTGAAACCATAACATTGAAGGGAATGTGTGTGCATTTTGGGAAGTAACAGCAACCACTTGAGTCAGTGCTGGGAAGTGTGTGTGAAAAAGACAAAACAAGTGTGTATCTCTATTTGTCTGTGAGGGGGAGACATAGTGTGTGTGTTTGTGTGAGAGGTATGTGTGAAAGCACAAGTGAAAAGTGTGTGTGCATGTGTGAGAGACACCGAGACAGCGTGTTTGTGTGTGACACAAAGAGAGACAAAGAAAGTGTGTGTGTGTGTGTGTGTGTGTGTGTGTGTGTGTGTGTGTGTGTGTGTGCTGGTTGCTAAAGAAGTCTATGACAGACTGAGTCTTTAACACGCTCAGACCAGGAAGTTCACAATCTGAGTATTCAGCTTTTGCCAGAATGCTTGAATCTTCACATATATAATTCTTTAGATAAATTCTCCAGAAACAGCCTTCCATGTCTAAAATAGATATTTTCCTCCAAAGTCTCCTTGTGCTTTCTGTCCACTCCTGCTCTCTTTTTATACCCTCTTCCCAACTGCAGAGAGCCCTTAATGGGCTCGCTATGTGGGGGCCTGTTTTTCTAGATTTCAGTGTCTCTGTCACACACATAATGTAGCACTGATGCCAATGCCCCATTACCACTCCTGGGCTGTGTCTACACTGCACCCCTCTTCCGGAAAAGGGATGCAGATTAGACACTTTGGAATAGGCAAATTGGCGGGGGATTTAAATATCCCCCACGGTATTCGCATTAACATGGCTGCCGCTTTTTTCTGGCTTGGGGATAAGCCGGAGAAAAGCACCAGTCTAGACGTGATTCTCCGGAAAATAAACCCTTTTCCGGAGGATCTCTTATTCCTACTTTCAAGTAGTAATAAAAGATCCTCCAGAAAAGGCTTTATTTTCTGGAGAATCACGTCTAGACTGGCGCTTTTCTCCGGCTTATCTCCAAGCCGGAAAAAAGCGGCAGCCATGTTAATGCAAATACCGCGGGGGATATTTAAATCCCCCGCCGATTTGCCTATTCCAAAGTGCTGCATTAGCATCCCTTTTCCGGAAGGGATGCCAGTGTAGACACAGCCCTGGAGAAACTCCATGGGCCTAGAATTTAGTTACGAAGGAAAGCCAAAACATTTTTTAAAAAGTGCACACACAGCAGATCCCAAACCCAAACCATAAAACCATGAAACCTGAGATATTTATCTACCGTACTTACAGAAAGTGAAGAAAGCAGAGAAAAACCAAAAATTCCTTTGTCTCAGTTTGAAATTCCTACCTACATTCCTATTGGCCACTCCACCTGGCTAGGTAAGGTACATAGTTACCCCCTTAGTCCCCAGGCTGCCGGCTAACCCTCATGATCTTGACACCACCGGATCAGGTGGATGAGGTAGACGAGGCTTTCTTCAGATAACAGAGAGAATCTTCCAGATCTCAGGCCCTGGTTCTCATGGGGGACTTTAATCACCCTGACATCTGTTGGGAGAACAATACGGCAGTACACAGGCAATCCAGGAAGTTTTTGGAGAATGTTGGGGATAACTTCTTGGTATCAGATGATCAGCTGTTTGTCGGCTCAGCGCGCTAGTCTGGACGCTCCCGCGCCGACCTGAAAGCCCTTTATCAGCCTCCCGTTATGCCTTGTAGGATGCGGGAGGTCAATAAAGGGCTTTCATGTCAGCTTTCATAAAGGGCTGATCAGCTGTTTGTTGGCACAGCGCGGCAGCCATTTAAATTTAAATGAAGCTGTGATTATTTAAATCGGGGCTTCATTTCCCTTTGCCGAACAAACAAATCTACATGGCTCCGTCGACGGAGCCATGTAGTTTAGACATACCCCTAGTGACAGATGATGTGGGAAAAGCAGAAGTACTCAGTGCTTTTTTTGCCTCTGTATTCGTGGACAAGGTTAGCTCCCAGACTAATGCATTAAAAACACAGTAGGGGCAGGAGGTGGGCAGCCCTTGGTGGGGAAAAAACAAGTTAAGACCTATTTAGAAAAGCTAGACATACACAAATCTGTGGATCCAGATTTAATGCATCCAACGGAGTTGGCAAATGTCATTCTGGAGCATTTGGCCGTTATCTTTGAAAATTCATGGAGATTGGGAGAGATCCCGGATGATTGGGAAAAGGCAAATGTAGGGACCATCTTTAAAAAAGGGAAGAAAGGACAATTCAGGGAACTACAGACTGCAGCCTTACCTAAGTCCCCAGAAAAATCATGGAGAGGATCCACAAGGAATCTATTTTGAAGCACTTGGAAGAGGGGAAAGTGATCAGGAATAGTCAGCATGGATTCACAAAGGGCAAGTCATGCCTCACCAATCTGATTAGCTTCTATGATAAGGTAACTCACTCTGTGGATATGGGAAAGTCAGAGGATGTGATATACCTTGATTTTAGCAAAGCTTTTGATACAGTCTCCCACAATATTCTTGATAGCAAGTTAAGGGAATACGGATTGGATAAGTGGACGGTAAGATGGATAGAAAGCTGGCTAGACTGCCGGGCCCAAGGGGGAGTGATCAACAGCTCGATGTCAGGTTGGTGGTCGGTTTCTAGCGGAGTGCCCCAAGGATCTGTTCTGGAACCAGTTTTGTTCAACATCTTTATTAATGACCTGGATGAGGGGATGGATTTCACCCTCAGCAAATTTGCGATGTCGTTAAACTAGGGGGAGGGGTAGATACACTAGAGAGCAGCGATAGGGTCCAGTGTGACCTGGACAAATTAGAGGACTGGGCCAAATGAAATGTGACGAGGTTCAACAAGGACAAGTATAGAGTCCTGCACTTGGGACGGAAGAATCCCAAGCATTGCTACAGGCTGGGGACCGAATAGCTAAGTAGCAGTTCAGCAGAAAAGGTCCTGAGGGTTACAGTGGATGAGAAGTTGGATATGAGTCAACTCTGTGCCCTTGCAGCCAAGAAGGCTAATGGCATATTAGGGTGCATTGGGAGGATTATTCTCAGCAGATCCAGAGACGTGATTATTCCCCTTTATTCGGCCCTGGTGAGGCCACATCTAGAATCTTGTGTCCAGTTCTGGGCCCCACGCAATAGGAAGGATGTGGATGCATTGGAGAGAGTCCAGTGGAGAGCTACCGAAATAATTAAGGGGCTGGAGCACAAGACCTATGAGGACAGATTGAGTGATTTGGGTTTGTTTAGTCTGCAGAAGAGAAGAGTGAGGGGGGATTTGGTAGCAGCCTTCAACTTCCTAAAGGGAGGTTCCAAAGAGGATGGAGAGAGGCTGTTAACAATGGTGACGGCTGGCAGAACAAGGAGCTATGGTCTCAAGTACCAGTGGGAGAGGACTAGGTTGGACATTAGAAAAAACTTCCCTATGAGGGTGGGAAGCACTGGAATGGGTTACCTAACGAGGTGGTGTAATTTCTATCCTTAGAGGTGTTTAAGTCTCGGCTTGACAAAGCCCTGGCTGGGTTGATTTAGTTGGGGTTGGTCCTGCCTTGTGCAGGGTGGCCGGACTTGATGACCTCCTCAGGTCTCTTCCAGCTCTATGTTTCTATGATTCAAAGACCAAAAGAGTTCAAGGCAGTTTCGTGGTATATTTCTGTCATTCATTAAGATCCAATGTTCTTGGTTCCCCTAGATTAGAAGCTCAACATCTTAATAGAATGAATCTTTGATTATTGAAAACTTCATTTTTCAGGTGGAGAGATGCAGAGGTGTAAAACTTCTATCCTCAGGTTTTCAGGAATGTAGCCAACACACAACCTGCCTGCACATGCTCCATGAATGTCTGATGCTTTTCTGTTTCTAGAAACGAGTTATGGAGAATGTAAGAGGAGGAAATCAAACACCCATCGTGGAACTGATCCTCTTAGGATTTAGTAACAGCCCTGAATTGCAGCCCGTCCTCTTCCTGCTATTAGTGGTGATTTACATAGCAGCTGTGGCTGGAAACCTCCTCATCATTGTGCTAGTGGTGGCTGATCCGCACCTTCACACCCCCATGTACTACTTCGTGGCCAACTTGTCTGCTGTGGAGATCTGCTACATCTCCACCACCCTGCCCAGGCTGCTGGCCAGTCTCCTGACTGGGGACAGAACCATTTCTGTGCAGAACTGCATTGTGCAATTCGAATTCTATGGAATCCTCTCCACTGTAGAATGTCTGATTCTCACGGCCATGTGTTATGATCGGTACCTAGCGATCTGCCACCCCCTCCGCTATACCGTCCTGATGAATGGAAGGGTTTGCTGCCACATGGTGGCAGGGTGCTGGATAGTCAGTATTTCCTACACCATTATGGTACATATTTTCATTTTGCAATTAACTTACTGTGGCCCCAAAGAAATTGACCATTTCCTTTGTGATTTTGCACCAGTTAAAGATCCGTTCTGTGGCGAGACACAAACTCTGCAATGGCTGACATTGGTTTTGGCTGTAATATTGGCTATTTGGTTTTTTTTGTTTACCCTGGCAACCTACATTTGTATCATCGTCAGCATCCTGAGAATCCCTTCCAGCACAGGGAGGAAAAAGGCCTTTTCCACCTGCTCCTCCCACCTCATTGTGGTGATGGTTTACTATGTGAGCACAATGACAGTCTTTGTGGTTCCACTGCTCAACCCTCCTGCAATCCTGCACAAAATAATGTCAGTCTTGTATGTAGTCCTGATCCCTTTGGTTAACCCTCTTATCTACTGCCTGAGAAATAAGGAGATCCATCAGTCCCTGAAAAAAGCTATTCTGAAACTCCCTGCTTTCAGACACAGTCTGTAGTGTGAAAGGTCCCATTTTAGCATATAGTAAAATAGAGTTGAACTGATGTCTTTCTTTTCCCATGGCCATTGACTCTTTCTTTCTTTCTTTCTTTCTTTCTTTCTTTCTTTCTTTCTTTCTTTCTTTCTTTCTTTCTTTCTTTCTTTCTTTCTTTCTTTCTTTCTTTCTAACAAAATGTTATGGAGGGTTAGGAGTCTAAATATCCTTCCAAGTGAAATTTCCTGAGTGTGCATACTCTTTTCAGACACAGGGCTATGCTGAAATATTAATATTATTATAGATACTGAGATTAGTATAGATATTGCCACAAATATATTTACATGCAAAGAGATGTATGGCCCCTGTAGTTCAGTGCTGAGCCCTCCTACGATCATGAATAAATATTGTGTGTATTGTACACAGTCCTGATACCCTTGGTCACCTGTCTTATTTACTGCCTGAGAAACAAGGAGGTCCATGAGCCCCTGAGAAAAGCTGTTATGAAACTGGTTACTTTGGGTATGTCTACACTACCACCCTAGTTCGAACTAGGGGGGTAATGTAGGCATACCGCACTTGCAAATGAAGCCCGGGATTTGAATTTCCCGAGCTTCATTTGCATAAGCCGGCCGGCACCATTTTTAAATGCCGGCTCGTTCGAACCCCGTGCCGCGTGTAGCCGCGCGGCACGGGCTAGATAGTTCGAACTAGCAAGCCATTCCGCACGATCTGTACGCCTCGTTCCACAAGGCGTACAGATAGTGCGGAATGGCTTGCTAGTTCGAACTATCTAGCCCGTGCCGCGTGTAGCCGCGCGGCACGGGGTTCGAACGAGCCGGCATTTAAAAATGGTGCCGGCCGGCTTATGCAAATGAAGCCCGGGAAATTCAAATCCCGGGCTTCATTTGCAAGTGCGGTATGCCTACATTACCCCGCTAGTTCGAACTAGCGGGGTAGTGTAGACATACCCTTTCAGATACAGGCATGGAATGGGAAAGGTCACATTTTAGCAAATGGTTAAATAAAGATGAACTGTATGTCCTTCCAAGTGACTGTGCATACTCTTTGCAGACCCCAGGCAACACTGAGGATGTGTCTAGACTACAGGGCTTTGTCGACAAAAGTCGACTTTTGTCGACAAAACTATACCTGCATCCACACTGCCTTTGAGTTATGTTGGCATAACGTCGACAAAACTCAGCAGTTTTGTCGATGTAAGTAAACCTCATTCTACGAGGAATAACGCCTTTTGTCGACAGAGTTCTGTCGATAGAAGGCATTATTGCATCTACACTGCCCTTTGCGTCCACACTGTTATGTCGACAAAGTTGCTTGCTTTGTCGACAGACCTGGATGTAGTCTAGATGCTCTTTGTCGACAGAAGCTTTGTCGACAGTATCTGTTGACAAAACTTCTGTCGACAAACCCCTGTAGTCTAGACATACCCTGAAATATAGACATCAGTATTGATACTCAGATCAATAGAGATATTGCCACAGATATATTACAAGAGATTTATGGCCCCATGTGGTTCCAATACTTGAACCTCCTACGGTGCTGCAAAAAATATTTTATTTCATTCCCAGTCCTGATACCCTGTCTCAACCATGTCTTCTACTGCCTGTGAAGCAAGGAGATCCATCTGTCCCTGAGAAAAGCGATTCTGAAATTGGTTGCTTTCAGACAGACACACGGAGAGTGACAGGTCACAGTACAGCAGATAGTTAAATACAGAGGAACTGAATTTGTTTTACACATGGCCCATTTGACTCATTGATAACACGGTTACCCCTATTTCACCTTACTTTATCTTTCTTGATTAGGATCTTCCGTTGTCAATTACAAATTTGAAATGAGGTGAAATATTTTGCCATCACCTTAATTGAACATCCATTAAATCATTAGCTAGATAAACAAGACATGAAATTCTGTGCAGGGTTGGGCAATTGGCGTAGCTGAAGTTGCAGAGCTTAATTCGACTTTTGCCCTGTGGTGTAGCTGTGCCCTAAGTGTCCTTCCAAGTGGCATTTCCTGCCTATCCATATATTTGTCAGAGGCAAGGCACCTCTGTCTGTCGACACCGATTTCCATGTAGGTATTGATACAGAGATAAAATGCAAACAGAAGATGTTTGACAACAGTTTCCATGCTCAGAAGACCTGACATCCCTCACTTTCCAAATGAAAAGAAATGAATGAATTAAAAAGAACAGGACATGAGCACCCGAAAGCACTGGGCAACTTTTCCAGTCTCAGCCTACACAGCTGTCCATGGGCCTCCTTCGCCCCGGGCAGAAATGCAATCCATGCACAGAAACTTTTACTACCCAGGTGTGAGAAATATTGACCTAAAGAATAAATCTCAGTGAGACTCTCTCTGGTATTTTTGTTCAGCCGCCAAATGTTTGGTGGGTAAATAGCAGCTCGTAGCCCAGATCTGGTCTGTCCGGGTGAGTTCCTGGCAGGCCCTTGACACTGTATTGCTCTGCACGGTCGCTGGGCTAAATAAAGTGGCTTATTTGAACCAAATTAAGGGTCAGCTAGAGAAGGGAGGGGAGGAGAGCCCAGGCTCTGAGGGGAGTGTGAGGAGGGAGTTCAGAAACCCTTTCAAGACCTGGCTCATGAAGATGTGAAGCAGCATTTGTGGAATAAAACAACCGACTCTGGAAGTTTTTGTGGGATGCGCTGACCAGTTTGAGAGGCCCAAACCTGGGCAGAAGGAGGTGGCTGGGAGTACTTTCCCAGTTCACTCCCCTGATACTCTTGTGACGGGACATCCAGATACTCTTGTGACGGGACCCCTCTTCCGAGGGGTCACACCCGGTAAACTGGCCCTTTGCCAGTAGTCCCAGTTGGCTTAGTCTTCCATCCAGCCCCAGCCTCCGAGGCAGGATGGCCCTGTTGCCCTGTCATGGTCATGAGCATTGACCAGCAGCCTGGGGACTAAGGGGTTAACAGTAACTAGCCAGGTAGTGGTCAGCCAGTAGAAATGCAGGTAGGGATTTCAAACTTAGACAAAGGAATTTTGGGGTTTTCCCTCCTTTGTCTCTGAGACAGTTTTGTTCTCTAGATACTGAGTGGCTACGTCCAGATTCCATCCCTTTTCCGTAAAAGGGATGCAAATTAGACGTATCGCAATTGCTAATGAAGCGGGGATTTAATCTCCCCGGCTTCATTAGCATAAAAATGGCTGTCGCTTTTTTTCGGCACGGAGCTTTGCCGGAAAAAAGTGCCAGTCTAGACGCGGATCTTGGGAAAATAAAGCCTTTTCCAAAAGATCCCTTATCCCTCTTAAAAAGATCCCTTATCCCTTTCGGAAAAGGCTTTGTTTTCTGAAAGTTCCGCGTCTAGACTGGAGCTTTTTTCCGGCAAAGCTCCGTGCCAAAAAAAAGCGACAGCCATTTTTATGCTAATGAAGCCGGGGAGATTTAAATCCCCGCTTCATTAGCAATTGCGATACGTCTAATTTGCATCCCTTTTACGAAAAAGGGATGCAATCTAGATGTAGCCAGGGAGACAGAAGACAGGTCTCTCTCCAAGAAAAAGATTCTTCATAATGTGTAAGTAGAGAAAAGTCTAGATAAATCTGTCATGTTTTATTGTTTTCTGTTGTGGGACTGTGGATCTGATGTCTGTGCTGTTAGAAATGGGTTTTCCTCTCTTTTGTAACTAAGTTTTGGCCCGCGGGAGCCCCCATGAGTGTATCAATTGGTGACTTTTTCCATCTAGTCACAATGCTTGTAACAGGAGTATTGTTTTGATAAGAAAAGTTCTTTATTTTTTATTAACCTGGTATTGGTTCAGTTCTGTGTCCTGGAAAATCTGTCTGTGGGATTTGCCTTCCTCTGAGCAGAGGACAGCAACCACAGACTGCAGTTGGTATTTTCTCTTTCTTTTTCAAGTTCTTTGGAGAAAAGAGCTTGTGGGTCTTGGGGCCGAAAGGGGAGCTCCTGGACTGAAGAAGCTAATTCCTGTGGGACCAGCAGGAGGCGCTGTGGTGGGAAGGTGGTGCCCGGTTACAGGCTCCTTTCCCTGTCCAGGAGGTTTAGGACGAGTAACAGGGGAGTTGAACGTGGGAAGTACTTGCAGCCTCCCAGCCACCCCCCTTCTGCCCAGGGGTACAACGGGGACCTTCTCTCTGCCCAGATTTACAACCCTCTGCTGGAGATTTGGCCTTTCCAGGTGTCTGGGCCTGCTCAGACCGGTCAGTGCATCCCACGAGAACTTCCACAGAGATGGCCGTTTTGTGAATTAGCTGGCTTAACTCAACGGCTAATTAGAACCCTGGAAGATTGACATCGTCAACTTCAATTTTCCTCTGCAGTGTGGAGACCTGCCTTCCGACTCCCAAACCTGCACAGAATTTGGGAACGGCCTGTTCATGTTAATGAGCCATTGGGGTGAGCCACTAGGGGAAACAATAGGAGTGAGGAGATTATCTCCCCCAGTGTAGGCTTCCAGAAACACTCCAGAAATAACAGTAAATTAATAGTTGTTGTGAGTCTCCAAAGGCAGGGGACCAGGAGCAACGACGCTGGACTCCATCTTGGGACTTCTGTGCTATCCCTCACACTGGTGTGAGGATCAAGTCTGAAAACACAGGGTTCCCACCCCATCCTCCATCCCGTATAAGACAGGGAACGATCTCATCGGATGCATTTCGTTCAGCACACAAGAGGACTCCTGGAAACACCGGGGAAACACAGAATGAGCTGGGGGTCAAGCTTGGCCAAAACTCTAGAACCTTTTTCGCCTGTGTCTGGAGTCTGAAGAGCTGTGTTTTAGCACATTGTAAAATAGAGATGAACTGATGTATTGCCTTACACAGGGAAATCCCTCTTGGCTCCGGTCTCACTCCATTCCTAAATTGCTCTTCATCCTGTTCTTTCCCTCACCTCTTCTCACTTTGAAGGTCTCTCTGCACTGAAAGTTATAGTTTTTATAGAAACCTCCAAGGAATAAAGCAATTAAAAACAAAACAAAAACCCATAAAAAATAAAGAAATAATAAGATAAATTCTCTACTTTAAATAAATCCAGTAAATTACAGATTTTGGGAAGAACAGGGCTGATATCATAGAAACACTCAGCCGTAGGAGGTGGAAGACGCAGGCTGTAAACACATCCCAGAGGCACTGTAACAGTCCAGTTTGTGAAGAAACATTTCAGGACCAACATGCTCCCCATGAATAACAGGAGAAAAGGGCCCTAGGCACACTACCGGGTCTAACCCAACAGCAGGATAGATCGTAATCAAACCTTCACGTACGAGGCAATGGGTAGCACTAGGTTACATCAGAGCGTGGCAGCTGGATACATGAGGAGTGATGTAGTACTTGGTTGACCTGCGTGGACCCCAAAGAGCTGTCATTCTCTGACCGAGGGGGCGTTCTCTCATCCCTGGCTCTGACTGAGTTGTGTCTCTCATCATCTTAGTCTAGCTGTAGACATGTTATACAGGGGAGCCATTTCTGTGCTTCTTTTACAATAAACCTGGTGTGGTATCATCAATCCTTCTGTGATTTTCTGGTCTTTGGGGAAGGGGGTGGTCTCTCGGGCTCTGCTGTGTGGCCTCTCGGTGCAAACCAACACAACGCCCAAAAGGGCATATGTGCGCAACTGAATGATTCTCATCACGGATGGTGCAGGAGACCTGTCAGGACACCTCACAGTGACACCTGACTACTACACCTGCCTACGCATCATGTGTGCAATCCTGAAAACACCATCCAACTCTTGGAGGGAAAAGGCCTTCTCCGCTCTTTCCTCCCACCCCTTCTTTCTTACATTGCTCTATCACTCTGTAGCCTTACATTGGGTAGGAGTCAGTAGGTGTAGAGTATCTTGAAAATGTAAGAGTATACAATGACTAATCCACTAATTAATACAAAGAATGGCACCAGTTCAACTTTCAGTCACACTCAGTAACCAGCAGGGAATTTTCTTTGAAACGACATTCAGAAATTCCTGATTCCTTATGGCTGAGATTTTCAAACAAACTTAAAGGAATTGTCACCAAGGTGGTTGGATGGGTAAACATCAAGTTATGTTCATTTTTTCAGATAATAAGAGCAACGGTTTGCAAGGTTTTCCAGACTTATTTTGGTCCTATCATGGTGCGGCACACACACCTATGGTACAAGCTTCACAGAACATTGTGATTTCATCTGTCAACTCCCAGGGTTATGTACTGTCAAGGGCAAATGTCCCTTGGGATGGATCTCATAGTTAAAATTCCTCATGAGATCGCCTATCAGGGTCCATGCGGCCCAGTGGCCTGTATCTGCATATGCGATGCCCCTCTGTCAAAGTCAACATAGCCCTGCAGCCCAGTCTTCGGGATACCCCCTAGTGGGGTAAATGTGGCCCTGTGGCCTAGTCCCGGTAAAGCTCTTCTCCCTTGAGGTAAACACTGCCCTGCGGCCTAGTCCAGGTAAGGCTCCTCACTCTTGGGGTAAATGTGGACCTACTGCCTTGTCCAGGCAAGCCCGTCTTCCCCCTCAGGGTAAATAGATCCCTGCAGCCTAGTCTAGGTAAGGCCCTCCCTCTTGGGGTAAATACGGTCCTGTGGCTTAGTCCAGATATGGCCCTGTGGATGAGTCCAGGTAAGGCCCCTCACACCTTGGGTAAATATGGTTCTGCGGCCTAGTCCGGATAATGCTCCTGGGCCTTCCTCTGCTTTGGAGCACTGCAGAGGGAGGTGTAGGGGGACCTGGGCCCTCCCACTTCATGGGGTCCCAGCCCAGGGCCCTGTTGGTAGTGGCTTGGTCCATTGCCTGCTGAGCCAAGAGTTCCTCTCCTCAACAAACCAAGCACTCGGGGTTTTCAATTTCCCGCCCTGGGCCGCTTCCTACCATCCCGCATCTCTCTGTTGCCGTAGCTTCCGTCTCCGGGGCCGTGGCTCTGTCGCTGGCTGCAGCGGCAGCAGTTCCTGCTGGGGCTGTAACGGCTGCTGCGTCGGTTTGGGCTGTGGTGGCTCTTCCAGCTCTGCAGCTCCTTCCCCCTCAGCAGTCAGCCCTGAGTGAGCCGCGTCAGGGCCTTCTATAGTCCTGTTCTCCTGTGAGCATGCTCGGCAAGGCCGTGGGGGAAAGGCACTCTCAGCCAGCGGGGCCCAGCCCACAGCCTGATCTGCAGTGCAAGGCCGAGGCATCCCTCACATGGGCAAAGGGGACTATGGATTCGCTTCTACACAGAGTCAGTTAGGGATAGTTTGTTTGATAAGACTCACTACGTCACTGCTACGACAGAGTTAATGCTGCTGAGTTGTTGTCATACAGCTATTTCAGAGCGCACATCAGCAAGCGCTACAGAGGAATGCCTACAAGAGTAAATGGTACCTGGAATGTTTACGTACCTTCTACCACAGGGAGGCCCATCCTTGATCCTTGCTTCAAGGGCTGCGGTCGATGTGGCTTTGGTTCAGGGAATCCAGGGCACCCTCCAAGGTCTCAGTCCTGATGAAACTCACCAGGCAGGGGACTCCCCACACTAGTTATAGCAAAGTTGTTTACAGGGTGTGCACATACTGGCCCATGCTGCTCTTAGCATTATCATGACGTTAAAATCAAGGTTGATGTGATTTATCACTCACCACGTTTCTAGCTCAGCGGCATGGGCTGTGGCCTATAAGGGCCCTCTGGGGTTTCCGTTTGCAGGATTCAAGTCTGTACTGGGCTGTGTACTCCAAGGATGGAAACTTCCATTCCTAACTTCTGAGCTGCAAGCCCCACATATGGTTTCTTATCTGACATCATAAAAAATGAGTTTTCAATCCCAATCAATCATGTGCACAACCCCCAGAGAACTTTCCAACTCTGGGAGGGAAAAGGCCTTTTCTACCAGCTTTTTAAGATACATAAAATCAGCTGACACACCTCAATGATAAAGAAGTAGGCATTCCTTAGCAAGGTCACCTATCCATGGGCTTGGACAGTTTACCACAGTTGAATGGCCCGCTCTTCCCTATTGGAGCCCTTGAGCATATCCCCCAGCTTTCCTTACCTCCCTTTGTCGGGCCTTCCCTACTTCCACGCCCTGCCCTGTCTACATCTTCGGACGTTAAATAATTTTCCATTAAGGCCATGGCCTCTGCGAGGGTGGTGGGACGGTGCCACCTTACAAAGCACTGGGCCTCCGTTGGGAGGGACTTGACTAACTGTTCCAGGACAATAGTTTCTGCTACTTGGGCCACTGAATGTTTTTCTGGTTCTAGCCATCTCCAAGCCAGTCCCTTAAGACGCTGCATGAAGAGTCGAGGGTGAGTCCCCGCTTTGCAGCATTCTTGTCGAAATTTCTGGCGATATGTCTCGGGCGTTATCCCGGTCTGGTCTAGGATAGCTTCCTTAACCTTATAATAATTCAGCGCTTCGCGTTCATCCATACTCCTGTAGGCTAGTTGTGCTGGACCGGTCAAATAGGGGGCAAGGATAGTAGCCCATTGTTTGGCCGGCCAGCAGGCCGCTGTGGCCAGCCTCTCGAACATCACCAGGAAGGCCTCGGGTTCATCTTGGGGCCCCATCCTCACAAGCCATTTCAGGGGTGGCAGCCTGGGGTCAGATCCCTCTTTTCCCATGATCAGCACTCCTTGGCTAGACCAGGACATCGTCATCCACTTCTGGAACCACTGGTCTTGCTGGGCCTTCTGTTGTTCGGCGAGTTCACATATCAGTTGCCTCTGCTATTCTTGTTGCTGGACTGCCAACTGCTGAAACATCTGGGCCTGCTGATGCTGGTTCTCGGTCATCCACTCTAACACCTTTGAGGTATCCATTTTCCCCTGTTCCTGTCAAGGAGGGTGTCTATGTCCCTGTACCCCTTGCCGTCAGAGGTGTGGGGTCTCTTCGTGCATTCTCCACCACCTGTCGGGGAGCACGCCACTGGAGCTCCACTTACCCCCTCCTGGCAATATTGCCCTTTTCCTCTGGAACACTGGGCGGGAGGTCAGAAGGGACGCAGGGAGCCAAGGCTCCCGCCCCAACACCTCTCAGTCCCCTGGGCATGCTGGATTCTCCACCAGTCCTTCAACCGCCACTACCACTTCCTAAAGACACGGTCCCTCCCAGGGGCCCCTCGAGGGTTCGCCCCTCCAGTCCAAGGGTCCTGCTACAGGGCTCGTGCACTGTGTCCTGCTCAGACCGCTACACTCGGCATGGCGCAAAGTCACTCCTGGTAACTTTGCCCTATCCCAAGGTGGAGAGGGAAGGGGAATAGGTAGGGGGACCCGGGCCCACCCTCACCTCCGGGTCCCAGCCCAGGGCCCTAAGGGTTGGGGAATGCCAACCCCCTAAGGCTGGAGAGGGGCTCCACTCCGCAACTCTCCAACCGCGCGGGATTAGCCAGCCCTGGGATCCTTCCTACCCGCCCTGTCACCTACGTTTTACTCAGTCCTGTGTACCTGGGTCTCTGGCGTCTCCTGCCGGGACACCATCTGTTTCCCCAGGGGGCGCCACCTCAGTTCCATCGCTTGGCTGCTGGCTGCTCTTCCCCTGGTCGGGGGGCCGGACGTCTCCCCTCTCTGGCTCCTCATCCTGTTGGAGGGGTGGCTCCTCTGCCACGTTTGGCTCCCCTCCGCCCCACGCTCCAGAGGGCTGTTCTCTCCCCCCCCCTCCAGTCACCAGGGGTGGATATAGGGCAGGGCGAACGGGGCGGCCACCCCGGGCCCTGCGCTTCAAAAAGCCCCGCGCATGCGCCGTGGCGCCACCGCGCATGCACATGGCATCACTGCGCATGTGCCGTGGCAAAGGGGGGCGCCCCGCAAAATTATGCTGCCCGGGCCCCGCAAAAAAGTCTTCTGCCCCTGCCAGTCACACTGCCGGTGTTTAAAGCACCTGGTGTCTGGCGCGAGCATGCGCACCGTCACACTCAGACAGAGAACATTGACAGCACAGAGCCTGTATTCAAAACTCCCTATGCAAGCATCATGCAGGTACATGAGCAGCATACACAGAATCAGTAGAACATCAGCTTTCATTTGACACCTCACATCACCCACTTTGTACCGAATTTGCAGCAACCCTCCCTCCCCTATTGGCTCAGTACTGATCTGTCTGCTCACTTTAAAATCCAATAATGTGACACGGGGCAAACAACATGAGACATGATAGTGCTGCTCCTGTTGCTCTCAAGTGTCTTAGGCCTGGACCTGGAGCCATAGGTTTGGCACATATCCACTAGGAAATGAGCCAAAGTGTCGTCACCTTTTGTGACAGTGAAACTCATGCAAACACACCTGGATTCGTATCAGTGACAAGCCCAGCTGAGTTCATCAAGGACCTTGAGATCCCCTGTTTGCAACAATTGGGGGACTGAGAGTCCCAAACACTGCTGTATAAAAATGACCCAAGGATTCCTGGATGGACTCTAAACTGTGTCTTCACTAATACGTCCCACTGGGTCGGACGGTTTGCAAAGGGGATCCTGGGGTATTATTTAACAGCAACCTTGGTTGCATCATGTCTTCTGAAATATTGAAAGGAAGTTGTAGTGAGTTTCCAATAGCACGGACCAAATTGTTCTCCGATGTAACTCCTCTCCTTTCGTTACTGTGAATCAGAGCCATTGCGCACTCTCCAAACTCTGCAGCTTCTCAATACGATGTGTGATAAAAATGCGACTGTCAAAAACACAGAAGTGTTGCTTGGATTGTCACCAATCCATTCTGCACAAGGAGGGGAGGCAGAGTTCCGACACAGATGGTAGATACCAACACAGACCAAGGGAACTGGGTTTGGAGCCCTGGTCTTTTATTGCTCTAGCACCACAGCCCGATTAATGGAGAGGGGAACACGAAACAAGGTAGAAACCATTTAGTTCTATACCTCTATCACTAAACCGTACTCCCCTTTCTTTTCAAATAAAATAAAATAAAATAAAATAAAATAAAATAAAATAAAATAAAATAAAATAAAATAAAAGAACAGTCCCTTGGAATTCCTGAATTAATGTGCCTGTCACAAATTTACCCATAGACTGTCTCCGGGCCTAAGTCTTTCCTTTTCCCTTTGTATTTTTCAGACATGGAGACTGACCAGACATGTCAGGACTGTACAGAAGAGACATCCCTTGGTTCAAGTCTCTCAGTGAATCAGACTTTGGCAACATCTCGCCAACAATCCAAATCCCAGAGAACAGAGTGAAAAAGAAGGGGTGGGAGGAGAGGGAGGAGAAGTCCTTTTCCCTCCCAGAGTTGGACGGTGTTCTCAGGCTTGCACACATGATGCACTAGTCAGGAGTCACTGTGAGGTGTACTGACAGGCCTACTACTCCATCCGTAATGGGAACCATCGAGTTGTGTACGTAGGTTCCTTCTGGGTGCCGTGTTGGCCTGCACGCAGAGTCCGAGAGAGCCCCCACAGAATACAAAATCAGAGAAGGGTTGATGGTACCAGCCCAGGTTTATTGTAGATGAAGCTCAGTAACAGCTCCCCTTATCCGCTGTCTACAGCTAGACTAAGCAGATGTGCTCGTGATGAGGGACACGGGTCAGTCAAAGCCAGGGAGGAGAGACTGCCCCCTCGGTCAGAGAACGGCAACTCTTTGGAGTCCACTCCTACCCACAGATACAACCAAGGTACAAATCACTCCACATGTGTCTGGTTGCCCCCCTCTGAAGTTCCCCGATCTACCCACTGCCTCCTACATGGTGATCTGATCAGTAGCTGTCACACTGTTAGTTTAGACCCTGACCTGTACCTGGGGCAGTTTGTTCCTGTTATCTGTGGGGAGTGTGTTGGTCCTGAGATGTTTCTTCATGAGGTGTCCTGTCACAACCCCGCTGGGATGTGTTAACAGCCTGTGCCTTGTACCTCTCAGGTCGGAGTGTTTCCGTGATATCGGCCCTGTTCTTGCCAACTTCTGTAATTGACTGGCTTTAGTTAAAGTGGAGATTTTACCGTATTATTGCTTTGTTATTTATGTTTTGTTTTTAATTGCTTTTTCCTTTGGAGGTTTATGTAAAAACTGTGATAGAAATGTAGCCGTGTTAGTCTGGGGTAGCTGAAGCAAAATGCAGGACAATGTAGCACTTTAAAGACTAACAAGATGGTTTATTAGATGATGAGCTTTCGTGGGCCAGACCCACTTCCTCAGATCAAATAGTGGAAGAAAATAGTCACAACCATATATACCAAAGGATACAATTAAAAAAAATGAACAAATATGAAAAGGACAAATCACATTTCAGAACAGGAGGGGGATGCAGGGGGGGGGAGGAAGGAAGGTAAGTGTCTGTGAATTGATGATATTAGAGGTGGGGAGAGTGGGATGTTTGTGAGTCAATGGTATTAGAGGTGATAATTGGGGAAGCTATCTTGATAATGGGTAAGATAGTTCAAGTGTTTGTTCAATCCTTTTTTAACTATCTTACCCATTATCAAGATAGCTTCCCCAATTATCACCTCTAATACCATTAACTCACAAACATCCCACTCTCCCCACCTCTAATATCATCAATTCACAGACACTTACCTTCCTTCCTCCCCCCCCCCCCTGCATCCCCCTCCTGTTCTGAAATGTGATTTGTCCTTTTCATATTTGTTCATTTTTTTTTAATTGTATCCTTTGGTATATATGGTTGTGACTATTTTCTTCCACTATTTGATCTGAGGAAGTGGGTCTGGCCCATGAAAGCTCATCATCTAATAAACCATCTTGTTAGTCTTTAAAGTGCTACATTGTCCTGCATTTTGCTTCAGCTATGTAAAAACTGTAACTTTCAACACAGAGAGAGCTCCAAAGTGAGAGGAGGTGAGGGAAAGAGCAGGGTGAAGAGCAACTTAGCGATCGAGTGAGACCAGAGCCAAGAGGGATTGCCCTGTGAAAGGAAATACATCAATTCATCTCTATTTTACCGTATGATAAAACTCAGCTCTTCACACTCCATGCCTGTGTGTGAAAACAGCCAGTTTATGAATTGATTTTCTTAAGGACTGATGGATCTCCTTGTTTCTCAGGCAGTAGATAAGAGGGTTGATCAAGGGTATCAAGACTGCGTACAAGACGGACAATATTTTGTACAGGATTGCAGGAGGATGGAACAGTGGAACCACATAAGTTGTTATTATACACACATTGTAAACTGCAACTAAAATGAGGTGGGAGGAGCAGGTGGAAAAGGCCTTTTGCCTCCCAATACTGGAAGAGATTCCCAGGATGGAGATGATGATACATACGTAGGACGCCAGGGTCAGTAGAAGGACCAGAAGTGTCAATATGATAGACACAAAATTTGTCAGAAGTGTCAGTTTTGCAACGTTGCCACAGAACGGCCTTTGCATAGCTGCAAAATCACAAAAGAAATGGTCAAATTCTCTGGGACCACAGTATGTTAATTGCAGAATGTAAATCTGTAGCGTGATGCAGTAGGAAATGCCAAATATCCAGCACCCGGCCACCATGTGGCCACACACCCTGCCGTTCATCAGAGCGGGGTAACGGAGGGGGTGGCAGATCGCTAGGTACCGATCAATACACATGGCCGTTAGCAGCAGACCTTCTTCATTGGACAGGATAATATAGAAATAGAATTGCACAAAGCAATTCTGCAGAGGAATGGTTCTGTCCCCGGTCGCAAGACTGGCCAGCAGCCTGGGCAGGGTGGTGGAGACGTAGCAGGTCTCCACACCAGACAAGTTGGCCACCAAGTAGTACATGGGGGTGTGAAGGTGCCGATCAGCCACCACTAGCACTAAGATGAGGAGGTTCCCAGCCACAGCCGCAATGTAGATCACTAGGAATAACAGGAAGAGGAGGGGCTGCAGCTCAGGGACATCCCCAAACCCTACGAGGATCAATTCCATGATGGGCGTTTGGTTTCTTCCTTCTGGTTTCTCCATAATTCGTATCTAGAAACAGAAAAGGATCAAATATTCAGGGAACCTGCAGACAGGTTGTGCTGTTGGCTACGTGGCCAGACACCTGGGATCCGTGACTTCATACCACTGCATCTCTTTCTTGTAGATGTTAACTTGTCAAACACCAGAGGGAGACTCATTTCATTAAGAGGTTGAGATTCCAGTATTGGTGAACCAAGAACATTTAACCTACATGAATTTACAAAAATTCCCCACCTCACTGCCTGACATCCTCTTGAAATTTAATTAAAGTCTTTGAGGGTGAGATTTGGAAATAGTTTCTTCCTGCCAGTGTCATTTCAGCCAATGCCAAGGACATAACAAAAGTCAGTGGATTGAAAGGAAGGGTATTTAAAATTCAAACATGGGTACGTCTGCCCTGCAGCTGGGAGGTGTCATTCCCAGCCAGGGTAACATGCACGAGCTTTGATCACGTTAGCAGCATCAAATTAGGAGTGAGAACCCAGCAGCATGAACAGCAGTTTGGGACACATCCCTCTTTACATATCTTGGGTCTCAGGTGGGTTTGGGTTGGGACACCTAGTCTGTGCTGCCCAGGTTATTTTTGGCACCAGAGCTCAATCAAAGGTCATGCGTGTAGCTCTAGGGCAGCGGGGAATTACACTTTCAAGATTAAGCACAGAAATGTCCCCTTGAGACAAAAACCAAAACATCAAAGAGGCCACGGGTTGTATGAAGCCCTGTCCAGCTATCATCTGTCACAGCGGATTGAAATAACATTCATTGCACCTTTTGAAAGATACAGATGAGAAACAGACAAAGAGAGAAAAAAAACCACCAGAAACATACCACAGCACTGGTCTCAGATAGTGGTAGGTAAATTGCATCAGGTTTAAGTGGATTTACAGAGAAAGAATTGAGATCCGAAGCCAAAGTCACATAAAGAAATGTAAATGAGATAATCATGAAAACTCACCAAAAGAGAAAGAAGAATCTTTTTTTTTTTAATCCAGAAGGGAGAAAGAGTCTGGAGAAAAAATGAAAAATTGGAGAGATATAGAGATAGAATGAGACAAAAACTGGGAGGGAAATGGAGATGGTTTATTCCTCCAAATGTTATGAGCATTTTATGAACAGGTCCATTTAAATAGAAGTAGCACATCCCAGCTATTGATGCAAAAGTGTCAATCAGCCTGAAATCTCTTCTTTGATTTTCCTCTCCACACTTCTGGTACATCTTACCTGCTAATCGCGGCATCTACTGACCTATCTTGTGCCCATGGTCACTAGATCTACACTAGGAGTGTCTATGGCGTGTTGGCATTGGTGCAACAGAGATGCATGACAGAACAATGGGAATCTAGGAAAAGAAAACCCTTTTTCCACAACACAGAGGGAAGAAAGACATTTTTGTTTCTTCCCATTTTTTACAAGTAAAAATGGTAAAAAATAAAACATCCCTGCAAGGAGCCCACAAGCTATATACATTGAGGGAGAAAAGATCCATCCATGGCTATTGGACAGGCTGGACAGGGACGATGTCCCTAACCTGTGTGTGACAGAATGCATGAGAATGCTCTGCATTCCCTTGGAGCATTGGCCAGTGTTGAAAAGATCCTGGGCTAGACGAACCTTTGCTCAGGCACGGTATCGCCATTCTTACATTCCAAATCTGAGAGCCGGTCATGGCTTTCTTAGGGCTGTAGTTATTCACTTTGCCCCAGGATAGAAGAACCAATCATGTTCTTCCCAGCATGCTGGATGCAGGGGTAGATATTTGGTTTTGTCTAAAGCTGAGTGTTGCATTTTCATTGTGCTGCTTTGCCCTTCACACCGATGATTGACAGCCGGCTGCAGTGAAGTTTCACTGTATGTGTATGCTAAAATACCTTTCCAAAGACTGCAGGCAGAACAAGGGATTTTATATCACACTAACGGTTCTACTTTTGTTTGAGGGTTCTCTGAAAACTAGTTCATCAAAATGAAGAAATCTAGACAAATGTAATTGAAGAAATCTAGACAAATGAGTTTTGCTATCTGGAAGAAAGGCATGTTGCCCCATTAAGGGCTCTCTTAGGGTATGTCTAGTCTACATGGCTCCATCCATGGAGCCATGCAGATGAGCTTTCTAGACATAGGGTACTGAAGCAGTGATTTAAATAATTGCTGCTTCATTTACATCAAAATGGCCGCCCCGCTGTGCCAATCAGCTGTTTAGTGGCACAAAGCGGTAGTCTGGACGCTCCGCGGTCAACAATGGAAGCTGTTGTCGACCACCCCGGTAAACCTCATTCCACGAGGCATAACGGGGTGGTCACCAAAAGCTTCTATTGTTGACTGCGGAGCGTCCAGACTACTGCGCTGTGCCACCCAAACAGCTGATTGGCACAGCATGGTGGCCATTTTGATGTAAATGAAGCAGCGATTATTTAAATTGCCGCTTCATTTCCCTATAACTTAATGTGGGAGGAGTTGTTATAACAGGAGAGCAGGGCTGGACAGAAAGGGCATGGAGACTGGAAGCAAATATTTGTTCTATTAGAATTGAAATTCAAACGTATACTTTAAACAAGGGGGGTTGTTTTTGACAAACTGATGTAAAGAATTCTATGTCTGAAGATGCAAGTGTTTAAGGCTAAAGCTGAACACTCATATTGTGCCTCTAAATATCTACACAAGGACTACGTCTAGACTGGCATGATTTTTTGGAAATGCTTTTAACGGAAAAGTTTTGCGCAAAAGGACTTTTGCCTGAACGGGAGCAGCATAGTATTTCTGCAAGAAGCACTGATTTCTTACAGTAGGAAGTCAGTGCTTTTGTGGAAATTCAAGCGGCCAGTGTAGACAGCTGACAAGTTTTTCCAGAAAAGCGGCTGATTTTCTGGAAAAACTGGCCACTCTAGACACAGCCAAGGAGTTTTGAGACAGGATTTTATGATCTTCCGCAACAAACTAATTCA
Organism: Pelodiscus sinensis; assembly: GCF_049634645.1. Classification (NCBI taxonomy): domain Eukaryota; kingdom Metazoa; phylum Chordata; order Testudines; family Trionychidae; genus Pelodiscus; species Pelodiscus sinensis. The sequence goes on along the minus strand of NC_134740.1, from coordinate 8,739,781 downwards.
ATGTGTAAAGCAAATTTTACAATAAGGTCCTGTGGACATCTGTGTTACATTAGCGCACAGCTGGCTTTGCCAGGCCATTCAGATACTGACACATGCTGTTAAATGGCTTCGTTTCCATTCCCTGGCACTCTCAGAGGTTCGGTGTTATGCTAACAGGTCTGACGAGCTGGCCGGCTTTTCATTTTTCAGATAGTAGATCCACTCAAAGGGACGACTCTCACGAGGATGCAGGAGCTGGCGTGGGAGCACACACCCTGTTTACTTGTCCTCTTACACTCACCTCTTACACACGCATACAAGCTGTGTCTCTCTCTCCCACACACACACACACCTACTTGTTCTGTCTCTTCCACACTCACCTCCCAGCGCTGTGTTGAGTCATTGCTATTGTTATTTCCCAACATGCATCTGCATTCCCTTTCATTGTATGCTTTCAAACAGCGGTCGCTATTGTTTTTTCACTGCTCTATGCACGTCTCAAGTTTTACTGCACTTTTGTGCTCAATTTGAATTCTCTAGGGAGTGAGTTCTGAAATGCCAAACCTGGCTTGGGTGGAGTATGAATCCCTATGTTAACATCTTCAATATAGGGCTGTTTTTCTACTGGCGGCACACACGATGGGTGCACACAACAAAATTCTCTCCACACAGAAATAAAAAAAGAAAGAAGCTGGGATTTTCCCCAGACACTTCATTTTAAAGGCACATTAGATTTAACTACATATGAGTTTATGAGCTAGAAAAGATGGATTCAAGTGATTCTAAAGACTATCTAAGAGAGCAAAGCAACTCACCAGCAAATAAGTAAAACCAGACACTAAGCATAACTCTCTGGTGACGCTGACTGGGAATGAGCAGCTCCTCACCCTCACAGATGAAGCCAGCAGGCTCTCAAGGCACAAGTGGCATTTCCTTTGCAGCTCGGGATTCTCAGGTTTCCAAACACAGGCTGGAGTGCCCCTTAGTCTTGGTCAAGCCGTTCCCCAGCTCATTCTGTGTTTCCCTGGTGTTTCCAGGAGCCCTCTTGTGCGGAGAACAAAAAGCAACCGACGAGCTCACTCCTTGCCTTAAATAGGGTGAGGATGGGGCGGGAACCCTTTGTTTTCAGACTTGATTCCCAGACCAGCATGCAGAAAAATACAGAAGTCCCAAGATGGAGTCCAGCATCATTCAGCCTGGTCCCCTGCCCTTGGAGAGTCTCAGAAACCATTATTGACAGGCTCTCTGGAGTGTCTCTGGCAGTCGAACCTGTGGGGAGATAAACTTCTCCTTGGGCACATTGATGCCCCTAATGACTCATTAACATGAACAGGCCCTTCCCAAACTGTGCAGGTTTGGGACTCGGAAGAGAGGTGTTTATACTGCAGAGGAAAATCGAAGCTGATGGTGTCAGTCTTCCAGGGTTCTAATTTGCCGTCAACTTAAGACAGCAAATTCAAACTGAGGCTTTGTCTACACTACAACTTTTGCCAGAAGAGGCAATGCAAATGAAGTGCAGATTAGCATTTTCTTGCGCTCCATTTGCATAATCTCTTCCGATCCGCTTTTCCGCAAGGGGGTTTTGCACAAAAAACAAGTAATGTGGACAATTCTGTTTTGCGCAGAAAACCCTTTTTCCACAAGATCCTTGTGCCTGTCCTGGAGACAGTTTAACTTCAGCTGTGCAATTGGTGTAGCTGATGTTGAGTAGCTTAATTCGACTTGTGTCCTGCAGTGCCAACATGCCCTAATTGTCCTTCCAAGTGGCATTTCCTGCCTGTCCACACTTTGGTCAGAATCAAGGCACTTCTGTCTGTCCATACTGATATAATACCGTGTAGGTATGGATTCAGAAGCTGCTTGGCAATAGTTTTCCATGCTCAGAAGAGCTCACGTCCCTCACTATCCAAATGAAAAGAAATGAATGAATTAAAAAGAACAGGACATGAGCACCTGAAAGCACTGGGCAACTTTTCCAGTCTCGGCCTACACAGCTGCCAATGGCCCTCCTTCGCCCCGGGCAGAAATGCAATCCATGCACAGAAACATTTAACACCCCGGTGTGAGAAAAAAATGACCTAAAAATAAATCTCAGTGATACTCTCTGCTGTTTTTGTCCAGCCTCCACATGTTTGGTGGGTGAACAGCAGCTCGTGGCCCAGATTGGGTCTGTCTGGGTGAGCCCCTGGCTGGCCCCAGACACAGTATTGGCCTGCACGGTCACTGTGTTGTTGTCCACCCCAGGGCGAGGCTAAATAAAGTGGCTTATACGAACCAAATGAAGGATCGGCTGGACAAGCGGGGGGGGGGGGGGGGGAGAGTCCAAGCTCTAAGGGGGGGTGATGTGGGGGTTCAGAAACCGTTCCAGGACGTGGCTAATGGTGATGTGAAGCAGCAATTGTGGCACAAAACGGCCAGCTCTGTGGAAGTTCTTGCGGGATGCGCTGACCGGTCTGAGCAGGCCCAGACACCTGAAAAGGCAAAATCTCCAGCAGAGGGTTGTAAGTCCAGGCAGAGGAAGATCCCCGTTGTACCCCTGGGCAGAAGGGGGGGGGCTGGGAGGTTGAGAGTACTTCCCATGTTCAATTCCCCTGTTACTCATCCTAAATCTCCTGGATAGAAAAAGGGGTCTGTAACCGGGCACCACCTTCCCGCCACAGCGCCTCCTGCTGGTCCCACAGGAATTAGCTTCTTCAGTCCTGAAGCCCCCCTTTCGGCCCGTGTCTCACCCACCTGTTTGCTCCATCTCTGGGTACTGCCTCACCACAGGGCCCCCTCACTCTGGGTTCCTCCTCCTCAAGGAACTGTGTGTGGGGCGTGAGCTGTGTGGGGAGTCTGACGAATCCACATTCACTGAGCTGGTGAGAATGAACCGTGTTTGTGTCAGTCCCCGCACAACCAGTCATCAGCCTTCATCCCCCCACACAGTATGTTTGATGCTCTGGTTAAATCATCTAGTCACAACATCCCCGTAAGGTCTTTCTGGAGCCCAGTTTCATGCAGTGGAATTAGCCACTGTCAACTGTGCTCAGGTGAGGAAATGAAATTATAAAGCCTCTGAGTTGGATAAGTATCCTTTTGCCTATTTCACAGCTGGGAAAATTTAGTGAGAAGGAAGGAAAAATATGAAAGCTATAAAAATAGGTTAAATAATGGCTTTTTAAGTCTGAAACATTTGCGACAGTTGATTGCTCTTTCTTTTATTCTTTCTTTCTTTTGAAACATAGTTTCAACTAGTTCCAAAAGTTTCAGCCATTTAGGAAATGGGTATATGACCAGTTAGAAAGCCCTGCATGAAAACTACGTTAGTTTCTTCTGCACCCCCTTTCCATATGGAAGTCTACAGGGGAGCTCCAGACTTGCCACTGAACAAGTCAAGGTTTGTTCCATCCTGATCTGTTTCCCAATGTGTGGAATCATTTTCCTGATGGCCAGCCTGACATCTTTATTCCATAGGGTATAGACGATAGGATTGGAGTTGGTGTCTCCAAGCTGAACAAGGGGGCGATTGGGTAAGGCTACAACACACAGTTTTTCTGGGATACCTCCGGTATCCCCGAAGAACTGTTCTGCATCCAGAGAACGCATTTGCTCTTCCATTTTTTTGCGGAAGAGCAAATGCACTCTTTTGGAAGCCCTCATTCCTCAAGAAATAAGGAGGCTTCCAAAATAAGGTATTTTTCCGATATTTGTCCCAGTCTAGATGGGCCAAATGTCAGAAAAGCCTCTTCCAACAAAAAAATCAAAAAAAGGTACACAAAATGTTAAGCAAAAAGTGGCAGTGTAGCCATACCCATAATCTTGTCCTTGTTGAAGGAGTAACTGGAGGTGGGCGAATGTAGGTGTAGATGACAGCAGAGTAATAACGAGATAGCACAATGAGGTGGGAGGAGCAGGTGGAGAAAGGTTGTCTCCTCCCTTCAGTTGTTTGGATCCTCAAAATGGTCCTGATAATGAAGCTGTAAGAGACCTCGGTCAGCAGGAATTCTCCCACAGCCCGGGCAGAGACAGTCAATTAGGGCCCAGCGGGGGATGTATAAATTAGGGCTCCAGCTAGTAGGAGAAGACAGACTCACTCTTGTTCTTGTTGAGGATTAGGAGCCACCTGGCTGCCAGGGGAGCTGGAGGTTTCCCGAGACAGAGCAGGGCTGGGTAAAGGCAGGCAGCGTTGGGGAGCCCTGGCCAGGTCATCTCCCAGGCTGCAGGGAAACAGCCAGTGGCAGGCAAGGGCACCAGGTCCCAGCCCGTCGCCAACACGGAGCGGCCCTGTCAGGCTGCAGTTTGCTCATGATGCAGCAGCTAGTGACAACTAGCTGTGTGTCACAGAGGCAAGGAGGGATTAGGGGGTTGTGGGTTCCCTGGGTGGGGAGATCCCAGAGTGAAGGGGCCATATGGTGGGTCGGTACCCGGATATGGAGAAAACAGGATACCATGTGCCAAAAGGGTCGCTCCAGGGCTGAAGAAGCTGATTCCTGGGAGCACAAACTGTCATATGGACCAGGCCGCTGGGCCTGACTTTGCGTGAGCAGCCCTCTGGGCCAGACAGAAGGTGTGACCAGGCCATGGAGCCCGACTGACCTGAGAGAGGGCGTTATTGTCCGGGCCACAGGCCATACTGCCTCAGAGGCTGGGGCTGGATGGTAGACTAAGCCAGCTGGGACCACTGTTGAGGGGCTGGTTTACAGTGTGTGACCCCTCGGAAGAGGTGCGGGGCTGGAGGACCCGTCACGAGAGTATCAGGGGAGTGAACTGGGAAAGTTCTCCCAGCCACCCTCCTGCCCAGCTTTGGGCCTCTCAAACTGGTCAGCGCATCCCGCAAGAATTTCCACAGAGTTGGCCGTTTTGTTCCACAAACACTGCTACACATCTTCATGAGCCACGTCCTGGAACCACTATGTCACACCCCCCTCAGAGCCTGGGCTCTCCTCCCCTCCCCTTCCCTAGCAGATCCTTCATTTGGTTCAAAAAAACCACTTTATTTAGCCCAGCCCAGGAGTGGGCAATAATACAGCGATTGTGCAGGACAATACTGTGTCAGAGGCCTGCCAGGAGCGCACCTGGACAGATCGGACCTGGGCCATGAGCTGCTATTTACCCACCAAACATTTTGGCTACCTCTACACTGCCATGATTTTCCGAGAATGCTTTTAACGGAAAAGTTTTCAGATAAAAACATTTTCAGAAAAGCGCATCTAGATTGGCAGGACGCTTTTCCGCAAAAGCACTTTTTGTGGAAAAGTGTCCGTGGCCAATCTGGACGCAGTTTTCCGCAAAAAAGCCCCGATCGCCATTTTTGTGATCGGGGCTTTTTTGCGGAAAACACTACTGTGCAGTTTACACTGGTCCTTTTGGGCAAAAGTCTTTCGGAAAAAGACTTTGCCCAAACGGTGGCAGCATAGTATTTCCGGAAAAGCACTGACAATCTTACATAAGATCGTCAGTGCTTTTCCGGAAATTCAAGTGGACAGTGTAGACAGCTGGCAAGTTTTTCCGCAAAATCATGTGATTTTGTGGAAAAACTTGCCAGTCTAGACACAGCCTTAGCGACTGAACAAAAACAGCAGAGAGACTCACTGAGATGTTATTCTTTAGGTCACTTTTTTGCTCACTCGTGGGTGGTAAAAATTTCTGTGCATCAATTTCTTTTCTGCGCGGGGCAAAGGAAGCCCATGGGCAGTTCTGTAGGCTGAGATTGGAAGCGTTCCCAGTGCTTTTGGGTGCTCGTGTCCTGTTCTTTTTAATTCATTCATTTCTTTTCATTTGGATAGTGAGGGACGTCAGGTCTCCTGAGCATGGAAAACAGTTGCCAAACAGTTTGCATTTTATATCTGCCTCAAAGCTACACGGATATCAGTATTGACAGAGACAGAGGTGCCTGGACTCTGACAAATGTATGGACAGGCAGGAAATGCCACTTTAAAGGACACTTAGGGCACGTCTACACCGCAGGGCAAAGGTTGAATTAAGCTCCGCAACCTCAGCTACGCCAATTGCCCAACCCTGCACAGAAATTCATTTCTTGTTTACCCAGCTAATGATTAATGGATGTTCAATTAAGGAGGTGGCAAAATATTGCACCTAATTTCAAAGTTGTAATTTACAACGGAAGATCCTAATAAGGAAAGATGAAGTAAGGTCAAATAGAGAGGGGTAACCCTGTTTTTAATGAGTCAAATGGGCCATGTGTAAAAAATCAATCACTTCATCTGTATTTAACTATCTGCTAAACTGTGACCTTTCATACTCCATGCCTGTGTCTGAAAGCAACCAATTTCAGAAGAGCTTTTCTCAGGGACTGATGGACCTCCTTGTTTCTCAGGCAGTAGAATACAGGATTGAGCAGAAGTATCAGGACTGTGTATAAGACAGGCAATATATATGCATGATTGCAGGAGGGTCGAGTGCTGGAGCTACATGGAGCTATACATCTTCTTTCTGCATGTAATTTATCTGTGACAATATCTATATTGATCTCAGTATCTATAATGATATTAATATTTCAGTATTGCCTTGTGTCTGCAAAGAGTATGCACACTCAGGAAATTTCACTTGGAAGGACATTTAGACTCCTAACCCTCCACAAAATGTCATATTTTGTTAGAAAGAAAGAAAGAAACTCAATGAAGGATAACTTTGTTCTCAAGGAGTCAAATGGGCATGGGTAAAGAAATACATCAGTTCATCGCTATTTACTATATGCTAAAATTTGTCCTTTCACACACTAGGCCTGTGTCTGAAAGCAGAGAGTTTCAAAATAGATTTTTTCAGGGACTGATGGACCTCCTTGTTTCTCAGGCAGTAGATAAGAGGGTTGACCAAAGGGATCAGAACTACGTACAAGACAGACATCATTTTGGCAAGGATTGCGGGAGGGTTGAGCTCTGTAACCACATAGACTGTCATTATGCTCACATAGTAAACCATCACCACAATGAGGTGGGAGGAGCAGGTGGAAAAGGCCTTTTTCCTCCCTGTGCTGGAAGGGATTCTCAGGATGTTGGCGATGATACAAATGTAGGTTGCCAGGGTAAACAAAAAAAACCCAATAGCCAATATTACAGCCAAAACAAATGTCAGCAATTGCAGAGTTTGTGTCTCGCCACAGAACGGATCTTTAACTGGTGCAAAATCACAAAAGAAATGGTCAATTTCTTTGGGGCCACAGTATGTTAATTGCAAAATGAAAATATGTATCATGATGGCATAGGAAATGCTGAATATCCAGCACCCTGCCACCATGTTGCCACACACCCTGCTGTTCATCAGAGCAGTGTAGTGGAGGGGGTGGCAGATCGCTAGGTACCGATCATAACACATGGCCGTGAGTATCAGACATTCTACAGTGGAGAGGATTCCATAGAATTCGAATTGCACAATACAGTTCTGAAGCGAAATGGTTCTGTCCCAAGTCGCGAGGCTGCCAATCAGCCTGGGCAGGGTGGTAGAGACGTAGCAGATCTCCACAGCGGACAAGTTGGCCACGAAGTAGTACATGGGGGTGCGAAGGTGCTGATCAGTCACCACTAGCACAGTGATGAGAAGGTTCCCAGCCACGGCCGCAATGTAGATCACTAGAAACAGTAGGAAGAGGAGGGGCTGCAGTTCAGGGCTGTTTCCAAACCCTAAGAGGATCAGTTCCACGATGGGTGTTCGATTTCCTCCTCCTGCCTTCTCCATAATTCGTATCTAGAAACAGAAAAGCATCAGACATTCATGGAGCACGTGCAGACAGGTTGTGCTGTTGGCCACATTCCAGAAAACCTGAGGGCAGTGGTTTCACACCTCTGCGTCTCGCCACCTGAAAGATAAAGTTTACAATAATCAAAGAAATAGTCTAAGAAGATGCTGAGCTTCCCATATTGGGGAACCAAGGGCATTGGATCTTAATGAAGGACAGGAATGCCCCACCAAACTGCCCTGAACTCTCTCAATCTTTAAAGAAATACCTTGAGGCTGGGATTTGGAAATATTTTCTTCATGTCAGTGTCCTATCAGCCAATGTTGAGGACATAAGAAAAATCAGTGGATTGGAAGGGAAGATATTTAAAGTTCATATATGAGTCTGTCTGTGACGCACGGGGAGGTGTCATTCTCAGCTGGGGTAACACACATGAGCTTTAATCAAGCTCCCAAGGTAAAATGATTAGGGAGGAGAGGGCAGCAGAGACAATGGTTTGGGACACACGCCTGGGTACGTAGCTTGGATCTCAGATTGGGTTGGGTTGGGGGAGCTAGTGTGGGGCAGCTGCGTAGACCAAGCTGCTATGGCTAGCGGGAGAGTTCAGTCAAAGGTTGTGTGGGTAGCTGTAAGGGAGCAGGGAATTACTATTATGTTGCTGAGCACAGCTATGCTCCATGACACACACACAAAAAGACCAAAGAGGCTGTGGTGTGTATGAAGGCCTGTCCGGCTATTGTCTGTCACAGCAGAATGAAATAACATTAATTGCACCACTTGAAAGATGCAGCTGAGAATCAGATCAACACAGAAAAAAACCTCATCAGAAACAGCCCACGCCACTGGTCTCAGAGAGCGGTACGTAAATTGCATCATTTTTATCTGGATTTACTGAAGCAGAACTGAGATCCATCGTGAAACCCATATACAGAAATGGAAGTGAGATAAAGAAGAAAACGTATCAACAGGAAGGAAGAGTCGTTACTTTGTATCCAGAAGGGAGAAAGTGCCTGTTTTTCTACTGGCAGCACACGTTGTGTGTTACCTCAGTGTGGGTGCACACAATAACATTCTCCACACAGAGAGACAGGAAAAAAAGAAACAGGTTGCTGGTGTCAGGGAAGATGCTGGGAGTGTGGGATGGGAGGAGGACGTGCATAGCTGGGCTGTTAAACATAGATGATCTCCCCAGTCTCAGACCCAGGGGCTGTCCAGCCTGCTCTGGTCAAACCTCTGGCCAGTCGTAATGTCTGACGGAGTTTGCCCCTCTCCGTGTGGAGAGTTTTAAGCCCCCTTGTGCTACCCAAGCTGAGATTTCCTCTCAGACACGTCCCTTTAAAGTTACATTCGATTATACAACAAACGAGTTGATTAACTAAAATAGATTGATTTGAAGTGATTCTAAAGGCTACCTAAGAGGAAAGCGGCTCACCAGCAAATCAGAAAGCCCAAAAACTATGCCTAACACCTGGTGCCATTGATAAGAATGAGCAGTTCCTCACCCTGACGGAAGAAGCTGGTAGACACGCGGGTTCTCAATGCACAGGTGCCATTGGCTTTGCAGCTCAGCTTTCTAGACACAGGCTGGAGTGTCCCTTAGTCTTGGTCAAGCTGTTCCCCAGCTCAATCCGTGTTTCTCTGCTGTTTCCAGGAGTCTCGGAGGTGGGAATGAAAAGCATCTGATGAGTGCGCTCCCTGCTTTATATAGGGCAAGGATGGGGGAGGAAACCTTCGTTTTCATGCTTGATTTGCAGACCAGTAAGTAGAAAAATACAGAAGTCCCAAGGTGCAATCTGGCACCATTTGGCCCAGCTTCATGCCTCCCGGTCCCCTGCCCTGAGAGAGTCATAGCAACCATCACTGACAGGCTCTCTGGAGCGTCTCTGGCAGCCAAACTTGATGGGAGAGAAACTTCTCCTCAAACGTAGTGATTCCTCTAATGGCTCGTTAACTTGAACAGGCCCTTCCCAACCCCCTATCTCCATATAAAGCATCTTGCCTCGTGAGCGCTCCTCAGGTGTAATTACATTGCACGTACAGGCACATTGTCACTATTAATCACTTCAGATACAAACATGAGCCATGGCTGCCATCACAGTCAGAAAATAAAAACTTTCTGTCACTTTCAACGATCTCATGTCCCCTTCAACGATTCACTTTCCGCAAAATGTCCCGCCGTTATGTTAGAATCATGCAATGATTCCACCACGATGAAGAACATGGGGCGCAGACTCACACTATCCACCTACATCGACTTTTCCCCTCCGTTGAACAAGAAAACTTCTTCTTCCTGCCCTGGTGCCTGCCTGAGAAGATATTTCTCCTTTCTAACTCGGATCATTTCCGTTTAACTGGGCTGCTTCACTTTTGACACTGAAAATCTGTCAGTTGCACTCTCGCCCTTCTCCTCCCTTCACATTTCCTGAGAGATATGAAGAGTTCACGTCATGTTTTGTGACAGTGAAATTGAAGCAAAAGCCACTGGATTCATATCAGTGACAAGCCCGGCTGAGGGTGTCAACGCCCTTCAGCCTCCCTGTTGGCAACAACTGGAGGGTTAAGAGTTTCAATCGCTGCTGTATAAACATGACCCAACAATTCCTGGATAGACTCTAAACTGTGTCCCACTGGGTTTGATAGTTTACAATGGAGACCAAATTGTTCTCTGGTGTAACACCTCCCATTTCATTACTGTGAATCAGAGCCATTGCGCACTCTCCAAACTCTGCAGCTTCTTAATATGATGTGTTTTAAAAATGCGACTATCAAAAGGCAAACAGAAGCGTTGCTCCGATTGTCACCAATCCATTCTGCACACGGAGGGGAAGCAGAGTTCCAACACAGATGGTAGATACCAAAACCGAGCTGGGGAACTGTGTTTAGAGCCCTGGTCCTTTATTGCTCTAGCACCATAGCCTGATGAAAGGAGAGGGGAACACGAAACAAGGTGGAAACCACTAAGCTTTTTTTTCAAATGTAAAAAGTTAAATTAAATTAATTAAATTACATTAAATTAACGGACAGTCATTCAGAATCTCTGAATTCATGTGCCTGGCACAAATTTACCCACAGGCTGCCTCAGGGCCTAAATCTTTCTCTTTCCCTTTGTATTTTGGGGGCTGACCAGCTGCATCAGGATGGTACAGAAGAGAGATCCCTTGGTTCAAGTCTCTCAGGGTATGTCTACACTACAAAGTTAGTTCGAACTAACTTTCCTAGGCGCTACACTAGCGCTCTGTTAGTTCGAACTTAATTCGAACTAACGGAGCGCTTAGTTCGAACTAGGTAAACCTCATTTTACGAGGATTAAGCCTAGTTTGAACTAGCTAGTTCGAATTAAGGGCTGTGTAGACCCTTAATTCGAACTAGTGGGAGGCTAGCCCTCCCCAGGTTTCCCTGGTGGCCACTCTGGCCAACACCAGGGAAACTCTATTGCCCCCCTCCCGGCCCCGGAGCCCTTAAAGGGCCACGGGCTGGCTACACAGTTTGTGCCAGTTGCAAGGCTGCAAGCACCCGTGCCAGCAGACCCTGCACCTGCCACACGATGAGCCAGCCACCCGAGGGCTCCCAGCCCTCCACTGCTCCCCAGGACCAGCCTGGCAGCTCCCAGGAGCCTGCCCGGGGGCGCAAAAGGCGGGCGCCCGCTTGGTCAAGTGCGGAGATCGTGGACCTCATCGAGGTTTGGGGGGAAGCCTCCAATGTCCACGATCTCCGCACTAGCCACAGGAACGCGGCCGTCTACAGCCACATGGCTGCCAGCCTGGCCGCCAGGGGCCACCAGCGCAGCCGAGAGCAGGTCCGCTGCAAAATTAAAGACCTGCGGCAGTCCTACTCCCGGGCTTGCCTGCCAGGGGCCGACCCGGAGGCCTGCCCCCACTTCCACACCCTGGACCGCATCCTGGGGCCTCATGCCGTCCCTGCCCCCCGGGACATGATTGACCCCAGAGCAGAGGGACCGCTCCAGGAGATGGAGGAGGAGGAGGAGGGCTCTGAGAGCCAGGAGCCTGCCGCCAGCCTGCCCAGGACCCGGCACCCCCGAGGCACGCCACAGACCCGCTCGCCTGCATTGTCTGAGGCCGGGGAGGCGTCCACCTGTGAGTACCATCGTGTTCCCCTTATGTGTACGGGGGGCTGGGGCAAGAGGGAGCCCCGGGACCGTGCGCCTGGGCTTTGCCCACCAAGGAGCAGCAGCTGGGGATCCTGCAGGGGCCCTGGCCTTGCAGAGGGGAGCTAAGTTTCACACACCTGGGCCCCTGGGGTAATTGACCGCTGGTCTTGTTGCACCACAGCTGCAGCACCTGGGCCTGCAGGGCGCACCACACCGCCTGCAGCAGCTGCCCGTGCCCGGGCAAGCAGGAGAGCCAGGAACAAGGAGGACTACCAGAGGTGGCACCTCCGGTTCCTGGATCGACAGCTCCGTCTCCAGGACCACTGGGTCCAGGGGGACCTGAGGCTGCGCCGGAGGAGTCTGGAGGCCCTGGAGGAGCAGGGCCGTGCCCTGCGAGGCCACCTCCAGAGCCTGCTGGACCGCTTCCCATTTCCTCCTCCCCCTGCTCCCCCTGCTCCTCCTGCTCCCCCTGCTCCTTCTGCTCCCCCTCCTGCTCCCGCTCCTGCTTCCGCTCCTGCTTCCTCCACACCCCCTGTCCCTCCTGCCCCCCCCCCCACAACCATTTCCCACCGAAGCCCCCGGACCCGCAGTGTGGCAAGACGGGAGAGGCAGCCGGACTCCCACCCCTGAGCTTTCCTTTCCCTTCCTCCCTTCCCTCCCCTTCCAGCTCCCTCGTCCCAGGTTTCCCCCTTCCCTCTCCCACCCTCCCCCCTTCTTCCCCCCACCCCACTTATGTTAAATAAACAGATGTTTTTGTTTCAAAAACAGGTGTCTTTATTTGACAGTAGGTAGGGAGGGGAAAGGGGAAGGGGGGTAGGGTGGAAGAAGGCCCCAGTGGGGCATGCAGGGAGAGGTCAGTCCTCCTCCTCCACCGCGAAGCTCTCCCGCAGGGCTTCCCGGATCCGGACGGCCCCCCGCTGGGCTTCCCGGATGGCGGCGGTGCGGGGCTGACCGTAGTGTCCAGCCATGCGGTCAGCCTCAGCTATCCAGGCTGGCAGGAAAGCCTCCCCCTTCCGCTCACACAAATTGTTGAGCACACAACATGCCGCCACCACGGGAGGGATGTTGTGCTCGGCCAGGTCCAGACGGGTGAGGAGGCATCGAAAGCGGGCTTTCAGTCGCCCGAAGGCCCCCTCCACCACGATGCGGGCCCTGGTCAGCCTGGCATTGAAGGCCTGGCGGGAGGGATTGAGGTGCCCCGTGTTGGGCTTCATGAGCCAGGGCTGCAGTGGGTAGGCGGCATCCCCCACCAGGCAGACGGGCATGTCCACGTCCCCGACTCTGATGTGGCGGTCGGGGAAGAAGGTCCCGTCCTGCAGCCGCTGGCACACGGAGGAGTTCCGGTACACCCGTGCGTCGTGTGCTTTGCCGGACCAGCCCACATTAATGTCCGTGAACTGTCCCCGGTGGTCACACACGGCCTGCAGGATCACGGAGAAGTACCCCTTGCGGTTCACGTAACGGGACGCCTGGTGTTCCGGGGCACGGATGGGGATGTGCGTCCCGTCGATGGCCCCCCCGCAGTTGGGGAAGCCGAGGGCGCCGAATCCCCGGATGACGGCGTCCGGGTCGGCGAGGCGGACCACCTTGCGGAGCAGCACCCGGTTGATGGCCTTGACCACCTGCGGAGAGAGACACAGCAAAGCACCAATCAGTGGGGCGCCCGGGTGGCTGGGAGCGTTCGTGCCCTGGCAGTGCCCCGCGCCCCACTCCCGGAAGCAACCCCCCTGGCGGCGTGTAGTACGGCCGGGACAGACCGACCCCTCCGGTGCGGGGCGCTTTTGCCTCCTCCTGCCCCCCCTTTGTCCCTGGGGCGACCCATCCCCTCCTCGCAGCCCCCCTCCCCCCCGGCTCGGTGGCCGACGAGCACCGTACCTGCATGAGCACCGCTCCGACGGTGGATCTCCCCACGCCGAACTGGTTCCCGACAGATCGGTAGCTGTCCAGCGTGGAGAGCTTCCAGAGGGCGATGGCCACCCGCTTCTGGAGGGGGATGGCGGGCCTCATGCGAGTGTCCCTTCTTTGCAGGGCAGGGGCGAGCCACTCACAGAGCTCCAGGAAGGTGTCCCTCCTCATCCTGAAGTTCTGGGTCCACTGTCGGTCATCCCAGCGCTCCAGGACGATGCGGTCCCACCAGTAGCTGCTGAAGTCCAGATGCCAGACGCGGCGGGGCACGCCAGTGCCGGGGCGCCGCCGCGGCTCCTCCACGGCCCTCAGGGCAGCCAGGCGGAGAGGCAGGGGGCCTGACGTTCCCCAGGTGGTGCCAGGCAGCCTCGAGCCATTGCTGGCAGGCTTGCAGCAGCAAGTCCAGAACGTGCACCAGAAGGTGCAGGGCGAGCTCTGGCTCCATGTTGCCACCTGCGGCGGCCCCCCCGAAGGGAAGCACCGACACAGACGGGCACAGAGACCGACGCTTTGCTGTCCCTCGGCGAGGTTGGCAAGCAAGCAGGAAAAGCTGAGAACCAGCTGTCCAGGGGGGTCCCTTTAAGCTCGAGCCTCAGAGATAGCCTCAGACAGCAGCCACACAAAGCAACTGCTGACCTGATGCCCTGCCAGAACCGGTTTCAGCCGCCCTTAAATGCCCCCCTGCGTCCAATCAGTGTGGACGCGCTAGTTCGAATTAGCAAAACGCTAATTCGAACTAGTTTTTAGTTCCAGACTAAGTTCGTTCGAACTAGCACTGTAGTGTAGACGTACCCTCAGTGAATCAGACTTTGGCAATATTCACCAACAATCAAAGAGTATGTCTACACTACAAAGTTAATTCAAACTAATAGCTGTTAGTTCGAATTAACATTCATAGCGGCTATATATGCAAAAATTTAATTCGAAATAGTAGAGCGCTTAATTCGAACTAGGTAAACCTAATTCTACGAGGAGTAATGCCTAGTTCGAATTAAGTAGTTCGAATTAAGGGCTTTGTAGCCACTTAATTCAAACTAGCTGGAGGCTAGCCCTTCCTAGGTTGCCCTGGTGGCCACTCTGGGCCAAACCAGGGAAACTCTTCTGCCCCCACTCCCGGCCCTGGAGCCCTTAAAGGGCCACAGTCTGGCTACAGTGCTTGTGCCAGTTGCAAGCCTGCCAGCACCCAGCCAGCAGACCCTGCACATGGCATGGCACGAGCCAGCCACCCGCTGCCACCCAGCCCTCCGCCTCCTCCCGGGACCAGGCTGGTCTAGTGCAGAGATCATTGACGTCGTCGAGGTTTGGGGGGAAGCCTCCAATGTCCACGATCTATGCACTAGACACAGGAACGCAGCCGTCCACAGCCGCATGACTGACAGCCTGGCCACAAGAGGCCACATGCTGACTCAGGAGCAGGTCCGCTGCAAAATCAAGGACCTGCGGCAGACCTACTTGTGACGGACTGGGCCGTGTCTGGGCACAGCTGAGGGTGTCCGCTCAGGGCGAATTGCTCAAATCCGGGGCTCCTTACAGCCCCCAGACTGGTGACCTCTCCAAATAGGCCACAAACCAGTCTCACAGAGCGCTTCAGCTGCCTGCCTGAAGCCTCACAAGCAAAACCCCTCCGACACCCCATCAATATCCGTGCCCCAGATGGCCCCAGGCCTCATACACAGGTGGGGGGGTCCTAGCACCCAATCCCACCTACCCCGAACAAGTTCTGTCTGGTTCCAAGAAACCAGCCACAGATCCCTGGTCAATTTACCCTCTGGGTCTTACCCACAAATCACGCTGGGCCAATCCTTTAGAATCTAAAACTAAAGGTTTATTATCACAAGAAAGAAAAGCATGAGAGTAAGGTTGTTAAAGAATAGTACGTTACATGCACCGAATCTCCCAGTCCTCGATGCAGGCTCTAGCAGAGATGTTACAGCTGCTGGTTTAAAAGTTCTTGTTGCACATCCTAGCATCAGGATGGGTTCACAGGTCTTCCGGGCTCTTCGATCCCTGCAATGCTGCCTCTGGGATGAAGTGCTGAGCTGAGAACAAAATGGCATCGACCACATGGCCTCTTTATACCTCCTTCCTGGCCTCTTCTTGTATGCAGCAGGTCACCTGGTCAGAGGCCAGTCTCTGTGTTTCCTGCTGGCTGCTCTCAGGTGACAGCCCCCATTCTTTGGGTGTGTCCTTGGCCCATCAAGTGCCATTGTCCTACAGGGCCTGGCTAATCAGCCTGTCCATAGCTATGCTTAACCACATTCAGAGAAATATTCAGCTTCCACACAGATTACAGATTCCTACCTACACACACAGACATTATACACTCACATAAATAGCGTACAATAGATCAGCAAACAATAAGCTCTCATTCAATACCCCACATGGATCCCTTTTATACCAATTTCTGGGGCCAACACCCCCACCTAGGGGTGCAGCAGCGATCTGGCTGCTTCCCTCCAATTTGGTAATGTGACACTACTCCAGGGCCTCGCAGCCAGGGGCTGACCCGGAGGCCTACTCTCATTATGAGGCCCTGGATGGCATCCTAGGGGCTCACGCCGTCCATGCCTCCCGGGTGGTGATCGACCTCGGGGCAGAGGGCCACATCCCTGACACGGAGGAGGAGGAGGATGCCGAGAGCCAGGAGCCTGCAGGGAGCCTGCCCAGGACCCAGGACCCTTGAGCACCCCACAGAGCACATCGGCTGTGTCTTCCAAGGCCGAGGAGGGCTCCACATGTGAGTGCCATCATGCTCCCCTTATGTGCATGGGAGGGATGGGGGGAGAGGGAGCCCAGAGACCATGCGCCTGGGCCTTGCCCACCATGGAGCAGCAGCTGGGTGTCATGCAGGGGCCCTGGCTCGTTCCCCACACGCCGTGTGTTCAAAAATAGAATCTTTCTTTATTGAACAAAACTTCAGCTTAGAGAAGAGACGGAGGGGGGATATGATAGAGGTCTATAAAAGCACGAGTGGTGTGGAGAGGGTGCATAAAGAAAAGTTCTCCATTAGAGAACTTTTAAAGGACACCAAAGTAAAGGAATGGGTAGCAGGCTTCAAACTAGTAACAGAAAGTTCTTCTTCACAAAGCAAAGAGTCAACCTGTGGAACTCCTTGCTGCAGGAGGCTGTGAAGGCTAGAACTAGAACAGAGTTTAAAGAGAAGTTAGATCAAGTCATGGAGGTTGGGTCCATGGAGTGGTATTAGCCAGGGGGTAGGAATGGTGTCCCTGCCCAAAGTTTGTGGAAGGCTGGAGATGGATGGCGCGAGACAAATAGCTTGGTCACTGACTTTGGTCCATCCCTTCCAGGGTCCCTAGGGTTGGCTGCTGTTGGCAGACAGGCTACTGGACTAGATGGACCTTTGGTCTGACCCAGGACAGCCATTCTAAGCTCAGGGCTCAGGATCGAGGGTCTCAGTGGACCACCTTGATTTTCATGCACACTTGCTCCTGGGTGGCCAGGCTGGCAGCTCTCCTGCCCTAGATGGCCACTTTCCTGTGCCTAGTGCGGAGTTCGTGGACGAGGTCCACGATGTCTGCACTAGACCAGGCGGGTGCCCGCCTCTTGCGGTCCTGGCCAGGCTCCCAGGAGCCGCCAGCCTGGTCCCAGGAAGAGGCAGAGGGCTGGGGGGCATCGGGTGGCTGGCTCATGGCGTGCCAGGTGCAGGGTCTGCTGGCTGGGTGCTGGCAGGCTTGCACCTGGCACGGGCACCGTAGCCAGCCCGTGCCCCTTTAACGGCTCCGGGGCCGGGATGGGGGCATACGAGTTTCCCTGGTGGTGCCCAGAGTGGCCACCAGGGAAATCTGGGGAGGGCTAGCCTCCCACTAGTTCGAATTGAGTGGCTACACAGCCCTTAATTCAAACTAATATGTTCGAACTAGGCTTAGTCCTTGTGCAATGAGGTTTACCTAGTTCGAACTAAGCGCTCTGTTAGTTCGAATTAAGTTCGAACTAGCGGAGCGCTAGTGTAGCGCCTATGAAAGTTCATTCGAACTAACGTCCGTTAGTTCGAATTAACTTTGTAGTGTAGATATACCCTTGGACACTAAATCCCAGTTTCTTAAAGTTTTACCATGATATCATTAAAGCCTAAATCGTGATGCAAGACAGGTTATTTAAAGTGTCATTGGAAAAGTAATGATGTGCTGAATATGATTAGCCTATTTGTATTCATGAATTATTTTTGTATCTGAAATTGTGCATCTGGACTAAGTGTCTTTATTTCCCATGTTCTGACACTTGGGTACCTCCCACTTGGGAAGGTGCTAGACAGTCCATTGGGAAACGTCTTTGCAGGGTAATGAGCTGTTATGCAAAAAAATAGACTTTAAGAGAAGCTAAACTCCCACCCATGCACCTTCCTAAGAATGATTCAGAGACTCTGTAATTAATAGTTGCTGTGACTCTACAGGGGCCTGTCTGTGTTTTTCCAAAGCCTGATCTTGGGAACAGACTTTGAAACAAAGGATTCTCACCCTTCTCTACAGCTACATAAGGCAGAGAGTGAAACCAGCAGTTCTTCACTCCCCACACAAGAGGACTCCTGCAAAGATCTGAAGAGCAAGGACGGACCTGGGGATAGTGCTGGATCCAGGCTAAAGGCATCTTACCCAGTGTATGGAGGCCTGGAAAACCCAAACTACAAAGCAAATGCAACTTGTGCCTTGAGAATCTGCCAGACGCCGTTATTCCCAGACAGGGTGAGAATCTGTTCATGCCTATGGACTCGGAGCAGCCTGTTATACTTTGTATCTGGGTTTTTCTTAATTTCCTGGTAATGTGCTCTGATCCTTTGTAGTTAACAAACTTGTTTATAGTTTTACCTAAACCAGTGTGCCTTTAACAAAATGTGGGGGGGGAATCTCAGCTTGGTTAGCAGTAGTGTGCACATTCAGGGGGAGGCAAATGGGATAACAAAGTCCTACTGGTTAGTGGTTTCACCTGACTGGGGGGAACAGCTCTGGTGTCATAGGCTGGTGGTTATCATGATAGCAGCTTCCCTATTGTTGTTTCATCCAGTGGCTCTTCATAGAGTCTGTGTGTAACTACAGCAGTGTGGATACCGGAGAAAGTGCGGGACCAAGTGAAAATCTGCAGCTTGCCAGAGCTGCCCAGTGTGCGAGTGATCCCAGACTGATGGGTGGGAGGACTCAGTGAAACCCCAGCTCCAGATAGCAATGCAGAAGAACTGATCACGAATGGGTTCTAGGGAAAACATGCCTAAGAAAGTACAATGAATGACTCTCAGTTTTAGAATTCACTGGCCGGCTGAAAGTCCATCTGTTCCTGTCTTCCCAGCGCAGCAAATGCCAGTTCCCAGAGCCATAGCATCGTAGGCGCTTAGGGATGGAAGAGACAATAGGAGTCATCTAGTCCTACCCCCTGCTCAGTGCAGGCCCTACTGCGGCAGCACTAAGTGCGTTAGAGGGAACAAGAGGAGCAGATAACTGTCAAGTGATCCTTCCTGTGTCGTCCATCCCCTCATCCATGTACCATGTTATCCTGGTTTACAGCCACAAATGCAACTGAGGCTGGTTATTACAATTCTTGACTGTGCTTTACAATGAATCCAAGGGGGTGTGAGATTTGCTGTACAATTCACCATCCATGTAACGCTGCGAGGGGTCTGCGGGTAGCCCAATACGCTGTTAGATTCTCACACACTGTGTCCCCACGTCCTTTTCTGCTGCTTGGCCAGTTGGCCCCCAGCCAGTAACAGATTCCATGAGGAGTAACAGTTAATCTGAACTAAGGATTTAATTCAGATTAACTTTAAACTGCCGCATGTAGCTATGGGCAGTTTGTTCGAACTAAGAGGGATTTAAAAATGGCGGCTGGATGGGAACATGCAAATAAAGCCCGGGACATTTAAATCCCGGGCTTCATTTGCATCTCTGGTTGCCTGATTTGCCTACCTAGCTCGAATTAATGAGCTAGTGTAGACATATCCTTAGGTAGCTTTATATGTTAATTGATATTATAATATAGTTATGAACTGCACATGCCAATCCTATCTAGGAATTTGTACAGAGATTAATTTTAATTCTGAGTCTGTCACGCAATAGGAACTTGATCTCTCATTTTAATCCTATTCAGAAAATATAGGGGATAAGGCAGATTGGCCAAGCTGTATCTTTTCCCTCTGTGTCTGTGCAACACCTGGCACCATCAGGTTCTGGGTTGTGACGGGGGCTCCCAGAAGTTGCATAACTAATAAAAAACAAATACATAATATAATTACCCACTGACTCTAAACATCCATTTCCCGTGTGACGATAGTTTGTGGCATTTAATACTATCCCTGCATTAATCCCTGCATTAATCACTGCATTCATCACTGCATTCATCACTGCATTCATCCCTGCATTAATCACTGCATTAATCACTGCACTCATAACTGCATTAATCCCTGCATTAATTCCTGCATTAATCACTGCATTCATCGGATCTCAATTTTCCTTCTGCGGGGCCCTTAGGGACAATCCATGACCAATGTCGTCCTTAGATATGTCCAAATGAAAAGGGGGAATAATAAAATGGCCTCTTGCTCCCAGACTGTAATATGCAGCAGGGAGACACAGGGAACACTTAGGAGCCTAATCCCATTTCCAAAAGGGATGTAAGTGGTTTAGGAGCCGAATCCCATTTCCAATAGGAATTTAAGACCAGACTGTCAAAGGGATTTAGGTGCCCAACCTAGGCCATTTCATTGCAGCCTTGAAGTCCAGGAAGTTTCTCAGAGCACCACCTACTAAGCTGAGCAGCACTGATGGGGTTTGGGATCCTACCCTGACCCGGCGAAGCTGACCTCACCATGGAAGGCGGCGCAAGCGAGCGTTGCCCTGGAAGAACAGCCAGCTACACATCTCAGGGCAGCAACTTTGCCCCGCCTGAAAGGTTTCCAACGGAGGAAAAAACCCAGCTTGAGTGTGAGACGTGATACAGGGCGGTGGGGGTGGGGGTGTCAGTCTGACGGCCGGTGACTCTGTCTCTGTTTCATTTCTATCACCTCCAGGGTCTTCTGATGAATCCGGCCAATGGCACCGCCCCAGTGACCCAGTTCCTGCTGCTGGGTTTCCCCTCCCTGGGCCGGCAGAGCCGGGAGCTCCTCTTTGCTCTGCTCTCCTTGGCGTATGCCGCTACCGTGGTGGGGAACTTCTGCATCGTGTGGGCCGTGCTGCGGGACCCCCGCCTCCAGCGCCTGCCCATGTACATCCTGCTGGGGAACTTCTCCTGTCTGGAGATCTGCTTCGTCACATCCACTGTGCCACGGATGCTCTGTGACCTGCTGCGCCCTGGCCTCCCCATCTCCTTCCACGCCTGCTTCCTGCAGTTCTACTTCTTCTTTTCCCTGGGAACCACCGACAGCTTTTTCCTCGCAGCCATGGCCCTGGATAGATCCCTGGCCATCTGCCAGCCCCTGCGCTACCCCATCCTCATGTCCCCCCAGCTCTGCTGGACCATGGTCGCCTCCTGCTGGCTCATGGGTTTCCTGTGGTTCATAGCGCCCATCGTCCTCATCTCCCGGCTCTCCTTCTGCAGCCCCTACACCCTGGACCATTTTGTCTGTGACCCAGTCCCATTACTGGCTGCCTCCTGCTCTCCAGATCACTGGGTCGGTCAGTTCTGCTCCAACATGGCATCCTTAATGCTTTTCGCCACCTTCCTCTTCATCCTGGCCTCCTACGGGCTCATCATCAGGGCCGTGCTGAGGCTGCCCGCAGGGGCCGGGCGGCACAAGGCCTTCTCCACCTGCACCACCCACCTGACCATCGTAGGCCTGTACTACGGGGCCCTGATGGTCAACTATGTCATCCCAACAGCCTCGGGGGGCAGCGGGAAGGTGGTGACGCTGTTGTACATGTTGTGGACCCCGCTGTTGAACCCCCTGATCTACAGCCTGAGGAACAAGGAGATGAAGGAGGCTCTGAGAAGAACCCTGCTGGGGAAGCAGTAGGGGGGCTCTCCTGTGACCCCATCTGCCAGGATTGGCTGGGGGGAAGGGAGCATTTGCTCCTGTTAAGTTCCCACTGTGTGGTCGGTGATTTAAGATATGTCGACTCCATCTATGTGATTAACATAGTTAGAGCTGCATGTCTTAAGTAGACCTTCTGCTCTAGTGAAGATCAGGACTCAGGGTCCAGCAGGGGTAGGGGAGTAATTTCACTACCATGCTGGTCCTATTGGCCATGACTTGGGTGAGGTTGCTCCTCCCCATTATAGTGTAGGGTGCATCTCACTCGTCTGGGTTATCTGGGGTCACCGCAGATAGTTATTTCCCTGCCACTAGGAGAGTCTTGGTCCCACTTCGGTCTCATTTCAGTGAACGGTTCGGGTTGGTGACCCGTGTCCTACAGAAGGTCAGCCCTGGATAATCTGGGCTGGTCCCCTCTGGCCTTAACTTTGACCTGGGAGTCCAGACTCCCACACCGTGTGCTAACTCCCCGGATCCCACTTTCTTACTCCTTCCCAGAGCAATGGGCACAATCCGGAAGTGCTGCCCAATAGACCTCCAAGAGCTAGAAATAGATCCCAGATGTGCTGACAACTTACATCCCCCACCTCCCAAGAACTGGAAAAACAAAACTATCTAGAAGAGCACTGGGCAAGTGTTTCCCCTTTGGGGTCCTTGTCAAGGGCTTTCAAACTCTGCAATGGGTTGTATCCACTGTTCAGATTGTTGTTGACATGCTCAAAGAATTCATATATATGTCTGGGGCAAGATTTCCCTTTACAAAAGCTGTGCTGACTTTTCCCCAGTCAATTATGTTTACCCATGTCTGGTTATCCTCTTCCTTGCTATACATCCCACTAATTTGTCTGGCACTGACGTTAGGGCTACCAGTGTGTAGGATCACCCCTGAAGCCTATAAAAACATGGTCTGAAATCAGATTCTGGTGAGAGGTAGCATACCACAACTCGCAGGTGTCACATTATTGGATTTTAAAGTGAGCAAACAGATCACTAGAGCACCCATGGTGCGGTGTTTGCCCCAAATTCTGTCCAACGGGATGATATGAGGTGTAAAATAAAAGCTTATGCTCTACTGATTCTGTGTATGCTGCTCATGTACTTGTGTGATGTTTGTGTGTGAAGTTATGGATATGGACTCTGTTCTTGTATTGTAAATGTTCTCTGTCTGGGAGGGAGAAATCGGCCTGGAGGGCCTGTTGTGAGGAGGGATTGTTCAGTGAATGGCTGTGTAACTAGCACTGCTGCATGGACAATGGCTCTCGGAGAGGCCAAAAAACACCTCAGGGATGCATCTGAAACCTGCAGATTGTCCAGGGCATAACAACTACTTGCATGTGAAACAGAGACAGGCCACTTGATCATGTGACCAGCTCCAGTTTGGGAGACACAGAAATAGAAAAGTGCCATGAGGCTGTTTCCACCTGATATTCAGTCTTGCTCCTGATCCCAGATGCAGCCTTGCTAGGGACAGGGAGTGGGAAGGATTGCTGACCCATCCTGATACTGGATGTACACCAGAGACTCTGAGCTAGCAGTTTGTAACTTAACAATCTCACTCTCGACCTTTTCTTCCTTTTGTTAATAAACCTTTAGATTTTAGATGCTAAAGGACTGGCTCACCATGCTCTTGTGGGTAAGATCGAAAGTATAAATTGACCAGGGTCTGTGGCTGGTTCTTTGGGACTGGGAGGATCTGTTCGGAGTTGGTGAAATTAGGTTCTCTAACCCCTCACCTGTGTGTAAGGCCCGGGGCTGATTGTGGCACAGGGAGAGCTGGAGTGTGTGAGGGGTTTTGTTTGTGAAGCTTCCTACTAGCCAGAATGGCAGCTGAAGCACTCGGGGTGACTGGTTTGTGACCTATTTTGGGAAAGGTCTCCAGTCTAGGACTATAAGTAGCCCTGGGTTTGAGCAATTTGCCCTGAGTGGATTCCCTCAGTGGTGCCCAAACCCAGCCCGGTCCATCACAGCAGGTCTGCTATTTCACATCTGAGATTCATTCAGATATTTCCTGTTCTGAGTGCAGAGTCTTGAGGGTTGGGGAGCAAGGCAGAGTCTGAGGATTTCTAGGTATGAGCCCTGGGCCCAGAAAGGGTCTAATAGATTAGATCAGAAGGCAGGTGGCACCCAGGATTCCTGGATTTGAGCCCCAACACTAGGGTGAGACTGGCTCTGGAAGGAGGCTTGAGGGGTGGCTGGAAGCAGGACTTCTGGGTTCTATTTTCCATTCTGGAGTCAAAGAAGACAGGCACTAGAACTCCCCAGTTTTATCCATGTCATGAATGGGCACCTCAAAGGAGAGTCTGGCTTACCTGGAAAAGAAGGAAAGGGTTAAGCTAACTGTGGAGACACATTTGAGGGAGGGGGCTTTGGGCATTCAGCCAATGAAATGCAGATAAGGAATTTCAAACGAGAGAGTGGATTTTTTCTTTTGTTTGGGGGAAGCAGCAGTTTTCCCCCAGGTACAGAGCAAGAGAAACAAGAGAGAAGGACTCTCCCAGGAACAGACTCGTCGACTTAATTAAAAAGTTTAAGTAGGGAAAGTTTAGATTTCCATCAGGTTTAATGTTTTCCTTGTTTGGGGGTTTGGAAATCATGACTTAGCTGGTTAAATGTTTTTCTCTTCTCTTTTGTAACTAAGAATTAAGCTCAGGAAGGATTTCTGAGTCAATTTAAATCCATGGCTTTTAACACCCAGTCATTTACTATGCTTGCAAGAGTCATCTTGTTTTAATAATAAAAGTGTTTTCTTTTTGTTATGGTTAACTGGTTGTCAAGTCACAGGGCCAGGGCCCAACAATGTTGTGGATGTGCTTCAAGACAGAGTTGATGAGGGATAGATAGTTGCTTTTATTAATCTCACTACAAAGACAAACTTAATACTGCCAAATGCTTACACAGCTACTACAAAATACAAATCTCACTACAGCACTACCATTACAGGTTTAATACTGGCAAATACACAACTACTGCAAACTAATCCAAGTAATTAGCATAGGCAAAGCACTACACCTAAATGAACAACAGGCACTTGGAAATCTTATACCCCATCAGGTCTGCGGGGAGTCCCGTTCCGGTCACCTCGCACCCGGGCTCTAGCTGAGGGGACCCAGGGCACCTTTCAAGGGAAAAGGTCTCTGGTGGAACTTCCAGAGGGGCAAGACCCCCCTCAAGTTTTAGACTCTAGTTTACCGGGTGTGCACGTACCTGGCCCAACGCCATTCTTATCGCTCCTATGGCTGAGACCGAGGTTGAATTTCTTTACTGCTCAGTAGTTTCTCAGCTCAAGGCACAGGTTAGAGCTGATAAAACCCAGCTGCTGTTGGGGCTTGCAGGGTCCCAGGCTATGCTAAGCTGGGTCCAGCAGGGATGGAAACTTCCATCCCAGGCCTGCTAATCTGCAGGACCCACATATGACATCCGTGTGACACTGGTATTGGTTGATTTTTGTATCCCTAAACCTGCATGCCTAATAGAAACCACAGTAACCGAGGGAAGCAAAGTCCCATTGTTCTCTGAGGATTGTCTGTGTTTTCCCAACTGCAAGTCAAACGGAGGTTGGGACAGAGGGAGCTTTGCGTCAGGGAAGGGATTTCAAGAGGTTTCTTCCCTGGAAACAGATTTATTTTCTATTTTTAGATACACTCGGTGGGTATGTCTACACTAAAAGTTAATTCAAAATAATAGCAGTTATTGAATTAACTTTAATAGCGTCTACACAGGCAAACCGCTATTTCGAAATAAATTCGAAATAGTGGAGCCCTTATTTCAAATTTGGAAAACTTCATTCTACGAGGAGTAAAGCCAAATTCAAAATAGCTATTTCAAATTAAGTGCTGTGTAGAAACTTAATTCAAAATAGGGGGCCTCCAGCCCTTCCCAGGGAGCCCTGGTGGCCACTCTGGGCACAACCTGGAAAACTTACTCTCCTCTCCCCCAGCCCGGGAGCCATTAAAGGGGTAGACCCTGGCCTCAGTGCCTGTTCCAGCTCCAAGCCTGCCAGCCCAGAGCCAGCAGTAGCCACTGGGGCCCCGGATCCAGTGGCCCCAAAACATGAACCAACAAGCCACTGGCAGCCAGCCCTCCACCGCTCCCCAG
This sequence comes from Pelodiscus sinensis, assembly GCF_049634645.1. Lineage (NCBI taxonomy): Eukaryota > Metazoa > Chordata > Testudines > Trionychidae > Pelodiscus > Pelodiscus sinensis. Next base: position 8,714,041 of record NC_134740.1, on the reverse strand, counting down.
GAACAGTCTGCCAGCTCCCAGGAGCCTGACAGGGGCTGGAGAAGGCAGGCACCTTCCTGGTCCAGGGTGGAGATCATGGACCTTCTTCAGATTTGGGGGGATACCCCCAACGTCTATGATCTCCACACTAGACAGAGGAATGCGGCCGTCTATGGCAGGATAGCTGCCAGCATGGCCACCAAAGACCACATGCGAACTCAGGAGCAGGTTAGCATGAAAGTCAAGTTGGTCTGGCGAGACCCCCAACCTTGAGCCCTGAGCTTCCCCTCCCCTTTCTTCCCCTTGCTTCTCCCTTCCAGCTCTCTCCTCCCAGGTTTTCCTCTCCCCGCTTCCACCCTCTCTCTTCCCCTCTCCCACCTCCTTTTCCCAGTCTCCCCAAAGGTTCATCTCCCCCCCAGTTTTATTCAATAAACCCAGTTTCTATTTTTGAACTTACGTATCTTTTATTTGACATCAGGAAGGGAGGGTAGGGAGGGTAAGTGGAAGAACGTGAGGTAGAAATGGGGCACGAGCCCCCGGTGGGGAGGACGGGGGAGGCTCTGAGGGCTCCTTGGGGTGGACTCTCCTTCAGGACCTCCTGGATCCTGACAGCCCCCTGATGGATCCCCCGGATGGCAGCCTGCAGCAAGCACAGCCGGGCTGATGGCAACGACCCCACGAGATTGCCCAGAGGCAGCTCTGGCTCCATGTGACCGAGTGCTGTGGTGTCCCAAGCCAGGACTGCTTTGCTGTCCCTCATCGAGGTAGACAAGCAAGCGGGGAACCCTGAGAACTGTCTGTCCGGGGTGGGGGTAGGGTCCCTTTAAGCACGGAGCTCAGTTAGCCTCAGGCAGCAGCCCCACGCACTAAGTCCTAACCTGATGCCCTGCTGGCACTGGTTCCGGCCAGCCTTAACTTCGGTTCAGGGTCCTTTGAGTGTGGATGTGCTATTTCGAAATAGCAAAATGCTATTTTGAAATAGTTTTTGTGTCTAGATGCGTTATTTTGAATTAGCTTAATTTGAATTAACTATTTCGAATTAAGTTAATTCGAAATAGCACTGTAGTATGGACATACCCAGTGGCGGCAGCAATCAAGTTTTTTATTTTGTTTTTTGAGGTTTTTTGGATGTCAGGGAAACCGAGACCAGACTCCTCCCACTCTGGGGCACAGTAGAGACTGAGTCTGAGAAGAGGCTGAGAGATCTTCCTCTAGAGCTGGAACCCAGCTCTGGGGACATTATGGGTGGGTTGATACACTGGTCCAGTGCTGTGTCCCCGCGCAGGTCTTTAAGCACACCCATGCCAGTGTCTCCAGTCCAGAGGGGCGCAGGGTGGCCATGAGAATACCAATGAGAAATATTTCACTGATCACTGGATCCTCTTTTTCTATTGATTGTATTCCTACGGAGGTGAATCGTCATTCAGCCGCAGAGCTTCATTGTATTGGAGTGTCTGCAATTTCCTTCTCTAACTAGCACAGTGTGCCGGGGGCGAGCTGGGTGGGGAATCAGAAGAAAACGTGTTCACTGAGCTGGTGACAATGAACCGTGTTTGTATCACTCACTGCACAGTCACTCACCAGCCCACATAGTACAAATAAACATCATCCAATCACAACATCCCCGTAAGGTCTTTCTGGAGCCCAGTTTCACACAGTGGGATTAGCCACTGTACACAGTCCTCAGGTGGAGAAATGAAATGATAAAGCATCAGAGTTGTCAACAAGTATCCTTTTGCCTATTTCACAGCTGGGAAATTTTAGCGACAAGGAAGGAAAACTATAAAAGCTACAAAACAATAGAATCATAGAATCATAAAGCCAGGAGAGACCTCAGAAGGTCATCAAGTCCTTGCTCTAGCCAGGACCAATCCCAACTAAATCAGCCCAGCCAGGGCTTTGTCAAGCCAAGACTTAAAAACTTCTAGGGATGGAGATTCCACCACCTCCTTAGGGAACCCATCCCAGTGTTTCACCTCCCTCCTAGTAAAATAGGGTATGTCTACACTACCCCGCTAGTTCGAACTAGCGGGGTAATGTATGCATACCGCACTTGCTAATGAAGCCCGGGATTTGAATTTCCCGGGCTTCATTAGCATAAGCGGGGAGCCGCCATTTTTAAATCCCCGCTGCTTCGAACCCCGTGTAGCGCGGCTACACGGGGCTCGAACTAGGTAGTTCGGACTAGGGTCCTATTCCGAACTACCGGTACTCCTCGTGAAACGAGGTGTACCGGTAGTTCGGAATAGGCACCCTAGTCCGAACTACCTAGTTCGAGCCCCGTGTAGCCGCGCTACACGGGGTTCGAAGCAGCGGGGATTTAAAAATGGCGGCTCCCCGCTTATGCTAATGAAGCCCGGGAAATTCAAATCCCGGGCTTCATTAGCAAGTGCGGTATGCATACATTACCCCGCTAGTTCGAACTAGCGGGGTAGTGTAGACATACCCATAGTTTTTCCTAATTTCCAACCTAGACCTCTCCCACTGTAACTTGAGACCATTGCTCCTTGTTCTGCCATCTGTCACTACTGGGTTAAATTTCACTGCTTTTATATCACAAGTCTGAAACATTTGAGATAGTTAACTTTCTTTCTTTCTTTCTTTCTTTCTTTCTTTCTTTCTTTCTTTCTTTCTTTCTTTCTTTCTTTCTAAACTAATTAGGGTGTGTCTAAACTATACCTCTTTGTAGACAGACAGATGTAGATTAGGCACATCGAAATTGCTAGTGAAGCAGGGATTTAAATATCCCATGCTTCATTATCATAAACATGGCCACTGCTTTTTTTTTCGAAATGAAGCTTTCTCAAAAACAAAACCCAGCAGTCTAGACATGTATCTGTCAAAAAAAAAAAAAAAAACCAGCAACAACCTTGTTTAACAAATCCTGTAAACCTCTTTTTTTTAGGCATACGGGATCTGTCGAAAAAGGCGTTATTTTCAATAAATCCACATCTAGACTGCCATTTTTTTTTCAAAAAAGGTCCATTTCCAAAAAAAGTGGTGGCCATGTTTATGCTAATGAAGCACGGGATATTTAAATTCCTGCTTCATTAGCAATTTTGATGTGCTTGATTTGCATCCCTCTGTTGACAGAGGGATGCATTCTAGACGTAGCCATAGGCTATGTATACACCACAAAGATAAATCAGTAAAAGAAATGCAATTTCCTTCCAAAAGAGGCTTTTCTAAAATTTGGCTCATGTACACGAGGCCAAATTTTGGAAAAAAAGCCCCTCTTTCGGAACAACCCTTCTTCCTTATATAAGGAGGTTTACAGGAATGCCGACAAAATATGACCACTTTTCCGACATTTTTTTCTGAAAAGTGGACACATTCCCGGAAAAGCTCTGCAGTCATAGCCATAGTTTCAACTAGTTCCAACATTTTCAGTGATTTAGGAAATCGGTGTGTGACCAGTTAGAAAGTCCTGCATGAAACCTGCATTAGTTTCTTCTGAGTCTCCTTTACAGAGAAGCCAAAACCAGAGCTCCAGACTTTCTACCAAACTTCTCAAGGTGTGTCCCATCCTGACCTATTTCCCAAGGTGTGGAAGCATTTTCCTGATGGCCTGCCTGACATCTTTATTCCGAAGGGTGTAGACGATGGGGTTGAGAGTCGGCGTCACCAGGCTGTACAGGGTGGCAATGATCTTGTCTTTGTTGAAGGAGTAACTGGAGGCCGGGCGAATGTAGGTGTAGATGACAGTGGAGTAATAAAGAGATACCACAATGAGGTGGGAGGAGCAGGTGGAGAAGGCTTTTCTCCTCCCTTCAGTTGTTTGGATCCTCAAGATGGCCCTGACAATGAAGCAGTAAGAGACACCGATCAGCAGGAAGTCTCCCATAGCTAGGAAGATATCCGTTGTGAAGGACATGACCTCATTTATCCGCACCGAGGTGCAGGAAAGAACCAGCAGGGATGGGATCTCACAGAAGAAATGGTTAATAATGTTGGGCCCACAGAAGGTCAGACGCAGGACGAGGCCCGTGTGGACTGAAGTGTTGATCACAGCAATGACCATCACGAGAGCAGACAGGCCCATGCACATGGTCTTGTTCATCATGATGCTGTAGCGCAAAGGATGGCAAACAGCCACATAGCGGTCGTAAGCCATGACGGTGAAGAGCACCATCTCCGCCCCCAAAGACCAAGTGAAGAAGTAGAGCTGGGCTATGCACCTTGGGAAAGAGATAGATTTCCTGACCGCCACTAGGTTCCCCAGCATTTGGGGTATGATGGTGGAGGTGCCGACGATGTCCACCACGGCCAAATGGAAGAGGAAAAAATACATGGGCCTCTGCAGCTTGGAACTGGAAAGGACGGCAGCTATGATGAGTAAGTTGCCCAGCAGAGCGATGACATAGATGGAGAGGAATAGGACGAAGAGTAAGAACTGCAGGTGGGTGTCACTGGAGAGTCCCAGCACGATGAATGTGGTCACGATGCTTTGGTTCTTCATTTCTGGAGCTCAGGGGACAGTGGGGGATGAAGGCTTGGTTGCTGCAACTTCTCTAGTCAATGTTTTTGGCATTTGTTTTCATCCTGAATTAAGGTGGAAAAATGAAATGTCAATTTTCTCTATTTATTGTGTGAAAAGTTCTGAAATTTTTCAATTTTAAACTCTGTGTGTGGACATGTAACAAACACATTTTATTGAAACATTTTGACATCTTAAATTTTACTCAGAATGAATTTTTTTTTCTCAAAGGATATTAAAATGATAAAAATTGCTTCTTATTTACAATGTCAGCTGAAAGTGAGAACAGGCATTCCCATGGTACTTCTCTAGCTGGCATACCAGATATGCTAAGCATTATCACCCACAAATATAAACAAACTCATCTGAGCAATTGGCTGAACAAGTAGGACTGAGTAGACTTGTAGGCTCTAAGGTTTTACATTGTTTTATTTTTGAGTGAAGTTATGTAAAAATCATAATTTTTCATTTGCAAGTTGCACATTCATAATTAAGGGATTTCGCGATAGTATTTGTATGAGGTGAATTGAAAAAATACAATATATTTTGTTTACCTTTTTCAGTGCAAATATTTATAATAAAAATAATAACATGCACTGGGCACTTTGTACTCTGTGTTGTAATTGAAATCAATTTTTTTGAAAATGTAGAAAACATCCAAAATATGTAAACAAATGGCATTGTATTATTGTTTAACAGTGTGATGCAACTATGATTATTTGTGATTATTTTTTAATCTCACTATTAATCACAATGAATCTTTTAATAGTCTGACAGCCCTAATTTTACTGCAACTAATTTTTTCAGCTGAAAAAATTGAAATAGCTCACTAAGAGGCCTTTGAAATGCTCAGCCTTATCATTTCTGGATCAGATACCGAGAATGATGCGTGATATACCCCGATCCATGAGTTACCATGTCTTCAAGTCCTGAATAGAGCTGGGTGGAATTTTTTGACCCAAACTTTTTTTTTAGATGAAAAAAATTCAGAATTGGGTCAACCAAAATAGTTCACACTTTAGGCTGATTGTTCCAGCTGAAAATAGACTAAACTGAAGAAATATCTAAATGGTTCATTTGAACAGTTCTGACTGTACACATTCTAATGTTGTGGGATAGATTCTGGCACCATTCACAAAACTGGAGAAACAGAGATAGGGGGGTAGACACTTTGGGTGTGTCTAGACTACAGGGTTTTGTCGACAAAAGTGGACTATACCACACTGCCTTTCAGTTATGTCGACATAACATCGATAAAACTCAGCAGTTTTGTCGACGTTTGCAAACCTCATTCTACGAGGAATAACCCCTTTTGTTGACAGAGTTCTGTTGATATTATTGCATCTACACTGTCCTTTGCGTCCACACTGTTATGTCGACAAAGAGGCTTGCTTTGTCGACAGAACTGGATGTAGTCTAGACGCTCTTTGTCAACAGAAGTTTTGTCGACAGTAACTGTCGACAAAACTTCTGTCGACAAAACCCTGTAGTCTAGACGTACCCTTTTACACAGAGCACCCAACTGAAATAAAGAAGACTCATGCTCAGACCCCCAGCCCAGAGAAAGTAACTCACCCAACACGGCTTCCTTGCCCCAGCAATTCCCCAACTGCCAGGCTATGGGGTGTTGGGATGGTGCTTTCACTGTCTCCCCTGTGGAAGCAAAATGCAGGACAATATAGCACTTTAAAGACTAACAAGATGGTTTATTAGATGATGAGCTTTCGTGGGCCAGGTCTGGCCCACGAAAGCTCATCATCTAATAAACCATCTTGTTAGTCTTTAAAGTGCTATATTGTCCTGCATTTTGCTTCAACTACCCCAGACTAACACGGCTACATTTCTATCCCCTGTGGAAGCTGTTCTACTTCACATAAGATACTTGGCTGGGCATTGGAGCAAGAACATGCAGATAACTTTATAGTGGATGGGACACGTGGATAGAAAAACCTGGAGACCTTGCTCCAATGCATATTTAATTACTAGCTGTGGGTATGTCTACACTACCCTCCTAGTTCGAACTAGGAGGGTAATGTATGCATACCGCACTTGCTAATGAAGCCCGGGATTTGAATTTCCCGGGCTTCATTAGCATAAGCGGGGAGCCGCCATTTTTAAATCCCCGCTGCTTCGAACCCCGTGTAGCGCGGCTACACGGGGCTCGAACTAGGTAGTTCGGACTAGGGTGCCTATTCCGAACTACCGGTACACCTCGTTTCACGAGGAGTACCGGTAGTTCGGAATAGGACCCTAGTCCGAACTACCTAGTTCGAGCCCCGTGTAGCCGCGCTACACGGGGTTCGAAGCAGCGGGGATTTAAAAATGGCGGCTCCCCGCTTATGCTAATGAAGCCCGGGAAATTCAAATCCCGGGCTTCATTAGCAAGTGCGGTATGCATACATTACCCCGCTAGTTCGAACTAGCGGGGTAGTGTAGACATACCCATAGTTTCCTAGCTTGGGTCCTTACGGAGGGGCTCAGGGCAGAGGGAAGAGGGAGTAGAGGGTGAAGGAGTCAGGGTTGGGGTGAGGAGGGGCTAAGGGAGGGGGCATAAGGATGTGGGGGGTGCAGAACTCAGGGTTGGGGTGGGGAGGGGCTCAGAGAGGTGGGGTTAGGATGTGGGGGGAGCAGAACTCAGGGTTGGGGTGGGGAGAGGCTCAGAGAGGTGGGGTTAGGATGTGGGGGGTGCAGAACTCAGGGTTGGGGTGGGGAGGGGCTCAGAGAGGTGGGGTTAGGATGTGGGGGGAGCAGAACTCAGGGTTGGGGTGGGGAGAGGCTCAGAGAGGTGGGGTTAGGATGTGGGGGGTGCAGAACTCAGGGTTGGGGTGGGGAGGGGCTCAGAGAGGTGGGGTTAGGATGTGGGGGGTGCAGAACTCAGGGTTGGGGTGGGGAGGGGCTCAGAGAGGTGGGGTTAGGATGTGGGGGGAGCAGAACTCAGGGTTGGGGTGGGGAGGGGCTCAGGGCAGGGGCTCAGGGCAGGGGCATAAGGATGTGGGGGTGCAGAACTCAGGGTTGGAGTGAGGAGGGACTCAGTGCAGGAATTGCTGGGAGGATTGAGTGTGGGTTCAGGGTGAAAAAGGGATCAGGGCATAGAGTTGATGTGTGAAGGGTGGAGGAGCTGGTGAGGGCAGCAGTTCCCCGTGGTGGGTCCCCAGGCCTGAGTGAATTGAGGGCCACACTGTGCATAGGCAGCTCCCTGGGGCTGACCGCAGCTACTCTCAGAGCAGGGCGGCTCCGGGAGCTGGCTGTGGTAGGGATCTTGCTAGAGCGATGTACAGGAAGCTTACCTCCATCCCTGCTGTCCCAGTGGGGTTATAGCTCTCCTGGTCCCCATTTCTGACCTTTTGCTGCCCCCTTTTGGTCACTTTGCTGTATAACTCCCTCCTAGCATCCCCCTCCCTTTCCATGTTCTGAAAAACAAACGGATTCCAGGCATGTCCCATTGTCAGGACACAGCCAAACTCCGACCGTGCTTTACGTTAGGAGAAGAGGAAGCTGCCTACCGAATTCAGTGGGCCTAGCTCTTACCATCTGGGAGGAGTTCTTGAAAAAACAGACGGACGGACAGACTCGTTTGCTCACAAACTCTCAAATACATAAAAATGAGTAGTCCTGTGGCACCTTACAGACCAACTATTGTGGCCGGTTGGGGCTAAGCCCCTAGGTTTTGTGCTTCTTGGCGGGGTTTTCTTTGTGTGCCTCAGAGGCTCGCGGTGTCCCCAACACTGCCACGAAGGCAAGGGTACCCCCCTAGCCGAGCCCTTTTCATCATAGGCAAGTCCAGGGTATGGGACATCAGTCCCTACGTTAGACCACGGGGCCTCTCCTGTTTCTTGCAGGCAGCCCACCAGTCAGGAGGGGCTGGGGGGGAACCCTCTTGCTCCGGGTTCCAGCCCAGGGCCCTATGGGGGGGTTGACCCGAGTGGACTGTGAGGCCTGGCTCTAGCCCCATGGAACAGTGCCCCCCCCCCCCCCCGGGCCACTTCCTGAACCCCTCCTGAGCACCTCCTCCTAATGCCTTGGGTCAGGCTTTGTTGCAGGCTGTCTAGGGTCAGGCTTTTGTGCTGGGCTGCTCGGTTCTCCTTCACGTCTCCTCTGGTCCCTCCCTCCACTCCTTCCCCCCGCCTTGCCTGAGGGAGGGTTATTTGTGGTGCACTCATCAGCCTGAACTGGCCTCCGGTGTTCTGATCAGCCTTCCGGTCAGGCTGACGACAGAGAGACTTCAGGTGTTGAACCGCTGGGCCACAGTCTCTGGCAGCCTATAATGGGAACATAAAACTACATATCCAGCTCCCCGTGTATCTGACACTGGGCTTCAGAGCCCCCTGCTGTCAGGCTGCCACACTGTATATCTAGATAGTGTCATGAGCTTTCATGGTGGAACCCACGTCCTCACCTGATGAACACTCTCAAGTGTATAGTGGATCTGTACCAGGCAGATCAGCTTCAACAATAACACCTGAGGAAGGGCAGCTGCAAACTAGCCAGTAGCCCTTGATTCTATCTCTGCTCCATTGTGGACATTTATCTGGGAGTCTCATACCTCACCCATGAGGTGGCTGGTTATCAGTGGGACCCACCTTCGGCATCCGTCTGGGGTTTGCAATCATGCCATCCGTTTCTTTTACTTTTATTAAAAATGTTCCAAATTAAACAATTCAGGATAAAACAGCTCCTATCACCCCAAAATGATTTTTTCCTAATTTTTCTAATGTGACAAAAATTGTGCAAATGTCATTTGCAATTAGGATTGAACTATTTTATTTTATTTTATTTTATTTTATTTTATTTTATTTTATTTTATTGACTGGCTGATCATAAATCATCCAAAACAATTATGTGCCCCTCTCTAGCCCTAAGTTCCCTCAGTTCCCATTAATTCAAATGGTGGTTAGAAAGGCTCAGAGTTTCTTTTAACTGCAGTGATTAGAGCTGGTAAAAATGGTGAGTGTGTGTCTAGACTGCACTCTAAAATCGAAATAAGATAGCACAATCTTATTTCGATTTTATTTCGAATGGGCTATTTTGAAATTTGGTGCATCTACATGGCGCCAAATTTTGAAATAAAGCACTCTTTCAAGACATCCCTTATTCCTCATGGAATGAGGTGAACAGGGATGCCAAAATAAGCATGTCTGTTATTTCGAAAATTATTTGAAATTTCAGACATGTTTTTTGGATGCGGGGTAGCCATTTCAGGATACCTCCAGTATCCCAATATAGCCTTGCAGTCTAGATGTACCCAGTGTGTCTGTGTGTATATGTATACTCTGCAAGTTTAAAATACAATTTTGTTGGAATTTTTGAAGAAAAATCAGTGATTGATTGTGGGGGTGATTGAAGTTATTTTTTAAATTATTTTCTCCATATTTCCTGAAGAAAAATAATCTGACCTGCTCCTAGGAGGTCATCTGTGGTCACGTTAAAATAAATGATGAACATCCAGCTGCCTTCAACATGCCAGGCAATAAGGACACCACCGGTCATGCAGAGACCTGCTCCCTGGAATGTGCTAACTGTCAGTGACAGCAACTGCGACTGGGATTGTCTTGGTCATTTGCTTACGTCAAACAAGCCAGCCCATAATTCAGGCAACTTAGAAAGTTGTGAAATTAATTTCCAAACCAGTGGGGGTTAAACAGGGGTGACAACTGCAGCATTACCTGCCTCAAAACCAGAAATAATCACAAATCAGCTCCCCCAGACTTACCAAACTCTTTAGAATAACACATCCTAACTTCTTTTTCCTTGCCTGCTGTGGTTCTGGGGTTTTTGAAGTGTTTGTATTAATACTGTCATGTTTTTCAGCTTTTTCTCTGTAATGAAGAAGGAAGGCTAGAAAAACTTTTGAGGTGATGGCAATTTATACCACAGGAGGATCTGGCCAAAGTTCCTTTCACTGTGCCAAATCCAATGGGATAGTTCCCACTCGTGTCCTTTTTGAGTGTCTCTAGATGACAGGGTTTTTGGTTTTTTTAAGTGGCCTTTTTTCAAAAAAAACTTCACCTACGTCTAGACTGCTGCCGTGTTCTTTCAAAAGAAAATCGAAAGAACATGGCAGTTTTTTCAACCACGGAAAACCTCATTTTACGAGCAATGCTGCCTTTTTTTGAAAGTGCTCTTTCGAAAAAAGCCGTTATTGAATGCAAACAGGGCTTTTCCAAAAGAGAGACTGCCTGGGTGCTCTGTTTCAAAAAAGCGGCTCACTTTTTCGAAAATACTAGTTGCTGTCTAGATGCTTTCTTTCGAAAGATGCTTGTAGTCTAGACGTAGCCCTTCAGAAATATAAATCTTACTGAAGATTGTTTCCCCCTTCGTACATACAATGGACATGTGTAACAAGCTACATTACATCTATCTATCTATCTATCTATCTATCTATCTATCTATCTATCTATCTATCCCCACACATCCCCTCTATCTATCTATCTATCTATCTATCTATCTATCTATCTATCTATCTATCTATCTATCTATCCCCACACACCCCCTCTATCTATCTATCTATCTATCTATCTATCTATCTATCTATCTATCTATCTATCTATCTATCTATCCCCACACACCCCCTCTATCTATCTATCTATCTATCTATCTATCTATCTATCTATCTATCTATCTATCTATCTATCCCCAGACACCCCCTCTATCTATCTATCTATCTATCTATCTATCTATCTATCTATCTATCTATCTATCTATCTATCCCCACACACCCCCTCTATCTATCTATCTATCTATCTATCTATCTATCTATCTATCTATCTATCTATCCCCACACACCCCCTCTATCTATCTATCTATCTATCTATCTATCTATCTATCTATCTATCTATCTATCTATCCCCAGACACCCCCTCTATCTATCTATCTATCTATCTATCTATCTATCTATCTATCTATCTATCTATCTATCCCCACACCCCCATCTATCTATCTATCTATCTATCTATCTATCTATCTATCTATCTATCTATCCCCACACACCCCCTCTATCTATCTATCTATCTATCTATCTATCTATCTATCTATCTATCTATCTATCTATCTATCCTGAAACGGGACAAGATATTTTCCAAATGCAAAGCAGAATCTTTCCTCTACATCACAACATGGCTGACTCTGTGCAGTACCTGGCAAAACAGGTTCATTTCTGAGTGTAATCAAAATTTTAAAAAGGAGACAGCCCGAACAAGTTAACTGCTCTGTAACAGGGACAAATGGGTTCTAATAGAATTGAATGGCATTTTTTTTTCATTGGCATCCCTAGTACAAGCACATTTTGTTCAATTCCTTGCTTCTCAATACATTAAGTAGCTAACAGTTTTGGCAATCACATACATGCTCACATGCTGGGTCTGGCTGCTGCTCCTCTTCTCCAACGCCCTGTTGCTAGAGGAAGATTCTGCTTAGAAAACTTGTGAAACTATAGATCCGCTGTGTAACAGTACTTGGGGTGTTTCCCATTCTACCACGGTCTCCACATCTCGAACACATCCCTTCTGGAAAGCACAGTTCATCTACCGAGTGCATAAGAGGAGTTAGGCTAAGACGAATTTCCAGCCTAATATACAGATTGCCATGGGGCTGTGTTTCCCCAGAGCAATTCAGAATATTTACTCCAATGTGGGCTGTGCAGGGAAAACAAACAGATACGCACAGAAAGGTCTATTCACCCAATGTTACTGAAACGTTCTGCATGTATGTTGATTGGGGACATCATTCTTTAAAACTGTATCTATTAATAATCATTAGCCTTGGGAGAGGGATTTTCATCCATAGACTTCGACTGGTGTTGTTACGGCTGGTCAGTGTCATTATGCAATCTTATCTATAGGGAAACTAACACACATGGAAACCCTAAATCTAACCCTAACTCTAACCCTAATCCTAACCCTAACCTAAACTCTAACCCTAACTTTAACCCTAACCTTAACCTTACCCTAAACATAATCATAACCCAAACCCTAACCTTAACTCTAACCCTAACTTTAACCCTTACATTAACCTTACCTTAAACATAACCCTTACCCGAACCCTAATCCTAACATTAACCCTAACCTTAACTCTAAATCTCACCCTAATCTTAACTCTAACCATAACCCTAAACTTAACCCTAACCCTTACCCTAACCTTAACCCCAACACCAACTCCAACCCCCACCCCTGGCCCTTGAAAGGCCAGTGAAGGAAGGAGACCCAGATGAGCAGTGACAAGTCTTAGGTCAGCAGTCAGTGGCCTAATCACTGGAGCGCGCTGCCCTTCATTCTTGGGCCAGAATCTCCATTTTACAATATCATCCTCTCTTGGCAGGTGCCTAGATTTTGGGCTAAGAACTCACAAACTCACAGGGCCAGATATTTCCAGAATCCCGAACCTCAGCTGCTCTCCCTACTTTCACATGGTAGGTGCCCAGCACTGCGGAACACAGTCCCTAGGGCTCTCAGGCTGTTACTGTAAGAAATGTAGCGTGATAAGGTGACACCTGGTTCTAGTGATGCTGTGTGCCATGGTGGACACTCAGCAAACTATTGCTCCACACCTGTTTGTGACTGTGGACTGAAATCTTCTGAAGTCTATGGAGATCGGGGGCAGAGAGATGCATCACAGTGCTAGGGAACGGTGTGCACACCGTGTGGATAGCAGATTTAGCTTCTGCGCAATGTGAGTTATGATCATGATTATTAATTGGAATCACCAACATCTCGCCCTTTGGGTGAAAGGAAACTCTGCCAAGGTAGGCCTGTGAATGCTGGGTCACTACATCCAGCCCACGGTCCATTGACGTGCAGCCCTTTGGCACTGATTCCATGTCCCGAGGCTCAGAATAAAACAACTCCTTTTCCTTTGGTATCCCTGGCCTCTGTTTGCCAGAGGCTGGGAATGGGCGACAGTATCTATCTATCTATCTATCTATCTATCTATCTATCTATCTATCTATCTATCTATCTATCTATCTATCTATCTATCTATCTATCTATCTAAGACATACAGGGTGTGTCTAGACTACAGGGACTTCAGGGACTACAGTAGACTAGAGTCTACTACAGGCCACCTAGCCAGGTGGAAGAGGTGGATGAGGCCTTTTTTAAACAATTAACAAAACTATCCAAAGCCCAAGATTTGGTGGTGATGGGGGACTTCAACTATCCAGACATATGTTGGGAAACTAACACAGCGGGGCACAGGCTATCCAATAAGTTTCTGGACTGCATTGGAGACAACTTCCTGTTTCAGATGGTTGAAAAAGCTACCAGAGGAGAAGCTGTTCGGGATTTGGTTTTAACAAATAGGGAGGAACTAGTTGAGAACTTGAAAGTGGAAGACAGTATAGGGGACAGTGATCAAGAAATAATAGAGTTCATGATCTTAAGGAAAGGTAGAAGGGAGACCAGCACAATTGAGGTTATGGATTTCAGGATGGCAGATTTTGATAAGCTCAGAGAACTTGTAGGTAAGGTCCCATGGGAAGCAAGACTGAAGGGAAAAACAACTGAGGAGAGTTGGAAGTATTTCAAAGGGACGTTGTTAAGGGCCCAAAAGCAAACAATTCCGCTGTGTAGGAAAGATAGAAAATATGGCAAAAGACCAGCTTGCTTAACAAGGAGATCTTGCATGATCTCAAAATAAAAAAGGAGTCATATAAAAAATGGAAACTAGGACAAATAACAAACGATGAATATAGGCAAGCAACACAGGAATGCAGGGGCAAGATTAGAAAGGCAAAGGCACAAAATGAGATCAAACTAGCTACACGCATAAAGGGAAACAAGAAGACCTTTTATAAATACATTAAAAGCAAGAGGAAGACCAAGGACAGGGTAGGCCCACTGCTTAGTGAGGAGGGAGAAGCAGTAAGAGGAAACTTGGAAATGGCAGAGATGCTCAATGACTTCTTTGTTTCGGTCTTCACCGAGAAGTCTGGAAGTGTGCCTAACGTAGTGAATACAAGCAGAGACAGGGTAAGTTTAGAAGATAGGATACACAAAGAACAAGTTAAAAATCACTTAAGAAAGTTAGATGTCAGCAAGTCACCAGGTCCTGATGAAATGCATCCCAGGATACTCAAGGAGCTGATAGAGGAGGTATCTGAGCCTTTAGCTATGATTTTTGAAAAATCATGGCAGACAGGGGAGATTCCAGAAGACTGGGAAAGGGCAAATATTGTGCCCATCTATAAAAAGGGGAATAAGAACAACCCAGGAAACTACAGACCGGTCAGTTTAACGTCTGTCCCAGGGAAGATAATGGAGCAGGTAATTAAGGAAATCATATGCAAACACTTGGAAGGTAATAAAGTGATAGGGAATATCCAGCATGGGTTTGTGAAGAACAAGTCATGCCAAACTAATCTGATAGCTTTCTTTGATAGGATAACGAGCCTTGTGGATAAGGGAGAAGCGGTGGATGTCATATACCTAGACTTTAGTAAGGCATTTGATACGGTCTCGCATGATATTCTTATTGATAAACTAGGCAAATATAACTTAGATAAGGCCACGATAAGGTGGGTGCATAATTGGCTGGATAACCATAGTCAGAGAGTTGTTGTTAACGGTGCTAAATCCTGCTGGAAAGGGATAACAAGTGGAGTTCCTCAAGGGTCTGTTTTGGGACCCGTACTGTTCAATATCTTCATCAATGATGTAGATATTGGGATAGAGAGTACGCTTATTAAGTTTGCAGATGATACCAAACTGGGTGGGGTTGCAACTTCTTTGGAGGATAGGGACATAATTCAAAATGACCTTAGCAAGTTAGAGAAATGGTCAGAGGTAAACAGGATGAGGTTTAATAAAGAGAAATTCAAAGTGCTCCACTTAGGAAGGAACAATCAGTTCCATACATACAAGATGGGAAGCGACTGTCTAGGAAGGAGCATGGCGGAAAGGGATCTAGGGGTCATAGTGGACCACAAGTTGAATATGAGTCAACAGTGTGATGCTGTTGCAAAAAAAGCAAATATGATTCTAGGTTGTATCAACAGGTGTGTTGTAAGCAAAACTCGTGAAGTCATTCTGCCGCTCTACTCTGCACTAGTTAGGCCTCAGCTGGAATACTGTGTCCAGTTCTGGGCGCCACGTTTCAAGAAAGATGTGGAGAAATTGGAAAGGGTACAGAGAAGAGCGACAAGAATGATTAAAGGTTTAGAGAACATGACCTATGAAGCCAGGCTTCATGAACTGGGCTTGTTTAGTTTGGAAAAAAGAAGATTAAGGGGGGACATGATAACGGTTTTCAAATATCTAAAAGGGTGTCACAAGGAGGAAGGAGAAAATTTGTTCCTCTTGGTTACTGAAGACAGGGCAAGGAGTAATGGGCTTAAAGTGCAGCAGGGGAGGTTTAGATTGGACATTAGGAAAAAATTCCTAACTGTCAGGGTGGTCAAATATTGGAATAAATTGCCAAGGGAGGTGGTGGAATCTCCCTCTCTGGAGATATTTAAGAACAGGTTAGATAGACATCTGTCAGGGCTGGTGTAGATGGAGCTTGGTCCTGCCTTGAGGGCGGGGGGCTGGACTCAATGACCTCTCAAGGTCCCTTCCAGTCCTATGATTCTATGATTCTGTGACTTTTTTCGAAAAAACTATACCTGTGTCCAGACTTCCACCGTGTTCTGTCAACAGTAAATTGACAGAATGCGGCGGTTTTGTCAATGGCAGTAAACTTCATTTTATGTGGAATAATGCCTTTTTTCAAAAGTCATCTTTCGAAAAAAGGCGCTATTGCATGAAAACGGCTTTTTCGAAAGAGAGTGTCTACACTCTCTTTCGAAAAAACAAGATGCTTTTTTGAAAAATCTTCTTATTGGCTAGATGCTCTTTTTTGACAGAGGCTTTTTCGAAAGATACTGCCAAAAAAGCCTCTGTCGAAAAGGGCAGGCAGTCTAGATGTAGCCACAGACAGACATATGGATAGATAGATAGGGTATATCTAAACTACATCCCTTTATTGAAAAAGGAATGTAAATTAGACGTATCAAAATTGTACATGAAGCTGGAATTTGAATTTCCTGTGCTTCATTTACATAATGGTGGCCGCGACTTTTTTTCAAAAAGCCGCTTTTCAAAAAAAAAAATGCGGTCAAGACGGGGATCTTTCAACAGAAATGGCCCATTTTGAAAGATCCTGTAACCCTCAAAAAAATGAGGATTACAGGATCTTTCAAAACGGGGCATTTTTGTCAAAGGATCCCAGTCTTGACCTCAGGTTTTTTCGAAATGCGGCCACCATTATGTAAATGAAGCACGGGAAATTCAAATCCCAGCTTCATGTACAATTTCAATACATCTAATTTACATCCCTTTTTCGATAACGGGATGTAGTTTAGACGTACTAGATAGATAGATAGATAGATAGATAGATAGATAGATAGATAGATAGATAGATAGATAGATAGATAGATAGATATTATTATGGTATATGATATATGTTATATATACTGAAAGAATCACTCAATTAATCTTGTTTGTGAAATTAATTTAGAAATTTTCATCTTGGTTACTAGTTAGACTAAATTCTGAGGTCATACTTTTCACTACTAATTCATGTAATCGTATATAAATAGTCCAAATGGCTTCACATGCCTCTATTTGCAAACATTCATTGTGATATCTGTTTCCCTTCCTGACTCAGATTCAGGAGAATATAGATTTAGTAGCTGAGAATGTTTACTCTGATAGCATGTTTTAATCTCAGTTTGCTCATATGTTGGGTCATATGTCTAGGATCTCTCTCTCTCTCTTTCTCACCTGGCCTATCGGTATGCTTCAACACCCAGGGTACGTCTAGACTACAGGGTTTTGTTGACAGAAGGTTTGTAGACAGATACTGTCGACAAAGCTTCTGTCGACAAAGAGCGTCTAGACTACATTCAGTTCTGTCAACAAAGCAAGCTGCTTTGTCGACAAAACCCTGTAGTCTAGACACAACCCTACATGCAATAACACCTTCTGTCGACAGAACTCTGTCGACAGAAGGCGTTATGCCTCGTAAAATGAGGTTTACCAGCGTCGACAAAACTGCTGAGTTCTGTCGACATTATGTCGACAGAACTCAGTGATAGTGTAGACGCAGGTATAGTTTTGTCGACAAAAGTCCACTTTTGTCGACAAAACTCTGTAGTCTAGACACACCCCCAGATTGCTGTAGTTTCTGATGCAAACCTGGATGTCTACTTTAGTCTTTTTTCCTATTAAAGGGATGCTCCCGCAGGGAATCGTCCTTAGTCTGCAGAAGAGAAGAGTGTGTGTGTGGGGGGGGGGGGGCGTTGATAGGAGCCTTCGACTTCCTGAAGGGAGGTTTCAAACAGTTACACCCACGAGGAGCCTGGCCCAGTGACTCCAATGGAGCCATGGCTCATTTACACCCTCTGGGGCTCTGGCCCATTAGCTCTCGGGGGCAGTGGGGTGGAGTTTTAGTGCAGGAGGGAGGGGCTGTCAGACCCCTGGGACCCAGCCCTCACTCTGGGAGGGGTGTGGCAAAGTGGGACCCAGTGTGTTGGAGCCGAGGTGTTCGAGTTCAAAGCAAGCAGGGGCCCGCATATTGTCCAGTCTCAGGGCAGGCAGCTCTGCTGTTCCATCCCCCTCGGGCTGTGTCTGACTCTCCATTCACACAAATTAATTTCTGTCTCCCCACAGATTCCCCCAGGAGGTGTAATAGGTCAGGACAGAGATACAGCAAATTCCGGATTCGCTGGTGTGCTGTCCTGACCGGTCTCCTGCTCCATCAGTGACGATACACGTTCAGCTGAGTGTGTTTTCGTGGGCTCCCTCAGGGGATCGTACCAGCTCTGCCCAGGGGGCTAGCGGAACAGACCTCACCAGAGTCCCCAGTGACCATGGGCTCCCATAAGATACGAAGGCACTTCAGTCAGGTTTAGTGTCGAACAAAGTACAGTAAGAGGTGGTGTTAGCCCGATGGCCTGGGAGCCCCTACGCATGTGAACCCAGGACAATGGACACAGCTCAGTCGATAGTGTGGACTCACTATTGCCCCCAGTCCGGCCACAGGGTTACGTCGAGGTGCCCCATATTTATAGACAGAGATACTCAATCTACATACGTATCATCCCACGCGTTGGTACCTCCCCTTGGACTTTCCTCCAAAGCCGTCCCTGCTGTTGTTACATGAGAATGACCAGACGGGGTCAGACCACAGGTCCATCCAGCCCAGTATCCTGTCTGCCCTCAGTGGCCAATGCCAGGTGCCCCAGAGGGCAGGGACACCACAGGGAATCCTCACGCGATCCCTCCCGGTCACCCTGTCCTCGTTGTTTTACACTGTTTTATCATGTGCTCAGCTGGGTGCCCCGGTGGCAGGTTCTTACGTACTTCCTGTGCTGTTAGCAGGGCCAGCCGTTCTAGTGCCGAGAGACACGGACTTGCAGGCAGACCTCTGCCTTTCACACGGCCTGTCTGTCACTCAGAGTATAACTCTGGGTGTCCTTGGTTCAAGCACCAGGCTCAGTCTGTCTCCTGCTGGAGGATGTTCCAGGCGCTCCTCCTGCTGGCCTGAGATCTGCTCGTCCCCGTCCCTGGCCAGGACAGAGTGCGGGGACTACTGGGCCAGGACAGGAAGGAGCAGGGGCTGGGGGTGATGGGTGCTGCCCTGGCAGTGGCAAAGCAGGGGATCTAAGCACACAAATGCAATGTCTCCTCGTTTTGAAAACAGATATGCATGTGACAGTCTCTGGACACCCCCGTCTTGCTGGATGGCCGAGAAGGTGGGCGCAGCATGTTGGGTCACAGGGGGAACTCACATTGATCCAAGGACCATCTGCAAACACAGCAAAGACACCCACACCCACACACACGCAAACACACACCTCTCTGAGCTATAGCTGTAGCATCTGTAACTATTCATATTACAGCGACCCCGACAGATCACACAAAATGCCATGTGGAGCCAGCACCCCCTGGAGGAGTAGGGCCCATGTCCATGATGCCTTCTCTCCCACCAGTCCCGGCGGATGGAGGTCACCGCAGAGCCCCCTAACGCTCCCCCAGCAGGGTCCTCCTCAGAGCCTCCTTCATCTCCTTGTTCCTCAGGCTGTAGATCAGCGGGTTGAGCAGCGGGGTCCCCACTGTGTAGAACAGCGTCACCACCTTCCCGCTGGTCCCGGAGGCCGTCGGGATGACGTAGGTGACCATGATGGAGCCCCAGAAGAGGCCCACAACAGCCAGGTGGGAGGTGCAGGTGGAGAAGGCCTTGTGCCGCCCGGCCCCTGAGGGCAGCCTCAGCACGGCCCTGATAACGAGCCCGTAGGAGGCCAGGATGGAGAGGAAAGTGGTGACGATCATGAGGGAGCTCATGGTGGAGTAGAATTGTTCAGTCCGGGGAGCCGGGGAGCAGGTGGCCGCCCACAATGGGGCCGGGTCACAGACAAAATGGTCCAGGGTGTAGGGGCTGCAGAAGGAGAGCCGGGACATGAGGCTGATGGGCGCTATGTACCACAGGAAGCCAGTGAGCCAGCAGGAGGCGACCATGGTCCAGCAGAGTGGAGGGGACATGAGGACAGGGTAGCGCAGGGGCTGACAGATGGCCAGGTACCGGTCCAGACCCATGGCCGCGAGGAGGAGGCATTCAGTGGCCCCCGTGGAGAAGAAGAAGTAGAACTGCAGGAAGCAGGCGTGGAAGGAGATGGGGAGGCCGGGGTGCAGCAGGTCGCAGAGCATCCGGGGCGCAGTGGCGGTGACGTAGCAGATCTCCAGCCAGGAGAAGCTCCCCAGCAGGATGTACATGGGCAGGCGCTGGAGGCGGGGGTCCTGCAGCACGGCCCACACGATGCAGAAGTTCCCCACCACGGTGGCAGCGTAGGCCAAGGAGAGCAGGGCACAGAGGAGCTCCCGGCTCTGCCGGCCCAGGGAGGGGAAACCCAGCAGCAGGAACTGGGTCACTGGGGCGGTGCCATTGGCCGGATTCATTGGGGGGACCTTGGAGGTGATAGAAACGATCAAGGAGACAGCAGGGATCTGCCCACAGACCTGGATGGGGAGGTGTCTTAAGAGCAGCAGGTGACAGCTCTAAAGTCACCGTCCGTCAGACTCTCTGACCCCCCTACCCCCACCCCCACTGCCCTGTATCATGTCTCACACTTGCGTTGGGTTTCTTCCCCCTTGGAAATCTTTCAGGTTAGACAATGTTCCTGCCCTGAGACGTGCAGACGGCTGTTCTTCCTGCCAGGCTCCCAAGCCCCATCGGTGCCACTCGGCCTCGCGGGGGGTGCTCAGAGAAGCTGCATCACGGTCCCTCCTTCCTGGACTTCAAAGCTGAAATGAAATGGCCTAGGTTGGGCTGCGTCTTTAGGCACCTAAGCCTCTTTGGCAGTCTGATCTTAAATTCCTGTGGGAAGTGGGATTAGGCTCCTAAACCACTTACATCCCTTTTGGAAATGGGATTAGGCACAAGAGGCCATTTTATAATTCTCCACTCTGCATTTGGACAGATCCAAGGACAACGTTGATCACGGGTTGTCCCTAAGGCCCTGCAGATGGAAAATCGAGATCTGATACAGTAAAATCTGCATTAATGCAATGGTAGGATTAAACTCTACAAACCATCATCACGTGAGAAATGGATGTTTAGAGTCAGTGGGTAATTATGGTATTTATTTATTTAGGGTATGTCTACACTGCCACCCTAGTTCGAACTAGGGTGGCTAATGTAGGCATTCGAAGTTGCAAATGAAGTCCGCGGGCACGGAGTCTGCACTAACGGGGATTTAAAAATGGCGGCACCTGGCAAGATGCAAATGAAGCCCGGGATATTTAAATCCCGGGCTTCATTTGCAACTTCGAATGCCTATATTAGCCTCCCTAGTTCGAATTAGGGTTGCAGTGTAGACATACCCTTATTTATTATTTCATTTTTCTTTAGTGAGGTGACCTCCGGGAGCCCCTGCCACAGCCCAGAACCTCATGGTGCCAAGTGTTGCACAGACACAGAGGAAAAGGATACTGCTTCAGCCTTACCCCCTATATTTTCCAAATAGGATTAAAATGAAAGATTGAGTCCCAGTTCCAATTGAGTATCAGACTCAGAACATAACATTACTCATTGCATTCTGTAGACATTCCTAGACTGGATTGGTATGTGGAGTTCACAGCTATATTATAATTGTATTAATATAAAAAGCTACCCAAGACAGCAATTCATAATATTAATTAAAATAAATGAATAACTGCGTATGCTATGCATTTCTCCCTTCAATTTAAACAAACTGAAATCCCAAATTTATGAATAAATTTTATTTTAATTCTAGAAGTGAATAAAATAATAAGTTAAGAATTAGATATTTTATTCTTTGCTACATCCAATGAAAACTGTTATTTACTAATACTAATAAGTTAGACTTTAGGTCTATTGTATTTTTTTCCCCCTGTGCACGTTAAATTATTATGCTCTTATGTTTATTCCCTGATTACATTAAAACCTTAAATCAGTAAGTACATAAGAAGGTGACTTCCA
Source organism: Pelodiscus sinensis (assembly GCF_049634645.1). Lineage (NCBI taxonomy): Eukaryota > Metazoa > Chordata > Testudines > Trionychidae > Pelodiscus > Pelodiscus sinensis. The sequence continues at coordinate 8,692,116 of NC_134740.1, read as the reverse complement.
GATTTTTTAGAACTGTTACATTCATAATTACGTAGTATACGAATTCCTAGTACTCTTGCAATAATGAATGAGGATATATTCCAGTATTTCATTAACAATTTGGGAATTCAGTATTACTTTTCTCCACATTTGATTAAAATATTAAATTAATGAATGCATTTTGTAATATTTTCTGGATTAGATTAATAAACTAACTTCATAATGATATACTGTATTTTCTAGACATGGTGAAAATATTAAGCTAGTATGTATATAAATGTTTCAATATCATTAAATATTCAATTAATAATTACACGTATTTAGATTTGATAAAAATATTACATTTGTGTTCTTTTTTTTTAACATTTAGCATCAACTCAAATATTGAGCTAATATTTCTATACTGGAAAAATTTCCAGCCTTGGTTAAATATTGGGTTAAGAGCACTGTGTATTGTATTAATTTCTGGGTTAAAATCAATTTGTAAGATTCAAAAAGAGAGACTTGATTCCACTAGGCAGCTGGTTTAAGGAAAGTGCCCCAAGGATCGGTTCTGGGGCTGGTTTTGTTCAACATCATGAATGCCCTGACTGAGGGGCTGGATTTCACCCTCAGCAAGTTTGCAGATGACACTAAGCTAGGGGGAGAGGTAGATACATTGGAGGGCAGGGATAGGGTACAGGGTGACCGAGACACATTGGAGGGTTGGGCCAAAAGAAATCTGATGAGGTTCAACAAGGACAAGTGCAGAGTCCTGCACTTGGGACAGAAGAATCCCAAGAACTGTTACAGGCTGGGGACCGACTGGCTAAGCATCAGTTCAGCAGAAAAGGGCCTGGAGGTTACAGCGGATGAGAAGCTGGAGACAAGTCAACAGTATGTCCTTGTAGCCATGAAGGCTAATGGCATATTAGGGGGCATTAGGAGGAGCATTGCCAGCAGATCTAGAGATGTGATTATTCCCCTTTATTCGGCGCTGGAAAGGCCACATCCAGAGTATCCACATCCAGTTCTGGGCCCCCCCACTATAGAAACGATGTGGGAGCACTGGAGAGGGTCCAGTGGGGGGCAACCAAAATGATTCAGGGGCTGGAGCACATGACCGACGAGGAGAGGCTGAGGGATTTGGGTCTGTTTAGTCTGCAGAAGAGCAGAGTGAGGGGGGATTTGAGAGCAGCCTGCAACTCCCTGAAGGAAGGTTCCAAAGAGGATGGAGAGAGGCTGTTCTCAGCGGGGGCAGGTGGCAGAACAAGGAGCAATGGGCTCAGGTTGCAGTGGGGGAGGTCCAGGTTGAGTAGTCAGCAAGACTCACCAACAGGACTATACCCTGAAGCATGCACATGGGAACGTGGACCATGGAACTGGCTGGGCCCTGCCTCCCTCCAGCCCCAGCAGCTCCTCATCCGTTTCTCTGCCTGGCTCTGAAAACAATCTGACCCTCCTACCTCGCATGGTTAGAAACCTGCAGCTCATGGCCAGCCGGCCCGTGTACCCGGACTGAGCAGGGCTGAGCAGGGCTGAGCCTGCCCGTGTACCCGGGGCAGGACTGAGCAGGGCTGAGGAAGAAAGGAAGCAAGGATGCTGTGTGTGAACCCACCTGGCCAGGAGGTCGCTCTCCTCTCTGCTGGGAGGGAGCAGGGCGAGGGGCTGATATCTGCTCTGCAGCGCTGGGGCTCTGGGACTCAGAGGTTTGTGGGCACCCAGAGGAGCACCAAGGAGTAGGGCCAGCCCCTCGGCACTGGCCAATCACAGCCAGGGGCCGGCAATGTCCCTGGGCTGTGCCGTGCACAGAGCACGTGAACCCACCAGGGCCTGGTGACATGGGCATGTCTCAGGTCGCTAGCTCTGCCAATCTGGGCTGGGGCCTAGAGGAGCTGAGGGACCCTCAGGAGTGATGAGGCCCCTGGGTGAGGAGACCCCCTGAATCCATCAGCACCCCTTTTAGGGCAGCAGTGGCAGCGCCTGCTCAGGGCAGAGGGCCTAGATGTGACGAGCGGGTTGGTTCTCAGCACAGCTGGGCCCTGTGAACCTGAGACTCTGGAGCTCTGCCCATTGCCAGAGACCAAGAGCTAACTGGGCCCTTGAGTATCCACTCCCAGCCTGTGCCCCTCCCCCCTCTGCCTGGGCCCCACAGCCCCCCTCATCCCTGCCTGTACCCCCTCCCCTGCCCCACACACCCCCTCTCAGCTCTGTGCTCAGCTCCTGAGGAGAGGAGGAACCTTTGCTGCGAGCTGCAAGGCCCCCACTTTCCAAGCAGGGACCAGCGGCCACCTCAGCTCAGCTCCTTCATGGGCCTCGCCAGCACGCAGAGAGACACGTTCCGCGCCAGGACAGGTGCCTTCCCCCAGGCCCATCGGCAGCAGCTTCACCTCAGATACCGACAGCCTCTGCTCACGCCCCAAGCTGGAACAGCCCAGGCCGAAGAGCGGCCAGTGCACTGGACAAGGAGCCAGGACTCTCCGTGATTCAAATGGGGCTGTGGCTCATTTACGCCCGCTGGGACCCTGGCCCAGTGACCCCAATGGAGCCCTCGGTCATTTACACCAGCTGGGACACTGGCCCAGTGACTCCAATGGAGCCATGACTCATTTACATCTGCTTGGCCCCTGGCCCCATGACGCAATGGAGTCCTGGCTCAGATAAACCAGCTGGGATCCTGGCACAGTGACTCCAAGGAAGCCACGGCTCATTTACACCAGTTTGGTCCCTGGCCCAGTGACCCCAATGGAGCCACGGCTCATTTACACCAGCTGGGACCTTGGCCCAGTGACCCCAATGGGGCCGTGGCTCATTTGCACCCGCTGGGACCTTGGCCCATGGACCCCAATGGAGCCATGACTCATGTGCACCAGCTGAAACTCTAGCCCAGTGACCCCCATGAAGCCATGGCTCGTTTACACCAGCTCAGACTTTGGCCCAGTGACCCCCATGAAGCCATGGCTCGTTTACACCAGCTCAGACTTTGGCCCAGTGACTCCAATGGGGCCTTGGCTCGTTTACACCAGCTCAGACTTTGGCCCAGTGACTCCAATGGGGCCTTGGCTCATTTACACCAGCTCAGACTTTGGCCCAGTGTCTCCAATGGGGCCCTGGCTCGTTTACACCAGCTCAGACTTTGGCCCAGTGACTCCAATGGGGCCTTGGCTCATTTACACCAGCTCAGACTTTGGCCCAGTGACTCCAATGGGGCCATGGCTCATTTACACCAGCTCAGACTTTGGCCCAGTGACTCCAATGGGGCCTTGGCTCATTTACACCAGCTCAGACTTTGGCCCAGTGACTCCAATGGGGCCTTGGCTCATTTACACCAGCTCAGACTTTGGCCCAGTGACTCCAATGGGGCCTTGGCTCATTTACACCAGCTCAGACTTTGGCCCAGTGACTCCAATGGGGCCTTGGCTCATTTACACCAGCTCAGACTTTGGCCCAGTGACTCCAATGGGGCCTTGGCTCATTTACACCAGCTCAGACTTTGGCCCAGTGACTCCAATGGGGCCATGGCTCGTTTACACCAGCTCAGACTTTGGCCCAGTGACTCCAATGGGGCCTTGGCTCATTTACACCAGCTCAGACTTTGGCCCAGTGACTCCAATGGGGCCTTGGCTCGTTTACACCAGCTCAGACTTTGGCCCAGTGACTCCAATGGAGCCTTGGCTCTTTTACACCAGCTCAGACTTTGGCCCAGTGACTCCAATGGGGCCTTGGCTCATTTACACCAGCTCAGACTTTGGCCCAGTGACTCCAATGGGGCCATGGCTTGTTTACACCTGCTGGGACCTTGGGCCAATGACCCCAACGGATCCACGGCTCATTTTCGCCATGTGGGGTCTGGCCTATCTGCTCTAAAATGTCGTCTTTTGATTTACACCTCTTGGAGCGCTGACCCCGCTGACTCCAGTGTAGAAAATCCTGGCTCACACCACCTGCGGATAGGGCACTGGTGTTGGAAGGTTGGTTTTTTCCAAGCCTGCCTAGGGGATTTGAACTCCCCATCCCCTGAATTTGAGACTGAACTCATTGGCCCAAGTGGCCTGCTCATTGTCACGCAGGGTGTGAGGGGCAGGTTCAGGGACTGAGCTGAGATTTCCAAGTGCCTGCCCAGCGCCAGAGACATGAGATGGGTTTCCTCTGCATGCTGGGTTGGCTGGCTGAGGGTCTCGGGCCTACGCTCTGCAATCTGTATTTCCAGGGCCAGACTTGAAAGGCTGACTTTCCAAACACCAGAGTCCCTCAAACTTACCAACTTCAGTGGGTGTTAGGTGCCTCCGTACTGCTGAAAATCCCAGAACTATCTGGCCCAGTACTATCACACCTCAGACGCTGTCCTAAGCCCACAGACATCCCATACTCTGTGGCCAGCCGGGATTTGCTGAAGTGTGTGCCTGGCCTTCGAGAAATTGTGGTGACTTTGTATTCACAGCCCACTTTATCATTAAGCTCCCCACGTAGCCATGAAAAGTGGAAGCTTCCTTCCCCCTAAACAAACAGATTTGGGAGGGTTTTTGGACCTGCTAATGCACCGAGGGATTGAGTCGGGCCAAATTTTGCAATCTTTTGGGTCACTCAAGCTGAAAAGAATCCTGAGGGTTTTCAATGGAGCCAAGGGGAATGAGACACCTGAGACTGACGGGGGTCAGTGGAGTTTGAGCATCTAACTTCTATAACTCGGCTCCTTGCCGAGGTTTGCTGTTGTGCCTGCCTGAAACTCACAGCAGCCCGAGTCCGGACAGACAGACTCCTGTGAGGGTCCTAAGCCTCCAGGAATTGCAGATGACCCTAGAATTCAAGGTCCTATCACAGTATGACACCTCCAGGGATACGTCCCACCCTGCCCGACAGCCCTGTGTAGTGCGAGGCCCGGGAGCCGGAGGCTGCAGACTGGCTGTGGCGGGTGTTAAAATGCCCCCTCCTCCGCCCGTGCTGCACACTCTCAGTGTCCGTGTGCTCCCAGTGATCCTGGGTCAGCTGGAGCTGTCGTCACCGCGGGGGGGGGGGAAGGGGAACTGAGAGAGCTCTGTGTGGGGCTGGGGGCGAGAGGGGGCCGGGTGACACAACTAGCCAGGGGTCCGGTCCCTGGGGCAGTGTCGGCCTTGTGCACTTGGGGCTTGTAACCCACTGGCAGAGCGGAGACGTCGTTTGGGGCCAGAAATCGCAGGGGCACTGTGGGCCAGGACAGATGGCTCTCAGCAGTGCTGTGAAGGGAGCCCCAGGATCTTGGGGGGAGCAGGGTCCCCTGGTGAGGCCAGGCCTATGGTAGCAGGGGGCCTGTGGGTCGGTGTGGCGGTCACTACAGAGCTGTGTGTATGAGAAAGCCAGCAAGTGGGAAATGGAGCAGCAGGTCAGGCCTGCGGAGCATTCACAGGGCTGTGGGGGGAACCGAAGCTGGGGACAGAAAGGGCCTGGTGGCTGAGGATTGAGGGGCATGGGCAGGACTCTGTGTGTCGATGTGACAGACAGAGACGGAGCTGGAATTGTTCATACCATTCTGAATGATGTGTGTGCCTCAGTTTCCCCTGTGCAGTGTGTAGTTAACTGGGTGGTGGGAAAGTGTCATTTCCTCTCTGCAGAGACACAGCTGAGGCCCAGCTCTCTGTGGCCTGGGCCCCAGGCCCATGGAGGAGGCAGTGGCCACTCCAGCAGCCCGGACATGTGGCACCCAGCAACAAGTGACGTAGAAGGCCACAAAGGACTGAGGAGGAGCTGGGGGGCGTGTTTCCTGTGGGCTGACGGAGGCAAGGAGATGCTTCTGGACCAGGACAAAAGGAGGCTCAGAGGGGCTTGGGCTGGAGGGCTGGCCCAGTCTGGCTCTGCTGCGTGTGCCTGTATCCCGCTGCCAGCTTAGAGTCACTGCAGATTAAGGCAGGCGTGGCAGGGGGAGGGGGGTCCTTTGGGTGTGTCAGCCTCCCTCCGGTGTTCATGTCCAGCTCCTGGGCAGCAGCATGGCCAGGTAACTCTGCATGGTGCCGGCCCCATAAGCCCCACTCCCCCTGCTCCCGTTGTCCAGGAACCACGACCAATGGGAGCTGCGGAGCTGACACGCAGGGCAGGGGTGGTGCACAGACTCCCTGGCCAACCCTGCACATAGGAATTGGGCAGGGCAGCTGCTGGAGGGAGCCACGTGGGGCCAGGCCTTGCAGGGAGCTGCCAGCCCCACAGGACCACCGGCCGGACTTTTAACAGCCCGGTCCGACTGGAGCCAGAAGGGACCCTGGTTACTGGGTGTTCCAGTCGGAAGCCAGGCACCTGCAACCCTCAACATCCCCCCCCAGCCTGCTCCAGACCCCCTAGGCTGGAACCTACTCCCCCACACCCAAGGCCCTCTGTGGGGTCCAACTCCTACCCCCGAGGCCTGGCCTGACCTCCACACCAACAGCCTAGAACATGGACCTCCCCTCCTCCCCGGCATACACACCCACTCAGGGGCCCAACCTCATCCACGAGCCAGGGAAGGATCTGCCCCTCCAAACAGGGTTGCCTGATGGTTTCAACAAAAATACTGGACACACTTGTCATGACCTCACAATCCACAGTCCATCTCACTTCTATTTTCTCAGTTTGTTTCCTGACCAGGGAGCTCAAGTACTGGACTGTCTGGTTCAAAACCGGCAGCTGGCAAGCCTAGCTGTGTCCTCCACAACATTGTGGAGAGGAAGGGGGAGGGGTGTGTGCGTTAGGCAGTGAGGACAGCGGCAGAACGGGGGTCCCGGGCAGGGCAGCACATCCTGAGACACTGGCTGATCTCTGTGTCTGAGGCCTAGGCGCCTGAAGCTGCCTTTCTCTCACTGTGCAGCCTGGGCTAACCCAGTGGGACTCGCCGGCGTGTTTACAGCAGCTTCATTGCAACCCACGTACACCCCCCTCGCGTTCCCTCCCTAGCTGGGACTGCGGTGGAATTTATGAATGAAGGGATCACTTTTCACAGGAGATGGCATCGCTGGCTTGACCCCTTTCACTTTACACATCAGGGGCTACTGGCCAGAGGAACAACCCTGCCCCTTCCTTTGTCTAACTCTAATCAAGGCCTCGGCTGCTCTTTCTAATCAGCCCCGCCAGGACAGGCTGCCTGCAAACTGCGTTTCCCACTAGCGGGTCTATTCTAAGGGTCTCCCGTGGGGCCCATTACCATGACAAGTAAGTTTGTTTCTGCTGCTGGCCCTTAATTCCTTGAGAGGTTTGTTAGATCTCCGAGCAGGGCCTGGGCTCAGCTGTGGTTAACATTCCTCATAGCGCTGATTAAGGCACGAGAAGTTTTAATGACCAGTGTTGTTAAACCCCTGTGGAAATCCCGACAGGCACACGGGAGCTGCTTGGCTAATTGGAGCGATTTGGTTGTAGTAGCTGTGTTGCTAACAGGGAGATTTTAATGAGTGCACATGAAGCAGGGCTTTCTCAACAGATTCTTATTTTTATCTTAGACAAGAGACAATGAAATTAACATCTTTGAAATAACACTGACCCAGGTTCCCTCACGCTGGGGATCTGTCA